>NW_024066058.1:0-624851 GCF_014898435.1 Botrytis sinoallii
ATAATATAGTTATATCAGGTTTCTGCGATTTAAGTATTATTTATATTGAATGTAGTGATTAGTTTTATATAATTATTGTTTTGTAAGAGATTCTTATAGTCCTTTAATGCTTATATTCTAAAGTTCACCTCGTTTTATTACAATGAAGTAAGGGGATCAGTTCAAGTCTTAATTTAGGAATTGCTTTTTTTATTTTCAATTATAGTTCGAAGAGGTTTATTAACAATCATTTGTTATCCACTTTCTATTTTTATAAAAATTATATAATTATTTCACTCCCATCGCTTATACTTTTGTGATGTCTTTATTGTCTTAAGCGCGTTCGCTTTAATACTCTTCAATACCTGAGGTGCTTCCCCAGCCTTGAACATATCAGTATAGAATTTAATAGATCCCTTTGTAATTGCTTTTATAATTAATACAAAAACCTTCTATAAAGATCTGGTTTGTTCTGTAATCTTGATTATGCTATCAATATATACAGATCTTAGTTTATTGATATAGCTTGATTCCGTTTTGCTTAAGGTTTTAATACATACATCGATTACATTTATAATTTTTAAGATTACTTATTGTTTTTTGTTTTTCTTATAGAATTGATTGATTATTGCTTTATAAATAAATTGTATATTATGATTTCCCTTTGTATTAGTTATTACTATGATTATTATCATTATTGTGAGAACAATCGGATTATAACCCAGCATGCTCGGTAGTGCAATAGGATGCTTATAACTGTATATTAACAGTATTATAGTAAGCCCCTTGGGCTATTTCTAGAATATATTATAATGAAATGAATTGTAAAGCTATTTATAAACTTGTTTTGTAAAGATGTTGTGTGTGTTAATTAATATTATAATAATAATTATTAGGGTTAAAGAGAATATTTATTTGAATCTATATTAGTTATAATAATAGCATACTTATTAAAAAGAAGCAAATCACTAATTACATTGAAACTAAATAAACTATACTTAAAGTATATTAAATCATTTTAGATTAATCATAAATACTAAGATTAATATTAAATATATCAATTTAAAGAATATTGTTACGTAAGCGGACACAATAGGAGTTGTAAGCTTTACCACTACGCCACACACGCAATCTGTCCAAAAGGCACAGTATCAGGGATTGTTTCCTGATAGCTTACTACTATATATATATCCATATAACAAATATAGTCATATAAAGTAATTGTAAGATTATTTTTGTGATTAAAATATTAAAGTCAGAATTAAAAACGTAAAGAGATTACTTTTTATTAATAAAATATATAAAAATAATGTAAAAATATATGGCGTACAGACTACATACCAGTAGCGTAGCTTATGTAATTGTCACGAGAGAATTAGCCTATATAAACCCAATTAGCTTAATGCTATCGGTGATATCACTTTTAGCGTGATAGTTATGAGCCCGGTATGCGTTTATAGCGCAGTGGCACAATTCTTCACTTTACCGTACTCTCTTGTAGTGGTTTTCTGTGGGCCCACTTATAAGAGGGTTATTTCAACAGAACCACATTAGTCATCTGATCTTGGCCTATTAGAGCTAATGTGAGGACTCTGCTCTGTTGCCCCACTATTTTCCGCTCAGCCTATTAGATGTATCCAGGGAGAACCTAATACTAGTTGTATCCAATCAGAAGAGAACCTAGATTTGGCATCATATGGAAATAGAAGGAGATCTGCGTATGACTCAATGAGGCTAGTACAGAGATTACTGCCTATACCCAGCTAGTCAGCAATCTCGGGGGTGTGTCACGAGAGAATTAGCCTATATAAACCCAATTAGCTTAATGCTATCGGTGATATCACTTTTAGCGTGATAGTAATCTATATAGCCGATACCTTTAAGTAGTATAGTTTTAGCTTTAATATTAAGACAGCTTTATAATCTAATATTTTATGTCTATTTAAATGTTGAGTTAAAAGTAATTATTTAAAATAATAATCAATTAGAAAGGATTTTGAACTCTAAATCAAAAGAATCTTCTTAAAGAAATAAGCTTTTGAGAAAATCTTTGTAAATTATAATATATATAACAATTATTGAATTATTTAAAAAATGCTATTCAAGATAGATATAATAAAATCAATAGTCTTAAATAAAATTATAATTAATTTAATACGTTTTTAATAATATTATTATATAAATATCATAATAGTTAGTAGAGAATCTTAAATAGCTCTTAATAACCATATAAGTATAGAAATTTCTATAAAAAAAGTAAAGACTAGACAAATAAAATTTAAAAAATAATAAGTGTATTTTAAATTTCAAATAATATTAAATATTTTGAATTCATAATAATAACATTAGTTTTAAAACCTAATTCGCAGGGATTTCAGAGATAAGAACATTTCAAGAATTTAAATTAGACATATATAATATACTTTCGTAAAGAAAAATTCTTTCTCGAGAAATTTTTAATTATAAAAACATAATATTATATAAAGAACTCTCTTAATAAATATATTATAAAGAACAACTTATAAGAGATTACTTAGTAGAAATAGTCTCGAAAGTTAAAAACAATTCTATTTTTAAAATATTAAATTACTTTATAATAATATAAGATTAAGAATTATTCTTCTATAAGTTAAAGAGATAACATAATTTTATAATTTATATACTCTACTATCTTAGTTCTTTTATATTAATTTACTTATTAGTTATTCATTAATAAGCTCTCTTTATTTTATTACATTGATTTCTTTTTCCTCTATTAATCACGATGTTTATACTTCACGCGCTTTAATAGGCTTAGTTCCCTGTACGCTCAGCGGCGCTAAGAAACGCGTGATAAATGGCTCTATCGTAAGCTTGTAGTTACAGATCTGCCTCATGTCTTCAGTAGCCTGCCGCGCTCAGGCTTCATGCTTTGTCTCAACAACAGATCATAGCAGTCTTGCTCGCTTTTTAATCCATTATTGCGACTTTCCTCATCTTGCTGTCGATCGAATTACTTTTTACACAATATTGACACAATCATCAATCGATCCGTCTTCCTTATCAACTCAAGTAAATAATAACTAACCCATCGGGATTCACCATATAATCAACATTGAATTGAATCAATTCACACCCTGATACTACCACAGTCAATCAATCCTGCACTTGCTTCCCTAATTGAAACAACATCCATTACTTTGAAAATCAGGACATCTGAAGAAGGTACACATCCTCTTGCATTTTCCATTTGATACATCTTGTTCTTCATTTATACAGACCAGTACAGTCAGTTTCCATTGTGTCCAAAGATCTAATAATCATGCAGGGCGATCCTACCAAAAAATAACACAACCATCCGACTCCTTCATCCTCGGATACACACCCATCAACGCAAGCAAACTCAAGAAATCATCTCAAAGATCGGAAAATGGCAGCACCAGGAACCCAATCGCTCAAGGTCAGATTCATTATATCATATGGGAATATCCATCTCACAGTTTGTTGAGCAAGGAAACTGACCTTATCTGTGAACAGTGTGTTGTGACAGGAGATGGAGCTGTTGGCAAAGTACTTCTCTCCCGTTTATCAATGTCATAATCAACTCAATCACTGACATTATTCTTACAGACATGTCTCCTGATTTCGTATACTACTAATGCATTTCCTGGAGAATACATCCCTACTGTGTGAGTTTGGATGCTTGGTTACAACAGGCTGGCCACTAACTTGGCTAGATTCGATAATTATTCTGCCAGCGTGATGGTTGACGGAAAGCCAATAAGCTTAGGTCTGTGGGATACTGCTGGACAAGAAGATTATGATAGACTGCGCCCGCTTTCCTACCCCCAAACAGACGTATTTTTGATCTGTTTTTCGATTGTCAGCCCTCCATCTTTCGATAACGTCCGAGCAAAGGTATGTGTGGAAATCTTCAAGATTTGGCAAAATGTGATCATGTTTCACTGACTCAATTGAATGACAGTGGTTTCCTGAGATATCCCACCATGCGCCTGGCGTTCCAATTATTCTTGTTGGAACGAAATTGGATCTTCGAGATGACGAGCCTACCAAAGAATCCCTTAGATCCAAACGAATGGAGCCTGTAACCTATGACCAGGCAAGAGTTGTTGCCAAAGAAATCAGGGCACACAAATATTTAGAATGTTCTGCGCTCACACAGAGAAACCTCAAGAGTGTATTCGATGAGGCAATTCGGTAAGATGTTTTCCTCGAAGCATGATATGACTGAGAAACTGACCATATGAAGTGCTGTCCTGAGCCCACAACAACAAGCACCCAAGCCGAAGAAGTCTAAGTGTACAGTTCTATGAAGTCAGATTGATTTGAGACAACAACAGGCGACGATCTATAGATACAGTGAACTGGTTGGAAGTGCTTTAACTTCTACAATAATCGGAGATGGAGAGTTTCGAGGAGTAAGGTGCGGGGAAATATGAATGGGTTAATACAAGCATTTTCTGTTTATCGACTTTTTCAATTCTATGCTGTAGAATTTGGCATTATATGGATGTGGCAGCATATATCGATGCAACATGCGTCCCTGAAGATACCGAAGATACCTCTTTTTCTGTAGATAGGTCACGATAAATGCATGGTGTAATGAACAAATCAATATGTATCTTGAATTTCATTAATACTGAAGATTGGTTCACTTCAATTTGTATGCTATTTTAAACGGGTATCATACTTCATCCACCGATTCTTGCCTTTCTACTTGGATGGACTCCACTATCCTCAGCCAATACATGCTTCACTCCCTGAACTGCTTCCTTTTTGCTAACCTTAGGATTGTCGGCCTGGTGTTTTTGTTAGTATGTCACGAACAAGCAAATGTACCTCTTGCCAGAGAAGTGTGCCGTCCAGCAGCAGAAACATATAAAATAGGAGAATCATTACCTCTTGTGTTTGTCTCACACGTTGCTCATTCAGTTTCACATTTTTCTCTTTGATTTTGGACCGACGATCTTTAGTGTTACCACCTCCTCCGGCACTATTATAACGGTTAGATGGAACACGAATGGTGGGCGGAAGGATGTTACTCACGTCAGCTCAACGTTGAGCTTCCTTGGTGCTGAGATACCATCATTGAACGTGGATTGGTGAAATTGCTTCAAGCAAGTTTTCATATGATCATAGCCTTCGAACTCAAGGAAAGCACAGCCCCTTGATTTAGTAGGATTTCCCTTCTCCGTGAGATGGCGGACCGATGCAGGTTTAACGGCTGCAAAGTGGTTTTTTATCGATGCTGTGGTAGCAGTGAATGGCAGGTTTCCTAACAACATGTGAGCCCAAAAATAGAAAATGTCTTAGGGAGGGACTCCTACCGATAAAAACAATGAATCTTGCAGCCTTGCTCCCGGAATTTTCACCAGAAACAGCTCCTTGCTTCTTGGTCTTCGAACGTTTTTTCTCGGCACTAATTTGATCGGAGGGTCCAGTAGCATTTTCTGTCGCAGGTTCTGCCGTCTGCGTTATAGACGTTGACTTTGCACCAGCCTCCCTAGCTTTTCTCTCCGCTTTCCTTTCCTTCTTAGACTTCTTAGGCGCAGCTTCGGTCTCCGCTATATCTGATGGCTCTTCAATTTGCATGGGTAGTGAAGACGATTCGGTTGAAGAGGTTTTATTCTTCTTGGACTTGTGATGGGACTCTACGTTCTGATATGCGGTTTCTTCGCTCCTGTTTAAAGTGACGGCCTGGCCAACTTTCGCGTCATCATCTATAGATCTTTTTCTTTTTGTCGAAACGGCGCCATCGTCATTTGCTTCTGTTTCAAGGTCGTCAGGTATGTCGGGAATTGAATTCTCGATCTTGCGCCTTTTGGCTTTTCTTTCGGCTCGAGAAGCTCCCGTTCCAAATCCCATAATGAAACTAAATGAATGGGTGGATAGTTGATGTAGGAATTGGAAGAATAGGCGCGTTATCAGAATGTCAAAATCTAGCCAAACAATTTTCGAGTTTCCAGTTTGATTATTTCCTGTCGCGAGAAATATTCTGCCTATGGCGGTAAGAGGGATTTATCTTTACTAGCCGATTTGGGCTAGTTCTACGATGGGCCAATTTGGTGGGAAAAGCATTCAGTCAATCACTTTCCAATCTTGAAGCTTTGGTAGGGAATTTTATCATAATCTATTTCGTCGCTTAAAGTGCATACTAACGTATATTACTCCTAACAAAACTTCTACCAGGTAGACAAAACACAAAGGAGATGGAAGTGCCTTGAACGCCTCTCGACCACCACTTCTTGTTCTTTTATCCTAGGCTTTCCATGCAATCGTTCGAAGGCTGAGCTGTATCATTAAGAGGCAAAAATACATGGATGTAATATCAAATACTGATGGATCATGTTATGTATGTATCCACCCTTGTCACTTTACACTATTTGAAAGTCGTCCCACGCGCCCTTCCGTTGAGATCCAGAAATTTCCGTCAACTTGCATCTGGCTATCAAAAAGCCAAGTATAATCCTAAAATGGGAGCTAGGATAGGGAACCCTATGCTTGGCAGTATTTTAAAGGCGTCTCCAGTATAAAGAAGGGGACTGGCCGTGACGAGTTCCGGGGCAGTATTATAGGTTGTGTGAATCAAATCAAAAGGCGCTGTGGCGGATGTTGTCACTGATGCTGCCACAGTGTCTCTCGTGAGGTGCACCATGGGTGGAAGTGATGAAAGGGTTACTGCAGGTGCAAATGGGAGAGCACTTTGAATCTGAAGTCCGCTAAGTGTTGGATATCCCGCAATTGACTGCGAGTCTTCTATCTTGACACCTTGAAGATATTCAGCTTCTCTTCGACGCAAAGAATCGTGATTTGAAAGCCGAGGTACTGCTAGAATGATGTTGTCGGAAACGCCAACGCATTGAGTAATTGTATGATGTAACGCGGAACCAAAATGTGCAGTATCGCATTGGGAATATATGCATTTGAAGACGGACTGCAGTAAATCAGTCAGCGTATGGCGTTGAGCATTAGAAGCAACGACAGGGCAAAGCTATGGTATGACCAACGTTATGATATTCTGCATCTTGGCAAAGACATGTGTTTTTGTCCACACATTTACTGACATATTTTGTGTTTTCCCAACACCGCACTGCACAACCTGCAAATAACTGTTAATGTGGTGCGCCTGAATCTCCAAAGAAAAATCTTTACCGGGAGCAGGAAAATTCCCGTCACTTGTAGCGGGATTGTTCACCATTGCCATGGCTAATAGCAAGATGGCACGCCTCATGATATACGTAGTAGTTCGGACACACTCGGTCCCACAATCATAGGATGGTCGCCAAATGACCCTGGAACGTTGCGAGTAGGCACTTTTGTTAGGAATCGTTTTATCAAGAAAACGGGTTCAATGAGTGTGTGGGAACGGTCGGAGGAGAAGTTGTTGTGTTGAGATATGTAGACTAGAACGAATAAGAAGAGGACCAAAAATGAGAGAAGCAGGAAAGCTTCATACTAGCAGCTCTTATTTGGTCAGACCTTCCTCCTCGAGTAACCATGCAACACGGACTTGCTACATCACGCCAAAGCTGCACCAGGCATTTGCACCTTCCTCTGATTATGATTATCTACTTTTATTGAATGTTCTATTTTGAAAATTTATGAAAGGAATTGACAATTGCAGTCAATAAAATAGAATCTGTAACTTATCCGTGGAGCCTTCATATCTCTCCCTGAACGGTTTCTGGCCTAGCCAAGTTGTTAAAGGGATCTGCGTCTCTTTCATCTCAAGTATACCCCTCTTCTTCTGATCAATATGAGAGGCATCGATCACAATTCTCTCCAATCTATCGATTGCGAGCGAACCTTCATCCATCAAATCCTTCAATCTCTGAGGTGTACCGACAGCGATTCCGGTCCTTGAAGATTTTAGAAATCCAATGGAATCCTTGAGCTTGATGTGCTTTGCAAATAACTTTGCAACTTTCACATCTTTGGTCTGAAATTTTCGTACCGCTCTATAAAGTTGTCAGATGAGAACATACATACACATACATACTGCCAAACCCAATCATAACAGGAACGTGACTATACCTAGCAAGATCGGCTGCCCTGAGGCCTGCAGCAGTAACAATGATTGTGTGTGGTGATCCATTCTTCTTTGACGCTGACCAAAGTTTTGTTGTATTGTCAGAAAATTTCTCCAAAAACTCTGGTAAATTATCGAGATTTCGTGGCTTTGTCCATGATGTAGTGTCCTGAACAGCAGAGACTATTACATGCCAATACATTAGCCAAGTTCATAGCATATTTAAGTGTAGGTTCTGTTCACCTGATATGTATCGATCTTCTAATTCAACGGAACTAAGATCACTTTCGAATCTCCTTGTTTGGCTTGCGACATAATCAACTATCAAATGATCGTTCATCTTTGCAATTGCGTTGTTGAGACCAGCCTCGACATCGATATCCTCATCATTAAATGAGGAATGCTTCTTCCTTTTCGCAACTTCGTTAATCTTTTCCTTGGGCCCCTCTTGATCATGATTTCCTCCACGCTTTCTTTTCTTCGAAGCTGGTTTATTGGAAGTACCAGGTCCAGATCCGGTCGTTGGAGCTCTCACTTCTTCAATCAGAGGATCCTGAAGTTCATTTTCAATTGACATTGTGATAGTGTGAGCTCAAGTCGGCGCCGACTCGAAGACTTTCGTAGTGGGAATTGCTGTGAAGTTTTGCGTGAAAGATCCTACTTAGGTTCCTGTGCGGACAGAAATTTTGACTTTGACGATTATGATTCCGATCCTGGTTGTAGCATACACAGAACTTATTAATTGCTTTCTCTTTCTCTTCCTATTTCCCTTTCTCAGCCTTTTTCAATTGAAGTTCTTCATAAAATAATTTAAAGCCTTGCGGATCCACAATTGTATTGCATATCGCTAACGCTAAGATAAGATAAGGTTCGCGCATACAACACTGCAATTACTGTTCTGGACGCGTCTTATCTAAACATTGATATTTCGATCATTGATGTTTAACTCAACACTATGAAATTTCCACTAATAAGTACATGTTAGATTTACTTCGCAACAGAATAAATTTGTCCGTCAAATCGAAATTTATTTTTACCAGGAAAACGACAAAGCATAGTAATTAATATTCTATCTATTTGCCAATAGAAGATATACATCGCTATGAGTGGAGGACCAGAAACTCCTTTGCGCCGCACTTCTACTGCTGGACTTTCTCCAACAGACGCAAGCTATTCGAGAACGCCCAGTCGTGGCTCAAGGTTAGGTGGCTCAGAATTCAGGACCAAGACTCTGACACCCCATGGGAGAGCAGCTTTGCGAGAAGTTGAGGCTCGACGAGCAGGATTGACTCCAGGAAAGGATAGAAGACGAAGTGGTAGACAGCAAAGGGAAACACCTCGAGATGTATTGCGATTATTGAGCAGGACTTTAGCTCCTCAAACCCGTCCGACAATTCCATCTCCTCAAAGAGCACCCAGCAATTCCAGAAGACAGACTTTACTTTTGGATGACGACTTTGACGACGGTCCGAACCTTGTGCCCCCACGACTTTCCATCCCCCTAGATGACGACAATGACGAAGATGATAATGAGGATGACGAAAGTCTTTTGCTTCCTAGTTTGGCGGCTTTAGAGGACGAAAATCTGACCACGCGATCTATCGAGCTTTCAAGGAGAGCTGTCACTGAGAGACCGAGCAGGCTGTTCTCGAGAGGCAGTTTCGGGAGCACCCGTGGAAGCGATCAGTTCGGAAACCTGGACGAAGCAGAATTTGGACGAGATGAAATGGAAACAAGCTTCTTCAATGCAAATGATTTTGAGAATGATGATTTTCGAGAGATGGCTAACTCTCCATTTTTCGGAAGGTAAGTCCAGGAGCCTACATTCAAACAGGCCCATTGAGCTGACGCAAGCTAGTGATCGCGCAGGATTACAGGGAGAATTGGAAACCGCGTTGCATCGCCGGTCTCTTCTACCAGGGCGAAGTAGTGATATCAGACCATACAATTCACCGTCCGAGGAAAGGGATGCGACTTTTGTGTTCACAGTTCCGCAGCCCGAAATACCAGCGCAATTTGAACCTTCGCCATCACCAGAAGATACTTCAACTGCGATGCCTATTATGGACGAAATTTCTTCCCCTCCTACCAATTTTCAAGGAGATGATTTTGAAATGGATGATGAAGCCATGAATGATGAGAGTGACACTCGAAGACTGTCGGATCTTATAATGGACGATGAAGCCATAGACGGTGAAGATGGCACTCGAAGACTGTCGATAGGAGCGTTCGAGGACTCCCGTCTTAGTGATGACGAACCCCTTACAGTATCCGTTCAAAAGGCGATATCAGAAAATTCTAAGAGGACATTCCAGAAGAAGGTTAACAAGGTTTCAAAACATGGGCTGAAATACAAATCATTGCCTCTAGGTGTAGTGAAGAAACATGCAATCAGCCTGGCAAGGAATGGAGCCGGCAAAGGAGACAAGCTGAGTGGGGATGCTCTTGATGCGATCATGCAAGCAACCGACTGGTTCTTCGAACAGATTAGTGATGATTTAAGCACATACTCTGAACATGCTGGACGCAAAACCATTGATGAGAGTGATGTTTTAATGTTGATGAGAAGGTATTTATCTAAACATGACTAGAGTCTTGATACGTGCTGAGTGTTTTACAGACAACGCCAAACCAATGCTACAACAACGCCATTTTCACTTGCACAAAGTCGCTTGCCTAGAGAGCTCTTACAAGACGTAAGAATGGTTCCCCCCTTGATTTCGAAAGACCGGCCCCGACCAAAACCACCCATAAAATGAGGTAAAACACGCGCTATCCTCAAGACCATTCTTTATTTTGACGAACTCGTCGAGCGATGTCTGCAGATGGTTTCTTTACAACCATCCATAGCATAACTGACGTAGCAGCAGCCAAGGCGTACCTGTCAAATTATAGCGTTAGCACACATGGCTACAGGATGTATTTAACTTTTTCGCTAATCGTTAGAGGTACCTACCATGTAAATATGTACTGTGTGTGGTTGTTTCGGAGATTGACTTCTGCCGGTCTTCCTATTGGAATCCCACGTGCAGCGCGATCCCAAGCCATCAAGAGGTCAGGTTCTGTGGTTTTGTAAGCTTTGTGGCACTCGAAAAATAATGAAAATACCATCTTACCCATTGTCTCTTCAATCCAAACAGGTTGACTCCCTGTCAACTTAGCCATTTGCTCGACGTCAGGAAAGTAAAATTCCTGAGTCTGTGGACTATTATCTGGCGTGAAATAATTCTTCTTCCAAGGTTCCCGCAACAATCCCTCGACCGTTACCTCACCTTGAGGCAACCCATCAGGCCTACTTGTTTGCTTCTTAAATTTCTTTTCGATCCAACCCCGGTTTACAAGAACACTAGTGCCCTTACCATCTCGCTCCAAAGGAGTAATGACGAGATATCCGTCTTTCCCATCATGTAATCGAGGGCCAATCAGCATTTCTTGATCGTGTCTAAAGTGACCAGTCGCAAAAATTCTCCTATAGTCGAATTCTTTTATTGCCGAAGGATCAATGTGTGGGGGAAGTGGTAAAGGATCACGAACGAGGCGATCCTCAAATTTTGCAATGAGCTTTGATTTCCAATCCAAACGTTGCACTTGCCATGTCCCCAAGGCGAAAGCTGTTAGAGGAATCAAAGCTATTTATATCATGTATATTAGACAGTCTTCTAGGCAAGAAAAGTTGGGCAACTCGTGACTTACCTAGAATAATAAGACCAGGCCCATGCCTTCTTCCTGTGCGCACCAAGTTCGGGGGATTGTCTATAATAGATGTGAAATTGGGATCATCAGCAGCCTGTCTGGACTTGACGCGGGTTCCTGCGAAACATCGATGATTTCTTGGGCATTTTGGGGATTGGAAGGGAAAAGTTATCCTCCTAGTATGAGATGAAAACGTATTGATACGATTGTAAGATAGAGCTGAGACAGGGGAACGCATATTTAATACGATTGACGCATGAAGTGTACAAACAATGTCAATATGCTAGGTATCCCTTCGATGTTATTACTCTAGCAGATTCCACTAGGTAGCTATAAGTATAAGTACTATATTCTCTCCAGCTCTTTTATCGCAACATAAGGTATGTCGTGCACGTGCAAGACTATTTTTTGAAATTGTCTGATTACCTAGGAAGGCCGGGGTACTTGTTTGAGCGGTTGTCAGCCACACTCGCCACACAAGCCACCTGAACCTTTGTGATTGCATAGGTAATTTGAAGGGTATCAAATGCCTTCCTACTACCCAGTACCCAGAATCCACCTAGAACATCTATTTACTCTGTCACCACAACTCTTTCCATCAAGATATCATACCACATCATATCGTCTAGGATTGAAGCAATCATATCTACCCTCATAAACATCTTGAATACCAGGTGACATTTACACTGTTCCATTCACTCACAATCAAGGACACTACAGTAAAGAAATCAACTATTTGTACTTCCCCTCAACGATCCATTGACTTGCTCACGCCAGATAACCATACCTGTTTACATTTTTCGCCCTCATAGCTAGAGCCGGTCTTCATAATACGGTCTCCATATTGACGCTGGAAATCGATATACCTCCCCACTTCTGCAAAGTCATCCAAGAAATATATTGTTTAGCGATTTCGGTATATGACAGCGGCGGCAATGTTTTACACCGGTGGTATTAATAGCGGGATCAGCAAGGCTTTAGCGGAATCTAAACTTGTTGCATGTTTCGTAACGAGTAAATACCATTCCTCTCACGTTTTCACTCGATCGATGTAATGACCACGTGCCCAATAGATGGCAACGAAGAAAGCAGACTCTGGGAAGATGATTTCTTACGAGATTCCGAGGTAATTTGAGAATGGTGAACCCCTCTTGCTAGATGCTAAATCGCTGTCTAGTTAAGTTCTCACCTACAAGAAAGAACAGTTTTGCTGCGCCTCAGTGCTGGTTCTGAAGAAGCCAACTATCTCGCTGCAATCTTTCCTATCCCAAAAGCTCCAACTCTTGTTGCTATACGGTGAGCACGATTAACTCATTCTTTCATTCGGTATATCTTAATGCACACGGACGGGCAGATTTTATAAGTATGGGGCATAAATCAATCGTGCATTCTTAAGGATGGTGCTTTATCTCAAATGTTCAAGTGTAACAAAACGCGTCTTTCTGTTCATGTTGAAGTTGCATGGATTCGCGAATAGTCACGCTTTCCCCTTATACAGACATGCGTCTGCTTCTTCTGCTTCAATGCTATTTGGCCTTGCTATTTCTTCTACGGTTACCTGTAGGCAGTAAAAAAATGTGTTGGGAGTGCTGACCTTTGGGCCCACAGGAATGGAGAACTCAAAGAATATTTAAGTGCAGGCATAACCAAAGACGACTTTTTGACACGATTCAAGAAAGCCTTGGAATCTACGTCTAACCAGAGGAATGTCGAGAATGATCGCCCTATTTCACCAAATGGAACGCGAACCTTGGAGAATCCAGAACGACGTACCACCGAAGGCCAATCATCGGGTGTTCCACCCACTGGGAATCCGAACAACGGTTCTACGTCCGTTTTACAATCAATTCGTAATAATGCTACTGGCCAACCGAGCTCGAGCTCTCTTCCTAGAGACCCCAAAGGCAAACTACCTGAAGATTCAAAGGCCACTGCGGAAGATCACTTTGGAAACCCATCTCAAGCGGCGGAAACCGTTAGTTATGCTGCGATTCAAAAGAAGCGTCAGCAAGAGGCTAGAGAAGAGCGAGCGCGTATTCTTGCACTCATTGAGAGTGACAAAGCAAGAAGACGAAACGATGCAGGACGCAAGCCTAATCGTAGTAATCACTCCACAGAACAGCCAATGGCATCCAGCGACAGAGACACATCCACACTAAGCCCGGTGTCAAAGGCACAGGATTGTGCCCTTCAGATCAGACTCTTTGATGGATCTTCCATACGTTCCAGATTTTCTAGCACCAGTACCCTAAGTGGTGACGTGAGAAAGGTAATGTGAAGAAGTCCATTAAAGCACCAATGATATTTTCCTAGGGTATTGAAAAACTGGATCATCAACAACTTTTGTGTACCTGAAGACAATAAATGGCAATTCTGACGATGACTAGTGGATTGATAGTCAACAAAAGGATGACGTGCCTTATATATTCAAGCACGTTTGTACGCCTTTGCCAAACAAAACCCTCTCAATGACCGATGAGAGTCAACCCATAGCATCGTTAGGTCTGTTTCCAAGCGCTACGTGAGTAACATTTCACTTAGGCCCATACAGCCTTAGGCTGATCGATACTCTTGGACACTAATATGGAGGCAACAGACTTATCATTGTTCCGGTTCCAACATATACTTCGGCTTATGAAGCAACAGAATCAAGTGGCATTTTATCTAGAGGAATTGCTGCTGGATACGGCCTCGGCGCCTGGGGTGTCAATAGAGTATTGGCTACTCTTGGTGGCATTGTTGGTGGTTCGGCTGCTGCATCGGACACAGAACAGATGGCTGGACCTAGTGCATCAGTAGGAGGTGGCCGTGCGTCAAATCTAAGAATTCTTAGAGATCAGAATGATAATGACAACCATCATGAGTTGTACAACGGAAAATACGGTAAGTTTTGCCAATTTTACACTGCAAACACCATGCTGAAAATTGCAACAGCTTAACTTCGAGCCTCGGAGGGATGATAGTGACAGGGAAGATTGATCTGTGTGAGATACTCTACTGTTCATAACAGTCACGCACATTGGTCACAAAACACTCTGAGGCATGAGCCATCATGTTCTTCAATCTTCGACTTTACTATTGTGGCGTGAATTGTAACACGACACACATAGTTAGCTATTGGTTCGGCCTGTATTTGTAGATAGGGCACGTATGTCGTCAGTAATGAACGTTTCAAGTTGAGCTTTTCTAGCAGCATCGCCTCTTTGTTTTACATACTCATGAGCAACCATTACATTATGTTCACCGATAAGCATTGAAATCATTTAGTAGTACAGAACACGGCGTCAAGATATAAAGTTGTTATTGAGTATCCATTTATATGACTGATTACGGTCCAACGAGCATTAGCGGAAAGTTCCTCTTGTAATGTTGCCCAAATCAAATCGATGTATTCGCCAGTCGACTAATGGTGGAACGACTCATGGGCTGGCCATATCATGCTTGTATTCTTTCCTTAAGCCTCGGGGCTCATTCCAAATGGTCTCATCTCAAGCAAGCTTTGCGGCACCTTTCTTGTGTGGGCCGAACAGGCCAAGAAGATAGGCCGAACGTGTCAAGAACAAGAATACCTGCTACATGTTAGACATCGAATTCCACCGCATGAAAAGTACAGATTGAGAGTGGTCTTACCGTTACTCCTATATTTCCAAAAGTCATTGAATTCCATTGAGTGACATTTCCGACCCTTTCCCATCCCAAGACACGGTAGGTAACAAAAAAATGACCAATATCACCCAACCAACAAGCAAAGAGATAGTTCCTAACGACTTTCGACTCCTGCGTACCGCTAAGAATGGCGATTTCTACCATGGCCATCAGAAGATATACCATGGCTAGTTGTAGCGCAACAGCCCGTGCATTATCACTAATAGGTAGGTGACGCGAAATTACAACCTGCTCCTGAATAAACCACTCTGGGGAGATCATTGCAACTATAAAAGCAGCTAAACTATGTCCTAATCAGTATGTTGATATCAATATTGCAAATGTCAAATACAAACTTACAGTGAAATAGGTTCCAAGACTGTGAAGACAAACTTTGGGAAGAGTGGCAAGATCGAAGCCATGTTTATTGATTGCTGTGCAGCTATGGTGATGTATCAATGTTGAAATATTTTGTAGATAAAGTAGGACCGTGTCAGTACCTATGTTAAGATTATCCTTTCAGATGTAGTCGTATACCGAAGCTGCTCTGCACTTTTGCAGCTTGTGATGGTGAAGAGTATCCATTGAAGCGGGTTAAGTTTGAAGGTCTAGAAGTATTGTAGCTGTATAACAATTTAGTGAATATTTTGATTGAAGGAGGCTTAGTCGGTGCGATTGGAAGTAGAGGGAAGGGGTTATCTAAGCTCTATATGAATTCACTAAATAATACGAGATTTTGAATTATTCTTACTTGAACAGAATAGATAATTTTTTCATGATTATACTAATTAATATAAAGGAATCTTTTGATTTATACTCGTATAACATTATTAATATTAAAGACTTCTCTCTATACTTTTATATTAACGATAACTATATAGAGAATTTATTTTTTCTTTCTTTAATAGCTAAATATTCCTTAATGATAAGTTAAAAAGATAGTATAATCTAAAATCGTATATTGTAATGACTTTAATAAATAAGTGATTTGTTATAGTATCAACTTCAACAAAGTAGTATTGATTTTCATCCACTAGTAACGTGCGGGAAACTTTATTCTTAGTAATTATGTGTGATTGGTGAGGTCCATCATCTAGGACGAACTAGATTGAAAAGTCATTGAAACTTATTGATAAAGTTCACATCATACATACATCATATATCATTCATCTATCTATCAGCAATCTACTACTTTACCTACTTCCTTCCTCGTTTCATCCTTTCATTCTTTCATTCTTCTATTCTTGACTCTTGACTCTTGTTTCTGGGGCGATTTCTTTTGTGTTCTCTACATACCCATTCATCATCATACAAGAGAAAAATTACCAATTTTAACGTCTTCACAATATGTCGGATCCATGACAACATAATGCGTACAACTATTGAGCCCCATTTAATGTCTATTCTTAATAACGATGCATCTGAAGCCATCACAAACTCCCCCTCTTTAGAACTTCCTCCATTGCACGATCGAAACATTCTGCAAACTTCTCACCGACCGCTTATTTTAGAACACAATGCTGGAACACGATCTAGTGAGCCATCATCACAAGTATCGCAGCATTCCTCGTCCATTGCTCCACTTGACGACAATGAAGTCAATTATCGAGACTCAGAAGAGGGTTTGCGAATAGGGAATGCGGGTATAGGAAAGGACATTAGTGCAATTGAACGAACATTGGGTAGTTCTTCTCCGCAATCTCTGCGAAAGATTTTAGATGACAACACTGGCACCGCAAGACCACTACATCCCAAAAAGCAACAACATAGGGAAAATGGGAGTGATGAGTTTGTTCAATTGCCCTAGGACCACCCAAAAAGCAAAGATCAAATAAACAAGTGGTGCCACCTATCATCATCGGCTTACATGAACCGCCCCCTCAGGCTGCATTGTTCCCGCCTATTGCATCAAGCTCATTTCACGATAGTCATGGGAGAAATACCTTGAATGCTTTGGCTCCCAAAGTCACAGAAATGAGGGAGGATTTAAAACAGATGGTGTGATCGTAGCAACGACCCAGGAAGTCCTTGGGCCAGAAAGCCAGTACGAAGAAAAAGAGAAAAGACGTAAAGACGAGGAAAAAGTGGTCCGAAGACGAGACGAACAACCTGCTGCTTGGTGTCGATAAGTATGGCGTGGGGAGGTGGATGGATATATTAGAAGATCCCAAGTTCACTTTCAACAATAGGTCAGGAGTAGACCTGAAAGATCGCTTTAGAACTTGTTGTCCAGAAGAACTTAGAGCCGGAAGCCGCAATTCTGGAAACTATCATACTGGTACCAAGGCAGAGAGTGCAAAAGCACAGTCAAAAACAGAATTGGTAACTTTCGACCCATTGACCGGAAATTTCATGACTGGTGAAGATCAAGAGGCTGATGAGACTTGTCAACTCTGGCTCTAATCCTGGGCGAAAGCCTCGAAACCATCGGAGAAATCTTACATCCCTTCAAGAGCTAGGAATAAAGGCGCCATTCAAACAGTCAGATCGGAGGAAGAAACGACCCTTCTCCAACCAAGACGATCGTGAAATTAGGGAAGGTTATAATATTTATGGGCCTGCGTGGACAAGGATACAGAGAGATCCTCAATTCAACCTTCAGGACCGACAGCCTACTGATCTTAGAGACCGCCTCAGGAATAAGCATCCTGAACTGTTTAGATCCGGGGAGGACGACACTACTCGGACAGCATCACAGTCTCAGAGCAAGCCTACACAGGTTGAGGACCTGTCTAACACATCCAATCACGCCACAATCGATTCAACTACATTTGCTTTGAATCATGAGATATTAAAGGTAAAGTTACCATCCATCTTATTCCAATTTCCCACTTAACACTCTTCTATTAACACCAGATAGCCTACCGCAGAACCTACGGACAGCTTGTCATTCTCACAGTCTTTTGATTGGCCTCCGCCCCCATTCCCTTATATTGGAGAGATGGACATCTCTCGATTACTGGAAGACCAAAACCAATGGACGCCGTGACCGGTCAAGAGGCTTCATCAAAAGAAATGAAGAAATGAACGCGAATCCCAGCCACAATGACCGACCTGTAATCCTTTTAAGTAGGCCCACGAGTTTTCCATGGCTCATTATACTTGCCCATCCACTTCCACCCCGTGTGCATACGACTGCTGTTTTAGACAGTACGGACACCGAGAGACGAGTGTTGCATCGTGATTCCTCATTTCACAAAATGCCAAATTACAATAATAGATAACTTGTCTTCCCACTCCTTATAGACCATGATTTGAAAATGTCGCCCCGGAATGGTGCGGGCAGCAAGCGTAATTGGCATAGACCAGTCTATCAGCGGCTCCTCTATATTAGTATCACAAGTATCTACAACTTTAAAATATCGAGCTCACACTAACTTTACATGCACGATGGGGCACACGTTGTACAGTGATACTTTTGCAGCTTTCATGTGGTCTTATACGAATATTGAAGCACTTCTACAACTAGATACCATTGTGAATAGCTCCAAGTTTCAAAGATGGCAGGATTTATGATATTGGAAAATTCTGAAAGAAGTCTAATACATCGACACCCAACGACTCCTTACAGTATATCGCCCAACACTACAAACTGTGAATTCCCTCCTGAATATGCCCTAATCGTCATCGTCGTCTTCATCGTCATCAGCATTCGGCAAGAGACTGTTGAGATTTCGAATTCTTTCGTTGCGGCCTGAGTGGGCTGGGTAAAGGTGAGAATCATGTTCTAACTTCGCATTTACCCTTAATCCCATTTTAGGTTCGGCTTCATCGTCTTCAGCACCCTCATTCCAAGAATGGGTGGTGACGGTGCCCTGCTCAGTACCATAACCGTTCCACGCAGATGCTGAAATTTGTTAGCCGAAAAGAATTAGTATTGAAATAGGTGGACCTACCAGCGATCATGGGAGCAGTGGGATGCCAACTAGCATCTCTAACTACTGTTTTCCACCTCGGACTATTTACTTCATCTATATCGTCACGCCATCCTCCATGCCACCCCCCGTGCCATTGACCAGGTGGGGGCGGCCTTGTATTCTTCGTTGCCTGGAAAACATCGACTTTGCCCGCAAGCGTTGCGTCCATATTCCATATGTACACTTTCCCGTCTTCACTTCCAGAATAGACATATCTTGAATTAGTACTTCCAGGCGGAGAGAAATGACATCTAATCAGAGTCCGCATTACCCTATGGCCTCTGAATGTGACCAAAGAATTATCATTTTTATCGTGGTACCAATCATCTTCATCATAACGTCCCCATCGATAATCAAAGTTTGTTCCGGGGCGACGTTCATTTGCCCTGATGTTGGAAAATTGAGCCGAACTCATGACCATACGCAAGTCCCATAGCTTCATGCTCTGGTCCTTACCATTGCTGAGGATATAGCCTTAAAAGTTTTAGCGCACCATTCTTGAAAACCCACGAATGAAAAACTTACGACCGTCTCCTTTGCTATCGAGATACGTTAACCCCTCAATATGACCAATAAATGCACCCGCTTCTCGACTATCGCCCATACTCCTGGTATCCCACACCTTGATAGTTGTATCATCTGATCCAGAGTAAAGAATGTGAGGCGATGACTTGTCGGCAAAACATACTGCATTGACATCTTCATCATGCCCAAATATCCTATGAAGTGGACGACGACTTTCTATGTCATATACAACAATGGAACCGCCTGTGGTTCCAGCAACAAGCTCACGTCCGTCACCAGAAAATCGAATCGACCAAATACCAAATGACCCTCGCCGATCGAGCCTAGGATTTCGGAAACTAGTGGCAGGATCACCGAGCTCCAGATTATAGGGATCTCCCATATCATTTGGATCTGTCGGAGCGAGACAAACAGTGCTACGTATGGAGGTGTAAGCGAGATATTTGTTGTCAGGGCTCAGTGAAGCATCAGTAAGGGTCCCTAATGACTGTCAATACTCGAGTTACTCTACGGGCTCAACGGGAATTAACGAAGACGCGGATAGAACATGTGTTGGGACCGAAATAAGCCATAGTACGAAAAGATTGTACTTACATTGCCCATAAGGGTAGCTTACAGTCTTATAGTACCGCCACTTATAAGGGTTGGATGTATCATACATGCGGACTTTGAAATCCTTGGTGACGGCAAAGAAGAAGTTGCCGTCATCCGAAAATTGACCTGAATAAACGGGCTCATCGTAATTGATTATGGTATCGGCATTCGAAGATGGTAACATTTCCTGGGATTCTATTAGTTTACTGCCTAGAAATAAGCCTGCCTGTGTGTTGCTCACTTGTGCCATTGTTTTCCGATTTATCACCTGGGCTGCAAAGTTCCCTGATGCTATTTCTCGGTCTAATATTCTTCTTGCCAAACGCTTTCGGCCCCTAATATGATCATCTCTGCCTGGAGTTTGTGCATCATTGGATCCAAAATCACCCGACGCCATTAGTTCTTCCCCAACAATGCTTGGCACTTTAGGGAACCTATTTGGATCGGTTGTACTTCTCCTACGCCTTCGTGGCCACAAAGCGAGCTCGTCCTCGTCGAGGTCAGTGGTAAAGCGTATAATATTTCGAACATCTGGATGGGCGGCTAAGACCCGTAGAAGATATCTTGTTCGTGTAGCTAAATGGAATCGGAGTATAAGCCAGATGGTCTGGAGCAAGGTGAAGAATGTGTAGACCTCACTATGATCGACTGCGGTGGCACCTTCGTCTTCATCGTCCTCAATTTCAACTTGCACATCTGAAAGATGGGCGATATATGTCAGTACACCTTGACTAGGAGAGTTTCAAATGCAATGATAGTCTAGACTTACCAAAACCAACTTCATCGTCATCGTCATCTTCGTCATCATCATCAATCTCATCATCCTCATCCTGCTCGTCGGCATAATCATCATCTGCATTTTCTTCCTCTTCTTCGTCGTCTCTATCTTCTACTATAAGATTTGAATCATCCCCCTCTCCATTCCCGGCCAAGGAATTATCTGGCGGTAAGGCACCTGATGCGCTTCTCTGGGAAGCCATTGAGAATAGTAGAGCACGAGTAGATTGACACGCCTACTTTCCAATGCTTCTTCGGAGCAAAACAACAAACAAGAAATTTTCAGTAGTATTGTATGGGGTAGTGAACAACGTAGGTGGCAAAGAGAGAGAGGTAGGTATTCCACAACAATGCACTACTTGTTGCACTTCAAGTTCATTTTAGATGGATCTAGATTTCCTGGGAGTTGAATGACAGCGAGTGACGTTCATCACCCGTTAACTAGTATCAGTAACTGGTATAATGTTGTATGTATTAGAGATATATCAGAATTGAAGCTTGCTGCTCCAAATGTATTGGTAGAAGGGAAAGTGTAGTGATATCATGAGGTGAGGATGCTTTGTCAGTGGGGTGGAGTACGTGGAAGAGGGTCATTATTCTTATCAGTGCCTCGGAGTTTCTTATCACATGTACTTAAATCCATTTAAATCCGATGATGAAGACGTTTTTGAAATACATTCTCGAAATGAACTTAGCAGAATAATTTTGAGAATATATCCTCATGCTTTCATGTCATCTAGTACAACTGAATATCTGAGCTCGAGCTTAGGTATTCTCTGAATAATCGCACTCGACCATAACGAGTATAACGCCATACTATCGTCCAGTTTGTCTTTTCAATACATCTCGCGCTAGCAATAACTAGCTTAACTATGGACTTGATCTGCTCTCCTCGATTTTGGTATCGAGCATCCACCCCCTCCAGCATTGTCATCTACTTATTTACCTTTCTCTACCATTCAACATCTGTTTTATACCCCGAGTCACCATTGTCGCACTTCCTTACATTCTTACATCTTGTTGTTCATATCTTCTCAACCCACCCACCCTAAATAGCTTCTGACAAACTAGTAAACATTACTCCATCAAATGATGGATTACTGGTAGAGTAATGTGCCATCCCTGTACTGGACACACCCGTTGATAGTGACCCCCATTGTGCGCCTCTTCTGCTCATTCCCCTTTCATCTTTTGCAGCGCACCTTCAATCATCTCGTTAATGAGCTAAGCGTCAGAGATGAAGTTGGAAAGAGGCATTGTAAGTTTTCAGACTCCAAGCTAACACTATACTTTGGCTTCATGGTAAATAGAGTATCGATAATTCATATCTATTGCCAGCTTATCCACTCATGGTAAGGCATTTCCTGATACATTCATACCTACTTGGGTTTGAAATGGTTTTCCAATCCGAACGCATCGCCAGTGATTTAAATCCATCATGATTCCGGGATGATGTAAAGCATCACTCCGACGCTATTCCAACTTTTATCCAACGTGTTCACAAGGAAAAAAGGCTACAACATTACAGTGGCTGTTTTGTACAATGTGCCGGATTTTATTTAATATAGTCCCATTCAACTTTGGAAATGCAGGACCATTTGTTCCAGGCGCAAGCAATGCCAGGAACAGTAACTGCCACCAAGGCCAAATATAATACATCCTTAGATTTTGTGAGAAACTCCATCCATTTATACGCCAACAGCTCGTCCATCTCGCCCTCGTTCGGTGCAGGTTCAATGCCCCCCTTTCCCACGAACGACCAAGTCACCGTAGTGCAGAAATCATCGTCCGTTGCCCATCCCCAAACTATGCGCCACCGACCAATATGTTGTTGAGTGGTATATGGATCAATTTTACGATGTATCCAACGGCTCCCATAATAAGAAATCCCATCGCTACAGCTCGAGCGATGTTGAGGAATTCGCGACGATCAGCTATAATATGTTAGAATCTCACGTCCCGTTGTAACCAATGGAAAATACTGATTCTTACGCTTTGTGCATTTGTTGACAAATTGAGTACCATCTTTGATGAAATCTCTTGGAATTTCCATAAACTCTTGAATTTGGTCTGCCATGGTTGTGAAGAGGTTGAGGAGTTGAGGGTGGGATTGAGGAAGTAGACAATTGATCCTCGAGAGTTTCGAATTATACTTTTGTTGAAGGACTAATTTGTGGCCGACGTTTCAATGTTGGATACCTTGAAAGTGAATGGTATGTATGATTGACCAGAGATTTTGAATTCCGTTGCGAGTGAAGCCAATAGATATTAGGTAGCTGGGGAAATTTCGAAGAAGCCAGATAAGGTAGGTAGGCTCAAGAAATTAAAGCATGTGAATTGATCCAATGAGAACCTTCAAAATCCGAAAGCTACTGGGTAGGAGTAGCTGGAGGCATGAGGCTGCGAGTGTCATGCCTCAGGCATCAATGATATTGATTACTTAATGATTACCTAAGACCATCGGCCATGGGCAGGAACAGTGGTTTAGTTAGCACCAGCACCAGCACCAGCACCTTGCCTGGCTCCTGGTACCAAATTAGCACTGGGCATTAAAAGGTATTTGAAGCTCAGCGGCGCGCGAAATCCAACCGTAGAGGAGAAGAAAGAAAGAATCAAAGAAAGAATTCCAACTTTCCCTTCCCTCAACTCTCTATTGTCGTCGCTATTGTCATCGTCATCGACAACGACGTATAAGTGCCCAAACTTCCTTTCTTCTTTATTTTCCATGCCCTTTCTCAATCGGTGATCTTTACGTCCTCAAATACCCACCTCGTATCTCCATTATCGATCCCTCGAGCTACTAGGATTTCAGCTCATCGCGATACCGCGCCTAACATTGGAATATTGTAACTTTCTTTCCATATAATTCGATAATACAGCAATAGATACTTCCTGCCTCCAGAATCGATTTTCATTTCATGGTGAACACAAGTACCACCCACACACTCGACTCGACTTACAGTTGTCAAGCACTATACTCGTACCTCAGAGTCCCAACGAGAGATATCAATTGCGAACCTTCACGTCGACTCGAGAATTCTGTCGCATTCAATCAATCACCCACCGCTCAACTCAACACACCCAATCCAAACAAGCAAATCAGTAAACACTGGACGTGAAGGGTACTTGAGGGACGGAATTGTACAGCAAGGCTTCGGTTACTCTGTGCTTCTGCTATTGATGAACAAGGCATTTGGACAACTGACATCTTCATTTCTGCTTTTCAATTTCAGGCTGGATTACACTTTTCTTGCCTCGCCTCTTTCTTCCAATATTTCGGCATAGGAGGTTTATTCATCTGTTGGGCTTCTTTACATCACAAATTCAAAGAGACTGCAAGCACAGAGCTTCGTCTTATATCTCCATTCTGTCTGTAGTTGCCAAAGAAGGCTCTCGGACTTTGACCTCATTTATTGAAGCAATATCCTCCAGGTTTTAGGAGTGTACGTATTCATTGAATTCTATCCCATGTATTTCAGACTCTGCTTCCAATGCTATACATGCGTTGACCTCTGCCATCCAATGGCCCTTCTTCTGTTTTCACCCGCTGATCCTGTTTCTATTTTCTCACAGAATCCATTTTCCTGTGGCATAACATCAACTCAAACTGTTCATAAGCAATACAAAACATCATTTTCCAACCAAAACTCACACTTCACTTGAAAGTCAAGGTACCTCGTGTGCACATTCAGACGCCATGGCTGATGACGAGTTCGACATTGATATCTATGGAGATACAAACACTGAACAGGACACAATCTTCAAGAAAGATGATGAAGGTGATGTCAAGATTGACGGCGTTGAACCTTCAGTCGCACCAGCTGCCGAAACTAATGGTAAACACGAAGAACAAGATGACGATTATGTAGATATCAAGGTTAGTCATGAGAAGGATGAACTCGCTGAAGGTCAACAAAAGATAAAGAGTACCGACGAATCTGGACGAGATATTCTCAACATACCCAAGCAGGCCCCTCAGCAACAAGGTGTAAAGAGAAAGGAAGGCTCCGACGATCGCCCAATCGATCAAGGTGCGACTACGGCCTTGCTCATATCAGAATTACATTGGTGGAATACCGACGATGATATCCGGGGATGGATCAATCAGGCTCAAGTCGAAGATGAGCTGAAGGAGATGACTTTCTCCGAGCACAAGGTTAATGGAAAGAGCAAGGGGTAACTCGCTACACACAGTATCTTCCAATGCCGAGCATCTACTGACTCTCTGCACAGACAAGCCTATGTGGAATTTACGTCCCAACAAGCTGCAACGGCAGTGAAACGAAAGATTGACGCTTTCGGTGAAGGTCACCAATATGTGAAGAAGCAGACAGTTACATTCCACAATCCAAATATCAATCCATTCCGCACCTTACCTAAAGACGCGCCAGCCCGCGCCACGAAAGAAGGCCAAAATAGTCGATCAAGCTCAGGACCAGGAGGTTACAACAGTGAGAGGGGCAGTCATACTTCAGGCAACTTTGGTGGTAATTTCCGCGGTCGTGGCGGTGGATACAACTCTTCTCGTGGAGGTATGAACAACAACATGAATCAAGGCAATTTCAACCGTAACTTTTCAGGCTCAGGAGGATCCATGGGCGGGGGCTTTAATTCTTCAATGGGTGGCGGGTTTCAAGGAAATCCCATGGGAAATCAATTTGGTGGATTCAATCGTGGAGGCATGATGGGCGGCATGCGGGGTGGCCCTGGAGGTATGAGAGGCGGCCGAGGGGGAATGGGAAATAACATGATGGGAGGCATGCCCATGGGAGGTATGCCAATGGGTGGAATGGGCGGAATGGGAATGCCTATGAACATGGGTAATATGGCACAAATGGGTGGTGCAATGCAAGGTACGTCGAAACAACTACTTATCAGCTGAAATCAAACACCACATAGGGACTACGGGATTTATCACTGACTCGAGAAATTAGGCGGGAATGGTTTCCAACCTATGCAACCGCACTTTAATCCTGCGTTCTTTCAACAAAATCAAAGTGCTGGTGGTGACTGGCAGAATCCACACGGCGCCAAAAGACCAAGACCAGAATGAGGTATAGATAACGGAAAGGGCGTTGAACTCGGGGATCTGGCATAATTAACACTTGGAATAATGAGCACTTTCAGTTCTTAACTTGTATTTCAAAATAAAACATGTACCATAGAAGTGTGATTCACACGATGAATGTATTTTGAGCTGTCAGATGATTGCTTTTTACTAAGTCTCAACTTTCTGTATAGTTGCACTGACCCCTTTGACCCATCTCGCACGATGCTTCGAGTGTCAGTGATACTCGCTCTTCCAAGACGACTAAAGTTTATTGCAAGACGCAAGATGGCGCATTGATTGAATGAACGTCAATAGAACAGCCAGAGCCTCATGCCATGATTCGGTGGGTCTGAGGGGGCTTCTCGGAAGTCCATCATACAACGCAGAGTTAAAATTCATGAAGTTTAGCTTCCTATTCGATTTAACGCTCTATTTAACAACAGAACAATTTGGTTCGAGCGTCTGGTCAACGTATTTCTTTGACTTTCAAGTCCTGCCTGGCTTTCGTCTATTTTTTTGATCATTTCCATCATCTCCATCTTACCAGCCATTAGTACTTTCAATAAAACTTTATCCGCAGCCTCCTGAGACACCTCTTCGCCCTCAGATCCCTGTACGAACCTTTTCCATCTACCTATCGGTAGACATATAATCCTGAGGACTACTTGCGTGCGATAACATATGGTGTCTCGATCTAGGAGGTATTTACCGAGAAATCCCATCTCTTCGAGGTGCTCTTTTTGCTCTCCGTTTAGCAATGGTGTTATCCAGGGATCCAGAGTTACCTCGTCCCATCGGTTGTCCTCGAGTATGAAGCCATACTCGACGAGAAGGAAATCGTTGTTGTGACTTCCGTATGAAATGTGCACTTCGGAGCCCTGCTTGATGGGTTGCGAGGCCGTGACTAGATTGTTGGGGGTTAGCGATGGCTATGTTTCTGCGGAATGAGTTTGGGCGAAGACTTCATGGAGAGGTGTAGTTGTTGCACAGATCATATTATGGAGGTTAGGGTGACGATCTAGGTAGATTGAGTGATATAACAGTAGAAGAATAATATTGCTCACGTGTGTAGCCAGCGCGACTGAGAGCCGCAGCAACCGTGGGTTCTGAACTATGATTTATGTAGTCTGCGAAGGGATTCAATGCAAGACGATTCTCTTTTGGTGGTTGTGGTCTAGAAGATTTGATAGTCGGTGAAAGGTAGTAGAACGTCCTACTGTTGACAATACTGTAGTTGTACATGAATTTATCGTAGGTTATGGGTGGTTCGGGAAATGCTTTGCAGATGATCGTCCAAGCAGAAGTAATTTTCTCCATTTGCGTCTTAAGAAGAGCTCGGGCCGAGTACGGAAGAAGCTCTTGTAATGAGGGATCCCAGAATAAAGGCATAGAACTATGCATATCCTGTTGGGAAGGGAGGGTAACTTTCCATTCCGGCCCGAGCAGCGAGTCCAGAGATAGAGCGAAAAGAGCATGAACAGCTAGTTCAGGTGCCAGCGCTGCAAATTGAGAAGGTACATCCGTAGCTTTACGAAGTATCTTTATGGGGACCTGCACCAGAGTGTCACCTATCTACTACAGATTAGCAAGCACATGACTTTTCGAGAGGGGTGATATTCCATCTAGCAGCTCAACTATTTTACCTCAAAATTCTTGTTCGCTATCAGTCCCAGACCCTTTTCTGGAAACCGGAAAGGCGAAACATTGTTGATAATGACACCTTGATTTACAGCCCATTTTGTGAACTCTTGATGTACTTGCATGTCCATGCTCGCACCGTAGTTAGACGAAGGGGCTGCTCGCTGCAGAATATCTGAAATCGTGATGTATGACTGATCCGCTGTGCTGATGATTTCCACGAGCTTCACCTAGAACTACTAGATATAAGCATTTGATAACAGAGCATTCGTATTTTGAGATCAATTATTCAGTGTAAATTCTCATCTATCATATGCTGTGCGCAAGTAATTTGTAGCATTAAAGTCTTCCAACCTTCTTCTAGTGCTGCTTTTGCCGAGAGCTATTTCGACGAAAGGGCGGCAGACAATATAATTGAAGCTGATCTACAGTAGCATCCCACTCCGTCGACATAGGAGGGGTCAATTCAAAGTTATAATCCGAACATGTCATTGTCTCCTCGTCTATATACCCAGGTGTCCCGCCTTCCCAGGGAATTACTTTCCGCCTGCTCTATTACTTTAGCTACAAGAAGTTTCAGTGTATTGCATCGTCCCGCTCCAAATTATCCAGGCCATGTACCACTTACTTCCATTGAGCGGGGCGGTTTGGCTGTGGGCTCAGCAGTAATGGCATTCTTTAATCCCTATCGTGCAGGTATGAATTGATCATCTAAAACCACATTTACTCTCAACTAATCCGGGGAACTAGATTTAATTGCAGCCTGTGGAGAAGCTACCGCAACACCATATTTTATATACCGTCTTCGCGATGCTATGCTTTCTTCTCCTACCGGTCGACGTATACTTCGCGATCGCCCTAGGATATCTTCCAAGACTCTTTCTATGCCACGTCTCCGGGCGCTTCCCCCAAACACTGTAGGCAGGTGCTACGCAGAATGGTTGGACCGTGAGGGAGTTTCCCCCGATACACGCGATTCAGTAAAATATATTGATGATGAAGAATGCGCATATGTTATGCAAAGGTATCGCGAATGTCACGACTTCTATCATGCTATAACGGGTTTACCTATTGTGCGGGAAGGCGAAGTGGCGCTCAAGGCATTTGAGTTTGCTAATACTCTGTTACCAATGACGGGTCTGAGTATGTTTGCTGTGATGTCATTGAAGCCAGCAGAGAGGAGGAGATTCTTTACAATATATGCGCCTTGGGCGTTTGCAAATGGGTTGAAAGCAGAGGAAGTTATTAATGTTTATTGGGAGGAGCAGTTGGAAAGGAGCGTGGAAGAATTGAGAGAAGAGTTAGGCATTGAAAAGCCTCTTGATCTTAGAGATATCAGACGGACGGAGAAGGAGAGAAAGAAGGCCCAAAAGGCGACTTGAGGAGGACTTGATAGCACAGTAATTTGATACCATAGCAGTAGATTTCCTAAAATTTCGCAATATTAACTCCTTTTCCTCGGAGACTAAAGATTATCCTAGCATTATGGATTCCATTCCTGAAATATCTGCTCACTAAATGTTCCCTGATTTCCGAACCAGAGACTACAAGTCGAAAAGATCATCATCGTCGTCATCCCAAGCACCCTTCCTCCTGGTAACCACAATCTTTTCTTTAGTTTCCTGAGCCTCCGACACACTGCTCAACAAATCCTTCAATTGTTCCTCCGTAATCTTCGATCTCAACTGTCCCGAGCGCGCCAACATAATCAAGCGATTTTCAACATCGACGGCTCTGGACTCCTTCACAAGTCTAATGCGACCTAGACGATCTGCCGCTTCGGGTTCGAGAATTTGGGTCAGGATGGATTGTCGAGCCGCTTCTTCTTGCTGTCTATGGCGCAAAGGGTTAGTTGTTTATATACATCTTCGATAAAGTAAAGCGCACTGTCTGCCGTCTTCTTGTCCTCCACTGCCGCCTGCTGCGCCTGGTCTACCTCCTCCTCCGCCTTGGGTTTTCAATTGCTCAAGACGAGCTTTTCTGATCTAAAGAATAATTAGTATTAGGTCATGACTAAGTCTTCTCAGAGACTTACTTGTGCCAAATCGTCGTCTTCCATAATTAAGGTGTTGAGTGTGTGTAATTTTTGTTCCGGTCGAAGAAAATGAGGGGTGTTGTAACTTTGCGATGCCAGCCTTGTGGTACCCAGTCTTTAACGAATACCATAATTGGCAACCCCTCTTTGGGCAAAACTACATCATACCACAACCGTGAATTATAACTTTTCAACCCCACGATAAATTGATTGATAGTTACTTTTCATTCAGATATAAATTCAGTTTAATTGTAACATTATCATAACCAAGAAATTAAGATCAATCTCAAGGAGTTGGAAAGCATTTCGGATAAGAGCTCACTGAGGCCTTGAGTTTGGATTCAAAAACACTTGATAGTGGCTCACTGGGTGCAAAGTAACATGCCATTGGGCTTGTTGCTAAATTTCACAAGTCTTGAAGTCTCTTGTCGACTGACCACAGAAAGATAAAGCAGCGCATTGATGATTGAGTTTGCAAGAGAGGCATATGTGCATTATTCATTGATCTATAATCTAAAGTGTCGCTTTTGCGAGTGACCGAGTATATAAGATATCTAAGACGTAATATACAGGTGTTGCTAATTCTAACATAAACGTACAATCCTACATGATAAAACATACCCAGTTCGTTCGCTCACAAACCCAGCGTACCTTTACATTCCATCTATCTCCGATCAACCGCGGGAATATATGAATTCATCTCCCTCGACTTCATAGCCTGTTTTGCTTTAACCATACTTATGACTAACTCGTTTGAAGAGAATGGAATGTTCAATTCTTTTGCTCTCCGAGCGAGATAGCCATTGTAGAAGTCAACATCCGTTTTCATTCCACTTCTGACGTTGTGTAACATAGATGTAACGTTTTTCCCGCTACGAGCAAGCACCGAGTGTATCATGCTCATTAACCTGCGGTTGCCAAAACGTTTGTTAAGATTTGCCACCGTCGCAAGCTCCGGAAGACTTCTCACAACATACGAAATTTCCCACAAGAGGGACTTCATTGTCTGACTCGCTTGGTAATTGTACAACAGCTGGTCGTTTGAACAATCAAAAATGACAGATAACGGCCCAATGACGGAATTGACAACGATGTATTCGAGATGAAATTTCATGAAGTCAGGATAGTTCAGGCCTATGGCTTTAAGATCAGGAGAACGACTTAATGACATTAACATGTATCTTGAAGATGGTGCCCAGTTATTTGTGAGCTTCCTGTCTGAGCTTTGGGACAATGGTTCGTTGGAGGGCGCGCTGTTGTCATATTGAGGAATTGTAAGCTTCAGCTCTCCCTGGGTGGTTTGGGCCACAGTCCATAGCTGATCCGTGGCAAATAATCCATGAGATAAATTACCAAGCATGTAATGAGGACGATCCTGCAAATCTGGGAAAACATGCTTGTTAACATCCTCGATGACACCTGCTCCATGTTGCACAAAACAGATGGTTGAATGAGGCTGGAGGCGATGCTTGATGGATGTGAGTGCCGCCACTGTTCTGTCGCCGTTCGTTGTGATGATCAGGTTGTCTATGACCTCGTTCGTGTATCCTAATCTATGCTCAGTGGCACCAGTCTCTGACTCGGGCCCAGGAATATTGAAACTTGCGGATAATTCAACATCGAAACCGGATTGCTCGGTTATGATTTCATCCTTGCATACTCTGAGAACTTGACGCGAGTGGTGCCATTGTTGAATCAACAGTGGCCGGTGCATCAGTAAAGTGACAGGCGGCGGAGAATCCATTTCAGCAAGGTTATACGCAATGAATTGTCCAATAGGCCCTGTTCCTAGAACGTGGATTGTGCGTGATATAGGCGTACCCCCTCGGTGTGTTGAATCTTGTGATGTCGGTTTGTGCTGAAGATCAGCGACTTGTTTTGACTGTAAAGGTTCTTGGCCATGCTTGTGAGAAGACATTGAAGGTGACTTTTGGGCGGCATATTTTACATTCGTAACTAGGACGTCCGGGGAATGCAAATATTCAGGCCCAATGTCGGAGGTATCAACATTCTCAAGCTCTTCTAAGTCATCGTTACCCTGCAGCTCTTCAGCCGACAAGCTCTTGTTTGCCTCCCATTTCGAAGGTCGATGCGGGTAGGCGAAATCGAACGGTGATGGATCGTTCCCTTCTTCGCTGTCAAGTTCCAATTCCCGCTCGTCTTGTGTCCCTATATCCAGAGCATAAGCATGATCGCTGGGCGTAATTCTTTTGTGCCTGTCCTCTTGATTGGTGATATCTTTGTCTGCTGTCCCTTCGCTCGCATAAACTCCATCGCTTTTGCTCCCGTAACTCCTAGAAGGTCCGCTGGTAGTGGTATCTCTCTCTGAACCCCAAACGAATGACAAGCTGGCGTGCAATCCTCCTTTCCGCCTCGGCCACCAGTATGTCTCGTCATGTCTCGACCAAGTGCGAGTGGCCACCCGGCCCAGGGTAATGCTACCTGAGAGCCATCGACAATTTTGAGGGTTTCGAGCAAGCACCCGCCACAGCGGACGACCGCACCTTGGAAAAGACAGGATGAACACTCTCAATGGTTATTACAATGAACTCATGGCAGACAAGCAGAATCAAGATGTCTACTCTTTCGTTGCTGCAATTGTCTGCACTCGAAACCAAAGCAAGAAAAGGAAGCCTTCACGTCCTTCTACACATCCGCAAAAGGGTAAGAAGGTAATTTGTAGTGGACAACGATGGAGAGTAGAATTTGTCGAGTTTCAGTAAAATGAGGCGAAATGTATGTTGAAGTTCCGTTCGGTGAGGGGTGAAGCTAGCTTGAGATATATCTGAGATTTCGGCTTAGTACAAAACAAGACTGAAGTCTAAGTACATAGAATGTGTAGACTTCGAACATGGACGGGATACAAAGTAACAGTAAGTGAGTGTTCAAATGGGAGGCAAAAGTTGAGTCGTATAGATGTGATGAGAGAGATTCCAGTACTAAATATCAATTTACAATCAAATATTCGGAATCGAAAAAAATGTCGATGAAGCGCACTTTAGCAGAGAATATTTATTGAAAATCCCTGTCAAGCAAGCATGTAATCCAATTGGAAGACTTCAATTCCAATGCAACTGAATGCGGCCGCTTTTTTCCGATAGCGTCGGAACCCATTCCCAAACTTTCTCACAAAGAATGGTGGAAAGTTGAAAATCCAAGGACGAAAGTTACGAATACGAATGAATGAATGAATTGATACTCTACATCAACCACAATCCAATCCAAAACACAAATAACTTACAACAAGCAAAATTCAATCGTATCTACCACCCAGGTTCCTCTCGATCGCGCATGTTACATCAATCATATTCGCTACCACATATTCAACTAAATCTCGACAATGGATCCCACCAAGATTCTTTCTTTGCTCGAGCAACTCGATGACGATATCGATGATATTGAAGATGCGGTTGCACCTTTCATTCAAAAGACTATCCCAGAATTTGCAAGCAAGTTACCTTTGTTGGACAAGGCGAAGCTTTACACTCTTGTCACATATGCCATTGAGTCCATATTATTCTGTACGAGTTTCCATCACTTTACTTCTGTCGCATTTCGTACTTTTATACTAATTCGTCTCGACAGCATACCTTCGACTTAATGGTGTCAATGCCCGTGAACATCCTGTTTTTACCGAGCTTACTCGGATGAAGCAGTATTTTGAGAAGATCAAGGTTACAGAGAATCCACCGGCAACTGCAGCAGAAAGAAATCTCAAATTGGATAAAGGAGCTGCTGGAAGATTCATCAAAGCAGGACTGGTAAGGAAGCTTCTACTCTTTTTCAATTGTTGGGGTTGAGAGCCCATGTTAACAGTGCGTACAGAGCGGAAATGATAAATATGATCTTCAAAGAGCAGAGCAGTTGGCAAAGGAGAGAGCGAAGTCTCACATCAGATTTGAGGAGCTATCAAAGAAGAGAAAGGTGGGCGAAGAAACAGCAGAACCCAATAAAGCAGAATCCAAAACCTCGAATGAATCTGATGGTTCCGGTTCACCTTCCGATTCCTCAGATGAACCTGCAGCTGCAGCACACAAAAGCAAAAAGTCTAAGACTGCGAAGGCAGCAGCCACCCCTATCGAGTCTAAAGAGGATAGCTCTTCCACCTCCAATTCTAAATCTAAAAAATCCAAGCAAGAAACTCAGGAGAAGAAAACAAGGAGTAAATCCAAGAAGGCCAAGAGCAAGAGCAAGAACTAGAAATATGTGGTGAATGGGATATGTATATGGCTATGTATATGGATATGAAAGTCACCGGATGCATTCACATCTAAAAGGGCGTTTATGGAACTGGCTTAGGGATGATACCATGATTTGTCACGGCAAAATAGGATAGCTTTAGGGTTTGAGTTATTGGGCAATAAGTATCTAGATTTACGAAAGAAAGAAATAATAAATACCTACTGACTACTAGGTATTCTTCTCTCAAGATTCTGTTCATCAGAAAATAAATGCTGTCTATCTGTTTTGAACATCCTCTTCACGGTTGTTGGAGTTCACTATGTACTTAAATAATTGTACTCGAGAAATCTCATAAAGTGCCATCTCGAATCATCCATTGCATATCACCAGTACAGGTACATTAAGGCTGAACTAACCCAATCGGTATTAGCTCGTGGGAAACGGATTATATTCCGGGATTAAATTGTCAAGTATCTCATTGGCCGGCATTCAACAACTTCAACAATTCTCTAAGCAAAATCGTATACTCACACCTAAAACCCGAATCTATTTCTCCCACTTCATCAAGTAAATATGCCTCGTCAAGGAAGATCTGGAAGGGGAAGCGCCCCATCTCGACCAACTGTCTCAGCCCCAAGCAGACCTTCACCTTCCGCCCAGCAAACCCGACCAGCAACCACTGCTGCATACCCACCAAGGCCAGCAGGTGCAGCTCCCCCAGCTGCTCCTCAACCACAAGCAGGAGCTCCACAAGCTCAAGGTTCTTCTGGTCCAGGTTTGATTGGACAAGTGGCTAGCACTGCAGCGTGAGTGTTCATTGCGCCAGATATCAATTTCAAAGTTGTATACTGATCTCTTTCGTGCAGAGGTGTCGCCATCGGATCTTCATTAGGACATGCTATTACCGGTTTCTTCGGCGGTGGATCTAGCGCACCCGAAGCAGCTCAGGATAATGCTGTAGCATCCCAAGGTCAAGAGAAGAACCAATTTGGCGAACCAAACTGTGGCTTCCAGGTCAAGAGCTTTACCAACTGCATGGACGAGAACCAAGGAAACATGTCTATCTGCAACTGGTATTTGGAGCAATTGGTATGGACGAACCTATAATCTTTCGGACCCCAAGTCAAGCTAACAGTTTTCTCACAGAAAGCATGCCAGAATACCGCCAGTCAGTATTAAGGGCCCGAATCTGACGATTACGACACATGGAGATGGATGTATAATAGAAAAACTAGCTACAACTCAAAATAATGAACCCACTCTACCCTGATGATTTGTCGACATGTATATGAATGGCAAAGACTAGTCTTGAGCAGCACACCCAGAGCGACATGTCTTGCTAATTGCTTTCTTGTATGTATTATTCGAAGACTCCTCAACTTCGGATCTGAGTATCAAATCAGTGTTTCCATAACGTGACTCGATTTGATTCCATTTCCAAGAGAACTTGTATGTGGCAAAATCTTGTTATATTTACATGAAGAAATATTTTCAGCCTTGCATGCCCGACGTCGGCACCCCACAGAAAAAATAGTCCAGCCTTACTCTCCACCCCCACTATGATTTCCATCACAATGGAAACAGTCATAACCTATAAACCCTTTAAAGTATTATATCTTCCATAGATTCGCTTTTCTTGACCATCGCAATACATATCAATATTTAAATCTTCACTGCCAGATCGAATTGCACATCATGACCACTCAATTCCCAACCAAGCGTTGTGGTTAGTTAACTCAAACATACCCCTCCTCACAACTCTCACCACTCTTCATATATCTTCATTACCTGCCTTCCCATTCCAGCTTCCCGCATGACATGCGCTGATTAATCCAATCTAGGTGTACTCGGATGCACCGGTTCCGTCGGCCAAAGATTCATTCTTCTTCTTGCTCAACATCCATATTTCAAACTCCACGCCGTAGGAGCCTCTTCGCGATCCGCAGGAAAGAAGTACAAAGATGCTGTCAAATGGAAACAAGCTTTTCCCATGACCGCCGAGATTGGCGATTTAGTCGTTAAAGAATGCAAAGCAAGCGAGTTCGCGGATTGTGACATTGTGTTCAGTGGATTGGATGCTGATGTTGCTGGTGACATTGGTATGAGACCCTCAAATACAGTTACCCTTCCTTGCTTTTTGGGAAATCCCCATTGTGAGACGGCAGAGTCTTTAAGGGCAATACTTACTTGAACTATTAATCTAGAGATGGAATTCATGAAGGCTGAATTGGCCGTATTCTCCAATGCCAAGAACTACCGTCGCGATCCAATCGTTCCCCTCATCGTCCCTACAGTTAACCTCCCCCATTTCGATCTCATTCCTCACCAACGTCGCGCCCATTCCTTAAAGAAGGGTTTCCTCGTCTGCAACTCCAACTGTGCAGTCATCGGCATAGTTATCCCATTCGCCGCCATCCAAAAAGCTTTCGGAGAAGTCGACCAAGTGAGCGTGGTCACCATGCAAGCTGTTAGTGGTGCCGGTTATCCAGGTGTAAGTAGTATGGATATTCTCGACAATGTTGTCCCATTCATCTCTGGCGAGGAAGACAAGTTAGAGACGGAGGCACAGAAGATTCTCGGAAGAGTCAATTCTGAAGTCACTGGATTTGAGGATCAATCAGAATTGAAGATTTCAGCTGCTTGCAACAGAGTCGCAGTTCTAGATGGACATATGGCTTGCGTGTCTCTTCGTTTCAAGAACCGCGATGGACCTAAACCTACCGCGGAAGAGGTAAAGAAGGCTATGAGGGAATATGTAAGTGAGGCGCAGACATTGGGATGTCCGTCAGCACCAGAGCCAGCGATTGCTGTTATGGAGGAAGCAGATAGACCACAACCAAGATTGGATCGCAATACACAAAATGGATACACTGTCAGTGTTGGAAGAGTCAGAGAAGATGATAGCGGAATTTTCGATCTCAAATTCGTGGCCTTGAGTCATAACAGTAAGTTTTCCTCCCCTTTCCAATTTTACAATGCCCAAGTGCTAACACCATATTTAGCCGTCATTGGAGCTGCTGGTTCTTCGATATTGAATGCAGAAGCTGCAGTTCTTAAGGGCTATATCTAAGGATTAGTCATATACCCAGTTGTTTTGAAATTTAAAAGTTGCATTTACAAATTGCATAAGAAAGGCTCATGCAATTAAAATGATATTATACATTATCCCTTCATGTGGCGTGTATCTTTTACGAAATTTCGGAATATGTATGCAGTGACGTTAAACGTGCCAGTCCAATATCAAAGCAATGTCCATTCTGTCGATCATCCATTCATCCATTCTGCAAATGGTTTGTTAGTTCCTCGGCTATAAGGGAACCAAAAAAGGGGAAGGGTGCTAATCGCATAATATGCAGCCACATCAACTCACGAAAATAATTCACAAAGTTCAAATCGGCATTATCATTATACAGAGAGCAACGATGTTATATCATAATTTTCATTAATTCATTGATCGAAAGATTGAACACCAAATGGTCGCTCGCTAGTTTGCTATGCAATACCATGCAACTAGTTTTCAGATCCGCTCACCTAATTCCTCCCTAGCTAATAAAATTGAAACTCTCCTGGAGAAGAAAAAACCCATGCAACTGAGTCATCTATGCTGTTCCATCAATATCTCGAGGATTTTCTGGATCAAAGCTAAACTTTGCAGCACGGATTAGTGTAATTTCAACGTAGTGAAATGCACTTTTGGACACTCTTAAACTGGCAATAGGGAAAATAGAAGAAACAAAGGAAGAAAGGTAGAAAGTCAACGAAAATATCCATCAAGTAACGAGGTTTGAAATTCTTTCGAACGTTTGTAAGAGAGTTGATTAATCCACGAAAGCCGATAGTCTGTCGATCATAGACCGCTCGCGAACGACATTTTCTATGATCTCGACATGTTCTTCGGTCTCTTCATCATCAGAGAGGCTTAGATCAGACTTGGTTGTGGTGATAGGGGCTACTGGAGAGGAGCTCTGGACTGATGATGATGGCGTGAGGATTTCCTGGTTAATAGATTCTGTTGCATCGTCTAATTCTTCGTGCACTGTATTTGTTGATGCCTGGTTCTGACTTTGTAAGTTTTGGGGGAGTAAATCGTCTTGAAGCGTAGAAGTTTGATTCGTGTCTTTGGAAGAAGCTTCGACTGTAGTAGACTCTACTCCGTTTCTTGACATTGGTTGGGCAGAGGCTACAAAGTCTGGCAGAGAAGTATCAGACCTCGCGTCAGAGTCCCAAGGAAAGTCGTTGTCCGAGTTCTCTGGGAACACGTCAAGAATTTCACCACGGTGAACAATAAGACCATTTTCTTGCTTGACAAAGTCCTCGTCTTGCTTAGAGCGCTGCGGCTGACGATTCAGCGCGGTGACCTGAGGCTTCTCGATGCTAAAGGTAGAGAACCCTATTTTTTCGAAGTCATCTATGGCTTCAATACCAGTAGCAATTCTGCCCAATTCCTTCTCGAACAACCATGGGAAACTGATCAATGGCATTGATTCAGGTCTCATTCTTCGCTTTTGCAACTTTATTCCGTTAACCATTCTCGTTGAACGACATTCGGCCAATGCGATGTCGAGTTCTTCTTTTGTCACTTGGTACATGGCAGCAACAAATGGCCCGAGGATTGAAAAGTCTTTACCACCAGCTGCATTGATGCATACCGCGCGAAACCTATCTTTGAGTGCACCGGTGATCACTGCCATATCTTCCTGAAGTTTGTAGTCACTTCCGACCTTTGGCTTTGAAAGGATAAATGTTGACCACACTTCGAATTCAGTCTTGATGTCTTGTTGGGCTAGAATTCGTCGCACAGCGGTGTCATATTTGGTCTTCGTCTGACGGGCAGCCTTCAGAATGGCATTTTCTAGTTTGTAAGCCCTCAAAATACGTTTGTCAAAAGGTTCTTCGTACTGTGGTACGAAGTCAACGCTCTCAACCTTGTCGTACAGTTGACCAAGAATTTTCTGAGAATGATACTGTTTTGATGCAGGCTGATGGATCTTTTCCATGAAATGTGGCCATTTTGGAGGGGCTAGTGACTTTGGCATCGTAGCCGGTTGACCAGTCTTAACGTAGTCAACGGCCTTGGAATGTAGTGCTGCGAGCTCGAGACCTGAATTTGACGTTAGGATCAAAATAACATGACAAAATCGGGATCGTAATCAAAATACTTACATTTGGGGTCCTTGATACCTTGCTTCTGATAATCAGCTTGTGCCAGATGAGCATGGGCTATGCTCGGCAAAGAGTCGTTCTTCATGTATTTTACAAAAAATTTCTGTAAATCTGTGACAACAACAGGCCGTTTAAGCGTTATAGGATCTAAGGCGGCGTAGCTCATTGGTTCACAGTTCCATTCGGTTGGTTGAAGATCTTTATCCCATATGACAAAAAAATCATCACCATCTAAATCGCCACCAGAACACATGCTAGGCACATCTCTTTCGCCGCTTTGAGGAAACACAACGACGTCCCGCAAGTGATGCAAACCTGGTACGTTTACGGCTTGGACAACCCTCAGATCACCAGGATGAAGAGATGGATTTCGTCCGACGAGGCAAATGCCCTCAATGACATTGTATTGCGTGGTGTTCTCCCTATCAGGCACTTGGATAAAAATCTGAGGTAAGTCGGTTTCTTTGTAAGTCGTACCGCATGCCACTGTTGGCTTGGTATAGCCCCTGAGGGTGTTTGTTTCATCAACACACCCAAGCACGAAAGCTCCATTCTCTACTATAATCTTTGCCTTCTCCTTTAGGAGTTTGATCGACCATGCTCTCCACAGATGGAGCAAAGACAGAACAAACGGCTCTTTTTCTGACATGAAACCATTCAATATCATAGCAGCAATATTGATGGTCATGTGATTATCATCAATGTATCTGTTAAGAAGGCCAAGTGCAATGGTGTTGTTGTCCATTGCACTCTGATAGTCAGAAAGTTGCCTAGATAGCATCTTCAAGAACACCTCGTCCTTGACCCCAAGTGCTGAAAGGATAGTGATAGTTTGCCGATTAAGAGTAGCAGAGGAGAATTGTGAGCATCGAATGATTTCGAGACCATTGTATGCAGCTGTGAACTTTTGCTGACTTTTGCGAATGTGGACTTCATTATTTTTCGCATCAGGAGAAACGACCAATATGCCTTTGCAGCCACCGAGTCTGAATTGAAAAGCCGATGGTGCTGAGTTAACACGGAGTTTTAGTTCAGCAGTAATCATTTGAGCAAGGTAAGGCGAGATCTTGCCAACTCCATCAGTGAAGCAGTACCTACCCCTTTCAATATCAGGAATCTTCACAATGTCGGGCGCCGAAAGTCCTTTAATAGCTCTAGTTGTTGAGAAGCACTGGCCAAGCCTTGCAGCATATTTTGCAACTACATTGATGTGAGAGAAAGTCCCCATCCATTGGCGGATATCGTTGCAAGACAAATCGGGAGGTGGACAAAAGAAGTATGCGCCATTCTCTCGAAATTGAGAGTTTCCAAAGGCTAAAAACTCGTAGTGCCTATCGCCAATACGAATACCATTACTGATCACTCTAAAAACTCTTGTGAATATTGCATCATTACGAATTTTATCGGCACATGAATTGATCCGGCCCTACATATCTATCAATAAGGGAAGCACAGACAGGCACTGTGGAGGAAACTTACCTCGAACTTTTCATCAGTAAACTGAACACGTAAAAATCGACCTTCTTTGTTCTCCTTCGAGTAATGTCGCAAGACTCTGTTGGTAGTTTCAACAGTAGGCGAATTGAATAAGATTGAGGTCGGTGTTACCGTAGCTTTTCGTGAAAACGCGCAATAATGGGGAATATCAGTCAAGGAAGAAAATGACAAAGCTTCATTGTTGGTGAAAATAGACGAAGGGTCGTATAGACGTTTGGAACTGTAATGCTCGGCAATGTACTCCAGTAAATTCCTTGCCTTGGCTGAATCTTGTGCAGATAATTTGGCTAAGGAATTGATGAACTTTTCGTCGATGTTATATTCGTTGACAATCCCCCTTGAAATGCACACTTCCAGTTGATATCGTACTTCAAATGTTAGATGCACTTTAATACTGTCTGGATCAAGAGAACGAAGGCCGGATTTCGTAGTTTTATCTTCACCGGGGTCTATGAGAGACCATAGCTTGGCTTTACGCATTGGAGTTATATTGAAGCTATTCAGAGGGACCATATCGATATTGAAATCTTGGAGAGCAGCCTGAACCATTTGAAATTGATCTGAAGAACATTGACTATTATTGAAAGTCCAACGGTAAGTAGTCCAGCGACCTACATAAGTCAGTTTGATTCATGAAATAGAAGTATCTTGAGTATAAATTACCAATATCAATAACTGGCCTCTTCTTGTGCAGAGCGATTGGGCGATGTTCAATGATAAAAGGGTCAAATTCAATATCGGTTTGCCGAAACCAGCCATCCCATTGGTTCCATGATAGCGCTCCTGATTGAGGTACTTGTCCATCATTACGCCAGCGGAAGAATCTAGGCGGACTGTCCAGAGATATCAAGAGCGAGAAATTTCCTCTTCTAAGATCAACTTTCTGGATTGACTTCAATTGACCAAAAGGTATAGTGAACAAGTATTTCTCACGGCGATTATACTCTCCAATCTTGGATGTACTAGGGAAGTCAATGTCGCCCTGAATTCGAGGGTCCACAAAATGCACCGTGAAATGAGCTTCAAGTTCTTTACGCCTCAGATTCAGAGTAAGCGTAAGATCGCCAGGCTCCTGGGATTCCAGGGTCTCCATAGGCATCATGCATTCCGGATCGATCATGACTCCAAACTGAAGAGTAGAAGAAACAAGTTTCGTCTTTTCAGGGTAAAAAACATTTCTCCTGAAGGGGCTTTTCACGGTTCTTTCTCTTCTCGGGGTAGAATCGAGCCGGAGTCTGACATTATAAGTATTGCCAACCGCAGTGGTGATTGGATATTGACCACTTCGCCAGAAAGGGCTCGGAGCAGGTGAAAATGTCACTTTTCCTCTTTGGCTTTTGTCTGCAAATATCTCGATATACACAATTTTACCTTGCCTTTCCAGATTACTGATCATATCGTGTACTGTAGTACCGGGCTGTATGTTATCAATGAGCAATACGATTTGCTCTGTCTCATCGACTTCACGTCTGACCTGAATAGCTGGAAGCCTGGGAAGCATGGTCGCCATTTTTGCGATTATGAGGTTGCGTGTGTCAATGTGAAATGAGGATATCAATCTTCAATATGCAGTTGATTTGGGAGTCTGGAAGACGTTGTCAGCTTTGTAGCTTTGCTGGAAACTTTGCTGGAGATGAAGGTTCAAACTTTACAAACCTTTGGCTTAGGTACAGGTTGAAAACCCTCTCCTTTCAATAGAAAAGAATTACTTGGCTGGAAAATAGGGTGGTATGTAAATTCAGGGGTTGATCTTCCAAATGGTAGAATAATCGAATGATAAGATGCAGTCAAGTCGAGAAACGACAGCTTCAGAGGAATTGATGCTTTCGTTACCTGGTAACTAATGACGAGATAGAAGACAAATCAGTATTACAAACGGAGGCACTGATTCTAGTTGAATGGAAAAGGAAGTGAGAAGTTGGAGATTGTTGGAGGTTGAAAGTTTGAGTAATGAAAAAGGGAAGAGTAGAGGTAGTGATTGATTTTGTGGAGGTGGAGGTGGAGGTGGAGGTGAGGGTAGAAGTGAATGATCAACGCTAGCTTCAAAAAAAAGTGAACGCGAGAGACAGAGAGAAAGAGTGAAAAAAAAGGCAGACGGAAAGAACGTTTCATCTTCTGTGTAATGTTTTCATTGCGTTTGTCGTTTGTCTCGTCTTCAACCCAATTTCAAGAACTGCAGCCCCTAGCACCTGCAAACAAAAGACGTAGGTGCAAAAGAGCAAGCATTGAGAAGAGATAAAGATCTTTTCGAATACACAAATGACTGATGATTTCAAAAGAAGGGTAGTTTGAAATCCGTGAGGTTCACATGCATACCTGATGCATAGAAGTATTGTAGCCAGACTTTGACATTGTATTGAGCTGTGAAATGTGATAGAACTTGGTATTTCCTTTCCCTCTGTTCTGTTCTGCGCTGTTCTGCTCTGTCAATAGATTGAGGCTCTACCAGTCAAGACTCAATTCACTAGGAAATGACCATTCACCATAAATTCAAACCATATTCAAATACCTTTTTTGCTTCGATGCATCGTTCTCTTACTTCCGTTCGCTGCACTTATATATATAGAGACGATCCAAACAGAGTTCTAGACGTAAAAGAATCGTGAATTATTGCGAAAAGAGATAGTACCCATTGAATGGTGGGGTAGAAAGAATGCGTGAGCCCGTGATGAGGATAAGTGAAGGCATTGTCAAACCTTACATTTAAGGCAACATATCAGCAGCCTCGCTTAAGATAGCGCACAAATTTGGAAGGAACTTTTGAGAAAGTCTTCAATTTTGATTTTAGAACTTTTCTTTTCGACAACTTCGACGACAACAACCACCCCAATACTCGTTTCTCCATACACACAGAGACGCAACCATGGGTAGAGGACCGTAAGCATAGCCTTTTCTTTTATTATTATTTGATCGAATTACGAGAAGACCTTGTCGACTTTCTCAATCGATTTGAATGTTCAATCGATTGGTATTGGCAATGACATTGGGAGATATGGGATTTCTTTGAACATTGGGACTCGCCGATCATTCGAAAGCTACAATTGCCAACGATGAACTATTCTGCGACCGCTCTGTTCAATCACCTCATATCCACTTTTCGCAACAATCTACAGTTCAGCACATCTCAAGAAATCATTTACTAATATTTTTGTCGCATATAGAAAGAAGCACCAAAAGCGCTTGAGCGCGCCAAACCACTGGCTCTTGGACAAATTGTCCGGTGCCTATGCTCCTCGTCCTTCCGCCGGTCCACACAAGCTTAGAGACTGCATGCCACTTATCGTCTTCATCCGTAACCGTCTCAAGTATGCTCTCAACTCCCGTGAGACCAAGGCAATCGTTATGCAACGTTTGATCAAGGTCGATGGTAAGGTTCGCACCGATGCCACCTACCCAGCCGGCTTCATGGATGTTATCGGTATTGAGAAGACCAGCGAGAACTTCCGTTTGGTTTACGACACCAAGGGACGTTTCACCGTTCACCGTATCCAAGCTGAGGAGGCCGAATACAAGCTCGGAAAAGTCAAGAGAGTGCAATTGGGCAAGGGCGGAATCCCATTCTTGGTCACGCACGATGCTAGAACGTAAGTTCTGTCAGACATCATTCAGCCGTTGGTCCAAGCTTTGGTCGATCCCCTCCGACACAAATTCTGCTAGATCAACGGTTTGAATTTTTTTATTCCCCCCAGAGATGCTAATAAAATTTTCTAGTATCCGTTACCCAGATCCATTCATCAAGGTTAACGACACCGTCAAGATTGACCTTGCTACCGGAAAGATCACCGACTTCATCAAGTTCGACACTGGTGTTATCGCCATGGCTACTGGTGGTCGTAACATGGGACGTGTTGGTGTCATCACTCACCGTGAACGTCACGATGGAGGTTTCAACATTGTCCACATCAAGGATGCCATAGACAACTCCTTCGCTACCCGTGAGAGCAACGTTTTCGTCATCGGAGCCGAGAAGCCATGGATCTCCCTTCCAAAGGGTAAGGGTGTTAAGCTCACCATTGCTGAGGAGAGAGACCGCAGACGTGCTCACGCCATCGCTGGTCAATAAATGTAGTACGTTTTGCTTTGTATTTGGGCCAGGGGGAGTCATGGAATGGGATATTAAAAATCTCCTTTTGTATTACGCAAAAGTTTATGAGAAATATGACGACACATTTTAGTATGAGTCGAATTTTTACCACAATGATATAACCCTCCAAATCCAACTTCAAACGGATGGTTTTTGAACTTTGATTGTGATGTGAAATGGGGAATGTAATAATGTATCAAGGCCATCATGATTCTAAATCCCAACCAGTACTGAAAACCCGATCTCGTTCATGCGGGAATGATTGTATTGATACCGTTATCTAATATCTTTGCACATCAATAAATTACTAGAGGCCATCGTACCTGCTGAAACCTCCATACTTTTGAATATTGCAGCAATCACATTTCCCGCACAAGTATGTGGTAAAGTATCATTTAACATTTCTTCTTTTCCCTTCAACCCAATCCCATCAGTGTAATTCGAATTTCGTATTCCATCATCTATGTTTCTATATTTGTTATATGCAACGATATCGATATTCGGAAGGACCGAGAATTCAGGTTGAGGGCTTTAGTTTACCGATTTCGAGTATCTAATGGAGTGAGGGAGGAGGGAGTGAGTATAGAGCCGATGTGATGTGATGTGATGGGTGATTTCGGTGATTTCTGTTAGGTAAGAGGGAGTTTTGGGTGTATTGGTATAGTATAGTATATCGAAATACTTTGCAGTCTAGAGTCTAAAGTCTAGAGTCTAGAGTCTAGAGTCTATATAGAGAAATCAATTGAGAAAGGGAGAGAAGCTAGGTATGTGGGTAGGTATATTGCTATCATATCATATCATATTATATCGATTTCCTAGAATCTCGAGGTTAGAATCTTGAGATTAGAATCTTGAGGTTAGAATATAGAATGTAGTGTAGAATTATAAGATACAAAAGTAATATCTTGCATGACATTACATGACATTTATATTGCTTGTTGTTATATGTTAAGAGTAAGAGTACTAGATAGGTACTTAGGTACCTACATATGTGTTATGTGTTATGTAAATGTATAGACATCGACCGATATATGTATATAATGTTGTACATGCACATATACATGCACATATACATACATACATACATACATACATACATACATACATACATACATACATACATACATACATACATACATACATACATACATACATACATACATACATATATACATACATACATATATACATACATACATATATACATACTATATATACAATACATACATACATATATACATACATACCATACATACATATATATATATATATATATATACATACATACATATATACATACATACATACATATATACATACATACAATATAGTACATACATACATACATATATACATACATACATACATATATACTACATACAATACATACATGCGTGGGTATAATGGGTATGTAAGTACATAAGTATAGAGCAATACACAACCTAGACGAAACAAGCAGACAGACAGGCATCTGAGCTGTCAAAATAGCATTTAACTTTCAAGGACATTCAGAAGGTAAACGTGGGGTAACACGACAGGTGGATAGATTGGAATTCCGGAATGGAGGTGAGAGCAAGTTTGAGATGCTAGGGAGATATTCTAGGTAGGTAGTAGGTAGGTAGGTAGGTAGGTATTGGGTGGGAAGTCTTGGATGGATTGGAGAGTGGGGATTGGTGAGATCCGAGGAGAAGAGAAGATGATGAGTACTCTATGAAGTTGGATTATTGTTGGTGAGGTTTTAGTGTGGGGGTGGGATGTGGGATGTGGGATGGGATTGGTTATTGGTTGGATGTGGATCATATTTATTTTTATGTTTCTTTATTATTTATTTATATTGGCTTTGGCTTTGGGGAAGTTTCGTATGGGGATTGGATTTGTGTGAGGATTGCTGAGAGAGGTGACGGTGGTGAGAGTGGCTCGGTGGTCAGCTGGTGAGAATTTTTGTGTCATGATTGATGGGTGATGGGTGATGGGAGGGGTAGGGGTGAGGTGAGGTGAGATGAGATGCCATGCCATGCCATGCCATGCCGTGCCGTGCCGTGCCGTGCTGGGAAGTAAGTGGTGGTTCGCCGGTTCTATCGTATTCAATGGGTAATGTTTCTTGTGTAATATGTTGGAGTGGAAGTAGAGACGGACACAGACACGGAAAGTAGAGGGTAGAGAATGATTGCATATCTATGTATAGAACACCAGGTACGTAGGTATATCTGTGTATAGAACACAGGTACGTATGTATATCTATTGAGGTATTCGGATGTATGGGAACGAGTCGATGATATGAGGTTGAGTGGAGAATGATGGTGATGGTGATTGTGTTTGATCTGCATATCCTGTGCTGTGTGTGCCGTATAAAACTACCTAGGTAAGTAATCCGAGTCGAGGAGTGAAAAGCCCGATGTAGAATGGGAATTTCATTCAGAATTGGGAAGATCAATGTGAATTGAGGAATATCATATCTAATATCTAGTATCTATTAGATGAGAATAAGTCGAATGAAATATAAGTGGTATTATTTTTAAGAATACAGATAAGTAGAGAGACAGATAGTTAAATAGAGAACTTTATAAACAATCGAGACCTCCATATCACATCCTACCACAGCGAGAATTTGTCTACTAACTCATGATCCACAAACAAACACGAGCAAGTAGGTACTTCTTTGATGACGACTTAATACTTGTAAACTCTACTTTACCTCCTCATCTAGGTCAATTGCAGATTAGAAAAGAAAATGAACACGGTCCACTTCTGTACGAAGAAGGAGAAGAACTAAGTAAAGTGTCTAGGTGAGTACCAAGGTAGGTAGGTAGGCAGGTAGGTATGAAAGAGATCCGGATTCTCTGATTTATATATAAAGTTCTCAAGTCAGACGTCAGATTGATAGTTAGTAATGATTTTGAAATTCTTTCTCTCACCTTGATCATTTGATAACTATAATCTTCTGCATCTCATTATCTTTTTAATCTGCGAGGTATTTACCTCCTCTTTCAACTGAAATCTTCACCATAATCCATCTGGAATATATATATTTATAAACATACATACATTTCTAACGTACATATATATTTACAAGGGAAAAGCTGATCACGCAAATCTTCATTCTTATCCTGGTTCATATCAAGGTCGTCTCGTTGGTGTGTATGTCACATCCATACGTCCATCCATCCATCAATTCCCATTTCGTTCTCTGAGCCGTGGCCATGCTTTCGGTGAGACATCAACCGACAATCATCACGGGGAAAGGTACACCATATTTTCGCATTTCTACTGCGAGAGTATCTGAAATATCTCAAATGAGACAATTGAGATATCAAAGTAGAAGTGCGAAATTAAATACACATACAACTTCTCAAGTATCAGCCTCGATACCGAAATCCAATTCCAAAGACAAAAATGGATGGTCGACACAAAATGCTCTTTTGTTGGCGGCGGCCACCGCCGGCTTAGCTTACACGTTTGCCATGGTACGGGAAAAGAATAGGAGGGGTGAGGGTAGGGATTATGCGGATCCGGAGAAGTTTACGGTACCTCAATATGCAAATATCAAGGAGATGGAGACGGTGAGTTTGGTTGTGGAATTGATATCAAGGAGGGGAAATAATATCAAGGGGTGGAAATGAGAGATGAAAATGCAAAGGGAGAAATAAAAGCTGATCACATGGTGAATGTATAGGCCCTGAAGGAAATCCGAGAAGCTACAAATGAGGATACTATTTCTACAGACCCGGAAGATTTGTTGGCTCACGGATAGTAAGTTATTGTGTTTTCATCAGCATAGGTGGTCTTCATGGATTCGAAATATCGCTCGTCTCACACGAGAAGTGGAAATATCTTGGCTAGTCACACTGCAGACAGCTTCTCGAAGACCTTTTGCCAAATTCACAAAATACTCAACTAATCTAAATCAACGCTCAGAATGGTCATCTACCAATGTAGATGGTTTACCAGTAGCAGTGGCCTATCCAAAATCTACTCAGGAGGTCTCTAAAATTGCGTCGATATGTCACAAATATCGGGTACCAATTGTTCCTTATTCAGGGGGATCGAGTTTGGAAGGAAATGTATCATGTCCTTATGGAGGTGTTAGCGTGGATTTTGCTTTCATGGATCAAATTATTACATTTCATCCAGAAGATATGGATATTGTTGTTCAACCATCTGTTTCGGTAAGAGCCCTAGATTGGTTTTGATTTCCGTCTACCTCTTCCAGTCTGTGTAGATTCTAATCTTCTTCTAGTGGATGGATCTCAATGATGAACTTGCAAAACGTCAATCCGGACTCTTCTTCCCAGTGGATCCAGGTCCAAGTGCAAAAATAGGAGGTATGGTAGGAACAAACTGTTCCGGTACCAACTGCGTTCGTTACGGTTCCATGAAAGATTGGGTCATAAATCTAACCGTCGTGCTCTCCGATGGAACAATCATCAAAACCAAACGACGACCTCGTAAATCTTCCGCAGGTTACAATCTCAACAGTCTCTTTGTAGGCTCCGAAGGAACCCTCGGTCTTGTAACTGAAATCACACTCAAACTCGCTGTCGTGCCACAAGAATACTCAGTTGCTGTAGTCACTTTCCCTACGATCCGTGATGCGGCAGCGGCAGCAGCTGGTGTCATGCGCGCGGGTATTCAAGTCGCAGCTATGGAAATCATGGACGAAGTCCAAATGAAAGTCGTCAATCTATCCAAATCTACCGCTCCTCGTCAATGGAAAGAACTCCCTACGCTCTTCTTTAAATTCTCCGGTACCAAAGCATCAGTGAAAGAAAACATAGCAATGGTGTCCTCCATTGCCAAATCCCATCGCGGTAGCTCCTTTGAATTCGCAAAAGACGCACGAGAACAAAAGTTATTGTGGTCAGCGAGGAAGGAATCATTGTGGAGTATGCTAGCATTGAGAAAAAATGGAAGTGAAGTCTGGAGTACGGATGTGGCGGTACCTTTCTCACGATTGGCGGATATTATTGAGTTGAGCAAGAAGGAAATGGATGATTTAGGACTTTTTGCTAGTATTTTGGGTCATGTGGGAGATGGAAACTTTCATGAGAGTATCATGTATGATCGGACGGTGCCGGGAGAGATGGAGAAGGTGGAGAGGTGTGTGAAGAATATGGTGGTTAGAGCTTTGGAGATGGAGGGCACAGTAACGGTATACTTGACTTTTGGTTTTTTGGTGAAACTTGGATCAACAACTAACGGAAATATAGGGCGAACATGGAATAGGAATCGGAAAGAAAGAATCTCTACTCTTGGAACTAGGACATGATACTTTGGGAGTCATGAAATCTATCAAATCGGCATTGGGTGAGTAATCTTTTACCTCTTCTCCTCTCTTCTCCTCTCCTCTCTCCACGTCTTCTCCAAATCTATCAGATTGCATATCATATACCCACAAAACCCAACTAACCCAACTTCCCAGATCCACATTGGATCATGAATCCAGGTAAAATAATAGATATCCCCAAGTAAACCCACCTCGCTTCGCTTCGCTTCGTTCCGTTTTCGCTTCCTAGGTACCTTCCTTCCTTCTATGATTTGGTTTGGTTTGGTTTGGTATAGTTTGGTATGGTTTGGTATATATTCACATCGCATCACATGGCATAGCATAGCATAGCATATCATCAAAATCACCTTGGATTGGTACTTACATCTTGGAGGCCAAAATATCCACGAACAGGATTTGCGGAAAGGAGTGAAAATGAATAGGAGCGGGATAAAAATTGCATAGGTATGCGTATGGGTATGGGTATTGGTATGGGTGGGTATGAGCATGAGCATGAGCATTGGGGGAAGGGAGGGGATTGTCTTTTTGTTTGTTTGTTTGTTTGTTGCATTTGTAGTTTTGTTTGAGTTTGAGTTTGAGTTTGTATGAATCTTGATTTCGGTTGGAGATTGGGGATTTGGATTTGGATTTTTGTTGTGGTATTGAGATATTATTATGTTGAGTTGAGTTGAGTTGCGTTGCGTTCCGTTCCGTTGCATTGAGTTGAATTGAATCGAGTTGAAATAAATTCTATTATATTGCATTGAATTCCTTCAAACGAAAAGGATACCTAGTATCCTCCCTCTTGTTGACTTGATGGAAAATAATATGGAATGAAATGAACTAGAATGAACTGAAATGGAATGGAATGAATGGATTGAAATGACATGGAATGGAATGAACCTGGATTGAAATGAATACCGCCCGCTTCAGAGGAGAGACTACAAGGAAGGAGAAAGGGTAGTGTATTTATTTATTCGGTTATTTTGAATTTCTGAATTTTCTGATCTGTATTGCGGAATGGAGAGAGGGGAGGGGAGAGAAGTAGAGATATATACTATATAACATAGTATATAATAGTATATAACAAGATTAAAATAAACTAGAAGAATAAAATGACATGAAATAAAACTATCTACTAGATATATAAAGCGAACAATTTATTTATCTATTCAAATAGTAATATTATTTATTAGTAAATATTTAGTTTATAACTTGTTCTGTTTTATATTTGAGATATTTGAGATGAGAGATATAAGAGAAAAAAAGTATGAGAAGGGAGGGAGAGGAGAAATAAGAGATATGAGAGATATGAGAGATATGAGAGATATAAGAAAGACAGTATAAAAAAGACAAAGTATGGGAAGGAGGGGAGAGGAGGGGAGAAGAGGAGAGGGAAAGGAGGGAAAGGAGGGAAAGGAGGGGAGGTTTATATATACGGAGAACTAAGCTTTCCATTTCCATTTTCATTTCTATTTCTCCTTTTCTACGTGTCACGGGATCACCTCTGGGAGTATTCAGAAGCTTTACCGCTGAGCTAAACGCCCAAAAGACTAGGAGGTAGAACTGGAAGTTCTACCTTACTCTCATATATATAGCAGGACAGGACAGGACAGGACAGAAAGGGCTTAGTGTCACCCCGTGACACTATGTCTCTGGTTTCTCTTGCTATTTTTTTAATTTTTTTAATTGTTAATTTTTAATTTTTGAATTTTTAATTTTTTTTTATTTTTTCATTTTGTGAGTTGTTAATTTTTTTAAGGTTGAATTTTTTTAATATTTTTAATTTTTTTATTTTTTTAATTTTTTTAATTTTTTTAATTTTTTTAATTTTTTTTAATTTTTTTAATTTTTTTAATGTTTTCTTAATTTTTTTTAATTTTTTTTAATTTTTTTTTAATTTTTTTAATTTTTTAATTTTTTTTATTTTTTTTTTATTTTTTTAAATTTTTTTTACTTTTTTTTTATATTTTTTATTTTTTATATTTTTTATATTTTATATTTTCTATATTCTATATCTATATCTTCTATATCTTCTATAGATATCCTCTATAAATAACTACAATATCTCCAAGTACCTACTAGGTACCTAGTAGATAGACAAAAAAGGGATTGAAATGCTTGCTTGCTTGCTTTGGTGTGAAATCTGTCTGGATTCTTCTTTCTTCTCGCTTTCTTCTTTTTTCAGCATTTACCAGACAGCTGGAGAGGACGCAGTAGGAATGGAATGGAGATGAAGTACACGCTTTTTTTTTTTCTGAATTATATACAGTTTTTAATACACGTACAACTTCTTTGTATCTCTCTTGATTCTCTCTTTAATACTTCAAACTAAGATTCAGGAGATCCATCTCCTTTCGAAGATCGTTACGCCTATGCAATATAGCAGATGTGGTTTCCATAACCCCTCTCCCCTCTGCGACATAATTTTCCGTAAAAGTACCAATACCCCCAAACCTCTCGCCTCAAATCGAAATATAATGCACAAATATCTCTCCTCAAAATTAATAATCATCTCCACCACCTCCGTCCCCTCCATCATCATCATCATCCTCACCATTCTCAAAGTACTGCTCCGCATCATAATCCCCACCCATATCCTCCTCATCATCCTCATAATCATTATCCTGCTCCTCCTCAATTTCTTCCTCTCCCAAATCCTCTTCTCCCTCTGCCCCCTCTACCCCAGTCGCCTGTTGAATCTTCGCCAACAGCGCTCGAGTCTTCTCCGAAGGATCCTCCTCTCCCATCGCCGCCAACGCAGCATTATCCTTCGCAGTCTTCGCCTCCTCCTCTCCACTCAACACGGACCATAACTCCTGCGGATAAAATTCCTTGTTAAAATTCATCCCGCTCACTAGAGGTATCGCTCGCTTTTTTCGCTGATACTTCATACTGTAAGTTTCGACCGCGAGGAAGGGATCGAAGTCCGCTTTGGTTTGTCGTCCGTATTGTTCGTTGAATTGCTTTTCTCCAAACGTTCGCACAGGCGCATCGGTGTCGCGTTTGGTAGAGTGTGTGTAGAGGGGTCCGCGGTGAATTTTGTCGCGGAGCGTGCGGTAGTATTTTACTTGCGTGCGTTCTTGATGTGTGAGAGGGGAAGGTCGTTTGAGGTTGGGATGCCGCTGAAATGTATGTTAGTAGATGTTTTTGTATGAGCGCATCAAAATTCAAGGATAGAAATTGGATATAGAATGAGCCTCCAAAGACTTGGAGAAGGTGTGACGGAACGTACTGGATAATCTTCACTTGGGGTGAAGTCTAATTTCAAGGTAGCGTCATGCTCCCATGTTGCGCCTTTTATACCGCCTCCTCTGGCACCTCCTCTACCTCCACGAAAGGCCATCCTATACTAGATTCTGAAATCCTTGTGACGATTGACGGTTGCCGAGCTTCGATGATTCGCAACAAGGCGGGATGTGTTTTGAGTAGCACCTGGTTTTGTCGAGATATATTGTGGTTCGATTGGCTTGAGATGTTTGCGATAAGTGATATTCAGGATATATGCGAACTAAATCAGAACTCCAAGGTAGGTAGTTGCTTGAATAACTTTGCGCGTCACTTTTTGTAAAAAAATAAAAATTGGGGGGATGATGGGAATTTGGTCTTAGCTTCGTAAATATTATTCCCCAAGATTTTCTGCCATTCTAAAAAGGCGGTGAAACTAACTAAAATGGCGGGGTGTAATTGTAAGTGTAAAGCTGTATCTACCTAAATACAATCTTGATCGTTATACTATTGATAATCATCGATAACACTCTTTACTTTTCTGCGTTAACCTTCTAATTTCGAATAATCAACAGATTTTAAAATCCTGGGAAGTTTTGTCTCAAATTCTTACATCACTGTGCAATATACAATCATTGAATAATACAACGGCTCAGAAACACATTGTCCAAAATGGACATAGACGATACCCCCATATTCAAATTGGAGGAGCTTGAAGCTCATCTCCAGGATTTGGTTAAATCTCCAGATACCCCAATCGATACAAAACTCTTTGATGCCGTAGAGCTGCAACTTACAGGTATGTACTGTCTTCTACTCTACATACTAGAAGAGCTCTAAAGGAAGCTGTCGTGTTCCACAATCTTCACGGCTTCTAATCTCCTTTTAGAATACAACATCTCCCCTCTGATCCCGAAGCTACTTCCTACCATTACCCAGATCCTCCTTACCACACAACAAGACCCTACAGTACTCGCCAGTCTATCCGTAAAGTTGTTACAGCCAATCACATTTCCCCAAGCTCTCCAGTTGGCTTCCGAAGACGCTTTGATTCTCGCACTTCGATCTCCCATACCTGCTGCGAATATTCTTGCCATAACAATCATTCAAAAGGCCACCAAAAGTTCCGCAGATGTAGCAAATCTATCTGGTATGAGAGGAGTGGTCGAGAATTGTATCCGAACATGGCTTAGCAGCCCTCATGTCGGAGTTGGAGAGAAAGCTACGCAAGTGCTAGGAGAGCTTTTAGATATCGACTCTGTTCGAGAATTGACACATATTACAAATGGAGTAGGAAATATGGATATTGATTCTCAGCGACCACCTGGACAAGGAGCGCTTTGGCGAAGAATATTTCAAGACGTCGAAATCTACGAAATACTTTTCTCGCTCTGTAGCTTGAAGACTATCGGCAAAGGTGATGGCCAATTGGATGAGAAACAAAAGACACTTGCTCAAGCTCGTTTATTGAGAATTCTTCCTCGTTTGGTAACCGTGGGCTTTGATTACCTCACCGGTCCAACGTTGAGCCAAGTCGACAAGGAGTATATATCGCCACAGGACGATGGGAAACTCGGGCTACTCTACTTCGCGGCAATGGAAATGGTGGATAAAGAAGACCTGCTTATGCACATGACGCTGACTATTTTCTTTTTGGAATTGCTGGAGGCACTGAGTACTGTGGAATGGTTCTTCGGCCCGAGACAGACTTATGTCGCTGAAATGATTAGGAAAGCTATGGAGTTAGACGTGGAGTTACGTCAATCGATTGAGGGTGTGACTCTATCGCCAGAATCAACCTCTCAGACGAAAGAGTTGATAAATTCTCTAAAGCTACTATCTTAGATGTGGCGTTAGTTATTCAAGCCATACCCTTTGATTTCAACAGCATATAGAGTTTACAGCTCGGATCGTCGTCTTGAAAACCTTAATAGCATATCTCCCGCTTCTCCCATGTGTAACCTGTGGTTAAGGGGGCATCGCTAGAGAATCATTGACTAATGACATGATATAAAAAGGGTCATATTGGTAATGGAATAGTTGAAGAAATGACCAAAGAAATTGGTAACAGCACAATTACAGGTTGCATAGGTTTGGCTTCTTGGTGCTGCATCTAATCATAACGTTGGCGTGCGGTTAATACCGTTGATATCAATATTCCAAGCAATAGCTGAAAGTTGTAGAAAAGAAATGAACATGTTGCATTGCCTTCAATATTACTACCTTTCTACATACTATGTTCGTACATGATCATGTCAATATATTCAATATATGACTGTTGTTGCATCTGAATTTAGCCTTAATGTATTAGTCAATGAGATAGCAGCACAACTTCCCCACATGATTATATATTCGACTTGTTATCATTTTTCAAGACTTGTTAGCATTGTTAAGTTACCCTACGAGCCTACAAAGTTGTCCAATATAAAAAAAGATACTGCGCTACAACTCTACTATTTGTGTCCAAGGTTAGAAGTATATACACTCTTTCTTGGCCCAAATCAATCAATACGAAGCAATTTTGAAGACTCTTAAGAATTGCACCGGTTCTTCCATTAAAGTTTTTTATCCAATGGGTCTGAGTTCAAGATGATCAACAGGCATCATTCACGTAATCTGGGATGGCTCGGACGGTAAGAGGGAAAAAAAGAGAAGTGGGTGTGGTGACCATGTGGGTTTGGTGAACTCCCAAGAATATCAATGCTTTGATATGTTGATAGAGTTTGAGTTTGATAGGGATGATAGATGTTGAATGGACGATCCTGTTGATCAATTTTAAGCTTGATTCGACAGCGTGAAATATTGGGGGATCAACACAGTTAACGTTAAGATACTGTATCTATCTGGGTACCTATGTATAGTGCTTTCGCATTTTTGGGCGATAGCCTCTTATTTATCTCTTCTCCGGGATATTGTTTTTAAATTGTCAAACCTCGGCATGATCGAATATTGTACAGGTATCATTATAGTGCTTACCTGTCAAGGGGGCTCTCAGCGGCGCAGTACAGTTATTGGACTTTGTCTAGCCGTGTAGAAATTTTACTCTCTCAAGAATCCTTCACCCCATCTTTCTTTTTAGGCAACGGTTGCCTCCTAGTTCAGGCTGGCTGTTACATCAATTGATGCTAATGGTAACTAATCTCTTCATTCGGTTATTTGCTGACACCTTTAGTTTCTTAAGATTACCCAACCATGAGCCAACATTGGATTCTGATTGTGTTAGTGGATCCTTTTGAGAAGAGACAAGCTTTTACATGATTAGTGGACCTATCGTAAGGATGAATAGACACGGCCCACGAATCGGTGATAGCGGTCGGATCGCTTAGTTTTGGATGCTGTTCCTGACTAGTCATCTATCAAGACTCAAGAAGCGGGATTTCGGGATCGAAAGAAGGGTTTTTTTTTGGGATGAAATCGAATGAGCGTCTAGATAAGTACACATCCATTATGTACCCCTTGAGCTAATAAGATCTTGAAGCAAAAGTCGAATCATTTTGACTTTTTGAAGTGAAGAGGGAAGGATGGGACTCTAGACTCCAGTGTTAGTAGTTTACATGACACATTTGAACAGGACCCGATGATTCGGACCAACTTTATGGGAGAATGTTATACCGATCTCACTTTTTGTCAATATTGGGGAAATCGTCACAGTGTTTCAATCCCCACTCCCCACAACCAATTGTTTATCCTTATGAAGTAACCATTGCGCGCAAAGTGGATTGAGGGACCGGCCGAATTGATGCTTTAAGCACAATTGCCCCTCGGGTAAATCAGCCGAAGAAGCTACTCCGTTCCTGCAGCATCACCCTAGGACGGGGCTCATTCCTCCAAATGAACTCGATTCGTCCTTCTCATTGGCTGTTCGAACCTCAAAGTCTCCGCGCTAACCTTGATTTATCTACCTTTCGGGAAATTACCTGCCAAGAGTGGCCTTGGACGGTCTTCCCTTTCGTTCTTTGCATCTTTAGCGAGTTGTATCATGGCTGTCATTGGATACCTCACATGCAATTCGACAATATCTGAGCATCATTTAGCAAGAAGTCGTTGTGTAACCCTGGTTCATGATGAACCGTTCGATTTCGGTCTCGACAATGACGGGATTAGGAGAAATGTTACATATCCCTGTTCTATACAGTTCCTTTTTCCTTTTCTCCCTCTCTTCTCCCTCTCTTCTCCCTCTTTTTCTTGAAATCTAGACATCAAGCTTCTCATCCACCGGTGACCTACGTACCGTGCAAACATTTGTTTGCGTCCTGTCTTTGACAACCAAACCAGCCCAATCACATTCTTTACCTGGCTTCGGCCTCTTGAGACTTTCATTTTTGCGTATATACTTAATATCCTTTTAATAATGTCTTCATCGAAGTTTTTCACCGTAGCTGCGGCTACTTTTGCATTCATTGCTCCTGCTGCCGCTCTCTATGATGCATCATCACCTGCAAATTTGGCTTTGTATTGGGTATGGCTTACAACTAGATTCAAGGTACTATTGCTGACTATGACGATAGGGTTCCGGACCATCCCAAACCAATCTTTCATATTACTGCGAGCAATCTACAGTGGACATCATTCCATTAGCTTTTATGAATGTTTTCCCAGCACAAGGTGATGGCTATCCAGCTGAGAACTTTGGTAACGCTTGTTATGGTCAACCAATCTTCACACCAGGCCCAGGTTATCCATTAGGGGATGTAGACACTTCGAAAGATCAACTTTATGTTCAATGTCCAGGCATTCAAGAGGGAATTCCCTACTGTCAATCATTGGGAAAGAAGATATTACTTTCTCTCGGAGGAGCCTCAAACACTTATCAACTCACAGGCGCAGCTGACGGAGAATACTTTGCCGATTTCTTATGGGGAAGTTATGGACCTTTCAAACAATCTTGGGTAGATGCTGGTGGAATTAGACCAATGGATGGTGGTTACTATGGAACTGACCCTAGTGTTCATATTGATATTGATGGGTTCGATTTCGATATCGAGTTTGGTCCTACTGGTAAGATAGACCATCAAAATAACTCGTATGATAGCACGACTGACATGTATCAGACTACTCCGAAGGTTACATTGCAATGATCAACAGACTCCGAGAACATTTCGCCGAGAACCCATCGAAGAAGTACTTCATTTCAGGAGCTCCACAATGTCCATTACCAGAGCCAAATATGGGAGCCATGATTGCTGGTGCTCAATTCGATCTTTTATGGATTCAATTTTATAACAATGCCGCAGCTCAATGCACAGCTCGTCAATGGGCCGACAACTATGCTTTAACTGGACAAGAAGACTCTGTAGGATTTACCTATGATAAATGGGTTTCAACCATTAACAGTGGTGCAAGTGCTGGTGCCTCGATCTATCTTGGTCTTCTTGGTTCAACCTTGGCAGGAACCGCATCTGACTACATTTCTCCACTCGAGGCTCAAAGCTTGATTGAATCTTATCACAACAAACCTCAATTTGGAGGTGTCATGATTTGGGAAGCTACATATTCTCAAGAAAACACAGATGCGGAACTTAAAGGAGATTCTTACCACGGATTTATTAAGTCTTGTCTGGATTCCTACGCACCACCTCCTCCCACTTCGACATTCTCGATTGTTCACAGTACTACTATTAGTAGTTCCAGCTCCACTTCAGAAGTCTCTATTACTTCCAGTGTTCCAACATCGACTGAGTCATCTGCTGCTGCTAGTAGCACTGTGATCTCGATCTCAACTACTTCGACCTCGGTCTCGGAATCTTCTGCCACACCAACTTTGATTTCTTCGGAATCTTCTACTGCTACATCTTCGAGTTCGTCAGAGACTTCAACTACTCCATCGCTTACTTCTACATCAGCTTCCGAGACCTCGACCGCCGCATCCTCTTCATCATTGGAATCTTCCGCTGCAGAATCTTCGACTTTCTCTGAAGTTTTGCCGACTCAAGCATCATCTGGCTATACCATTCCAGGATACTCTCACAATGCAACATCTTCTTTGACCCATTCGCAAATCCATTCCTCCAAGCCAGCTGGAAGTGGCACATTGCCAGTTCATTCTTCAAAGCCCACTGGTAGCTACACTTTCACCGGACATTCTTCCAAATCTACAAGTATCGCAACAGGCTACACCTCAAATTCTCACTCCGCCAAGCCATCGTCTAAACCATCGTCCGGTTACTCTTCATTATACTCCTTTAATTCTACTACCAGTGGAAGTGTTCACTCGTCCAAGCCATATGCCACCAAGCCTGTCGTTACAGGTACTGGAGCATCCACCAAGCCATATCCAACGAAGTCTTCTGTGGCTGGTACCGGGGAATCTAGCAAGCCATATCATACCAAGTCTTCTGTAGTTGGTACTGGAGCATCCACCAAGCCATACCCTACCAAGTCTTCCGTCGTTGGTACCGGTCAATCTAGCAAACCACGCCCTACTAAATCCCTTGGAACGGGTGTTAAATCTTGCAAGAGCAGATCTAAGACTAGGACTAAGACTAAGACCAAGACTAAGACATCATCTGCAGGCCCATCAGGATACCCAGCAACTACTTCCTCCATTGTTATCTCATCTACTGCGCCATATGGAAATAGTACCTACAGTCACTCAGAAACTATTCCAGCTTCCACTGCCACATCATCGGTCGAGGGAATTACTGTATCTTCAGGTACTGCCACCGAAACTGGACCTGCATTTAGTGCAACCGAATCAACCGTCGTAGGATCTTCTACAATCAGTACCAGTGAGCTCTCAACTGGATCTTCTACCAACAGCGGATCTGTAACATCAGAAACTGGTTCTGTCTCCGCTAGTGAATCTATTTCATCAGGAACTGGTTTAATAACTTCGGCTATTCAGTATACGACTTCGACAGCCTATGTTACTACAGTCTATACCATTACTTCTTGTGCAGCAACAGTTACTGATTGCCCAGGAAGAATTGGATCTGTAACCACTGAAACTGTTTCCTCTTACACTACTGTCTGCCCCGTCACTGCCACTGCCACCTCGACATCTTCTGCTGAAGGAATTTCCGTATCTTCAAAACCATTTTCGGCCCCAGGAGTCACTGCATCGCAAACATCATCTTCTTCTGCACAAGGACTTACCACATCCACATCTCCAGTATCCTTATCTTCAGCCCAAGGAAGTGCTACATCACCAATTACTTCAATTGTCCAATACACCACCTCTACAGCTTACGTAACCTCCGTTTATACCATCACATCTTGCGCAGCCACCGTAACCGATTGCCCAGGAAGAATTGGTTCCGTAACTACCGAGACAATTTCCTCCTACACTACCGTTTGCCCTGTAACAGAAACCAGTGGAAATAGTGGCCTTGTTAGCTCGACATCTTCCTCCGCTGGAGTACCCGTTCCAACCACAGCAATTACTTCATATGGAACTTCAACTGTCTACCAAACATCTGTTTATACCATCACCTCATGTGCTCCAAGTGTAACGGATTGTCCAGCTAGATCTGGTCAAGTCACAACTGAGACTATCTCTTCATACACTTCCGTGTATCCAATCACTGTTTCTAGCACCGCTATCAATGTACCTACCTATGGAGCTTCTTCTGCTGCTGGAATCGAAACTTCAGTACCAGCCGTCAAGATTTCTTCCACCGCTGCCATTTTCACTTCGGCCCCTTCAGTTAAAACTTCATCCCTTGCCGGCGTATCATCAGCAATTCCAACCAAGGGAGCTTCCTCCGCCGCTGGCATCGAAACCTCAGTCCCAATCATCGAATCATCCTCACCCGCAGCTACTCCCGAAGCCGCATCCCCAACAAGCCTCTACACAACCCTAATCTCCACCCTTATCAATTCCCAAACCACCACCATCTCCGCCATCATCGCTCCTTCAGTCATCACCGTCATCCCCGTTGCAATCGCATCCCCATCTCCCGCCACCAGCATCGCACCACCATACAGCGTGGCGCCACCATATGGTGCTGGAAACGGCACCTTGGTCGCCACTGGTACCGCGTCGTCGATCACCAGAGTGCCAAAACCAAGTTCGTATGTGGGTAAAGCGGAGAGCGAGAGCACCAGTGTGAAGAGCGGAAGTGTGACGACGCAGACCCCGGTGGCGAGTCCAAGCGCGGTTACTTTTGAGGGAGGGGCGGAGAGATTGCTCAAGGGAGTGGGTGTGTGGGTTGCTGTGGGTATGATGGGTTTGGTACTTTTGATTTAGGGTTTAGAACTTTAGATGGTTTGTTATGACGAGGGGTTTATGTGTATGTATGTGTGTGTGTATGTAAGATGGATCGTTTTCTTGGAGAGGGAGCGGGTGGATGTATTTTATGATTGAAAAAATCATTTATCGATATTCTTTGTATGTAGTTGATTTTTGAAGTTTAGTTATGCTATGATATATGATTGGGTTATTCTTGCACTCTTTACTTCTTGTCCATTGACTCACAGGTTTCTTACATTTATATTTCTCTGATTTCAGTATACAGTATGTTGTTCTCGATAAATATCACTTTGTAATGAACCCAAGAAGGGAGGGACAGTGGTTGGTTCATTTTGATGGAGTTTGTATGATGTGGAAGGAGGTTATAACAGAATCCATTAACGTTGTTTATCATCGAGTGGGCCATATCATCGGTGGGCCACTCCAAAAACACCAAAATTAATGCTTTTTTATATTTTTATTTTAATAATCAATCATTATTTTTTTAGAAAAAAATGAAATATAAAATAATAATGAAAATTTAGCCTCTTTATAAATCTAGTTTTGATATAAAAATTTCTTTTATATTTGAAAAAAAAAATGAAATTTGTCACGATTTTCGTTACAAAAGAAATTCTTTCTATAATAACTATTAACGTGGTTTATCATCGAGGGGGCCATATCATCGAATAGGCTACTTTTCCCTCAATTCACACCTTTAAATCTATATTATTCAATAATCATTAAATCAATTGATTGAAACTATTAAGATTCTAATAATCTAGGATCTATTATCATATAAAGCAATCCGTCGGGAATATAGTTTCCAAATGACATTCAAATAAGCACCGGCAGACATATATATATAAATATTCAATGGATCTAGCTATATTATAACAAATCATATTAAAGGAATCTTATAATATCATGATATTATCAATATACAGTCGTGAGCGACCTATCGCGCCGCCAAGTGTGTCGGATCGCGATCCAATCGTTTCAACGATGATGACAACAACTATATCAATAACTAAAGTGAGTGGAGATGGTGATATATGGTTTATCTATAAAGCAATAATTAATCAATTTTATAAGAAAAATAAAAAGCAATAAATAATTCTAAAGATCGCAAATACAATCGATGTGTATATTAAAACCCTAAGCAAGACGGAAATTAAGCTATACCAATATACTGAAGTCTGCATATATCAATAGTATAATCAAGACTATAAGACAAGCCAGGCCTATACAAAGAATCCCTATATTAATCACAAGAACAACCCAAAGGGAATTGCTAAATCCTATATGATACACTCAAAACTAAAAGGGGCGCCTCAAATACCGAAAAACACCAAGACAAGTATACTCAAAACAACAAAGACAATACAAAAACACAAACAACAGGAGTGAAACAGCTACATGATTTTTATAAAGATAGGAATGAACACAATAATCGCCAATAATCCCTTTGAATTGCAACTAAAATTATAGAAGTAATTTCTAAATTAAGGCTTGAATTAATCTCCTTACTCTATTGTAATAGAACAGGATAAACCCTGGGATACAAAACGCTAAAGGAATATAAGAACCTTTTATAAAACGAAAATCGTATACAGCTGATTACTATACTTGGTATAGATGATATTCAAGTTATAAAGACCTAATACAATTATATTATACCTCAGATTCCTTATAATATATTGAATATGTTCATAACATTTCCAGATACGATTATTTGAGAAAAGATCAAGGTATAAGCAGAAAAGGAATCAATGTAATATAGAGTTTCTAAGTATAGGGTGAATCCTTTTATAGAAAAGGCTAATTGGATTGTTAGTTTCAAGAAGACAATAAAATCATTCCGGCTATTTAATGTTAATAAATACTCGAAGCCCCTTGATAGATCGCAATGCCCTCAACTACAACAGTACTCCAATGGGTATTAGCTATACTATAACCTGTATGTATATTATCGCTTAGCTTGTTATTCTAGGTACAGCAAATTAATTATTAAATATATTGATGAAAAGATTTATAAGCAATGTCAAAACGATGTTTAATATATAGAATACCTAGAATCCTTTCAATCTGTATATAGTAATTGTTTAGCAATATTATAATCAATCAATAGAAAATTGATTAGGCTTATCTATCAATAAGTGAGAGAAATCAGGACCGCTGATCGAAGGGAGACTCAGGAAACACACAAGGGAAAGGTATCTGTTCTAATATCAGCCAAATAGCCTCAAATGGTTATTTCCAAACCCCCTGTACCAGAGATCTATATTATTGTTTACAAAAACGAATAGCAATTAATAAACCAATTATTCAAATAGACTTGATCAGGGGAGAGCCCCTTCAATAGTTCAATTCATATCTTGGGCTGTAATCCTTCGTATTATATTAATAAAGGGGTAAACTATAATGTAACAGTTATAGTTGAAAAAGCCTTTTTATTTCCCGATTCTGAAATGAGTGAAGAGAATAAGTCAAATGCTAATGAAATTGTTATTACTCTTGTATGAATTATATAATCAATACAAACTCAATAAGGGGAAGGGGGCTTATAATTGTATAGGTGAATATAGATATGGATATTCTAATTATATTATCTTCCTATAGATCATTGGAGAGGTTGATATGAATAATCAATTTGTGTTCAAGATCCTGATTGTATATAACTTAGTAATCCAAAATTATACTAGATAATCAATATCAGTTAATCGACACCTGAGGAATGGTTAATAGCTTTAAATATGGGCTACAAGTAATCATCTATGTATAAAAAGGAGGCAACTTGAAGATTAGACAAATGAGGTAGATTGAAAACAGGGATCTATTTTGGATCAATATTAATGAGTATTCGATTCTCAATATTTATTATACTCTGCTTGATTCGCTGATAATAAAATATATACTTAGATTAGAGATTACTTTAGGGATTAGTACAGTTATTAGAAGTAACCTTCAATATTAAGTATAATCTATAGGAACCCGGAGTAGTAACTACTAACCAAGGTGATACGCTTGTATAATGGATTGTTGAACAGAGAATAGAGTATATCGGGACTCCTGATGCCCTTATATATACAAGGGGATATATTCTGAATCTGATCTTTTTCAATCTGATTATTGCTATAATAATGATTAATGACAATCTGTATAACAGCTTCAATTATGCTATTCAAGTTATTATCATTTTGGATAGAGGAATCTCTAAATACAAACAAGCGGTATATCCGGATATACAATTCAGATTTACTTTGCTTAATAGGTATAATAGCTAACCGCTTAGCAAACCTCCAGAATCTGGATCTCCAATCTACCTATAATATTAATAGACTGATCGTTAGACTTATAAGTATACTGAGCGTTTCTGTAGTAGTTGTAAGGCAGAAAGGCTGTAAACCCTATCGATCATTCTTGTGGTGAACCGATGAGTATAAGGAGGTATATTGAATATATATACAAGCTAGGAGAACTGGAACTGCTAACGAAATAATAATTGCTCAGCAGAATCTATAAAGAGTTGTGCAAGTATCGAAACGAGCCTATTAGACTAAGCGCTTGGACAATGTATAGGACGATCAGAAACTATACAAAGTCATGAACTGGCACAAGCTGATCCCAGAAGCAGGCCTCAAGGCCTCTCCTCTGGTAATCGAAGGCTAGGAGATTACTGATATTAGAGAAAAAGCCGAAGTACTCTTTACAATAGTATTCGATCGCTTCAAAGTATCGGATGATCTATAGTATAATCCTTTATAGGAATAAAGCTACCAGACAACCTTATTATAGAAAAAAAACAATTATTGTAAAGAAAATAGAAAAATATATAATAGGAGTTAGAAGCATGTTACCCAAAGTTGATCGGACAATCATTCACCTTCTTAAAGTGTGCTGGCCTAGCACGAAGAGTATAATACATAAGATTTTCGCGGCCTGCCTTAGGCTCAACTACTACCCTAACGAATGAAACTTGCTGAAATAATTATACTGCTCAAGGTTGATAAAAAGAACAGGATATCCCCAAGATTGTGAAGGTTGATTATATTGATATTGTATATTAGAAAAGGACTAGAAAGGTACATCGCCAGTCAAATTGTATAAACAGTTATAAGATATAATGTTATCAGCCCTCAGTATTATAAAGCGTTGTTGAAAAGAGCTGGTATTGATCTTATAGCTGCCTTCATCCATAATACCGAGCTTGTTTTAGTAGTTGGCAAAATAATCACACTAGTAACAATAAATATATAAGGCGTCTATAATATACTCTTTAAAAAACAACTTCTATAATGTATGAAAAAGCAGGATTAGCTTATAGTGTTTTTGCAATTCGTTAATTCATTTCTAACTAAAAGATATATGCGTATAAGGCTTGAGGAGATTACAATACAGGATTTCCCAATCGCATGCGGTACTCCCCAGGGATCGCCACTTTCCCCTATCCTGTATACCCTCTATCTTGCTGAGCTTTTTAATTAAAATAGAGCATAGCATTTCGGATATACTAACGATATAGCTATATATCATACATCTAAGAATCTATCCACAAATATATATATACTCCGCCGAACTGTTCGATATATCCTATAATAAGAAAATCAAAATAAGATCTTTTTTACTCCGGAAAAGTTTGAATTACTTCATATATCAAGAAAACATGAAATTGCAAACCCGGCTATAAGAATAAATCGGAATCTAATCATTACGCCAATTCCTCTAAAGCTTACTAATAAAGTATAACCGATTTTATATTGACTTGACATCTTTTTTGATCGGTGTTTAATATTTCTATAGTATATCAAAATATATATTGTAAAAGCTATATATGTTGTATCCTATATCTAATCAATAGCTTATATAGCTTATAGACCATCTGCAGTTTGTCTGCGAAAAGCAATCATTATCTGTATACTTCTTATTGCTCTTTCAGTTCCGAAATATAGTTTGATGGGCTATACAAACAACACCCAAATACAGGCTATATTCTGATCAGCATTAGGATTAAAAAACATATCGATCTAATCAGTAAGACGATTCACAATGCAGTACGGGGAGCTTTATCTGTCTACAAGACAACCCTGACGATTGTACTCCTTATAGAAGCTGGTTTCCCAGCTGGAATTGTTGCATTAGAGCAAGCCAGACTGAGGTTTGCGTTTCGGCTTCAGACAGTGGATATACAACACCTACTTGTAAACCAATTGAAACTATGCATCAGGAAAAGAGGATAAGGTACAGATACTCTAAAAGGTTCCAATACAAAACTGTAAAGAATAGAATAAGCGATCCCTGCCACCAAGCATTCCAAACTTTTATAACCTCACTTCTCTCCCAAGTATCACACCAATCTAACGAATAGTATAGATAAAGAGGATGCCGCGAAAGCATTCAAGGAATAATAGGATTTAATCCCCCAAGAAGATTATTCTATATTTTCAAATAGATCTGAACAATATAATGAATATAGTTATCATATAGAATATAGCTTTACAATTTATTATAGCAAGTAATAGATCGATAGTGGCTACAGTTATATACACAAACAATTATATATTTTTAATACTGAAGCGATCAGTGTGTGGTAGGGATTAGAATGCCTTTTGAGTATTATTGATTGTCTTTATTAGGAATAAATATAATTATATATTGATAGTATATTAATAATCTAGGGAATATAAGGAAATACAATTGTTTCCTCTCAATAAGTATATTACAAGTATTATCAAGTGATATAATATTACAATATTATAATCAAATAGTCCCCTAGGTATATTGAGATTGAGGGCAATGAAGCAACTAATCGCCTTGTTAATCAAGATATAACTAGGCTACTTGATCCTAGCCCATCCTGTCTCCCTACAGTCAGTAGTTCCCGCTCTATCCTATATACCAAATATCGGTATTCTGAGAGTAGATAGTAGAAGAAAAAAAAAGACCTGATCTCCAAAACATACAATACATAGAAACCAATATATAATATCTCAAAACCGGAAAGCCTCAAGCTCCTTTGCAAAGTATTATACAAATTCATAACGATACAAACCGAATATAATAACTTTACAGCCTATCATATCAAATTCAATCACGAAAATAGCACAAAAACCTATATATACAGGATTGAGAAAAGCCTATTACATTTCTTTCAATGTTCAATCAATAATCAAACATACAACAACTAACCACTTACACCAAATCGACTTCGATCCGAATAGAATGCGATAGCATATATCAACCACATTCTATAAACACAATATAACTTTACTAACCTTCTCACTAGATCCAGATTCTATACTAGGATATACCCAAACTACACAAAGCTATACAAATTCCAACCTGCTCCAATACCCCAAGGATAAGCTCTCCACCCCAATCAACCTAAAACCCACACTAACCAGCCATAAGCACTCCGAGCGCTCTCCCGATCGATAACAATCGACCTGATCATCCGCCAACACCCGAATAGCATACAAAACAAGGCCCTTTGAAACAGAACCACAAACCCTTAGACAAAACAACTACAGAATCGCCATAAGCAATACTGAGCAGAGAAATACCAGAGACAACAAGCCCCTGATTAGCTAACATTACACTACTATAAGCGGCTGGAACGCTAGCGATCTGTAGGCCCGCTCCTTAGTACATCTAGAATACCCCTTGGGAGGTCAGATATTAGACGTTAATCACTATAAATAAAATAAATAAATAAATAGGATCTATTATATTATTTTGACAAGTTCTTATATTATATCCAGTCTTTCTATATTTATTATAATATCGACTAAAAAATACTTCCCTATTAGAATTCCTTTCTTTTTGATGCTTATTATATTGAATCTAAATATTAACCTCTTGTTAAGATAATATATCAAAAGCTTTTTGTTTAATAAATACTCCTTCTTAATACAATTGAGTTTTTTTTGTGTGTCAATATTTATTTAATATTTTATTTGCTATTTGAAGTGTACAGATCTCTATATTTAAAAGTATATTTTTATGAGCTAATCTTTTTATACTTTTAGCTAGAGTTAGTATAATCTCGAATATAGATGTAGGGAAGCTTGATTGATAACGAGTTATTCGAGATTTAATTAATATTGATTAAAAAAGAGCTTCAGTTAGGTTGTGAAAGGTTTGAGAGATTTATTGATTTAGATTGAAAAAGGGAGGAGTAGGTGTACAAATTCGAATATTTAATTTCAAAAGTACAGCTTCAGGATTAAATAGAATTAAACCTGTTTCTTGAAATCCTGATTTCATATTCTGAAAGATGATTGATTCTTTATATGCAGTTTTAAAAGTTATAAAGAATTTAATTTTCGAAATATGATTAATATATGTTTTGATAAATCCATCAATTTGATTATTATATGAATATTTCAGATTGCTAAAACAGTCTATATCAAGTGGTTGAGTTAAATAATTTGAATGCGGTAATAGACTTAAGTATATAATATTGTTCTCTTTGTAATATACTTGAAAAGCTTTTGATTCATAGCTTTTATACCTGTTTAGTATTAATATTCGATACCTGCCCTTTCTTTGGTTCTTAGTGTGCTTGTTGAAGTGTTTTAATTATTCTAAACCTATTTCATTGTTTGTTTATCTATTAGATGTAGGTTTAATAGTCTAATCCGCAGGAATATCGGTTTTGGTATATCAATTGGAAAGATGAACCTGTTCTTGAACTATTAGAAATGGGGGTATAATTTCACCCTCCCTATTGTTATATATAATTACTGTAGCCCATTCTTTATTGCCTGATTGTATTGATTTGCTTCTGCTATTTTGTTTAATACTAGTTATCATTATTCCAGGGTATATTATATTTATTATAAAGCCTGTTTTGTTGAAGTTATAGAAATTGCAATTGAGAATACTATATTTCGCTTGTATATTCATAACCAATCGAAATTACTTTTTAATAAGCTTAGAATCTTTGTAGAAAGCTTTTTGAAAATCATAAACACAACTAAAATGTATCTTTAATTCAATTTGATACTTTATAAATCGATATATTCAAAGCTTTTCAATACACTTTGCATTCCTCGATTCGAGAATATAATTCGTCATATCTTCCACATTTCTTAATTTGGATGGAAATCCTTTCAAATCTATATCAAGAATATATTGAACAATTATTTTTTTTTCTAATTCTATAATATTATAACAATTCGCCTAAGTTTCTGTACAAGGTGATAAACTGTTCATTTTGTGTTGAAGAATTGTATAAATGTTAGAAGATCATATATAAGTTGGTGGAAAAGCCTTAATATTATTAAGTTCTACATAATGATACGATATATATGTATGGACTCGACAGTGGTATATGCGGGCTAATCCCGATATAGCATAGTGTAATATGCGGTATGAGCACCTTTTCTAATACTCCCTTATACTGATATCATATATCTGAAGCTATGTAGCTTATCGAAAACTATAGAGGTGTTATGTTGTAAGTCAGGGCTATAATTAATCTCAATCAAGCTAAGCGGTATAATCTATATTGTATAGGTATGTGTGTAGTGTTTGATTACTTTTATTTAATGAATCTCGAGAGTCGCTAATAAGTATTTAGAAAGCGTTTTCGGATTAATAAGTGATTTGATAATAAAGGTATTAATCGCTGATAATCTCTTTTTCAGGAATTAATATTTTTAATCAATTTTTAAAGAAAATCGTTTCCCCTAGGATTACCCAATATTTAGTGTAGATGTTTCTCTAAGGGTGTAGGGATTGTACTGGTGGTACGATACCTATTGATCTATAGAGTCTGTACCTCTACAGCTTTTCCCTTTTAGTAGAGAAGCTGGGATACAGTTTCCTATATGATCACCCTGATTATATAGGATTTCTTGATCCTTGCTCTTTTTTATAAGGGTATAGAAGATGTTGTATATCTTTTCTATATGGTGGAATGCTAGGGCGTTTCTTTATAGAGTGTATTCTACAACTCTTCCTCTTCCTCTTGGATATATTCAAGAGGGGATATAAGATTGATGGTGATATTCTTGATCACCTTGGTTTTGCTGGTTTCTATTATAAGGAGTGTAGAAAATAATCCCATCATTTTCTATATAGTGGAATACCAGAGTGTTCCCCCAAGTATAATAGTATGCATTCTCCTATTACTGTAGTTATCTGCTCCTCCTTTATATATGGTTTCGGATCGCCTTTGATTCCCTTTGGGACCTCCAGCTCCCTACACTCAATATCTTCAAATCCCTATAAACCCTTTAGCTCTCTATATACTCTCCCTTCCCCTCAATCGCTAGTATAACTATTATCGACAAAGAAGATCAAAGTCGAAATCGTATAAAAACAGTAATCGAAAAGAAAGATAGTCGATCTGTACTTAGTAATACATATTGATTTATCAGAACAAGACATATTACACGAACTATAAATAAGTAAAAGAATATCGAAATCGAAAGGAAATAAGATTGAAAACTAAAATATCGTAAAATAGCAGAACTAGTGAGCGAAACAAATTAAATCCTATAAAAACTGATATTAAATAAAAACAATAATTCAATGATTATTATACTCATCAGATTATAGATATGGATAATCGGAAAACTATCAAAGAAATAGGGAGGGGATAACGGGAAAATTTCTGAGATAAAGAAAAATCTTTATTAAATCAAATGGGTTTCATAGCTCCCCTATAAACTATATCTAAAGCATTCTCAATTTTAAGGTTTTCTATAAATAACTTTCAACTATATAAAATTTAATTGATTCATAAAGCACTATCGATTATTTATATCGCATTGTTACCATTGATATAAAGCTTATAGAGATCGAAAAGAAAAAAATCGAAAATAGATCAAGAGAATTATATTATAATTGAAATTCTCGAATTGTCGAAAGAAGATAAGAATGGATAGTAGTTATCTGTTAGAGCTTTATTATTCTTTTCAACTCTATAGGTTGGATTGCTGTGGTACTGTGCACCTAAATATTTTGTACAATCTCCATTGTCTTCAACCCTATAAATTGGATTGCTGTAATATCGCGTATCTGAGTATTCATTACAATCTCCACCGTCTTCAATCTTGCAGATTGGATCGCTTTGGTACCACGCACCTGAGTATTCATTACAGTTTCCATTATGATAACGCTATGCACTTTACAACACTATACAGAATACCGGAATCTTACAACAACACCAAAGTCAGATTCATTCGCCGAGCAGAGCCACACTCCCCCAATTGCTCAATTGTATTGGACCAGATGCCATCTGGATATCTTTAGGATTGAATCATATTTACAAAGATGACAGTCTCCGGATTTGACAAAATAACTACTATCTGTCATAGCTTTAATCAAATGACTCCGAAAAACTAATCCTAGCGCCACACAAACCCAGGCTCATAACCTATTAGAAGATCATATATAAGTTGATGGAAAAGCCTTAATATTATTAAGTTCTACATAACAATACGATATATATATATGGACTCGATAATGGCACATACGGGCTAATCCCGATATAGCATAATGTGATATGCGGTATGAGCACCTTTTCTAACAATAAAGAATATTATAAAGTTTAGAAGCTTTTCGAATGCTTAGTTTTTTATTTTTATGAATAGCTTCGATAACAAAAAAGATTTGGGCTTTTTAATTAGTTGATTTTATAATAATTGATTAACGTGGTTTATCAGTGCGTGGCCCATATCAGTGGATGGCCCACTTTCACCTCAATTTATACTTTCAAATTCATATTTCTTAATAATCTTTGAATCAATTGATTAAAGTTATTATAAATCTAATAATCTAGAATCTATTATATCATTTTTATAGGTTCTTGTATTATGATCTGTCTTTCTATATTTACTATAGTATTGACTAGAGGATGCTTTTGTATTGGAATTTCCTTTATTTTGATGTTTATTGTATCGAATTTGGATATCAATTTTTTGTTGAAATAATATATTTATAGTTTTTTGTTTAGTAAGTATTCCTTTTTAATATAATTAGATTTTTTTTATATATTAATATTTACTTAATATTTTATTTACTTTTCGAAATATACGAATCTATTAGAAGATTGGGTGGAAGAGGCCTCTAGATTGTCTATATAGTTACGCGTGTAAGCATATTGATCTCCACATAGTATTATATGAGGGGATCAATATGCCTGTCTATGGTTCGTCTAATCTAGCCCGTTTAGGTAGCCATATTACTAATCACTACACGTGCTTAGCACCGGTAACTTCTATTCCTTTTAATACTCCCCCATAGGAGTTACCACCTTTGATCTCCCTGATCTTCCACACCTCTACTATCTCAATCCCAGCATGTTTTTGAATCTTTCGAATACTATTTTCGCTAAGGGTTTAGTTATCCCATCTGCTATTATATCCGATATATTGATATAACTAGTTACCACCTTTTCTTTTTCAGTAAGATCCCTGATAAAATGATAGTATATATCGATATGCTTTGATTGTTTATATAAATGCAGATTCTTGGTTAAAGCAATTGTTTCTTAATTATTACCTAATAATTAAACAGTATCTCTGTGTATAGATATATATTCAGCTTTTCCAAGATCTTTGAATATTTGAACTAATTATTTTTCTTGTTTGATGAATATCGCTATTGATATGTATTCGGACTCAACACTTGATATTACTACTGAATTCTACTTTTTATTAGTCTATGATATTGGTTTGCTATAGAACATAGCAACTCCCCCAAAAATACTTTTCCAATTATATTGATTACTTGTTTAGTCTATATCAGTAAAGACTTTTATAATATCTACTAATAAATTATATTCCTTTGCGATTTGATATTATACTTCTTTGAGCCTGTATTTGAGTTTCTGAGTGATTATAGCTCTCAAATATTGTATTAGATTCTTTACTTCTATTCCATAGCATTTCACTAGCTTTGCTATATATTGTGATAATCAATCTAATATAAAGGAAATATTTGGTTTTGTATATACTATTAAATGAATAAGATTATCTATAGCTTATTAATATTCAATAATATCAATCAGTTTATTGTTTTTTATAGCAAATCGTAAATATAAGTAATCAGTAGTAGGTATCTTCTTAGTATAATATTGAGTATGTGAGATTCCGAATTTTGTAAGTATAGCTTTCAGATATTCTTTTTGGTTTAATATAAAAAATCTATTTGCTCGATTTCTTACAATTCTAATATCTAGAATCTTATTAATCTCTCTTAGGTTCTTAATATTAAAGTATAATAAAAGTGTTATAAAAAACCAATTAAATTGATTTTTTAAAATCAAGAAAGTAATTATATTATTAATATATATTAGTAGATTAAATTGATAAGTAGTGTATATATAGAAATATAAATCAGTGAGACTTTAAATAAAGCCTTAATTAATCAATTAAAACTTTAAAAATTGATTCTAATCTTATCCAATTTGTTTAAAGTTATATAAGCTTCTCAATGTATATAAGATATATTTATCTAATATTTTGAGTTCTTAAAATAATATAAAGTATATCTTTTTTTTGAAATGGGATTCTATAAAAGTATTCTTTATATTAAAGTATTAGCATTCCAAATTCTTTTTCACAATAATTGTTAAGAACAAGTAGAGTGTATCGAATTGTATTATAAAAGCAAAGATTTTGTTATAATCTTTTTTGAGAATTTGATTAAAACCTTTTGTTATTAATTGTGCCTTGAACCTTTCAATCTCATTATTCTTCATCTTTATTATAAATATTCATTTTATTAAAACAAGATTCCTTTTTTTTGATAGAATATATTCTTTCTAGATATTATTTACAATTAATGAATTAATTTTTTTTTTAATAACTTGCTTTCATTTTTCTTTATATTTGGGGTCTGAGATTGCTTGATAATATATAATAGGAATAAGGATTTCTAGAATTTATTCTATAGGGAAGGCTATATCCTTGTTTATAGGGTTTCTTAAGATTATTTATAGATTTTCGGATAGTTTTGTTTTAATACTTATATCGATCCTTGGTATAAGCGATATAGAGATTATAGTATATTTGATAGTATTTCTATCTAGATTTATTATGAGTATTGCTATTATTATTCTAATCAGTTTTTGAATATACTTATCTAATCCATTATTATCTCGTTTGTATTTTCAAAAAGAATATCTTTTAGGAGTATTTATATTTATAGATATGATTGGGGTTTTGGTTGAGGGTTAAATTATAGGTATAATATCTGATATTTCTGTCTTTATTGTTTCTAAAAATAGTATTGGATTCTTAAATAGATTAATCTTGATAATATTCTTTTCACTATCTTTATTGAATTCCTGAATATTATCTATCTTAGATATACTAGGAATTATTACCTTTAGAATCTCAGGGATAACAGTATCTTGTAATAAATCAGATGGACATTCTGGTTTTTCTTGTACTTTGTGAGGTCTACCTCTAGGCCTCCTATTAGAAACGATATTCTTTATACCTTGAGGATCTAATGCTAAGTTCCTTATTTTTAAGTTTAGATCTCCTTTCTTTTTGGATTTATTTATAATTACTTGGCTTGCTCATATAATATAGCCTAATTCTGGTGAGTATACTCTAATATGTTTATTGATTGTGGCTGAGTATTTTATAAAGATACCTTCTTGAGCTGTATCTCATAACTTGTTATATCGTTAATCCTTTGGGATTGTTTTTGGATTGATATATATATAGCACTTGCTTTTCTATATTCTATAATAACTGATGTCCGAGGTTGATCCTATGAACGCTTTGATCAGGCTGACTATACTGTCATCGATGATTGGTTTAGTATTTGTTTTATTCCTATAGTATATATTATATTTAATAGTTTCGTTTTAGAATTTTAGTGGTAATTCGGATTCCTTTAGTATAGCTTTCATATCGGCTTCGGCAATATTAATATTTCTCTTGATAGCTTTGTTCTGATAAGATAATACTATAATTGTTAATTCTAATCAGATCTCAGAATTCCATTCTTTAATAGTTTGGATTAGTTCTAATATATTATCAGTTTGAGCAGCTACTATCTTATTATTAATACCGAGTTCTAATTTGATTTTCTATTTCTTTAATCTTAATATAGCTTCATTTTTTATTTTTAGAATCAAAATCCAATTTATTTTGTCTAGCTGTTTATAATTAATAGGAAATAGTGGTTTCCTTATAATAATCTTGGGAATGGGCTAGCGATATTAAAGTAAATAAGCTCTAATCTTTTTGTCTTATAAAGACTGAATTGTTTCGGAATTAGATTCTTTATTTTGATAAGTATATAAACTTTGCATATAGGGATTTTGAATGGGACTTTGATTGGCTTTCCCAATATAATAACTTTATAAAGATTTTGTATTTTCTCTGGATTAAGATGATTAAATCGTTTATACTATAATAAATAAATTTCTAGATCCTTTTTGGTCTTGTTTGAGGAGGTATCTAAAGTGGTTTTATTTGGCTTAATATCACTAATAATCTCTATATTCGGTAAAGCGATATTTTTGTATTTTTTTGTAATATTCGAGATTATATAAATTTCTCTATCCATTTTTGCTTTGATAATATTTATTTCATTCTTTTGAAAGTATATATGATCTGAATTGAACCTGCCCTTAAGTCCAGCTTCACAGATCTTCTTGTTAGAGAGGAGATTAACTCCTAATCCCGGTATATACAATGTTTTTGAGAGTAAAACCATATCTCTATTTTCCAGCTTTATTATAGTAATACCTATTCGATCATAGTATATAACTCTCTCATTGACTTTTATTATCTTTCTCTTTATTTTCTTGATATTTCTAAAGAGGGAAAGTTAATTAGATATGTATAAGGAAATACCAGTATCTATATATCAATAAGAGGGGGTGATCTTATGGACAAGCTTTTTGAATATATGGTATTTTTTGTTATTAGATTCTTCTTTGCTTTCTAATAAATCAAGATTAATTGAAAGGCTTTTATTGTTTGTAAGGTAAGCTTAGTTATTCTTTTTAGAAAATAACACTTTAATTGTTTTTTTAAATATTGCTTTTTATTGCTGGGTTTTGTAGTGTTTGTGGATTAGAGTTTATATAAATAAAAAATCTTTATAATTGTGTAAAAAGTGTCCTTTTTGCTTATATAGGTAATAAGCAGAAGATTTTATATTATCATTTTGTTTTTGCTTTTCAAATAGGCTTGATTCTTTATGTTCTTTTTGTTAATTTAGGATTATATACTTTCCATTAGCGATATAAGCTTGTTCTGTTTTTTTAATACTGAGTTCTTTAACTATAAGATATTTGATCTTATTTTCAATTATTAATATATTTTAAATACTTATAATATCGATTATTATTTAATAATCAATTGGTAGACTTTTTATAAAAATTAAAAAGAAAGCTTGATCTTTATATAAATCTTTGAATATAGAATTGACTATGCCAAGCTTGTATCGATATTCCTTAAGCTTATTCCAGGCTTTAATAATAGTTATTTCTAATTGATTTAAGGGTTTGAAAATAAATGTTTGAATTATTATTAGATATAAATTTATTATAATATTATTTGTTCTTGAATATTTAGATTTCAGATAATTCTATAATATATATACTATATTATATTTGTCGATTAATACTTTATTATTATTATTAAGTAATTTATATATATATAAAAGTGTATTAGCTTTATTCTTTAAATATATAGTTTTCTTTTTAATATTAAATTTGATATATATTGTTATAGTACCTTTAATAATCAAAAAGATCTTAATACTATTGATTTTTATCCCAAGTTCTTTAATCCTTATATAATTCTGAAATATAAATTCAATTATATAAAACCAATCCTTTTCTTTTAATTGTATTTTCATTTGCTGGAATTATTTCTTATAAGTTTTTTAAATGAAAATTAGAATATACTTAGCTTGTTCCTTGATATTGTTTATTTTGGTATCTGTATAGAGAATTTACAGAGTTTTTCCTTTTCCTTTTCTTTTTCTATATAAATAATACTATATAGATTTGTAATTATAAATATATAAATATAGATAGCATTGTGTGCTTTTCAATTCTGTAAGTTAGTAATAGTAATCGATTATAATACTGTATATTGATTATAAGGTAATACTGTGTACTTTTCAACTCTACAAGCTAAATATAAAATAGTACTGTGCATTTTTTTAATTCTGCAAACTGGATATAATATTAATTATATCAATTCTATTCAGAGGCTATGCTAACTGAGTTTTATAATCTATTAGAAGATTGGGTAGAAGAGGCCTTTAGATTATCTATATAGTTATACGTATAAGCATATTGATCTTCACATAGTATTATATAAGGGGATCAATATGCCTATCTATGGTTCATCTAATCTAGCCTGTTTAGGTAGCCGTATTACTAATCACTACACGTGCTTAGCACCGGTAACTTCTATTCCTTTTAATAGAATCTTTATATTCAAAAGTGTATTCTTATATATTAATCTTTTTATACTTTTAGTTAAAATTAATACAGTTTCAAATAAAAGTATAGGAGAACTTAATTGATAATGAGTTATTTGAGATTTAATTAGTATTGATTGAAAGAGTACTTTTGTAGAATTGTAAGGTGTTTGAGAGATCCAAAATTCTGAATTGGAAGAAGGAGGAATAGGTGTATGAATTCGAATATCTAACTTAGAAAGTATTACTTCAGGATCGAATAGGATTAATTCTGTTTTTCGAAATTCTGATTTTATATTCTGATTTGTAATTGATTGTTGATATGCAGTTTTGAAAGCTATAAAGAATTTGATCTTTGAGATATGATTGATATATATTTTTATAAACCTTTTAATTTGTATACTATATTTTTGTTTTAAGGTATTAAAGTATTCAATATCAAGAGGCTGGGTTAAATAACTTGAATGTAGTGGTAAATATATATATTTAATATTATTCTCCTTATAATAGTTCTAGAATAATATTGATTTATAACTTTTATACTCATTCAGTATTAGTATTTTGTATTTGCTTTTAATTCGATTTCTTATATATTTATCGAAGTATTTCAACCATTCTAATCCTGTCTCATTATTTGTTCACTCATTACTTATAGGTTTAATAGCCCAATCTATAGGAAGATCGGTTTCTGTATACCAATTGGAAAAATGTACCTGTCCTTGAACTACCAGAAATGGAGGTATAATATCCCCCTCACTATTGTTGTATATAATTGCTGTAGCCCATTCTCGATTGTCTGGCTGTATAGCTTTACTTCTGCCATATCTCTCAGTATTAGTAATAATTATACCAGTACTTATCATTTCTATTATAAAGCCTGTTTCATCGAAGTTTTATAAATCATAATCGAGAATACTATATTTCGCTTGCATATTCGATATAAGTTGGAATTAGTTTTCAATAAGTGTAGGATCTTTGTAGAGAGCTTTTTGAAAGTTATAAATACATTTAAAATGTGTTTTTAGCTTTATATGATGTTTGATAAATCAATAAGCCCAAAGCTTTCCAACTCTTTTTGTATTTTGAGATTTATCGTACAGGACAATAGCATATCACGATGGAGGGGAATGATTGGACAATAATGGTATAAGTATAAGAATGTGTATATCTCCTCATCTACAGTTAGAACTGATCTCTTCTCGTAGAGAAGAGATCGGATTATATACTGGGTGATCTTCGGGTACCGATCACGGGAGCGGTGATCGGTCCTGCGGCCGATCCGGTTATCGTTGTTCCGCTCCGGAGTATTCTATATAATGAATACCTGACCATCACATGATCTGATCCACGTGGTCTACAACACCGTTTCCGTCACAAGATTTAAGAATATAATTTGTTATATCTTTTATTCCCTTTTGTTTAGATGTAAAACCTCTCGAATCCATATTAATTATATATTGAATAATGATTTCCTCTTCTAATTCCAAGAGATTTTGAGATTTAGGTTGAATTTCTGTATAAGGAGGTATATTGTCAATTCTATGTTGTAATATTGATTGTGGGATATTGTATAGTATTACAGTCTTTCAAGTATTTAGCTTTTTATCTTTCTGAATAGTTGTGATAGTAAATAATATATAGGTTTTTTTATTATTCGAATCTATTATAGGTTGTTAATAAAATGTGTGTTAAAATGAGGGAGTCGAATTGAGGTGAAAGTGGGCTACCCACTGATATGGGCCACGCACTGATAAACCACGTTAATAAATCGTGTGTAGAAATTGAAGATATGAATTGAGGGAAAAGTGGCCCATTCAATAATATGGCCTACTCGATGATAAACCACGTTATAATAATTTGAATTTTCATATTATTTATATAATTAAAATTTATAGTTTTAATTTTTAGAAAATTTTATCAATAAATAAAGAAAGTGCACGGTTACGCACAGACGAATTTTGTATGTAAAAATGATGGCCCACTCGATGATATGGCCCACTCGATGATAAACCACGTTAGGGGTTTGTTCATATTGTATTGATCTGTGTGCTAGATAACTTCTTGAAAGTTGATTGATTAGTCAGATTGAAGGCGGTAGAAAAATCTCGGAGCTGCTGGAGTATATTTCAGAATTATTGGGTTACTTTGAAAGGGAATGAAAGGAGAATCTTTGGATGAATTTGGGTTGGGAAGCATGGGATTGAGATAATATAGATGGGAAATGAGACTTGGGAGGAGGAAGAAAAGGTAACAGGTTGAGAGAAATTGAATTGAAATGAAGGGAAAGGAGGAGGAGTGAGAATGAATAATGGATCATGGAGAGTTTTGGTGGATGGTAGATGCAGGGGGGCGATCGAAATGGGAATCGAAATGGAAAATATACTTCGAATTAACACCCAGCATATAACATCTGTGAAGGCTTCGGTTTAATACCTAGACAAGGTAAGCATTAGTCTTGACGTTTTTATTGGTACATGGGAGAAGATGTACGGGTGTTTTGAGATGTATTTTTGGGAATATCCACCGGGAAGATATGAATAGAACGACTAGGCTAAGAAGTAGGAATTGATATGTATGATGGAAGTAGTAAAATATTAGCTTAGGAAATTAGCAATAGATGAATTTTCTGTGAAATTGTTCAAATGGTATATCTTGAAAGTCTTGTACACATTGTGACAATGGGAGGTTTGGATAGAAAATTCAATACTATATTATTGGAGTTGTGTGGGATTCTGGGCAATAATAAGTGACTAGAACTAGAACATAACTTGAAGAATTTATGCTCGAGGTGTGATCTGTTTATCATTTTAAGATATGATTTTATTAGGTGATATATGTCTAAGCTGGTATGAATTCTGAGAAGCGACTGGTTCAAGCATTGTCTTATCAGATGGTATACTACAAAATTCGCAACGCAGAATTACTGATACTCAGAGGTTTCCATGACATAACTTGACAGCGTGTTTGTCTAAGAGCGATCATCTCACCATTCAATGCGCAATTAACTGACGCTTTTTTTTGGTTCTCTCAAATGAATAATATGCATTAGTTATTAATTATACTCTATCATTCGTCCATAACACCAGCGCATTACTCTAGAAGTACTCTACTCCCGCTTCGAATGCTTCCTATGTTTCCTATGCTTTCTATGCTTTCTAGGTGCATTCTCAGGCTGCGCAACCCCCTCGCTTAACAAAACGTTCTCACCATTCTTCTCAAACCATTGATCCACAAGATGAGTTGACCATTCCACAGCTCCCGGAACCGGTAGCCGATCATCAAGCTCCATATAATCTATCTCCGACATATCATCTGTTCCTGACAAAAACTCCGACTCTGTTGAGGATGCTAGGCCCGCCACATGATTTGGTCCCGTCAATAAACCATTCTGGATTCTCGCATTATTCTGAGCTCCTGCATTGCGCTGCGTCTTGGACTTTCCTTGAAGAGCCACCATCTTCTTCACTGCTTTATTTTCTCTAGCTTCTTCAGCTCGATTTTCCAACCATGCCCTAATGCTAGAGCTATCATCCGGTCCAATCTTCGTCGTTAAATTGTTATATGTTCCAACAGTTCGATAGGCAGGGTGATCAACCTTGCTGACTGCGAGTTTACGGAGCTCGGAATCGAGATCAGAGATGATGATTTTGATGATCGGTTTCAAAGGACCGATTTCGAGACATTGGATGTTCTTCTTGATGGAGTGGATACGTGCTTCGCGGCGGAGGAAAGAGTCTCCGAGTTCGGGTTCGATACGCTCGTGTAGTTTGGTGAGGATGATTTTGATGGGTTTGAGAAGGATGGAGTCGATTGACTGGATGGCTTCGATCTTCTGGCAGATATTGCACATCTTGTGAAGGGCTTCGTGGTTAGAAGATGGATTGTAGAAGTAAGTGATTTATCTCTGCAAGAGGTGGAAATGGGGTTTTATGTGTGAGGTTTGCTCGAGGTGTGAATAATGAGTGGAATTCTTTACTCAGTAATCGAGTGTTAGAGAATGTTCACTGGTTGTTATTGTGATTGGATTTTAGAGATAAACAAGTTCAGAAGTTGTTGCATTGACTGGAATTTGGGGAGGTTATAACTCAAAATATGTACAGCCAACCACAAGTGCTACATTGCTAGATGCACAATACGGGAATTACTGTTTGGCGTATTGAAAATAAAGCAGTATGTGTTGGTAATCATCTTAGATTTACGGTTTGTATCCAGAAGGAATAAGAAAGTACGGTTAATTTATCGGATAAAAAAGGGGGAGATGGCTATGAGTGAATCAGCAACAGCCAGGCATTATGATTTTATGTGCTCAAAAGAGTTGCAGTAATCTACACAGTAATGATTGAAATTAACTGAATGATAGATAATTCAATGTACGTTCACTATCCAGAAAAGGTAATGTATAAACCCAAACCAAACTCTCAAATCAACCGCATGATGCGGCTACACACCCGCTCATCTTCATCCAAGTCTCTATCATCTTCAGCCCATCTATCCCTTCACCGCCGTACAGATTATCATCAAAATAACCCAAGATATCGTCACCCAAAGAAAATAAACCAGAAACTCAAAGTTCTCATAGCTCAACGGTCTGATTATTCGCTTCGAGGTTCCAATATGCTAACATCAACCTATAGATAAACACTTATACAATGGCATCAACGCCATATGTCTTATTCACTTATCCTCAGGTATTCACGGTAGCCACGGTATTCACGGCATCAATCCACACCTCAAACACCTTATTCATCGGTAATCGCCCACCTCATCTTATCCGACGGTACACCTCAAATCTCAAAAATCCACTTCTCACATCTGGTACAACAAGTCCCGGGCCCGGGCATTCTGGTATATCCTCCATACGGTGTAAGTACAAATCCCTCCATCCAAAGTTAACAGATAACAGACTTGCGAGCTATGAGAACTGAGTAACTTTTTTGCTGGTTTTTTGCTATTTTTTTTCTTATGATCATTTTATGATCTGTTTGGACGGTGTGATGGATTATTGTTGAAAGATAATTTGTATGGAAGTGGGCATTATGGATTTTATAATTGAGAGAGTGAAAATGCGCTTCTCCATCATGTAGATGTGTTGAACTGAAGACATCGGAAGACTTATTAGGAATGAAATTGAAACTTCCCACGCTTAGATATTTGAGTAACCCTAGACAATATCTCAATTAAAGGATTGTCATTTCTTTTGACCGTCGCGCAAATCCAGATGATCTCATCGCTGGACTGAAATGAACTTTTCTTCATCTACCTATATCCGCCCACTTAAGAGCTTTAGTCTGATAGCTGATGAGAAAAAGACTCGAACCTCGATGAGATCTAGTTTGATGGTTTGAGCAAATGAAGGGTATGAGAGGCGTGTGATGATATGTGCGCGGAGGGGGAGGTGTTCTGAGTATGAAGGCTCATGAAATATGGTAGTTGAAAGGGTTTAAATTGAATTGCTTTCTGTAATATTGAAAATGTTCGGTTTAAATAGAGATGTGGTGCGAGAGTTTATGAATTGGTCACACTATTTGATGTCGACCACTTTTCGCAGGGTTGAGTACATGACTATAATTAACGCAACCCAATAAGAATGGAACATGATGCAATCACTTCATCAACTTATCAACCCTCTTCTCCAGACTCCTCTCAAACTCACTCACACCCCCCTCCAATACCTTGACTCCACCACCCTTAACAACATAAACCAATCTCCTCCTCTGTTCCTCATCTTCCTCATCCTCCCCCTCTTCCTCCTCCTCTCCCTCCCCCTCCTTCCACCCCTCCACCACTTTCCTAACCAACCACCGATCATGACTAACCACCACAACACCTCCATTCCACCCCCTCATCACCTCCCCCACCGCTCTCACCGTCCAAAAATCCAAATGCGTCGTCACCTCATCCAAAACCAATAACTGCGGTTCCTTCCACACCAACCTCGCCAACGCAAACCGCACAAGCTGACCACCAGATAACTTACCAATCGGAACATCCGAGACGATTCGTCCCTGCAAACCCAATCCATTGAGGGTACCACGAATTTCCTGCTCCGAGAGCACACCAGCGATATCGGATGTTAGGAGCGAGAGAGCCGTTAGCTCTGGAGTGCTGTGCGAGAGAACTTGCAGATCTTCGACGGAGTTTTGAGAGTAGTATGCGAGTCGTAAGCGAGGATGTTTGGTGAGGGTTCCCTTGGTGGGTTTGGCGGTTTCGGTGAGGAGGGAGAGAAGGGTGGATTTTCCGGCGCCGTTGAGGCCCACGATTCCAATGCGATCACCCATGTGGATGGTGAGATTGACGTTTTCTAAAACGAATGGTGCGGGTGCAGTGGTGCTTTTTGGAGATCCGGAAGTTGGGTAGCGGAATGAGATGTTTTCTAATGAGAGCAATGGGCCGGGAAATCGTAAATCGGGTGCTAGAGGGATTATCATCGAGATGCCTCTTTCCTCGGGTGGAATCTCGATTTCTTCTCTGGCTGTTAAATGATACCCAACTAGGTCGCGGTTGAGTTTGAATCGAGTTCCTTTGGCGGATACTTCCATGCCCATTCGATTATCTAATTTCTTTTGACGAGATTTAGCTTGGCGGAGTTTATTCTCATCGCCGGTTGCTTTTCCTTGTTTGATGTTTTGCTGAATGGTTTGCTGGATGTGTGATTTTTGCTTTTCTTGAGCGTCGCGCATTTTTGTTAGATAAAGAGTTTTCTCGCGGATAGTGGATTCATATGTAGCCAAGGATCCACGGAAATAAGTCAGAGCCTGGCTGCGCAGAATGATAAGTTCTTGAGATGTGGCGGTGATGAAATCGCGATCGTGAGAGACGATTACAATGGTTGGAGGAGTGGGGGTAGATTCCTTGAGGGTTTCGAGATATTTTTGTAACCAGATGATTCCGAGGAGATCGAGGAAATTGGTAGGCTCGTCGAGGATTAGAATGTCTGTTGGTTGGAGAAGGATGGAAGCGAGATTTGTACGCATTTTCCATCCTCCGGATAGGGTGTTGACTGGTTTATCCAGGTTTGCTTTGGGAAATCCTAGACCAGAGAGGATATTTCGTGCTTTTGATTCGATGTCGGCGAGTCTGGTGGGCTCTAGCTGTAGTTGTACCTCTGCAAGGAGTTCTGCTGCTAAGTCTGTCTCTTCTTTAATCGTGGTTTCATCAATCTCCTCATCTTTTTGTTTGATTCTATATCATGATTTAGAAGTCGGACGCCAATTTGGTTCATGCCCACTTACCGTTCCTCGGAATCCGCAACAATTTTTTCAAAAGCAATCAATGCTTTTCTTGCTGCCATACCACGTGTTCCACTCCGAAGTCTAGCATCCTTATCTTTCTCGAATAACTCCTTCTTCAGTCTTTCATGCTGTATTTTCCGAAATGCCCGTACAGGTGTCAATGCATCTTCTTGACTATCCACAGCCTTGGACAATACTAAGGGATTTTGTCAATGCCCATATAGGTCATGCACATGCAACTATTGGATTGTCAAGACGTACCGTCAACTTCATGCTGAATTTCACTTCTTGAAGTAGCTCTATCGATAACTTCTGCCAATACTGACAAATTACTTCCCCCATTTTCTTCAGATTCACTACCTCCTTCATCACCGGCATCTTTTGAATCTGCATCTGTTTGCTGCAAGATGGATATCCTAGTCTGTACAGGAATACCAGGGATCAATTTCTCCGCAATGGCCTTCAACAAAGCTTCATGTGGCACCAATTATTAGGAATTTCATTTCCCTTAGCTCAAATTGGAAAAGGGGGGACATACTCGATTTTCCTGTGCCGTTTCTTCCAATCAATGCATAGCATATTCCAGCTTTGAGTTTCAAACTCGCATTGGAAAGAATCTCAAGACCTTCTGCTTTAGATTTTCCCTTTGACTTCACACCTGATTTACCGGATGCTGTAACCGTGATATTTAAACCTTCAATATCGAGCTACGATATATATTGATCAGAATTCATCTTCAGTTGGAATGCTCTTCAAAATCGCCAAGAGAATGGACGTATTTACCTCCTGATAAACTGGATTCTCGATGTGAAATCTCGTTTGTTTACACGAACACAAGATGGTGGTTGCTGATTCTCCTTGAGACAACATTTTTCCTTCTTACCTCAATAATTCGGATGAACAATCGATTTTTAAAGAAACAAATCAGAAGAAATCCGAATCAAAATAAAGGAATGAAAATAACAATTAAAATTATCAAAGTACTAAACCTGATTTTAACGGCATTAAATTCAATCGAGGATGCCGTCGTTAAATAGTTGATATGCATGAATACGGTTTAGAAAGTACCAAGACCCAACTGACCCCCCTCAAGCTTTGGTTGCCGCTTTCCGATGTTGATCTCATCGGCCTGACTCACATGTTTCGGATTCAGAAAACTTCTCGTGTAACTTCAACACACAACATGAAAGGAAAGGTTACGCATTCAAGTTGAATTAGAGCTTCAGAAATTTAATAGTAATAAGTGAGTCACATCCTCAGCGCCGTCACATTGATAGATTTGCGCAGGTGGATGAATGAGTGAAGAGAATAGCTGTTTCGGTTAACCTATCATCTAGTCTAGCTGGAGCGGGTGCTACTTCAACTGCGCCACTCCTAGTTCTATGGCTGAGCTCCACATACAACCACGTGATACTGCCTTCTGCACCTGACTTCTCGAACCTATCGCTCTCATATCCAACATCTTTACATGGAAATACTAACCATTGTCATTCTTGATCAACGAAATAGTACCGGTGAACCAATACCCAATACCCAATACCCAATACCCAAATCCCAAGCATCAAGATGTCCACCGAAACCCCCAATCCCCTCTACGTCCCTGAAACCCTCACCAAGATCCTCTCCCATCTCGACATCAAGACTCTCCTCCTCTCTCAACGCGTTTCCAGACAATGGGCCGAATTAATCCAAACATCTCCCCATCTCCAAGAATGTCTTTTCTTCAAGAACGCCACTCGAAATACAGAGGTTACGCTTAATCCGCTATTGGCCGAGAAGTTCCCAGCTTGGTTTAATACTATTGAAGAAGAACCATCGAATCAAGTGGGACATCAAGTTTTCAACAAGCTGGAATGGGCTTCTTCACCCGACGTCGCGATGGCTTATCAGAGAGCTGATGCTAGCTGGCGTAAAATGCTACTGCGTCAGCCCCCACTTGAAGAAATGTTGATTGATTACACCAGGATTGATAAGCAGGGGCTTTTTTTCTGGGACGTAAAGGTTGAGAAAAAGGAGGGCATCAGAATGGGTTTAGCATATGATTACATGTACCAGGCTATGTATAAATGCGTATTCGCCGGTGTGGATCGACCTATTTACAATCATGAATTTATGTTTGATTGGAGAGAGGAAAAGGTTGCAGCGGGAAGGTCGAAAGAGCGTTGCTCGAGAATTAAGGTATGGGTGAAGCAGGGGTGTAGTTTTTGTGGGGAAGGTTGTGAAGAATGTAGAGATGTCAATGGCCATCACAGAATATTCAAAAGCGAGGGATTTGAGAAGGAATCGGCAAATGAAGATGCATATTTGAAGATGATGCAGGATGAAGGCTTCGAAACTTGGTGAAGTACGGAGTAATAGGAAGTAGGACTAGATTTCTCAAGTCATCTGGTCATTCGTGGTATGGACTTGATTGAAGAGTTGAGTATTCTTAATGAGACAATATATGAATAATGAAATATCACTCCCAGTGACGAATCCAACCAATCAGAATACACTCGCCGAATTTATTGTAGTAACCGATACTTACTAGATCACGGATGAAGAATAGCATTCTCGGAGCTCTTTTCATCCGCATGGAATGGGATAGACATGAAGAATCCAGAGTATGAGGGAGAGAATAGAATGCAACCGCAAGATAAGAAATTGTGTGAGAGATGTAGGAAAGGAAGGTATGATAACAGCGTGCTTTAAATGGGGAAGAGAGTAGACAAGAGGGATGATTTGGTGGAGATCATGTATTTTAGGTGCATGACTCCAACGATAAATAAAATTAGAAGTTCCATCGCTAGGATGAGGATACAGATGCGAGGTGGATATTGGGGTGTAAATGGTAATATATGATCAAGGAAATGAATGTTTGTGTTTTGCCCACAGCTCAGAATTGAGGTATCCCGACAACCGTTTAGAATCGAAAGACATTATCCGAATCATACCCGCGTATACCCTAAAAGTTTGATGTGCGTATTCGAACGCCCAGTCACACCAGCACTCGCTGCTACTTCCGCCTTGATGGCCTCGTTTTGACACTATTTGATGGGTTATAAACTCATACTTCACCACAGAGGCACCAAATCATCCGGCCATTATGATATCAGCAGTAACAAAGTACATGTATTCTAATTTTACTATCCGTACTTCTACAAACAGTCAAAATTAATGACTGACCGATCTTTCCACCAACATGTGGCTATCGTCTTTTCTCACCACCTTTGAACTTCATGTATGAATCAATTATAGGAAAGAATTTTGTTATTTCTCTATTCAACTCTCAAGCTTTGTAATCTTGCTTCGGTTGCAATAACCTGGAAATTATTAGTAATTGAAGTGTCAAGTGAGTGTGAAGGATGAATTGAAAGTAGAACTTACGTCAAGAGCCTGCTGAACCTCGAGGACCTTTCTAACCTCACCCAACCAATCCTTACTCAAAGTCTTTGCCCACCCCTTTAGTCCGTTCATCTCTCTAGCTGCACCATCCAAATCGCCCTCCTCGAGGAATGTCTCCGTTCTAGTCAAAATACTTTCAACATCATCACCAGTAGCCAAACCCTTCTTCTTGAACAGAAGCTTGCTTAGAACGTAACTTGAAGCATGACTAGCGACACCAGCCTCTTCAGGTAACAACGAAGCTTTGCGGACTTCAGATGCAACACGACGGAAACGGTCAATGAGGGCAGCTGAGCTTGGAACACCCTTTTGATAAGCGACTGGGTTGATGGATGCAATGGCTGCGTTGACAACTGGATCATCAGATGCAATTTCCTTAAGGGCAGCAAGTTCTCTGGTGAAAGGGCGTGGAATTTGAGACTTTTCGAGGTTAGCACGAACGGCTTCAACTGCAACATGAAGATGTTGAGTCTTGAGGTTTGCGTCGACAACAGAATTGAAGTCACCAGTAAGCTTCTCGAGATCATTGACAGTATTAGTCAACTCGGAAAGCTTGCCGAGGCGGCCTTCACGTTCTTCCTCCACGCGATTTCTGACATCAGCCAAGAATGCACGCTTGAGTTCAACTGCTTGCTCTGTCAAAAGATTCTTGAGTTTTTGCTCATTGACCTCATTTGCGCGATCGAGCTCAGACTTAAGCTTTTTCTCGTAGTTCTCGTGAATTCTCTTGCGCTCGGCTTCGTACTCAGCCCTGTATTGAATTTCCTGCTCTGCTTGTTGGTTCTTGAAGTTTTGCATGAGTTGCATAGCAGCACGGTCGAATTCTCCATCGTGAGACTTAATCTTCTCGTCAGCTTCCTTCAATGCTGCCTCCTTCATAGCCAAGATCTTGCCTCCAACTCTATTCAATTCCGACTTGGCCTTGTCCATAGTAGATGTAAATCTAGCATTTGCATTGTCGGCATTAACGACTGCAATGATATCATTCATAATCTTAACCAATTCTTGAACTACAGGCTCATTTCCATTAGGGATATTGATTGGGTCAATTCGCTCAATTTTCTTGTATGCTCTAGATGGCTCATTGACTTCTGGGTCCCTTTCAACATTGCTTGACTTGACTTCTGAAGTGGCGCGCGCAGCAGCTGGAGCTGGAGAGTTCTTTACTGGTGCATTTTCACTCTTAACTTGCTCAACAGCCTTGACTCTATCGGCTGGTTTTGAGTCTTGTGGTGTCTGAACAGCTTCCGATGGCTTCGCCTTGTCCTTCGCGGAGCTAGTGTGTCGTCCAGTAGATTTCTTGTTCTCATTGGCAACCCTCCATGATACACCACTTTGACTTGGGATTTTGACCTGTTCGCCAGTATCTCTTGGAGGCCTTGGAGCTCGGTTTGCGATCGAAGGGAAACGCTTTCTGAATTCTTGTTCCTCGAAATAAAGGACCGCTTCCTCCCCGAAAGGTACATATTCGGTAAAGAAGTCATGGAAATTATCGTTGATCCGAGAATAGTAAACTCCTCCACCGAAGCCCAATGTTGTTAATAAAAATAATGTTGTGAAGAACTTGCGGAAGAAGCGTCTCTTTGGCTTTGGTGCGGGAGGTGGTGGGATGGAAGATGGAGGTGGAGGCCCTGGTGACTTGACTCCTGGAGGAGGGGGAGTAAGAGGAACATTTTCCGCAGGAATTGTGGTAGAGGTTGGAGTTGCTGGTGTTGGGGCGGTATTTGGTGTTACTATTGCTCCAGGTGGTAATGGTTCAGATGTAGCCGCGCTGGCAGATCCTGGAAGTACTGGAGGTCTCGAGTCTGCTATACTTAGTTTATCGGCATAACTTCTCTAGAGTTGCAAAAACTATCAGCATTCATATCACTACTTAATTGTTCGAGATAGAACATCTTGAAGCTTCATACCATAGTATCCGAAATCACCCGGCTATTTTGTGCTCTCCATTGACGTCCAGGACTGACGACGTTGGATCTGAGACCCAACGTCCTCGAAGATCGAAGACCAACTCGCAGCATGACGGGCTGCGTGGAGCGATAAGTTATTTTTGAGGTTGGTGATGTTAAAACTGCGCGACCTCTTCTGCCAAATACACAATTCAAGATAAAAACACTTTCAAGTTTACAGAAGCTCGGACCACACCACTTTTTGGCTGATGATGTAGAAAATCCCAGGGTCGGTATTCACATTAGCCAAATGTGCAAGGCTACGAAATGTTGTCAAAAATTTGATTTATATTTATTGAAACAATTCCTATGGTGATCATTCTCTAAGCACAGATTCTTGTGCAATAAAAGATAATTGTTTTAAATGCATGGTTCTATTGCATATCGTACATCCCAAATGCCGAAGAACTAATTCATCAAAAAGGAAAAAAACAAGGAAAACCCTCACGCCTGGCAAGCAGGAAATCTGCTGCATATCAAACCCCTTCCTACGAGAATTTAGAGACATCAAGGTATTAAAAAAACGATTGCTCTCGTAAATGTTGAAGTGGCCACATGTATGCTGCTGCCCTCAACCAAGCAATCTTGTTCGAAAAGGAACACTATTTGTGGAAAGTCCCGACAATAGCTCATTCTTGGTATCAAAGGTTCATTCCACCCAATATGTCCCATACTCCACCGCGTATTCATCACAAAGTTTCTCTAACAAGCACATCCTGGACCTGCTTGTGTTCCTGGAGCTTCGGGCCTAAGATCAACACCAGTTCCCCTTGGACCACCAGCTCTTGGATTTCTTGGACCGGCTTGATCCAATGGTAGTTTCTTTGCAATTGCTGTGAACAATTCCCTTACGTTCTCAGATGTCTTAGCAGAAGTTTCGAAGAATAGTAAACCGGCTTCTCTAGCATAATTCGAAGCGTCTTCAGTAGTAATAGCACGTTTATCCGGTTGTTCCGTAACTAAATCGAGCTTGTTTCCGGCTAAAGCAATGATGATATTCTCGTTTGCTTGTCGTTGAAGTTCTTTTACCCAAGATTTGGCCTTATCCAATGAGGCCTATCACATATGTTAGCGAAGTACTTTCCAATTTAGAGTCGGAGGAGCGTACAGCTTGTGTGATGTCATAAACAACAACAGCACAGTTGGCATTTCGATAATACATGGGCGCTAGCGACTTGTATCTCTCTTGTCCTGCGGTGTCCCATATTTCGAATTTGACTGTGGTGTTTTCGTCGAGGGAGATGGTTTGAGTTAAAAATGCAGCGCCAATAGTACTCTCGCGGTCTGTCGTATGGTCAGCGGTGTGGTCTTTGTTCATCCGATATCCCCTGTTTGAATTGTATCCAGGCTTTTCATATAAGAACGAGATTTGTTGAAAGGCTACTCACAATCATCGAATTGATCCTGGTTTAAAATGTCAGCTTGAAATCATGTCATTGCTTGGAGATGATCAAAAATACCTTAACAAATCGTAAAACCAATGAACTCTATGCCGAATATTAGCATTTAGAATAAATCCAACTAGCAAACGGTAGCTCATACCTTTCCGACGGCAGATTCCCCTATCATGAAAGATTAGCAACTGATTTAACGAAGATTTCAGAAACTCATGGGAATAGCCTACCAAGTAACACCAATTTAAACTGCGCAAATCGTGAGTTTCCAGCACGGGAGCCTGGTGGACCTCGAGCAGCCATGTTGAAACGTGAATGTGGTTGTGGTTGTGAATGGGATTTAATGGAATGGGACAGATCGCTGGGCAAGCTGTATATGCTCGTGTAGTACTTGGGCGGCTTTAATTCGTAGGAGGAAGGCGGAAATGGTTGAGGTAAAGTTAAATGCTATCTTGCTTGATCTTGAGAAACAGCGCAACCTGGAAAGTGACGACGATCCTAAATCGCTTCGATTACTGGGACAATCATGATCACGTGGAGCATTGTTTAGATGCGCTTTGAACGTCAGCCTATCAAAAGGTCATCATCAAATGCTAGATTCACCCCCGAATCTGAATCAGTAGCTGTCAAAACTGGAGCTAATTCTTCGATGCTACCTGGGTACTGTAGAATTATATTAACAAATATAGTAATTCTAATGAATATGTCTTACTCCTTTTATATTTGTTAATCATTTCAAGTGATTATGAATATCAAGAAGAGTTCTGCACTCCGTACTTTGAAACTTTAGATATTGATCTGGAACAAACAGAAAGGGACGAGATTAGTAATAACAAGGGGGTGCTTCTAGGGCGTATCCACCAAGTGTTAATTTTAGATATTGCGAGGCTCCGAGCTTCGAATTAGAGAACAGCTATATCAAGCTTGACTGAATTATAGATCAGATCGTACGCGCCAGCAGAGGAATTTGTTTGTGAGAACCAGACAAGAGAGGAACTACGATACACACTATCTGCAGGATAGATCAGTCGAAATGGCTAGTTCTTTGCCCTTCAGGGATATCAACGTCCATGCCTCAACATCGCATTACGCATTCACATCACCATCTTCACCCTCAGCACCAACACTTGTAGTTGATCGACCAACAGGAGATATACGACTTAATGATGGAGCACTCTTGGGGGGAAAGCGTGTATCCAGTATTGCTGGTATCTTGGGCATGATCAAACTACGACTGGGTATTTACAATGCCACATTATACCAGAGTTGGAACTGATTTCTTCCTAGACAAGTACATCATTGTAATCACAAAGGCACAACCTATTGGAAGACTGAAGGGACATATGGTATTTAAAATCGTCACAACCGAATTCCTACCTCTCCAAGAACGAGCGCTTCGAGACCAAGACGAAGATACCTACCTTAACCTCCTCAAGATCTTCATCAAGTCTGCACCGATGTACTTTTCATATTCTTCCGACATTACCAACACTTTTCAGAGACAATCGCAACTCGACACATCAGCTCCTCTATGGAAGCGAGCAGACGACCGATTCTTTTGGAATAAATTTATACAGTCAGATTTAATAGATTTCCGAACATCTGGGTCTCGACATCAACACGGACAACAACCAGCGGCGGATCCATATATCTTGCCAGTTATGTTTGGAATGTTCGAGATTGTTCACACTCAAGTCAAGTCTACCCCATTGACCTTTATCTTGGTTACTCGAAGATCCAGATACCGAGCTGGAACTAGATACTTTTCTCGAGGTGTGGATGAGGATGGGCATGTTTCGAACTTCAATGAGACGGAACAAATTATCATTCTGAATGATAATAGCAGTGGGCTTGGTGGATTTGCCGGAGGTGCTGGAATGCAAAATGGCAAAGTTGGAGGATCAGGCGACAAGGAGATGCAGATATTGTCATATGTACAAACCAGAGGAAGTGTCCCGGTATTCTGGGCAGAAGTCAACACTTTACATTATACACCAAAACTTCAGATTCGAGGAGTTGAAAGCGCCGTTCCTGCCGCTAAAGCGCATTTTGACGAGCAAATCCGAATTTATGGGGACAACTATCTGGTAAATTTGGTAAACCAAAAGGGACGCGAGCAGCGGGTAAAAGAAGCATATGAACAGATGGTAAAGATTTTGGTTTCGGTCCCAAATGAAAGCAGACAAAGTGATCAAATTACAGATGAGAAATTCCGGGTGGTTGAGCCTAGTGGAAAGAGACAAGAGATGGACAGACTGCACTACGTATACTTCGATTTCCACAACGAAACCAAAGGATTAAAATGGCACCGAGCACAATTATTACTTGACCAACTCAACTCTGCCCTTGAAGCACAACAGTATTTCCGTGGAATTGATATGCCAGCTGATATCGATGGTCGCCTCGAAGTTCGCAATCACCAGACTAGTGTTGTCCGCACAAATTGCATGGACTGCCTTGATAGAACAAATGTTGTCCAAAGCATGCTTGGCCGATGGACTCTAAACCGGCAATTAACAGATCTTGGTGTTCTCACTCGTGGCGAGACCTTTACAACAGCCGACCCCGAGTTTGAAGTTCTTTTCCGTAAACTTTGGGCCGATAACGCTGATGTCGTCTCCAAGTCCTATTCCGGAACAGGCGCTCTCAAAACAGATTTCACAAGGACAGGTGTGAGGACCAAAGCTGGTGCTCTTCAAGATCTACAAAATTCTATCACGCGTTACGTGAGAAATAACTTCCTAGACGGACCTAAGCAGGATTCATTTGATCTATTCCTAGGCTACTATCTTCCTAGTAATGCAAACATTGGCTCTCATCTTATTACTGCCGATAGGAGACCATTACTCATTCAAAGCATCCCTTACATCCTCGCCTTCAGTATCTTCTTCGTTCTTGTTGGCCTCTTCACCCCTCGTCTACCTAATGCCGCTGTATTACCGTTGAGAATTTGGGTTATGGTTTGGTTGGTAGTAGGAGCATGGTGTGCTAATTTCGTTTACGGCAACGGAATGCTATATGTACGTTTCTCTCGCTCTTTATTTTCCGTTCCCTCATACCCCTGATACTACACTTTATCATCTCCTTCTTTCCTTCAAGCATTTCTACTAACACTTTCTTTACAGGTCAACTGGCCCAAGCTCAATCCTCGCCCCTGGGCAACAGAAGGCTACAATGAAGCAATAAGCAACGCACGCAAAGATAAATTAGTCGGTGGGCTAGTAGCAACTAAGCACGAACGTGGATTAAGCACAGCTCGTTACGCGAATGCTGAGGAAGGAAAAAAGAGAATCGAGTAGATTTCTTTTCTTTTCTTTAATATTCTTATTTCTCTGTTACCCTTTTTATTACCTAGAATGCTTAAAATTGCATGCAAGCTCTTTAATTACTTATTTGAGATTTTTATTGCTGATGCGTGTGATTCCATTCTCTTTTACGTCTGTTTTGTTCGGGGCGCGAGTGGATGGGGAGTGGAATGAGCAGTGATTGTCATACATGGGGAATGTACGCGGGCACGAGCGTGCATGATTTAGATCTGAAAAGATGTTGAATTTTCAAAATTGCGTTCTGAGAATGTGATTCAGGAGGAGGAATGGTTGAATGGATGGATGGGACTGGACAGAATTGGGAAAGGGCTGGGTGGGAGGGAAATGGGAAGGGAAAGGGGTTCAAGTAAACTGTAACTCTATAGTATAGATATTGTATAAGGATTTTGGTGTTACCATTTTACAGTTCTTGATTCCATGTGTTACTGGTTATGGTGTTATTTCTGGGTGAGGTCAGCGTTTGATGATGAGTGTTTTAGAGTCTGCGGAAAAAGCAGCGTGTAGAGGCTTTTGCGGAAGGGGTCTTGTATGGCGTATGGATTCTAGGGGCCTGTACTAGGATAGGTTATATGGCTATATGACCTGTGTGTTATATGGTTATATGACCTATATGTTATATCAGTATCAGAGAAAGGGCCCTTCGATGATGGGTGAGAGGGGATGAGGGATAATATTTGTCCAACTAGGATCATCTATAGGTTGGAAGGTGGAGGTTTTGGGAAAATGTTCATGTCTGCAATATTGCTTCACCGCATGCTGAGTCGTTACTGCAGGCTGGTCGCCGGTAATTTGATGGCTTGTAAAATAAACCTGCATTATTGATAAATTGGGATATATTGATAAATTATGAGATCGCAGCGCTCAATGTGCTTTCCCTTTGTAGTTGTAAGCTAGTGGGCTTATTGCAGGACTTTTGGAGCCAACGCACCTCGCTTCCCTATTCCCGTTGGCTAGCTGCAGATGCGAGTATCCTCCTACCATTCCGCCATCCGACTTAAAGTTCATGAGTGTCTAATTGAAAATGGGTATTCAACTTTCGTTTGTGAAAGTGTAAAAGTTTAGCCTAGGTGAAAAGACCGATCTTTGATCTCTGCTTGTTAATTCTTTCCATCTGCGGTTCTTTCTTTCCGCTTTTGAATAATTATTACCAACCACTCCTTTGTGGTATCTTCTCATTTGAAGTTTCACATTCCTTCTCACAGCTCGCAATTTTCCAAGACTCTTTACTTGCTAAACGACCGAAAAGCGTACATTCCTCGTCTCCCCCATTAATTTCATCTCAGTCACACTCAGAATGTATTACTGTGACCCTTGCGACCGTTATTTCAATAGCGAAAATAGCTACAATCAACACGTTGAGAATAGCTCCGCACATCATAACTTTGAACCTTCTGATGATGGGTACTCCTCCAGCAACGCAGAACCTGAATTCGAGTGCAGTGGATGTGATAGTTGGTTCTGGTCTAGCGTGGCTCGCGAAAACCATCATGTCTCCCAACATGGTGATCGTTATTGTACGCCTTGCAAACGAATGTTCATGAACGAAAATAATCTGATGCAGGTATGTTATTACTGGAAATTTAGTGTCTCTTTGACAAGTTTGGAGCTTGGTGATGTTCAGTTTGAGATTGAAAACTGACATCCTCAGCATCAACACTCTAAAGTCCACCAGGGATTCCCAATGAAATGCCCTCTCTGCCCCACTCAGTATCCAACCACATCAGCTCTCAGCAATCATCTCGAATCCGGCCGTTGTCCCTCTGGCTCGAACCGTGAAAGGATCAATGCCGAGATCCGTCGTCTAGACAAGAACCACAAAATTACTACACCTCTGATGGAATATAGTTCCCCCTCCTCTACCAACATCGCCACTGAGCGCTCTTGGAATGGCTTCTGCTATGAATGTTCTATTTGCCATCACGGATTCAGTACCCTACAAGGATTGAACAGCCATTTGAGAAGTCCGGTACATGATCAGAGAATGTACAGATGCCCAGGTCCGAGCTGTGGTAGAGAATTTATTGCGATGAGTGGGTTGGTACAGCATGTTGAGAGTGAGAGTTGTGGTGTCATGAGATTTGCGAATGTCCAGAAATCGGCCAGTGGTGGAATCGATAAGATGCTTAGAAAGATGATTGGGCATTGAAAGCTTCCAAGTGGAAACTATCAGCGGCTGTCAAATTGAGGGTATGGGAGTTAAGTAACTTCTTGCCGGAGATGATTTGAGACGAGAAGGATTTCCTGAACTATACAATTGCAATAGCATTTATTACGCTTTGGGGTCTGGGAAATGTGGGAATGATATGATCAGAAATTTTGGTACCATGAGCCTATATGACTTACTAATGTCACCAATGAGGTAGATACTTAGCGTCCTGGAAGATATTCAGAGATAATAGCAATTAGACTGTCATCACCATACATGTATCATTACTTCTACAAACAATCTCAAATTACAGTCGCTAAGTAAATGAGGATTTTTTTATCCGAAAGTTGATGAAATTCTTGCTTGATGAATTGGAGATCAACTGATGTATCGAGGAGCTTCTCCGAAGCAGTATATCTATTCTCTTTTTGAAAGTTTCTTCTTGGTGTGCTCCCTGCAGCGTATTGATATCGCATTGGGAATAAATACCATGCCTTATTGTTTGGTTGCGCAATATATATATATCATACTGGCGTTGAGTTTGTTGTTTCTCGCAAGATGAAGCGCTCTCGTATGGAGTGGTCACTATCTCGTGACTTGTAATGTTGTATGTGTGTTTGTGTGAGAGATTTAGGTCAATCCCAACGTTGCAACTGTTGCTGATGGGCTTCCATACATCCAATAGCACGAGTTATAGTGCGAGAGTCATTTCAAATATCTTAACACATGTCAGCAAACAGCGACCAGGTTCAAAGAACATCAGTGTTCATGGTCACATGGTGGTCATATGATACGACTGACGGGATGATGATAAGAGTACCAAGTCAGTAATCGTGTCAGATTTCTCTGTTGTTGAACCCTTAATGACTCAAGGTCAGATAGTATGCGGCAGACAGAAGAATGGTGTGCAACGATCGATTCGAGTAGTAGACAGGTATCTTTGAATCATCGTACTATTTCAATACACAGGCCGCTAATTATCGTACATGTCAAAGGATCTTGGGAATCGGGAATGAGTAAAAACTCAGTTCTGCGCTTTCTATTCCAATTTCAACTATGAGTTGATTCTTTTCTTAAAGTCTTATGCTTTTCTAATACAATACCGTGGTCAAGTGACTTCTGAAATAAAAATGTTCCACAATCCCACGCAATGCATAATATACACAAGGATTACAATATAGAATAGTAATAAACAGGAGTAGCAAGCATTTTATAGCATGGCTTCCAGTAGTTACCAGCCACTCCAAGAGAAAAGAACTATATACAACATGTGGCAGTGTACATGTAAGACCCATCCAACATAACGTCCAAAGTCATCATAACCCTGGAAAGTGCGGGGTGCTTCTCAACCACTCAAATTGGCTGTTTAGGCATTCAGGCCCGAGAAGCCTAGCTGCCACGTAGAGAATTCGAGGAACTCCAAAAAGAATTCGATCTCCTCATTGTGCAGTCTCTTGGACTGATACCACAGCCCCAATTTCATATATATCGTGGCTTTACCCAGTCTTTATCTTCCCGAAAATAGTATGTCTGATAATTTCTGAGACTACTGAAGATTCGGCCCTTTTTTGCCCCTTGCCACTCGTAGTGCGCTGGGGATAATCGTCATTGTGCCGATTGTCGTCATTTTTTGTGGTATCGTTTTTAAGAATAATGTGTGATCTTGAAGGATCTACATTCAACCGCCAAGGTAGCTGCGTCTTCGCATTTCGGCTTCTCTGATTATTTCGGCAGAGAGACTTAGACTGGGTGCTAAATGGGCATATCTTTCGATTTCCATGACGACGTCATTGATTATACCGTCGATTGTATCGTGGATGACGAGTGAGTTGATGATCGCGGAAAGGGAGGGGGACATAGTGGCACCCATCACGAGAAGCGTTTGCGAGACAATACTGAGCGCGCCCTGCCAGAGATATGGCATGTGACCTGCATGGCTGAAAATGAGGTTAGCTAGACTTTCGCGGTGAGATAATGAAGAGACAGAACTTACTGTGCGCTGATATGCTCTAGTTGTCTAATGGAAGCTTCCAGGCATTTCCGGCAATTTTCTCGAACTGATGGATCCATGGCTGCTTGTTCATTGTCTAACACCGCAAGAACATAGGGCCTGAAAATGATTGTTCGGCAAGCAAAGTACCGCAGTCTCAATACGGTTTGAACCGGATCCGCAAGAGGAGTTCGGGTATACGAAAACTGTAATGGTAGAGGTAGACTTTCATACCACTGTGATAATTGAAAATCAAGCTCGGCCACAACAGGCTCTAAGCTCGATGTCGACGCCATCGAATCCTTCGAGTAAATGAGTTGACTGACGCGGTTCAATAACCGACGTAGAGCAATCTCAGCCAAAAAGTACCAAAGCTCATCGCGACCCACTCCATCCTCATCTTCCTGCTCGAAACCTCCTGGAAGTCCTACTACTTCTTCATATTGGACTATCCCCGAATGTGGCAAATCCAACTCGGCTAAGAGATCACTCTCAAACAACAAAGAATTCCAATACACTCGCTCGCATAATTCTCTTTGGCTTGCTGGTATTCTACCAGGCGCACTCAAGAGAAGCTGAAGCTTTGTACTCGTACTACTCAATAGGGTCCATGCTTCCAATGGCCTTACGAGGTAAAATAAATATGCAGAAGCAAGAACCGTGCACTGAGCAGATAATACCGTGTTTCTCGTCATCAAACTTGGAAGAAGTGCCCAAGCAGCAGCAAAATATGGAAGCCCCGGAGGATCTTCAGAACTGACTACTCTGGATATGCTCCCACTGCAACTGGCCTGGCCCAATGCTAACACTAAAAGCACAATACAGCTTTCCGGGCCTTCGCGAAAACCGTTGGACAAAGCGACGCGGTAGTGGTTTGTCCAATTGAAAGGATTGACGCATGCATACCAGACATTTACTTTGGCGAAGAATGCTTCGATATATGCAGAGGTGTTTGATAGATCTAAGCATGGCGCTTTGGACAAAGCAAGTGGCTCTCTGGCCATTTCGAGCTGAAGAAGAATCTGAGGATCGTAAGGTCGTGATACTAAATCGCGGATTAAAGGCCATTGGAGTAAGTGTAGTGCAGCGTTTGTGTGAATTTTCGGCATCGTGGAGATATTGGTGGGGATAGCCCACGTGCCAAGACCTGTGGCAGGTATCATAGAGACAAAGCCGCCACTAGTTGCCATTGATAGATCCTCACCACTGGTTGTGGTTCCTCCATTGATAGACGGCGATCCGGTTGAAAGAGCAAGATTAGATGTTTGGCCGATTAAAGTTGATTGGAGTAATCCTTCAATCCGAGTAAGATGCTCTAATATCAGTTTATCTCCGGCATCGAGTTTGATTCCTGGTTCACGATAAATGCATTCGGCACCTAATTCTGTGCAAAGTTTGCACTTGGGCTTGGTACCATCACATCGTGATTTTCGAGATCGGCATATCTCGCACTAGATTTTTATTAGAGCTGTTGTTGTGGTCCAAAATAGAATACTCACAGCTATAGTAGCTCTTCGTCTGGGGTAGTCGATGCCAGCATCAGTACTCCTTCTTTTCAACGGATTGATTCCGTCATCACTGTTCCCATTCTGATTTCCGTTTCCGTTTCCGTTTCCATTTCTATTTTGGTTTTGATTATGATTTTGTCTGCTTTGTAGTGCATTTGTGATAGATTCTCTATCTGCGGAAGATTGTGATAAATTTCTAGCTTTTTGCGCGGATCCCAAAATACCTTCTCGGGAAAAAGTCGCGATACGACGGCCATTTGGTGATTTTAGAGAGGTTGGAGATGTCAAATCGCTACTGGTTACGATAGAAAGTTGAGGTGAGGCAATATCGATATCGAATTTGTCCCGAGACATTGAGAAATGTCTAACGCTTCCGGAGGTAGAGTTGGGAGAATTTCCTTGAGACGAGATTGACATTGCGTTGATGTAAGGCATGTAGGTGTGGTTTCATGAAATTTGTCTTGACATGGATGATGTTAGATAAGACGAAGGGTTTCTGAAGGTGAAGGTTTTCATAGAAAATCAGAGTTCGAAAAATATTTTTATGTGCAACCCCAGCTCGGCTCTTGAAGTGCGAATGTTAAGGCTTTTGTTGATTTGGCTTATACTATCTCCTTACGAAAGCATTATTGATTACGTGCCACGTGAACACGCTTGTGGGTGTACAACAAGAGACGTGAGCGGCGTCCTGCAATGGCCGGTAGAGGACGATTCGCGGCATGGATTGGCATATCAGACGATATGCTTAGGTGTGTCTGCAAATATCACAGCTTTCCATCAACTTGACCCCTGTGAATGTTTATGCAGGTTCAGGATCAGAATATAAAAATCTGGGGTTCGGTAAAAAGCAACCGGCCGAATGGAGAAGGAATTGATCCCAGAATTCTCGACGAATATATTAAGGCTGGCTACTGCATATGAAAGGAGAGAATGGACCTGGCGGGGTGTTGAAGAGGTAAGATTCCTTGTAAGATGGATCACATTGCAGAGTGCTTCTACTTTGCATATAAAAATATGGGGAAATGACCAAAGTTGTACAAGATCTGGTCAAGGCAGAAAGGGTATGAAAGGAGCGTAGGATGGGATGCCCAAGGTGTGTTCCAATAATCGATGGTGGCTTTAATTCCATACGTTGGTTGTATTGTGCATAATGGATTGGTTTGATATCATTACATAAGGGTGTTGTAGTCAAGAAAAACAATCGTATATGTGGGTAACGTGTTACGGAGTCCGAGACTCCGTAAGATAATAGCAGGGGAAAAATGAAGGTCTTAATTGGATTTGCAAGACGACGTGCATAAGCGAGAATGACAAGGGGATCTCTTAATTGTACCTGACTCAAACAGTCAGGGTCACTCGGGTCCTTATGTAAGCAAAGTTTAGTCTTAATCCGTCGAGTGCTTGAGATAAAGTGAAAATAAACTCTATTGATGCAGCGCTAATCTATCTTTTTCACACACACAAAATTAAGGAAATGAAGTATGTCGCCAATCTTGCAAACATGCAGTTTAATCCCTTCTTTATGTTCAGCCTATTTTCACAATCATTCCCGAAGTCTGGGGAAATCATGACGTGAAGCGGGGTTAAATCGCCGCACACTCTTTTACAGAAAGTCCACTGTGGGAATATCTTCATCACCGCGATAACCATATTCGATATGTGATACCCCTTGACGAATGAACTATATCGAGCTATCTCTTGAGACGAGATATGACATACGTGCATACGAGATTTAGCAAAACCCTACTTGGCGATACTGAAATTGAAGAATCGGTCAGCAAGAGATACACAGGTAGCTCGATCTTTAAGGGAACCACAATCCGATGCACAAAGTCTCCACCAAGCTACTTGCCGGAAAGATATTGCTACTAGGATTCAAGTCTTCAGTTACCTCGGGTACAACGCTTGACTCGTCAATTGGTTCAAGTGAGTACTATCAAATAAAACCAAAAATTTCCTTAGCTGTCTTGTGGATGTCATCTTAGCATCCTAAATTAATTTCATTCGGTAAGCATCTTATCACAATATGCAAAGTTACAACGAAGGGCACAATTTGCCCAAGCACCCAACTGGATTGCAATAATGAACACATGAAAGCTTTGAATCTTGCACAAGTATCTTCGTATCACCACAATCTCACATGGAGACCCACCCATCATTGAACAAAGTATACCCGCTTGCATAGTGCCGAGATATGCGATACACCCCTCAAAGTCCCCAATATACTTAGTGGCGCTTGCCACAAGATAATCCATGGGTCTGTCAAAGAACATGTGGTCGGTTGTTCCGATGTATTATTGGACTTCGGATATCAATACATATATGGGACGCTCTCGGAATTGTTCGGTACCAAGATACATACGACTCTATCCGTGCAGGAATATATTGGCATTGATAGACACGATCGACCTCCGAGACGAAATCAGAAGGCAATCTATGCAAACATCAATCTGACAGCTTGGGGCACATACCATCAAGTGTGGTAAAATTTGTAGTCGTCAACTCCGCCACCTTAAATTCTGGGAACCCTATCACCAGAGCAGAGATCTTTCTTCTTGAAGCATACAGGATCTTCGCAATATTGATCTGCCATTCGACCGAGTCCTTGTACGTATGGTCGATCTAATGCGGAAATACAGTCAGCATGGCGCCATTGTAAGCTGTCCCTGGAATTCGATCTAATCGCAAACTTTGAGATCTATTCAACTACGATGCGAAGACCCTTATGAGTAATAATGGGCCTGATATCTGTTGCTTGAGTGGTCAGGCACCGGCTCGAGGAGCTTGAAATTTCTGACGAGAGTGGTATGAATTGGTAGGCCTCTAGCCTTGATCAAGTATTGGTTTATGATTTGAATTCGAAGTCCCAAATACTCATGTGCATGAAAGGGTAGTATGTGAGATGGGAGTGATATTACTTCCAAGGACGACGGTAGTATTTGCCACTTGGGGTAGATTTGTCTAGGTCGAGTGAGACGATTTGCTATCAGATGAATCGCATTGGTTGGCTCAACGTGAGGTACGCTTCTAGTGGAGTGAAATACGCAGTTGCTGAATCGTTCAATTCTCACTTCAAAAGCCCTTTCCCATTGCAGTAATTCACATCATTTTCGGTAGTATTCGTGTCGTAAGCCTTCCATATCATACAATAGCATTTAATATATCGGGTCAATATGGTCAACATGTTCTCAAAAAGCACAGCGACGCTAGAGTCTTTCAATAGTATGGGTTGTTAACAGCACTGACCTATATTTTAGTACGTCAGGATGCTCTAGGTGCATACAAGCCTCCTCTCCTGACTGTGAGTTAATTTAATTTTGAATGCTAGGGCACTAGCCTTGCATGTTCTGCACTGAAGTCATTCCATTAGGTCCTTCAAATATCGGACAATTTTTTTTTAGCTAACCAAACTTAACATCTAGCGGGACGCCGAACTAGAAAAAGCAGCCGTGCATCATGCGAACGTCCCAACAGAATGAGGGGGTGGCGTATCACCAAACCCACAAAGTTCTAGCAATAGTGGCCGGGGAGAATGTTTTCTGGGATGCCCAGGCCATCAGTGAGCCTGAAATATACCTATTACAAGGCACTATCTTGCCGAGCCAGCAAGCACAGTCGGTGTCGGGGCCATCTTGTAGATCTCGAAGATCTGGGAGAATGAGGAAATCACACACAAGCCGGCACTATCATTCCTTACCCCTCTGCTCATATCCTTCAGCAATCTAAAAAAAATTGATACTCGCGAGAGTGGTAGATTTTCAGGCCAAGCATAACGCGTGTCGGTATGGATGACTTCTACAAAGACGAAAAGAGGCGCAACACATATTGTGGCTTGACATCCGAAACGCGCGGGAATGTCATTGACGAATCGGCATGTTGGATATAAGCTCGATCTCTTTGTACCACGTTTGCTACTAGCAGATCCCCAGGTTTCGGCAGTGATAGTATTTATAATATAGGGCACATAAGACTGGGATATTTCCTACAATTAATAGCAGGAGAGCCGGGAACGAATCATACAAATTTCCACTGATCCCATCTAGGCCATACGAGACGCGTCGAGAAGAGCTTGCACCTGCTTAGCTTTTTTCTTCATGTAAACATGCGAGAAGAACGCTTAGAGGCAATATGAAATTAGGATGTCATGGGAATGTTTCAATCTTCGCAATCATCAACTGACGACTAAGGAAGAAGATGGCGCAGATAATACAACTATGATGAATGGAAACCTTTACTATCAGCTCATGACAGGAAGAGTTTTTAGGGCCAAAATAGAGGTAGAACCTTTAGACAATATGAAGTACTACGCCCTGTCGATCTACATGAAATTGAGAATACAAACAAGCTCGATGATATCATGTACTTCGGAGAGACTAAAGGGCACATCTGTGGATTTCCTTCTCGGGAGCTGTTTGCGAGACAACAAACTCCTCAATTGGTGCTCGGAAGAATGAGACATATCGATGGGAACTAGCAAGTACGGTTTTCATAATAACATAGCATCGCTTTCTTCATCTAGCATAACAAATAGTAAAATGATGCGTCGTATGTCATCAGAAGAATCACGAGGCATATAGCACCAAGTAACGCGTTGTCACGTCTCTAATCTCTATCACATAAAAGCCATATCCAAGCTTTGGTAACAATTCTTACTGGATGAAATGAATCCTATGATATGACAAAGCCGATCATAACCTGCCACTTTTAACACCTAATGACTCGCAAAGTTGAGAATTTCCTGCAAGAATGGGGGCGTGAATTGTCAGACATGTAATGTGTGTTCGAGGGAGTACTAAGATCGTACATTGCATTCTGTCGCATTTAGGCGGAGGGGACAATTTAACAAAAGAAATTTGACAGGTTGAAATGCTTGTATAAATAAACCTTGAAGAAACCAAGCAGGCAACGAGCAGGTTAAGCATGAAAGCGAACTTCGGAGCTTAAGGTTAAAGTAAGGTTATTTATGGGGAATTTGTCAGGCTATTGATTGACTGTCAAAAGAAGAGGTGTAATCGTAATAGTAATCCAACAACCCTCCAGAATAGTCCGTCTTGACGAAGAATTGAATGATAAGAAGGGAAGACGGAAAAATAAATTGAACAACGTACAGTCCCAGTAAACGCTAGTAACCGTGGTGTATATGTACCCCGCATTTCCCCAGGAACACATTCTCTGTATATTGTACAACCAGCGTACATCCGCAAGTGACACAAACACGATATAAAAACGAGGCATTTCTGGGGTACATATCCCGTGATACCATTCTGTTACTTTGCTGGAATTCTCGTCTGCAAGCCCTCGATTTGAACGTGGCAATGTGTAAGTAACAAGGTTGCGTTCATCTGCACCCTAGTCTCATCCTGGTTTCTTCATCCCCATGGCGGTGATTGCCGGCCGGGGTTGTACCTAAGTTTTTTTTCTCGATGCGTGGTGTGGGTACGCGATGGAAATGCTCCAGGGGATGACGGGGGTGCGCGGAGAGTGGAGTGGAGGGATGTTAAGGTTAAGGCTACACATAAATAGCCTGAGAAGTTTATCCGGACGACTTGCCTTCTTTCTTAACTACTATCTAATTTTTCCTTGCTAGTTTTTGCTTGGGGGGTTTCTCCGAATGTACCTTCGTGGCATGACCATACACGTGATGGTTAGCGCTGGGAATGTACGTACGAGCGTACCTACTTGATGTAGGGTTCACCGTGATGGGGAACTCGGGCCTCGGGCTTGGCACTGCAAGACTGGGGGTTTCCGAGGTGAGGGATGCAGGTATGTACCTTGGTAGCTTCTATCGAGGCTCTTGTTGTCAATTAGGTGCATCAGAGAATGTAACGCAAGTTCGTTTAGTCACAAGACGTCGAATTTTGAGGGGAGGAAAGAGGGCGGAGCCGCGGGGGTTAGTTTGTGGCGGTAATTCCGTCGGTAAATGAGGAGTGGTTGATCCTTCGTCTGATGCTCAGTACTGTAGCTCAGAGCATTTTCCTCCGGTACCTACGGTAGGTCTCAGGTGGTCTGTGAGCGACACCTCACTTGAAAGTTCAACAATGAAACGCCGGGGTAGAGTATTACCAGGACTGTTGCATTTTGGGTGTAGGGAATCGAGGCGAGATTGGTAGGAGAGTAATTTCATTATGCCTATCAGTGGCAAAGGAACAAATATATCGGGGTGGCAATCGGTACCGGTAGACTGGGAAAAAGCCGTTAACGGTTGAGAACGGAAGGTGGCAAGCAATTGTTGGCTCAGGCTTCGGCAACATAGGGCTAGTTAGGCCAACCATGAATTTGAACTTTAGGAAGATGAGCATACTTCAAAGGCTACGTTCTCGAGCTCCTCATTCTAGTAAAAGATGGTTGCATAGATATCAGATGTGGCCTCTGTACGCGAGTTGTTGACAGAGGCCAGCACATGAGCAAGCGCATTCTCAATATGGGCAGAAGATGCCGAATAAGATGACGTGTATCAGAAGAAAATTACGCGGACGCAAGTGCACTGAGATTAAGGATTCGTACTGGCAGGATGATCTTTGTGTAGAGGCAGGTGGCAATGATATATGCTATCGAATAAGGGGTTTCCTATCAGAATCTCAGATTCTCATCTGGGTAATTAGAATTGCAGCGAGATGATCCATGCTTTAATACCAGAAGGCTTACGTTGTTGAGGACTCGGTGTACCAATTAAAGCTTGCAGAATACACGATCATCCGTTGAATATGTAACGTGCTTGAATCAGTCGCGTTCCCAGCTCTACCTGTGGGTGGTAGTATCATATCTCGAGCTTAAACATTATCTTGATATCTAAGCCGAACCAGGAAAACCATGATAGTACAAGTTATGGATTGATGGATGGAGCCGAATAAGGTAAGCCGAATTACATCTCTTAGACACCGCTGCGAAAAAATACGACAAGAAAATCAATTCTAGCAAGAGTGAACCAGTGAACCAGTGAACCGTCTTCCATTGCCTCACCCTCACTCGAGAGTAAAACAATCTGCCAGAATCCGAACAACAATTCGCGAATATGCTAAAAGTCACAATAAAAGCTGACAACATTTCAATATCAGATCTGCTCGGTGTTAGGAGCTTAGAGTCCTCCCCATCCTCACAGCCACAGGTCGGACTTCACAAGAATCAGAAACATCCTTCAATCCGCCTACTCTCTACCTCCTTTTACCCAAAAGCACACTTGTTATTTTGACGAAGAACGGCAAAGCACTCCAGATCGACACAGTATTTCGCAACTTTAGTCACCGAGTGCCTTTGTAGCAACTTGCTGTAGTAACCCTAGTGGAGAAGTCTGGAATCCAAAGCAAGCCAGTCCCTTCCCTTCTATAATATGATGACTGCGAGGATCCTGAAATACGCTCTTTTCTTGAATCTCAGGTATTCACTGTATCACAAAAGGTGCACCTCTAAGTCCCCAAATTTCACATTTTGCGATGAACTTCACCCCGCTGGGAAGAACGTATGAGAGATTCTGCAGTTGAGCGCCAACAGCCTGTAGGGAGGGCACTGAGCAGTTGTAGGATATTAAAGACGTCATATTGAATCCTCTTAGTGCCTATCGTGGTTAATTACTTGAAATATTTTGAATTTTCATACCGATGCAGCAACATAATGGCTCAAGATATTGGCTTTGTGCTTTCGCTCATCACATGACCAAGATGGAATCACATGATAAGTCCAATCTACAATTAATTCATCATTAAGGTACCAAACTGCTCTTAAATGCATGTATGGCTCTTAACTAAGATCCAAGAACCAGCTACAAAGCTTTATGATGAGTTTCAAGTATGTTATTTTTTAGGTGAAGTTCTTCCATCGCTTCTTTTTCTGACTTCCCAAACACCATTTCCTCATTCATCATCTGCAACTTCGCAAACTACGATTTAAACCCATACGAAATACATTTTTCTTACCATAAGACTCTTTATCAGTTCTCCCATCACACAGATTTTCGAGAAGGAACGAGTTATTCTTGTTTAGGAGCACCTTCCATTTTGATCCAGTCGTGTGCTTCACATTCTCTCAGAATCCGAAATCCAAAACACACGTCTCAAATTCACCTTTCTGCAATTTTTCTCGTAAAAAAACAAGAGAAAATATCTCTCCTCGGGTCGCACATATATTCATTGAAGCGTCTGTGATTTTTATCCATACTTCAATTTTCATCCCTCATACGAAGTTGCGCATTTGTGATACAACGTTGGTATCGCCGATCGAGAATTCAACCATAAATTCGCGGTCCAAAGAAGCCATCTCAGCCACCCAGATAATCGGAAAAGCCGGGGATATCAATATTGACGAAAGACATGTCACAAAGTAAGAATGGCTTCAGTCTGGGAGACCCTTTACTAATGCGCTGCAGCCAGCATCAAGGACGTAGTTTCTCGGGACGGAAAGCAAGAGCAGTGCAATGTCGCTCTTCCAACTCGACAACGGGCCGAGAATAACACACGAAATAAAGTAGTGTGGCAAAAAAACATACTTTCTGGGGGTCGAGTCGATTGGGTTATAGTTGGTTTTAGTGCACCAGCACTCATCGAGAAGAAGGTTGACGCGCAGGTTGATGCCAGGGAGATTCTTTCAGGGAGAAAAAAGAAGAATTCGGGAGGTGTTATCGTTGCCGCGGTTTCCATCGAGCTACCAAGTAAAATCGAGAACGGTGCACCGGGTCTGCTTATTGGAAATGGAGGTTCAAGAGAGATATGTAAAGATCAGGTGGAGAAAGCGGAAGGAATCACAATGAAGGCTACCACCGAAGACGCAATTACCCTCGAGAACAAGAAAACATCTGGGCACAGTTGCGAAGAAATAAAATCTGGAGAGACTTCTGAGAATCATGAGGAGTCAGAAGGGAGAATCAATATTTCAGAAAATGGGGGCAACCCGATACCATTCGAAGACAGAAGCGACGGCAAAGCTCCACACACGACAGTGGAACTCTTCCAGTCTCAAAGTTATAAAAGTTCGGTAGCACATCGTAACTTCCCTAGTGTCTCCGGAAGAGAAAGTAGAGACCTCGAAAGGGAGAGTAGAGATTTACATTTCAGAATGCAGAGCGATCAGGAGCCCAGAGCCACATGGTCAACTTCAAGCCCAAAAAGACGACTAAGTAATTCTCAGTCACGAGTTTCATCAACCACGTCAACATCAGCGAGGAGACCACATCCTGCCGAAATTATAAAATCATTCCGAAGCAGTGTATCTACGAGTTCGAATAGTCTTAGAGCGGTGTACTCTCCTATCTTCAATACACAAAACTCGAAGGCACGCCTTACTACCTCAATCTTGCCAAGAACCAGCCAACCTATAACGAGAAGACCCAAAACGACAATCACTGTCGCTTCAAGAATGATAACACATGCTTTGGGTGTACGAGCGGTCCCTAAAGTGCTAGAACCCGAGGTAGAATTTAAATAGACTTTCTTTTTGCATGAAATAATATTTGGAAGGCTCTGAAATGGTTCGAAATACTTATTGATATTGCATGGATCACAATCATGTTGGCGTTGGATGTTCTTTCTCTTTTCAATCTGAAGTTTTACAGACAATTTCCACAAACAGCAAGTAGGAGCGTTTTACGAACAATAGATTTGTCAAATACAGCAGGAATAATTATTACCATTTGAAATGACCTTCCTGTTCTGAGATGCACTAGAAATAAAGATTGTTATCAATGTGTCCTGTTTCTGCTTCTCTTTCTCACATACAATGACCATCAATTTTTTCATCTTTTTACACACGCGTATCTCTAATTGCCCATTGTATAATTTCATTTATTACTGGTATTTAATCTTTATCATTTATCTATACTTTAACTACAGTCCAAATTCTCACCAAGAAATACTCTCTATCTGTCAAGTCTTCGATTCCAGTATCAGTAACAGCGGCTCCAACAACGAATATATACATACGATAGAAAGCAACTGTAGTGTTCATAAACCTGGCATCTAATACCTTATCACGATGTCAGATACAGACCAGGTAATGGCAGATTTTGGAAAGAGGTACTCAGCAATTTTTTGTGGTGCCAAATTGGACGAATCTGATAAGAAGGTTAAGACGCCGCCAGTTGATTGCTCCTCCGAACCTCAAATTCAGGAAGATTCTGGATGGGTTTGTGATTTGTCTAGAGATGAGGGTGAAGAGACAAAGGTCTTCCAAGATACCGAGAAAAGGGAAGCCAGAGAAATTTCTTTCAGAGGAAGAGATCATAGCAGAAAAGTTGCCCGAGGAAATGTCGATAGAAGAAAGTACTCCAGACGAAGTCATTCCAGGTTGAGAGACCTTGGGAGAGGAATTTTCCGGGAAAACATCGACCAAGGTACTAAGGTCTATGAAGAAAATAGGATGGTACTTCGGAATATGTATAATATGGAAGTTAATATTGCTGAATATGCTGCGTGGTCGTTACCTGACTTTCTTTGGATAAAACTGGTATGAGGATAATCCTCGTTGAAACCTCCAAGAAGGTTCATTTGCTAACAGGAAAAAGGAAAATAAGCGTTCTGAGACCATCAAGCTATCTGAGATGTTATGGAAATATTGGGGAGAAAATAATAAAATGTTCGGAAAGACTCCTTTGCATCATCTTCAATCCCTCACACCAAGAGGCATGATGTCATACACTATCGAAGGACTCAAAAAACTCTTATATTTCAGGACTGATGACTATCCTATCGAGTGCGAAGTTTTGAAACACCTCAATTCCGAGACACTCTCTTTCTGCGCGACCACTGAGCGCCCGATTGACGTCGAGGCAGTCGAACTATCAATGTGTCTGATGCTTGATGAGAGATTGAATAAGTTAGGACCTTCAAGTTCTATCGAGGCAGCTAAGGATCCTTGTAATAACCTCTTAGGCTGTTCAGCAGTGGCAGAACTTCCTCTAACGCCGCAGATAGATATAAGAGTCTCTCAAATTTACGTCTTCGTCGCTGCGCTAAAGTACTTTATCTCCAAATACTTGTATTCTCAAAGTGGTCTCACACCATATACTTTCTGTACGCTCAATCAATTCCTAGCCTCTTCAAACGCAAATAGAGATACAGAATGGTATGTTAGACTCTCAAACCGATGCCAATGCAAACTGGGGGTCCATGAATGGCTGGAGGAATTCATACATGATATTAGCGCTCAAAACCTCAGAGCTGACCGATTAAAACATCCCGAACACTACAGTAACTACGCTAGAAACATACAGGAGGGCAAAACAAAAACTCCCCTTTATGTGATTTCTTGTCTCTATCTAAAGTTCATTGCCAAAAAGTGCTTCGGCGAACAAACCAGACCAATTGGCATGATTTTACTCCAGGTATTTGCCATGAAGTGGATGCATTATATGATTCTACCTTTTGATGAAGATGACTGGGAGTTCCGGGCAGTCATGTGCAGCTTATCAGACATGCCAATTATGGATTTGACAGATTACTTGGAGAAAGTGCTTCGCAAGAGAGTCGATGGAATTATCCAACACTCGATGGATAGACGAGGGACTCGATTGATTCCAGCTGGGCGTGTCGCGTTTTCTGAGTCTACAATGATTTTTGTTCGACGTTTCGTGTATGTCACTGATAGATAATGACAGCTTAGAGTACAGCGCGGATTGATTAAAAGTCAATGAGACAGCGCTACCTTGAATTTTGTTCATTTTTCGCGGGGTTCAAGAAAGAATCACGCGGGCACATGAGCACATCAGCGGGTTCCTGTGTAATTAAAATTAGTTGAAGTAATAGCGAATATGAATCACATTCAGTGAAAGCAAACGATTTTTTTCAGGTAGAAAAGATGTTTGTATGTGGGTATTATTGTGGACGCTGAATGAACAACAATGTGAAGGGATGGGAGAACTTCGGGACTGGCTATTAAGGGGATTTTCGGCTCGAGTGACCGCCTTGAGTTCAATTGTTTATGCAAAAATAGGTATCTAGACAGTTCGAATTGTCTTGTGGGTAATTAAAAAGATTAATGCTTCTAAAACAAAATCTTTTTTGATAGAAGTAGTGTTTGTCAGTGCATGAGGCTGAGAGCGGAATAACATCTGGGGAGTGCAAGCAAGGCTGTGAGTGTGTAATGATGAGATAAGCTGAAGGTGGGAGAGTGGTACATGTATGGGCTGGGGAATACTGCAAGTACGGGAGATATTAATTTAATTATATTAAGTATCACATATAGGATTGATTCAATAGATAACACATATCAAGAGAGTTAATGATGATTATACATAGATACAAATGATGAACGAAAAGCGCGTTGATCCTCCAGGTCTCCAGCAGCCAAACCTTTCCAAACCAATCTACAAAAAATGATTTGTATTGTATGTATGAACGTGGGTGCACCCCCTCACAGATAGACTCTGTCTTGAGTACTTTGATGTTCACTTCAATCTGCAACAAACAACACCTGATGATTCAGACAGAGAGATATGGAAGATCGTCAACTGTAAGAATCGATGGTACTTGAAACTGTGACTTCCCTACTATGTTTGAACAACTTTGCGTCCCATTCGCAATACCTCTACTATGGGTGTATTGATATCCAAGTTTGATCTGCATTAAGTAACATGCTGTGAGGCTCAGAAAGCAATAATGGGGATATTACTGTGAGGATCCATGGTACTTGATGGGTTGGAGAGGAAAGGAAAAGAAAAGAAAGGAAGAGAGAAGATCAGAAGGGAAGTACTTAAGCAGGGAAATGGGATCTGAGAGACTAGTACGAAAACAGATCTATCCAATGATAAATCAAGAGCAGAAGAGGCTTAGCAAGGGTGGTGGTCTGATTTTTATCTGCTTTTTCCACGCTAGGGAAGATCGGAAATTCTGCCGTTTTTGAATTCTATTTGATCTGCTGCACTTTTAGTGATTTCAGGTTTCCCACAAATTATTACAACAAACAAAAACATCCTCTTCTTCTTCTTCTTCTTCTTCTATCCTTCTACAGAGCTGCCTTCTCGACTCCTACCATGCAAAAGATGATGGAGAGGACGGAGCACGGCGCCATTTAACTCGATTGCCCTATGGGCTCCGTTCTCTCAACGCGAAACCAGTTCAAATAGGTATGTGAGATCGAATACTTCCAATTTATTTCATCACTGGCATCCACTTGTCATCATACATCTATTAGATACTTGATTGATATCGAAAGGATACCTTACTAACAATCAATTCTGCTTCAGCGATGATCAACCAATCGTTCAAAAACAACACGGAGAGGCAGGGCATCCATAAGTCCCTGACCTCTCAAAGTGAAACAAATACAAAAAGGTATGTGAAAATAAAATCTTCCCCACTCACAGTTGTTGCTTACCATCATCATCTTTGACTGCTGCGTCAACCTGGACGTGATCACATGCTAACCCTCTATTCTCTCCAGAGCTTTGAGCAGATGATAAAACGCGACTGGAGCGGCCCACCTCGGCCTTACCCACCGCAGGTGGTGCCAAGATTATCGGCAGGTATGTTCATCCCATCTCTCCCAATTCATGGTGAGAAATTTGCTAACCATGTGAATTCACAGGTAATTAGAGGACTGAAATGACGCGATTATATGACAAGCCATGGCGGAGTGGGAGTTGGCTCCCTGCAGTTGCCAGAACTCATCAACAATCACAAGTCTTGAGGGAACCAGCTCCTACTCCTGCCTAGCCTAGCTCACAGACTTTGAGCGTATTGATGAGAACCATCAGTCACTTGCGACTGATGATTCAAGTCATCAGATGCTGCTCTCTGAGCCTGAACTGTCAAGTTTGACCTCGGGCCTCGGAAGCATTGAGTTGCAGCCTGTTGCTCAGAGTGAGAACAGTGCTTATAGAAAGAGGAGGTCTGCTGGGAAATTTAGTGGTGGTGCGTGCTGTGCGACTTTCAGGTAAGTTTCTTCTTTCTGCTTAAACAAAGCCGACGCTTGCTGACTCTACATTGGTAGATCAAGAATTGATTAGGCAAATAAGTCTGTGGGGAAATATGGTGGTGGTGTGGTGGGGGGCACCTCAAGTAAGTTTTTTTCTCATCCGTCCAACCCTCTTCTTCCTTCTTTCGATCCACTTGATTCAACTTGATGTTCGTGACAAGACTAACACATTCAAGCAGAAGACAATGGAGGATCCCGGTACCAACGATCCTGCGGTTGAGCCACCTCAAAAGGCTAGAACTCCTCTTCCGAGTCCAGGTGAACAAAACTCCATGCTCGTGTACGATCTTTGCTAACTCGATAAAAAAGCAAAAAATGAGAACTTGGCAACCAACAATCGTTTACTCCCAACCCAGGTTGTGGCCTGCGTGGTCCAATCAGGTGTAAGTGACATCCATCTCCCACATTTCAAAAGAACTAGCTGACTAACTTAGAAATCCAAGATTTAGTGGCCTATTCGAAAATGCCTTCTTGTGCCGATTTCTAGGCTCTGTGTTCTTCCTCTGTTCGACCTCTCTTTCGGCAGAAAATGAGGTCGCAATCGCGCGATGGAAATTCAACCGAGCAAGAACAGAGAAAGAACACAGAGCCTAGAAAACAATGGTGCTCAGGTAACTTTCCATGTACCAACTGAGTGTTGAGGGTCCGGCTTGTACTTTTAACAACGACTATGTTCGTGGTCGAAGATTGAAAATACAGCCGGACCCTCAACACTCAGTACCTACCGACTGTACCACAAGACAACAGCCACCGTCTGTTAATGACTTTTCGACGTCAACTCCGGAACAACTCGATAACCAGCCAGGCCGCTTCAACCTCAGTCGCAGCACTCAAGTAGCACTGACTATGGTTCTTGCTCCCATCTTGAACAAGTAAGCTGTCCTTTTACAAGCGTCATAATTCGAGTAAAGGCTAACCTCACCATCAGATATTACAATAACCAAAAGAGAATGGGGGAAATCAAGGTGGTGGTTTTGTTTGGACGAAAATTGTGGTGATGGACTGTGTAGTAGCTATTAGCGTTACGTAACAATAAACTTTTTTCTCTCTAGCCGTCTCCGGACGTGCCTCTTTCGATGTGAATTCACTGAGCTGTGGTTGTGAGGTGGAATAAATTCAAGGTACTGGCTTCAAAGCTAGGATGCTTCAGGTATGTCGAGATCTTCCATCATCCTTTTCGAACCTTTGCTAACGGCGCTTTTCTGCAGATCGATCTTCAGTCTTCCGAGTTCCTCGTCTTCACTTTTGGGAGGATGGACCACAATCAAAATCGAACTGTGCACTGCTGTTTCGACGATCCTAGAAAGATCACAGTTGGTGCGGTCTTTGAAGTCCTCGCGGTTCAAGTTTTTCGAACTGTAAGTCATTCATTTGGTGTCATGAGAAACCCATTTCTGACTCTTCTAGTAGCCGCCCAAAGTTTTGTGTAAGACGCTGAGTGCCAACACTGTGAGATGAAGCTACTCCAGTGGTTAATCCATGGGGTTGAATGGGCTTAATTGGCTCAATCTTGAAGTGGAGTCCGCACCGCACAAGCTCATTGGCGAGATTGTCATGGTAGCTGCAGTAGCTCGCAGCCATGGACTGATTTCTCAACGAATCACAAGCTTTCCAAATCATCGACCTGGCATGATCCAGCTCATCTTTCGCAAATTCAAGCCGGGGTGCCGACCAATACTCGCTCACGTCTCAGGAACGAGAGAGCTTCTCTCAAATCCTAGATGGTGGTGGACTCCGAAGCTGAAGATGATATGCGAGAGCCTAGAAGCGAACTCAAGCTTCCACCACGGTCAACACCAGCATGCTATCTTATTGCAGACTTCTTGGGCTCGATCCCAAGAATGCGAAGGTAATTGGTTCCAGCCTCGAGGACCTAAGATGGTATGCGAGAGCCTGGAACCACGAACTTAAGCTTTCACCACGATCAACACCAGCACACATGTACACCCCTTTCAGGGAGGCAAATGGTATGCGAGAGCATACAATGGGGAAATTGGGCTTCTTCCACAATCAAGACCAGCGATGTTGGAGATGGCGGTGCAAACATGTACATAACCGATTGCATCTTGCCTGGTGTTCGCACGTACACCGAGACCTATCTCCTGCGGATCAGCCAGAAATTTTCAAGGCTCCGGAGGTGCCACGATTAACACCAGCAAGCCATTGAGGCATTTAACTTGCAAGCCTGATGCAAGGAGTATGCCAAGTTACAGTGCGACTTGGTTCAGCAACAAATCCGACGTGTACGAGAGTTGGGACCAAGTCACATTGCAACTTGGCATACTGTATTTTTTGTCATGGTTCTGTATATTAGTTTATTAGGTAGCAATATATCTGATTCACCTCAGCCGCCTCGGCGTGCACAGTGATGGTGGTGATTATCGTGATTCTTGTGATCATGCTTGTGTTTTTGTTTTGTTGGTAGGTAAACTCCCAGAAAGCTCGAATTCACGCGAAACACTTTCGTGCTACATTTGTTAACCTTTTTGCAGCAGTTTTCCGCGACTTTTCCGAGAAGATTTAATCGATGGAAGGAGATTCGAGGACTACATGCCGCTGCTAATACTTTTGGCTCCTCTGCTCGTGGGTGCATCAAGTCCAACGGAAACCCGCAAATGATCGCAGAAATTGCGCCTTTGTCTGCTCAATCTTTTTTCGTAGGTTTAGAACATCGCAATTGTTTTCGAGTGTACTAATCATGGATAGTACCCAGTTGTACCCAATTGGTCAAGTCTACGACCAAGAAGCTACACGACTTTGCTTACGAATTATTTTTCGAAATTTTCGTTAGCAGCAATGGAGGAGTCTCGTACTCAGCGCGACAAGAGGGGCCAAATGTCTCCAACCCAAGAGGAGTATAACCGGGTCACGGCTTCGGCCTCCGTCACGGTCCTCGCGAAGCAGCTACACGACTTTGCTTACGACACCACTGGTAACAGCAAATACCCTGGGCAGGGCAGCTCACAACAATAATATGTGGCGCCCTCTCCACTCACCACCTGACCTTGCCCGGGCAAAAATATTGTTGAGGCAACGGTCGTCGCGAGAGCACGGCCAGCTATCGTCAAGAAGCTGGTCAGATTTATTCAAATTACAATAAAACTATGGACCGCTAAAATATGTCATTAACCTATCATTGACGAACCTATCATTGACGGGACATTGCTCCGGATCAAGGAACAGCTTCTATTCAAAGAGTTGGAGATGTTGTCACTCCTCTTACACAAAGCGCATACAAGTGGGAATACTGCAGAACTTCATGTGCCCTGCACCTCAGGAAGTCAAAGGAAGCAGTACGAATTTCGACGGAGACGATATCTTTAACTTCGCTTTCCCAAGAGAATTCTCACTCCCTCTCTGAATGATCGCTTGATCGCAATCCCACTGAGCATCTCAATCCAACTATCCCTACGACTGCCAGCGATGAAGGCCTCACAAGCGATGAGCCTCCAACAGAGTAAGAACTGAAAAAGAGCACGCAGCCTCCGACAAAGATCTCAATCCCAATTCACTAATTTGTTGCCCTCTTTCGATTCTTACTCTGTTGGAGGTCAAAAGTGCTCAGGACAACACCAGAAGGTGCTCAGGCCGCACTAGTCTCATTAAAAAGGAATTCTCAAGACTCAAGGAACTCAATGCCGAGGTCATGAGAACATAAAAACTCATGAAGAACTAGTCTGGAGGTAGTCATACGGGCGATGGCCGCTGGCCATCGCTGATGGTCAACACAGAGACAAATGATACGGTTGTGACGAGTTTATCTTCAACGGAATCCTCATCATCGTGTGCAAGGTCGAAGGTGTCGAAGTCGTCAAAAATTGCTATCCTGATTGCTGGACCCTTGCGGCTTACTTGCTTCGGGTGCTTCTGTATTTATGACCGGATCCAATGAAGCTTCAATGGTAGTTATGGTTGGTTGGAGAACCACTTCGTCCATTTAGTGTCGATTTTAGTTGTGTGAAAAACTGTCGTTGATAGCTTAGCTGAAGTAGATGAATTTGAAAAGTGCTTGCTGAGTACCTTGCGTGTTACCAAATTACCCATCAAGGTGATATTTTGTGTTTCATAAGAGTTTTGTGTCACGGAGACCTTGTGTGGCTCAGATGAATGAGTGATCATTTGAGCGTCAAGAATTTATTTTATATCCATCTCCTCAATTGTAATATACCAATTATCCTATACGAAAACACTGCTCTCCGCTTTGTATTGACGTATATGAAATATTGAAGTTGTTCTTAAGACATAGGTTCTTCCTGAGCTTTCAAAATGATTTCATCCAAAGCTTCCCAGGCCTCTTCAACTTCTCTTAACCTTGGATCTTCAAGAAACAAAGGTATATCCCAATCATGCTTCCTGCCGATTGCAGTAAACATCTGAGCATCATCTGGTCCTAGATACTATCAGCACAGATCCGCATTCGTTTTCTAAAGATATTATACCAATAACATTGACAGCTTGCTTTGCCATATAGTAAGGAATTAATTCATCTTGATTTCCATGCACGATAATTGTCTTGCCAAACCCTTTCCATACCTCACTTTTCAATCCTTGATTAACGCTTCACAACACGAGTAGTTTGTTCACTTGAACTAACCATAAGAATAATGAAGAAAGGTCTTCAATTCACCCCCAGGCAAAGGTTCGTATCCAGGATCACGAGAAAAGTTCGGGAGAAGAGAGGATGAGTTGAATACTGGGAAGAAAGAAGGTGATGGGTTGATGCGTGAGGGGCTTGTGAGGAAATTCGCGAATCGAGATTCGAGATAGGGCGTTTCGTTGAAAAGAGTTTTGCCACTGGAGAAATAATGGAGGTGAGAGATGGGGTTTGGCAATGTATGATCGATAAGCAGCTAGGAAACTTTAGTCCAGAGTTTCAAGTCATGCCGATCGATAACCTAGAAGTACAAACCAGGGCTTGAACCCATGAGAATGATGTTTATTTTCTCATTTTCGAGTCTCTTAAAGTAAAGAAGCTCCAGGAGCCTTTTGTGTATAAAGTAGTATGCGGATATCACATCTTCCAACATGTCTTGAGCACTAGCTTGCGGCATGAGACGATAATCTGCGCTAATAATAGGTCAATCTCGAACTAGACAGGATTGAACGATATGAGGAGGAAGATTTTCTCGATCCAAACCTGTAAGTCCCCCACTATGGAGGTAAAGTACTGCGGTTGAGACTGAAGTGAGAGAAGACGAGTGAATGATGTCGACTTTTAGGTCGAGGTCATCGATACTTCTGAAGATATGATTAGATCTGGAGGATATGGTTTGATTTCTGCTACTTTGATGATTCAGGCTTGAAGTAGGATATCTGGAGTCAAAGATATGCTCTGTAGACTCAAGTGGGGTCTCTGTGTAAGTAGATCCTTGATGGTAGGTATCGGGGCACCTCGTTTTTTGTAATAATCGAAGAGCTGTGCATTTGATTACTTTTTCGAAGTTGATAATTAAACATCAAAATGTCTCAAGGGAACGCTGAAAATTCTTGATGAGAGTACGTGTCATGATGTTCAAACATTCCGAACTTGATATTTGCAATTGGTTTGCAGAATTTCTAGCTTACATCGCTGTATGTATACTTCTTCCAGTGAGTATTAGTCCAATCTTGTTCAGTTGACCAAGAAGAATAGACCGTTACCCAAGTCAATCTCGATGATCTCGATTATCAACGAAATTGATGTTGGTATCTCAATAGATAGTCGTCTCTATAGACAGAAGAAAACAGATAGGTCCAAGGTTACTTCTGGATGGAGTATGCTTGAATTGCCTCTTTTCTGCTTGTACCAAAGATATGAAAGCTATGAGAAAGAATGATTATCAGAGATTGGAATGATCAGAAGAGGAAGGAGGTATATCAAGTCGAGAAGTTGAATCAAATATCAGGTGATCTTGGATTTTGTTTGTTGATGGTCCGAGTGCTGATCTAGGTATCTTCTCACCTCCTCACCTCTTGAATTTGTCATTCACTGCTTCAAATTGTTTTATTACATAGCTCAATGAGCTTATTGTTTTGCTAAAGAGTTGATATTTATCTACGTACACAGGTCTGCAAATCTTTATTTCATGACTAAACGTAAATGAAAGTTCAGAAACAAAAGCCTTTCCAGCAGTTCAAACGATTGACCTCCATCTCAGTGTCTGGCGTACGCGTTCTCATTGTCATCTCATTCCTTTTTAATCATCAAATTCAATGCACAGTTGCAGGTCAAATATCAGATATGACTATGAGATACAAAACTTTAGCATTTCAAAAGTTCTCACTATATCAACACACAACCAACACAATTCTCAGATTACCTCCCATGAAAGCCAGCCCATGTTTGCTTCTCAGAGCTACCTCGTGGCTTATTGATCGAAGAAAGAACCCGGCCATTTCGCCGGATTGTATTTGTGGAGAGGCTCTAGAGACGGAGTTGGCACCAATAGCGGAAGCTAACGATAGTTCTTGGTTGTATTGGCTGCAGCTACCGCTGCCACTCACTTCTTCTTCTTCTTCTTTGTCTTTTTGTTGGCAGGCTCCGCAGAGGAAGAAGCAGGTCTTTTTCCTACCGTCTTTCCAGCTGGGGAATTCGGAGCCGGAACACCTGAAGCTGCGGAGCCTGGAGGTGGAAGATTTTCAAAAGCCACTTTCTTACCGGCGGGCTTGGTAGCAGGTTTGGCTGCAGGTTTGGCGGCAGGTTTTGCTACAGGTTTTGCGACAGGGTTAGCGGCAAGGTTGGTGGCTGGTTTAGCTGCAGGTTTGGGGGGTTTATCGTAACCCAAGTCCTTTCTCAAAGTACTTAAAAGTTGATTCCACCTGACTGGATCCAGTTCAATCCCCCAGGCTCCATCTATTGGCTCAAGGTTATCATCATCAATCCTGCCAACTCGACCTTCATAATCGATTATCCAAGTTGCAGGATCGTTGACGTCACCTTTACCTAACTCCACCACTATCTCTGTTGCAAAAAATGGGGGCATCTTAGGTGGACCAGCATCTTTTGCGATATCTACTAGGACGCGTCTCATAGGTAGTAAATGGCCAGACTCAGCCGGTTTAGGCACTTGACCTCCCGCGGGTTGGACCGCACTATTGTTCTTTTCATCGTGCTCGACAAGCTTGGCCAGCATCGAGACCTTCGTTCTCCCATAATCTTTGGTAACCATGCCGCGAGCTTTGCAGTGGTTTCTTAGGTCTTTTATTTTGAAATCATCTGCTTTCATAGTTGGTCTATACCTGTATTTGGGATCTGATTTATTGGAGGAATTTAATAATGTTTGTTTACCAGGCGTAATCGAAGTGTTTGGTTTCTTTTTGGTACCCGAGACTGCTATGGGAAGCCTGTCGGGGAGCTTCCATGCTTTTTCCAAGAATTGAAGGTTACGAGGTTTGACTCTTCCTTTTGTTCCGTCCATTTTTATCATCCGAGGGTATAGATTCTTGAGCGGTTCTTGTGTGTCAAGCAGAAATTCGCCATCCTCAAATTCGAAACCTCCAACAAATTTCTTTGCTGGATCATTTGGATTAGCGTATCTTGCATTGATCTTCGTGGTCGGCTCGATGGTACGGTGAACTACGAATTCTTGCCATAGACCCTTGTCATCTGATACAACGCCCACTCTTCTGATAATATTGGCAGCAGTTGCTCCAGCAGCATCGTGTGCTTCCCTGAGGGAGTCCTTCACAATTCTTTTTAAACATTTCAGTGGTGCAAAGCCGATCGGTCCGGGGGTTTCAGCATCACGCAAAAAATATGGACTTCTTTCCACCCACATGAAACCGGCGGGTGCGTCATTAACTGGAGGGTTCGTTGGCAATCTAACAAAGTTACCAGCGTATAATCTGAGCTCATTGATATCTTGATGCTCTTCAAGGTCGGGATTATATCCTTCAACGTCAGCTGTAACAATCCAGACTCCTTCATCCAAATAAGCATCTAGGTCGTGTTCAAACCACGAATTGCTTTCTTCAATCAATTCCTCATCTAGATTCCTGTGCAATGCTTTTAAAAGTCATAAGAGTTAGCGACTAATTGTCAAGAGATATCGACGAAGAAAACGGGATATTGAGAAATTCAGGGTATGTGGGAAAAAGAGAGAAGTCCATGTCCAAAGACGAAGAGAAGTCAACCTTCACATTAGAAAATGTCATTGGGTGTATAAAAAGCGCGGAAATTTGAACTGGTTACGAACTTGAAAATCCCATCCAGTGGCTCATGGTATCGTTCTTCTTTTTCCGATGCAGTGATTTAATTTCATTTTCATGATTGTCGTTATAGAGCCACAGTATTGGGCGAACCCCGTCTCCATAAGCCTGGGCCGCTGTTGGTGACTTGTACCCCGTATCCCATACCTTATTGATAGGATCCCACCGAACATTGAAGCCATGTAAAATGTGACCAATAACATAGTTTGTTCCGTAAGTCCTGTTCAAATGCAAGAGAACTGACTGGAGGACATTGATATCATAATTTTGGGTTGAGTTTGGTATTATCCCGGTGACCTGTCTCATGATTTGTCTCTCAGTAAGTGGATTCCCCTCATTATCCGCAAAAACGATAATGCCCTGAGCCCTGAGGAATTCCATAACGTCCTTATAGAATTGGGGGCCCGTCCTGTACAGTTGTAAGTCTTTGGCAGTTGGATTATCTGCCAGGGGGACAGGTGTGCCCTCAGGAGCCGCAAGGTCTCGAAGTGCACCGTAACTGTAAACCAGAGCATGAAGGCCACAGAGTTGACCTGCGCCAGATGTTGATACTGGATGGATCCCTGCACCCATTAATGGTAATAAATTTGCCCTTGCTACACCAGGAAACCGAAGGTCGACAGGGGCATTTCTGGCTGCGACTGCAGCTGCATCATCGACAATTGGTGGTGCACTTTCAAATGGTATTGCTGGTCCCTGACCTGGCTCATCTCCTTGAGAGTCTTGAGAGCCTTGTGAGCCTTGTGAGCCAGCTGGCGATACTGGCTCTGGTGGCAGCTTCCCTGATGCTATATCTGCCGCTGCTTTAGCTGCCGCTATTGCATCTGCCACTGCTTGATCTTCCCTTGCCATATCTTCTTCTAGTTGCTGCTGCTCTAGTAGATCTGCCGCTGATAGCCCTGGCGCTGCAGCGGGTGGGACTGCAGGCGATGGAGCTGCGGACCCTGGTACGTTCGGTGGCTTTTTTGGCCCCATTTTGTGTGTGGATTATCCTCCAATTTGTAGGTAAAATATATTTTCTCGCAGATAAGCAAGCTTCACTGACTCTATGTCAAGTTATCATAACCAAAAGCATACTTTTCATAAAATGTTAAGATTCAAGATTTTGTATTCATTCCAGCTCTTTGTTGGGCTCCCGGACACCCCTTTATTTCGCGAGCGCTTCGTTTGTTAGTCCAGTCTATAAAGAAAAATTATAGTATTCATTCCGCATTTGGAGGTGCCGATTCTTTCAAACGACATTGGAAATGAAAGGGATATTAGTTAAGCATGTCAAAATTTAATTGTGATTGTGATGTTAGACGCTTTTGGCTTTGGGGGATTTCTTTGAAATTTTGACATTGACGGGAAGTTTATACTTCTTGTACAGTATTAAATCACAAAGTGATTTAGAAGATAGACTCATCGATTTATTGGCTGATATCACTTGCGTATTGGAAATAGATTGATCTCTCAGCCCGCCTGTCCCTGTGACAAAGCATGAATGATTGACCAAAATTATACAAAACTTTTTTTTGTAATTCTCAACAATGCACACGTTGCTCAAGGTATTATTGGCAAATCTAAAATACTAAAATTATTGAGAATTGAGTTTCGTTACTTGTTGCACTTGAATTCTCATACCTAAACGAGGTTCTTTGACATAAGATACCTCGTATGAGGTGATTATTTTCGTCCCTGATAAATTATGTCATGTACACATCATCTCAGAAAGTTTCCAAAATTACATTCGCCAGATTGAGTAACATATTGTTGATGTGGCTCGATTTATATTTATGGCGGTCTAATTTGATGCAAACTGTACAATTGAGCTCTCTTCATCATCTCTTCAATAGTTGCTAACATGCTACCTGTCCACATATCACAGCATGAGCAGCCGTCCACTAACTCGGATTTAGTTTACAAATCCTTCCACTTGTTTTAAGATTCATTGGAAAAATAGAAAGACTGGTAGGGAGCGGGAATTACTCCGTTTAAAGGCCCCGTGCGATCTGAGCTATGGATGTTCAATCCCGTCGCAAGGCAACGGCGCAATGTAATCACTCCGCCCCCGTTCCACTTTAAATGTACTATGCACCAAAATACTTAAAATAGCTACATCCTGTAGCACAGTATGCGTTTTCGTGATATCGGCTGTTCTTTTTCTCTTTCCGCTAATATGAATACTCAAGAGTCGCCAAATCGAGACATCTCACATCTCGAGTCGATTGAGAAAGGGGGTGTCCCTGAAACAATTTCTACTGATTCTATTGGTGTCAGAAATGGCGGAGAAGATTTGGATACAATCGAGCAGCAATATGTCACGGGCTCGAAACTCCATTTGATTGTATTTTCTTTGACTCTAGCTTGTTTCATCATGACATTGAGTTCATCGGTCCTGGCAACGGTTTGTGAATAAGTCTTTATATTCCATGATTTTTCTTTACTGAACTTCATGTTAGGCTGTACCAAGAATCACAAGTGAATTTCACTCTGTGGAAGACATCGGTAAGCTGCCGTGCTTACGTCCTTCATTCTCTTGACTAAACATTCACAGGATGGTATGGAAGTGCTTATTTGCTTTCAAAGTGAGTTTGCATCTTCATGAAAGAGAGCCACAGTACTGATTCTTGCGCCTAGCTGCGCTATGCAACCACTAAGTGGCAAATTTTATACCTATTTTCGCTCAAAGTAAGACTTGCAACCCCTCACAACATTCAAAACCTACTGATAGTCTAGTACACATTCCTTTGTTTCCTTGCAAATATTTGAATTGGGTGCGTTAATCTGCGGTGTATCAAGAGACTCAGATATGTTGATTGTAGGAAGAGCAATTCAAGGATGTGGTGGATCCGGTGTTCTTAATGGCGCTCTCACGATTCTTGCTGCTGCTGCTCCTATCTCAAAACGACCAAGTATGTATTCTCCCACCCTTCTTAATGTGTACAATTAGTTCTGACTCACATATGAGTTCTTATTGGTATAATAATGTCTACTGCATCTATTGGACAGGTGATTGGACCTCTTATTGGTGGTGCATTGACTCAACATGCTTCTTGGATAGTGAGTAGATTTAGTGCTCTTCTGGTTGTTCCTTACTAACAAATATCTAGTGGTGTACGCATGCATATCCTTAATCATTCAAGAATCGAGATAACCCTAACACGTCTAGGCTTCTTTCTCAATCTACCCACAAGTTTTCTAACCGCTCTCGTCATCTTTTTAATTCATATCCCCAACATTCATAACCCTGTTCGCACTTCATGGTCTTCAAAAAAGAAATTCCTAAACCTCGATCCATGTGGTTTTGTTCTTTTCACTCCTACCATCATATCATTTCTTCTAGCTCTCGAATGGGGCGGCTCTTCATATTCCTGGTCATCAGCTACTATTATCGGTCTGTTTTGCACCTCTTTTGTTCTCTTTCTGTTATTCCTCTACTGGGAATACAGCTTGGGAGAAAACGCAATGATCACACTTGATATGTTGAGAAAGAGAATAGTGTATAGTGGATGTTTGACGGGAATGCTTAATCAAGGAGGTTTAGTAGTAATCTCATACTATCTACCGGTTTGGTTCCAGACTATCAAAGGAGTTTCGCCTACAGAAAGCGGGGTGAGAACGCTACCGACTTTCTTGGCCACTATTGGGTGTTCGATTATCGCAGGGAGTTTGGGTATGTTCTTTCTCCGTTGCATCGATTGAATTAATCCAAGAGATATGACTTACACGCGAAAGTTTCTCGACTTGGATATTTCACCCCCTGGGCAATTATGGGCTGTGTGTGTTCGGCTATCGGATCTGGTTGTATGAGTTTGTTTAACGCCAATACTGGGGCGGGGCGAATGGATTGGCTTTCAGATCTTGGTTGGTGCTGGACGAGGAATGCTTTCTCAAATGGTATGTGCAGACTTCTGTTACTGATATCTCTTATATATACCCTAGATCCCGTTCTTTCTTCCTAAATTATCTCTAAGCAGTCACTAAAATTCCGTTAGCCCATAACAGCGATTCAAAACTCTCTCCCCGCCACAGATATTGCGATCGGCTCATCTCTCGCTACCTTTTCCGGATACTTCGGCAGCGCAATTTTTCTATCCTTCGCCTGAACAATCTTTACAAATTCTTTGACGAAGGAACTAGCTAAGTATGTACCGTACCAAATATCGATGCAGAAGCCATAATAGCAAGTGGCGCTACAGGATTGAGGGATTTGGTGACGGGCGCGGAGTTGGAGAGGGTACTAATGGCATACAATGAAAGCTTGATCAGATGTTTTGTGAGTCGCTTCTTATTTTGGCCCGTCAGCTTTTGTCTTTTAGGCGGATGTGAGAGGAGTTTTTCGATATGAGTGATGGATGTGAATGAGTAGCTAATGAATCATATATTAGTATCTTGCAGCTGGAGGATCAGGTGCAGCGTTTCTGTGTAGTTTCTGATTAGGATGGGGAACAGTGAAGAAGAAGAATAAGCAGGAAGGAGATCAGGAAAGGGGAGAGAATCTAGCTAAAAGCAACAATCCGGAGTCCACGGTGAAGGAGGGAAAAGCTTGAAAGTTCGGGAATCTCAGGACCTTGAATTCTTCCATGGAATTTTAAAGGCAGACAGTTTGTATGAACAGCATTTCAATTTCATGAATAGGATCTACTCAACAAACTTAGAATCACATCTAATTCAATTGGGAATAGACAAAATTCGGTTCTCATCAGGTAATTCTGTTAGCTTTCTGAGAGTTTCCACCTGAATATATATGAGGGGCACAGGTGTCAGTGATCCTAATTACATAACCAATATACATATCCATCCCTCATCCCTCACCCCTCACCCCTCTACCCACCCCATTATCTTCCATTAGTAAAGCAGTCGGTCCACCCACTCATTCCACTCTCATCTTTTCTTGAAAACTAATTCACACCTTGGAATTCCGCTAGTAAAATGATCCTTGACATTGCCAAAGAACTCCTCCTCGTCAAACTTTACATTCTTCGGGAACATTACCTCGTACTCAGCGACCGATCTCCCAATCACAGAACGCAGTTCCATCATTGCGAGACCTTTTCCGATGCAATTGTATACACCTATAGAGAATGGTAAGTATGCTGACTTATTGATAATGAGATCCGAGCGAATCGTCCAACGCTCCGGAATGAATTTGTTTGGATACTTGAAGTTACGAGGATCTCGAATTAAGAGTTAGAAATTCAGCGTTTAAAGAGCAGAGAGTAATGGCGGATTATTGAAAAAAAACTACTTACCACGGTGAAGTTGCCAGGTTGCAATACTAACAATTGTGTCGCCAGGTATATATACCGTTCCAATAGTCAGTCCTCCCTTGGGAGTGACTCTCTGAGAGTTGAATGTAACAGGAGCGTACAATCTCAGTACTTCTTGAATGATACCATCAAGTAATGGAGTCGATGTTCCATTGCTATATGTACCATCTTCAAACAGTGGTCTCAGCTCTTCAAAGAGTCGAGCTTGATATTCAGGATAATGGGCAAGATGAATGAAGATTGCCGTAAGGGCTGATGCAGTAGTATCACTCCCTGCTCCAATGATTACGCGAGAATCGCCGTTGAGAAGAGCGCGTCCAGCAGGAGTATTTTCCGTATGCTGTATGAGATGACCTACTATATCTGGCTTAGGGTTCTTCATCTGTTGAGTTATTAGCCCATCTATATTTGATAGGGAGGATCTGGAGTTCAAACATCTCTTCGTGCCTCTACCTGAGAAGCCGACCAATCATTAAACTCCTTCATTGGCCCCCCAAGAAAGCTTAGCACGTCAATAACTGTGAACATCCATGGAATATGAACTACCGCTCCAAGAGCAGAAATACCAGATTGAATATTATCGAGAACTTTCTTGGCTGCAGCTGTTTCCTTCCCATTCAAGAATTCAGTGTGGATACCAAATGCCAATGCACTCATCACATCGTAACTGTATTGAACACATAACTCATTAATTACTAATGGATCTTCCCCCTCTTTCGACAGACGAGCAAGAAACGATGTGGTGAACTCTGCGATGCGGGGTCCATAATCAGCGAGAGCTGGAGTTTAATCGTCAGTCACATGACATCCGAAGAATAAAAGTGGAGAATCCAAATACATTGTTTGAAGGCCAAGTCCCAGATCTTTCTTCTTTTTCTGTGGAAGTCCGAGTCTCTCGTCGTATGCAAAGATTCTGGGGATGTCGAGCCATAGAACGGTCCTTTATGCAACTTAGATGAAGCGCCAAGAATCACACTAATGGCTGCAGGATCGAAAATTATGAGTTCGCGAGGTCCTTGACATTAATTAGCTTGGGATGAATCAGAAAAGTTACTTCTTTTGAATGTCATTACCTGTCCTGACATAATCCCCATACTCCTCCTTCAATTGTCCAGCAACTTGGTACCACCTGACTTTCGATTCGATGACTTTTCCCAGACTCCAAAATTTGGAGAGTCTAGCACCAAAAGGACCGGGGAAATTTCGTAGCGGATGGAAAAAGGCTCGATAAACAAGGATATTTGTCCACAGCGAAAGGATGGTCGTCACGACAAGGCTAGAGGCAAGTCTTTGAGCTTGCCAGAATGTTAGGATGTCGACATGGCTATCATATTGAAGTAGTATCGAGAGAACAATGTGGGATGCTATGACCGCAAAAAGAATGGAGAACGGATAACGATCGAATTCCCTGTTCCTTACGATATTGTGGAAGAATGCACCTGCTGCAATGGCTGTGATGTACAAGGTCGACATTGTTGCTATTGGTGACGGTTTTATCCAACGAACAACCTCGTTGGTAGTTTGCAACGAAGAAAAGCAAAAAAGAGGGAAAAATCAATCATGCAGCGATAACTTGGACCTCGAAATATGTCGTCCGAAAAGGGAAGGTGGAGAACGTATGCACGTAAGCATGCACGTTGACAGTAGGCTCTCTTCCGTATGGAAGAGCGTTGTGAGTCGTGACCTTTTCTTTTCTTTATATGACGACGAGCGTGTGGGGTCTGACTACTTTTGATCATGATCTATCTGGCCGTTGCATACTCGTAGTCTAGAATTTATTTTCTTTTTCTTCTTGCAATTCAGCTCGTTTTCATTCAAGTAGTATCAATGACTATTGATATTGGTAAAATTCGTGAATTCATTTCCCGATAACTTAGGTTATGTAGGAGAGAAATATGAGCTCCACATCGGGCCAATCATACATACACTTTCAGCTACAACCCATGTCGTTATTCGCCTGCCGAGTCCCGGGTCTCACAAACTCTCAAATTCTTTTTTGGAAAAAGCAGTATACTCTGCATCCGACCATTAGACTGTCATCTATTGGAAAAGGTTGGTCGAATTCGGGATGCCGACAATGATGATCAAGAATCGAAGTCGTTTCTTGTTCAGACATATAGTCAAGAATGTGTCCTCCTTTGAATCTACTTTTCATCGAGTATGAACATTCTTTCAAGCAAGATTCAAAGCACGAAGAGTAAATATGTCAACCGGACTCCTTCCAGCGCCCCCTGGTGTAACACCAGAATTAAATCCATCTGCTCTGTCAAGTACCCAGGTGGCTTTCATTATTGCATACACCATTACACTTGGTCTGGCTAGTAGTACTCTTGGTATCCGATTGTACACAAGGATTAGTATCATGAAATCTTTTGGTTTGGATGATGGTAAGTTTTTTGTCTACGGCGGTCGACGAGGATGCTGATCTGGGATATAGTTGCGATTATTCTTTCATATGCATGTTCAATAGCATATTTTGCTATTACTGTCGATTGTAGGTGATGGATCAATTCGCGGAGAATACAATAACCATGCTGATTGATGGATAGGCATGAGATTTGGATTCGGTAGACATCTATGGGAAGTCACCGCTGAACAAATGGCCCTCTATCTTACGGTTAGTCAATGCCTCTCAATTCATACCCCATCTTTTACTCACCGACCTAGAAACTCAGCCCTATAGTATCTACCTACGCTTGGGCCCCCGCATTCACCAAATTGTCCATTCTCATCCTGTAAGTTCCTTCCATTGGTAATGTCAAAAAAGTCCTTGAACTAAGTACTCCCAAGCCTTTATCGACTCAATCCAAGCATCTATTTCCGTACAGGTTGTTGCGTCGTCGCCGGGATAATCATAATCTACACTCTCGCCATATCTCTAATAATAGCTATTCCATGCGTTCCCACCAATCCCGCGAATGGTGCATGTCTCAACCAATGTGGGCTCTGGCAAGCAATCTTCAACATTCTTACAGATGCAGCCATTCTTATACTCCCATCACATATGCTATATCTCTTGAAGCTGCCGTTGAGGCAAAAATTGGCGGTTGCATCGATTTTTTCGACGGGTATTTTGTGTGTTCAGCCCCTCTCCTTACTCCTCAAACACTATTTGAGAAAGCCCTCTCACTTGTATCTGGAAGACTTTGCTAACATAATTATTGACAGTGTAATAATCATCTGTATAGTCCGCATAACATACATCATGGCTCTTCAAAATAATCCAGATGTACTGTACACTCAAGGCAGAGCAGCAGTATGGTCGTTCGTCTCCCTCTTTCTTTTGCTGTTCTTCCTTGATCTTCATGCATCTAATCTCCGACTTCCTGCACTCAAAATCTCAAAGACTAACCCAGACTGCACCACCAGATCCGTGGAAATAAACATCGGCATTTTCTGCAACACCCTTGTCGTTCTCCGTCCTTTCATCCGTCAGTACTTTCCAGGTCTCTTCTCATCTCACCTCATATCCGACGATCCTCGTCAAACACCCGATCCGGAAGCAAATATCGAATCTAAAAAGCGAAGAATTGGGAAATTGAGGAAGAAGAATTCGTTAACTCTTACAACGATGGATCATCAGATGGACACAATCGATAAGCAATCAGGAATAACGAGGGAGTATGAGGTAAGTGTTGAGAGAAGTGGTGGTGAGGGAACTAGTGATGAGAGTTCAGGAAAAGAGAAGGAGAGGGAAGATGAAACGGAGAGTATGGAGCAAATGATTATGCAGGTGAATGTAGATGGAAATGATAGATTGTGATGGGGAGATGAATGGGAAATTGATCCAATCGGTCACTGGTAGATATGAAAAGAAGGAGAGAGAGTTCATGACCGCTCACAGACAGGGATGAAAGAGTCCCAAAATTGCCTCTGTAAAAACAGCAGATGGTCTTACACATTCGCTCAATACATGAGCTTCAACAAGATACAAAACAAGGAACACCAATAATTTCCTCAAAAAACCAATGAGGATGATGGGCTCTTGGGGGTTTTCAGAAAAACAGCATGAAAAGATACATTTGGATTGAACGGGTTGAAAATAGACAAAGGACGAAATATTAGGCGTTTGGTTGGGTAATAGTGCGAGTTGTATATTCTATGTTAAACGTTTCGCATGAGTACTTTGTTGTTTGAAAATGAATGGGTATGCAATAATTTTGGGTATATTTGAAAGAATGAATGTATTTCTATGGCAAAGAAAAAGAGGGTTGATTTTGCATTTTGGGTGGTATCATGGGCTTCGTGAGACTGGTGTGAAGAATTAGATTCGTTGCTGAAAGATTTTGGGATATTGTAATGTGAAGTGGAGTGACTGTTACTCTTTCTGCGAGTACCTAGGTGTTGGGTAGTGATAACTTTTGTTCATAAATTTTCTCATATGCCACTTGGCGAACTTCTTTCAAGTCTGATTTGATTAGGTATGTTTTTATCGATTCTCGAAGTGTCAAGGATAGACAATTAACAGTAAGACGAGAGTATTATAATCATACTATATGTATTCTCAATATACCCACAGATCTATCTGCGCCACTCGACACTCTAACAGAACTCCGAAACTATACAAGTAAATCCTTCTTTCCAATCCTTCACTTCCTTGTTGCCTCGAGAATCCTACCACTAGATGATTGAGGAAACACCAGGTTGGATTTTCTCCAGCTCCCTAACTAGTTGTTCCCATACCTTCTTCTGCAACTTCATACCCTCGGGTCCTCTTACAAGTGGACCGGTCCTATACTCGACTTTAGCAATGTTTAATTTCAGAACAATCTATCATCCACTTCCACACTCCCTCATCACTGTCCAAAAATATAGCAAAAAAAGAGATGCATACTCAGCAATCAAACAATCAGCCATATATTTCCCATGACTTTCTTCCCCCGCCGCAATCCCCGCCACCAAAGCTCGACTTCCTACTTCCGTGCTACGTGCAAGCAGAGTACTCAAGAGCCAATTTTTGACTCTATCAAATCCCGTATTTTCGCGAAAGAAATCGGATTTGCACGCTCCGGGCGTCATGCAATTGACAATGACAGATGGAGATACGGAATCCGGGTCACGAGTAAGTTTCTGAGCCAGCTCACGGACTCCGAGCACTTGGAGAAGTTTCGTGGTGGAGTATCTGGTTATTGTTAGTATATGGGTTTCAGAATGGGGATCTTTGAGTGAGGGTAAACTGGAAAGATGGCTCACCTTTCCAAATCTAGTTCTGATGTTTTTTCGTTGTTCAACGCCTTGAAAATATCCTTCTCTTTCCTTTCTTTGAACTTGGTAATACAATGCAAATCCGAAGCCACAATTGATATTCTAGGCTGGATATTGAATTCCTTCGCTGACTCTTTCAATTTTGGTAATATCCCCAAAACTAATTGAAAAGTGCCAATTACATTCGTCATAACCGTACTTTCATATCCTTCCACCAGCTTGAAATATTTCGTCATGATCCCCGCATTAGCAAGTACGGCATCAATTCTGGGGAGTTTGCTGACTTTTGCGCAGAAAGCTTGAATAGATGATGGAGATTGCATATCCAGAGACCAAACTTCGATGCTGGACTCTGAACGACCGGTGCTGGCTAGGATGGATGCTTTTGCGGCTTGACCTTTGGATTGAGAACGCACGGCGAGGATTAGAAGATGGGCATTGAGACGGGAAACGTGACGAGCGGCTTCGAGACCGAGTCCGGTGTTGGATCCGGTTATAATTATGGTTTCATCAGTGAAGTCGCGGGTTGGGATAGGGAGAGTGACGAATAATTGAGAATAGAGAAAGGAGGTGAACCAGCCCATGATGTTGATTGAAGTAAAAATGTAAGAAAATCAACCAATGTGTTTGAGCACGAAAGTCACTGCTCGACTCTGATAATAAGTATAGAAGTCTATAAAGGTAGATGAGGGATAATACAACGAAAACTGAGAGAGGTACGTCGTTAGGTATACATATATATATGTACCAATAACAGGCAGGAACACAGTGGAATCATTTGCGTCATTATATTTCTTTTCGTACAACTAGTACTCTTACAAACACAAATTAACAATCAAAAGCGGACGAAAATACGGACGATATGTCTGAGAAGTACAATGAGTCTTCAGCTCGGACGCTTATGTAAGAGTTTGAACCAATTAAACAATGCTTCGGACGAAGTTCAATTTTGTGCTTGTGATCTAGTCCCGACAAGGCTAGTATGCACTCATACCCCTCCTGATCAATCGCCCAACATTGGACGGTAGAAGTATCGTTGTTGTTTATAATCAAAACGATCTCTTTCATCCATCATGGGCGAAAAATCATCCGGAATCCATCTTTCAAAGGAATCCACGTGAAAATGCCACCTCAATCTCATCCCACTCTTCAAAAGGGCATGCGAAAAGGAACACGCAGTTGTTACGAATGTCGGAAACGAAAAGTTCGATGTATTTTCACGAAAGAATCTGAGATATGTGGAAATTGTGAATTGCAAGGTCGAAGATGTACTGAGCAGAGAAGAGAATTGATTCAAGCAGGAAATGTTGATACGAGAGAGAGTCTAAGAGAGAAGATTAAGAGACTTGAAGCGGTGATTGAATATTATGGTAGGAAGAGTAGTAGTACTGCTCCTGATGAGGCGAATAGGAGTTTGAATATTGACTTGGGAGATGTACGGGTGGATAACCTCAGTTCGGAGTCTACTCCGTTAGAACTGGGAGCGAAACGTACACCAGCATCTACCCCATCGTCACTTGAGACTCCAGCTTCAGTTGATGAAACTTCCTCTCAAGATATCGATCCCATCGTAACACTTTTCCATAACGCTATCGTGAGCTTTACTTATTTTCACTGTTCTCAACCCTTCAGCTACTAAGATACCGGGTAGTGGAGAAGCCATAGCTCTGATTTAATTCCTGAACGCATTTCTAAGGTTGACAAAGCTGAAAGTCCAGCGACTGCGAAGAAACATATTCGGACTCGCGAATCATTACATTCTGGTCTTATTCCCCTAGCACTCCGTGAAATAGTGGTCAACGCAACATGTTCCTGGTGGTATACATGGTAAAAGCATTTTTGACTCCCAACTATTACCTAGTCCTCGTTACTAATAAAATCCCAATAGGCGACCACTTGGTTCCATGCTCCAATCATCAACCGGTGACGTGAATTCAACACTTCCAGATTTTATACTCTGGGCTCTTGAATCACCTGATCCTTCGATAATTGGTATAGCAATACTTTGCATTGCAGTTTGTCTTCAACAATTAGATACTAGAATCCATCAGTATATTATTCGTCAACTTCCTTCCTTACCCGGTACACTATTTCAGGAACACTTTGAAAAGGTAGAGAGACTTATTGTAAATGATGGGGATTATGCTAGTACAAAAGAGGGTATTGAGACGGTTGTTTTTGCGGCCAAGATCTACAGTGTGTGATTTCGATTTCTCTTTTTTGTGATTGAGAAGCATGATCTTCTAGATTCCTATTTCTGGCAATCATCCGTATTTTGACACCGAAGGAAATTTCAGACCAGATCCCTGATTCGATAAGTTTTGAATTCAGGAGAATTGAGCTCTGGGCCGGAAATTGACTCATTGAGAGTTCATTGACTCTAGGTTTTGGTTTCAAATTCCCCTCAGAGAATGAATCTGCGATAAAAGTTTTTCGAGCGCTGCGAGCTGAGGGGGTCCGGGAGCTTGACCCCATAAATGACACTCCGCTGGCCCTCCGGGGACCACTGCCGTGGAGGCAGACTAGGAGATAGAGAGTAAATGAAAATCTCAAATGTGGCAGATGAAATCTTAGTTCGAGTTTCTTCTATACGAGACTGTAGGAATGGACTTCCAAAACCCATATTATCTTCTAAGCATTTCTCGAACTCCAAAATTCTCATAATTTCCTCTCAACTTATATACCGTTCAAATCCGATAATACTGACTTCCTCAGTGAATCTCGGTCTTAACAGAAAATGCTGGATTTTAACCCACCAAGCAATATCCTATAGCCAACTTCTCAATCTTCACCGTCCACATCTTTCCACCGACAAAAGTCCCATCGAAAAAAATCAAAGAATACAATCTTGGCTTTCATTATGCGCAGGAGATGTATATCTCTCACTTCTTCTTGGACTTCCTTACGCTGCAGATGGTCGCACTATTCCTACAACTCACAATCAAGAAAACACTACCGCCCAATTCCACCACAACCTGATAATTCTTTCCTCAAAGGTCATCGATCGAAACCAACGCGGCCTCCACCTCTCCACCTCTCCATCCCACACACCCAAAACATCCAAACCTCCCTCCACACCATAGCCCAAACCCTCCCCCCCTCATTTTGGGATCCCCAAACCACCCTCTCCCAAAACAAAATCTCCCGCCCAGAATACCTCGAACAAATCGCCGCTCAATGTTGGTACTACCACCTCCTCGTCCTCCTCCACATGCCCCTCATGCTACAATCCATCCTCGATCCCACCCTCGAAACCCACCGCACACAATGTCTCAGCGCCGCACGCAATCTCCTCCGAATCTGGCACATCATGCGCTCGGACATCCACAGCGCATTCGAAATGGTAAAACTCATCGACTACCAAGCATTCGTCTGTTCCACCCTCTTAATCCTCAGCATGCTCGGCTACGGAAGCTGCGAGAATGGAGAAACAGATGAAAATAGAAATGAAAATGAACATCACGATCGAGAGTTGCTCGCGCGTACGATTGCAATGCTCGCGCAAGCGGGAGATTCACTCGGGAATTTGGTCGCGAAACAAGCGGTGCAGGGATTGGAAAGTTTGCTGCAGATGGGGAGGGGAAATTGTCCGAGGAAACAGGGGCGGAAGATGGGGGAGGGTGAGGATTTATCTCTGGGAAATCCGTACGCGAAAATCGTGGTGCCGTATGTAGGTGTGATTACGATTTCGCCGGGGGAGTATTATGAGAATATTGAAGCTGCGGTCGATGTTGTTACGGGAATGCAAACGGAAATGCATACTCAAAATCAAACTCAAACTCAAAACCAAAGTGCCCCATTTTCATTTTCGCTAGAAAATAATCCCAATCCCAGTCACAATCACGATCAATATCATGAGGCATTGCGAAACGGAGATGCATCGAATCATCATAATACAAACACACGATATGAAGAGCCCGGTACGTCTGGAGAAGCGAGAGAAGTACCGGAAGATACACAGGGACAGAGACAGATACAGATGGAATGGACATCGATTGATTTTGATTGGGCGAGTAATCTGACGGCGGGGTTTGAAGACGATTGGGCGTGGTTGAATGGGTTGGGAGGTTGATTTTGGGGTTTTGTTGTTGTGATTGTTGTTGTTGTGGGGGATGAGTGGTTGGTTGGTTATGAAAGGAAAGGGAGGGGAGAGGAGAGGAGAGGAGTGGCGAGGTTTTTTTTAGAGGGGGGGGGGGGTAATCTGGGTAGTTGGTAGAATTTAGATTTAGAGAGTTAGTTGGTTAAATGGGTAGTGGCAAAGTGCAATGTGGTATATCGATTGTATCGTTTAGATGAAGTTTATTTATCGAAATAGATTACATGTAAACACGATCACGGTACCTAATGTAGATACTTATTAGAAAGTGTACCGACCGATGAACCGGTATTCAATTTAGGTTATCGAATAGAAAAATAATATATTTTGCTTTTATATCGTAGGTAATGGAGCTCTTCTTCATTACATGTTTCTATTATTAGCATGGGCGTTTTCAATCTCACGACACGCACACTGCAGTTTGTGGCAGTTTCACCGCTCTGATATTGAAGCGAGAAATTAAGGAAGGGAACAACCACCTCCCTCGTGAATTTTCAATATTACCAGTTGTACATTTCTGATGTGACTTCGCTTGTCAATGAAAAGAGCGGAACATCATCCTCTGTCGGCCAGTCATCGGATAATAGGGCATCATTTGCCGAAAAGAAGTTGAGAGGTAAAGAAGTAACTTGTGAATTATCGTGGAGATGATAGTTGTGACCGCCAGAGAATTGTCCAGTTGATATTTCTGACATGGTATTCATCGACTCCTCCTGGAAAGTGTTTTCATTGAAAGAAGACGGCGAAATTGGTTCGACAATTCCCTGTTGGCGGAGCATATTCGAACGGACGTCTACATTCGAAGCCTGTTCCGGGGATCGACCTCCTGAAGAATGTCGTATGTCACCAAAGACACTTCGAACTTGCTGGCTACTGGACCGCAAAAATTTGCTGTCCCTATTATGAACATAAATTGTCGTGGCGTCTTGCAGGAGCTGGCAGATCTCCGAGTACCGAGCAGATTGGGGATTCAGTCGTCCAAAATGGTTTAAGATTGCAATTCCTCGTCTGAGCCCTATGCTTAACGGCCAGCCTCTTCGATCAAAATCATCCAGGTAGGCAAGTCCAAGACATAGCACCGAAATAAAGACACTGCTGATTATGAAGGGCTGACGTTGAGGCATGTCTTGTCCGTAAACAGTCTCATGAGCCACATCTATACCTTTGATCGCCGAGTCAACACATGCATCTGCGTAAGTATTGAAGTCCGTATTAGAGGAAGATGGCGCCTCGCTATGGCTGAAGTTTCCAGCATTGTGGCAGACCTTGAAAGTGAGAAATGGTCGAGAGAGTAGGATGATCGAATAATAGTATGCGATTTTCACATGTCCACGACCAAGTCGGTGAGAAAACCCAAAGCTTTGGTTTGCAACCGGTTCATCCAAACCGTCAATCTTAAGCATACGAGGTAACGCTTCTGTCCATTCGCGATGTTGTCTTGAGATGCTTCTTGCCAGATCGAGCGAGACAGCTCTTCTAGAGTACACTTCTATTAAAATGCGTTCAAAGACGTTGCATATTCTGAGAATGGCGGAAGTGACCTGCGAAGGCACATGCTGGCTCTCTCTGCTGGCGAGTTGATCTACCGAAGTCCAGGGAATATTGCAATCGGTGTCTGAGGTGGCAGGTGGCCTTCCCATCGATGCACTGAGAAAAAGATCACAAACTCGTAGAGTCTTCCAGGTCCGCTCTCGGGATATGCCCTCCTGCGGAACAAACGCAACGTTTGTCTCATGGCGGTGAATTCCAAGAGCATAAGCAGCTCTGACTGCCACTCCTAAATTAGTGAAAGCCCCATTGCTTCGGCATGCCGCAAGCATGTAGTAGGTGATCAAGATGAACGACTGGACCGTCAACAAACTTGGGTCGTCCAAAAGTGTAAACGTTGCAATTTGACGACCGTAACCAAAACACTTCTCGGCAATGATCTCGTCTGATTCATCTCGAGCTCTTCCTTGTGCCCCGATCGCGAGTGCAAGATAAATGATGGGCGACTCCAGCTTTTCTCTTCGTGAAGAATCTTCGATCCAGGTCGGCAGCTTATCTAACAACCATGAGGGGTCAAAAAGGTCCATGATACCACTTACGACTTGAAAGAACTGGTCTGCAAGAGAAAGAGCTTCAGCAAGATCGAGTAGAGGTTCGTGGACATTATCAAAACGAACCGCTGGCGTGGTTTCGATCATCAGGTGACGCAGGGGATCTGAAGTGAATTCACAAGGGCCCACTGCAACCATCACAGCTCTCCTTACAGTCTGAAGAAAGGACAACGAGGCTGATTCGCCGACATAGACTAAACATGGTCAGCAAACGTTGACCACTTTAGCTCCTGATTTAGAGTTGAACCAAGACATACTAAATCTACCCTTACTGTTACGCAGCATTCTGGAGACTTTGGGCTCGGGCGCCGCATTCAAAACCGTATTGTCGCCTTCATTGAGAGTTTCAGACGGTGCGAGATCATCAAGCTCACACAGTGCATGATGATCTTCCCTTGCGCTGTGGTTGCTGCTGCCTCTGTCCTCGCACAGAAGAGGCTTTGCATCGTCTGGTGCCTGGGTTTTTGTATACTGACAGGCCTCTTCTCGATGTCGGGATTTACACTGACCGCAGGGAGTACCGCCACTACACTTCCCCTTGCGTCTCTTGCAGCTGTCACATGCTTGTGCTACTCGTCTTCGACGTAGTGGATCAACCTTGTTGCGCGGCATCTTGGAACAATAAGCGCCAGGCACTTTTGAGATTCATTTCTGGTGTATGAAAGTGTTTGTGTTAGGTGGTGATTTGGCTAGATTGCATCGAGAATTGCGGGGGGAGCGGGGTAGATGCTGCGCCGCTATAGGTAGGATAGACAAGCTCACTGTCTCAACCAAAGTGGCCGTGATTGGACATGGTAAAACGAGGGTAAACATACGTGTGTGAGTTTTGAAATAGCTCTAGGAAGTCGCATCTGTCAACTTTACAAAGCTGATAAGCCATTGGCCGTAACGACCGTAGCATAATTACCTCGTGCATGGCCGAATTAACAGCCATTTAACGTCCACCAGGTCTGTGCTTCTATACACCGGCACTTGATCGGCATTAGTAAAATTGCATAGTGCGCTGTGATATACCAGAAATGATTTGCTAGAAAGCTCTTGTTTCCATGGAAATTTCGAGATATGTGCGGACATGAAATGGCTGTTACTTCGACCGTGGATAACTGCGTGTCCCGGATTGGGTTGGAGTGGATTTTGCGGAGTATCCGCAAGCACCTAGTCTAGCTTTCGCCGACCCTCCGATGCTAGGTTAAATATACCCTCAAGTACTCGCTTTTAGCCCTGTTTTTAACACTAAACACATATAAATCACTAGACTACATCATATTTACATAGCCTAATTGATACCCTGTATTAATCGTGCTATTTGTTAAATTTATCTCAGTTTTTTTTTTCAGAATTATCATAAATCATAAATTAATAAAGTTATCGTTATATTCACGTAGCTATATTAATAAAGAAATTTAAACACTCGATTTATTAGATTTCAATGAAATTTAATTAATAGTATTAATATCTCAATATTACAGATTCCCCTGTCTTTATTACAATAACATAGCTAAGAAAACGCAGTTGAGGCGTTGTACGCCGAAAGTGCAAACCCGATAACATCACTCCTCGCGCTGGAAGGGGTGAAGTCTCTTGCAGGATCAAATCCCATCATTGTGAATACACCTTCAGACCTTTATGCTCGTACAGCTGTTCAATACAGAGCATTCTTAAGTGACTTCTGTTTTGGATAGGTTGGAATAGCACTTCATCATAAGCTCTGTCACACATTAGACAGAAGCTTCAATTTACCACATTCCGAAACGCATACCATCGTCCTTCCTCAAATTCTAGAATACAACGCGCCTTCGATACCGAAGATTATGGAGTGACTTGCAGAAGTCCTGCCTGAGAGCAACGGGGATGCTATTCATGGTCTTAATGTGTTACTGCGAAAGCTTGATGTTAAACGTGGGCTTGCAGACTTTGGGTTCAAGGAGGATGATATTGACAAGGCAGCCGATTTCGCCGTCAAAAGCTCTTACTACAACCCTTGGAAGATTGAAAGAGGAGCTATTAGAGAATTTATCGGGAGGGCATACGTGGGCGAGGACGTAAGAGCGGACTTTTAGTTGAATTGACTCATGTCATTACTCACTTGAGCCTTCTAGAACTATCAACACAACTTACAACTCAAGGAAAACCTTTTCAAATGCTCTTGTCAGGACTAATTGTGTTTATAAGACACAACGTTGTTTAAGCTTGAAGTATTCAACAGGAGACTTCAAAAGGTTATAATTCCCGGAAAAGTTCTTTGAATCTGGATCTGATGTCTAATATCCGTTCCTTTTGCCATGTATAATCTAGCACCACCTGTATTATAGAATTACGAGTATTTTCGGAAGTGATCAATTGATTTGCTGATTCGGAAATTCGGAAGGCACTATTCCTCAACTGGGACCAAGCCAAGACAAGACAAGTTGCTGCGATTTGTTCTTGGCCCATTGTCTGGCTGATGAAATTGCAATTTGAGATTGACCAGGGTAGCGTGGCTGCACAGCATCTCTTTTGCGTGTGCGTGATAGCGGGGCGGAAGTGGTACAGTACCATTCTGGACGCTATCCAGTGCCAATATTCTGTAGGGATTCCTTCGCTTAACGTACTATACCCGAGGCGTTTGAGGGGAAATCAATAATGGAAAGCCTATCACTATCCTAGCCCTATATTATCAGGAAAGCCGGAAACCCACTTTTCCGGGCTAGAGCTGCTTCTGTGGGATATCTAGCGATCCAGGTCAACAGGTCGATTAGAGAGATAGTATGTTGAGCTGTTTTGATTAGATAATTCAACACAGAATCTGATGGTATGATGTCGTTGAAGCTCAACGAACCCAAGCTATTGACCCTTCAGAAGAGAGTTGTTGTACTTAAAGGCAAGTCAATAGCAATCTATCAGTATTATTTTAAGTTCTACACACAATTTCATAACTAGCTTCCAAAACGTGACTTCTCTGTGCTGCATCAAAAACACCTAAACGTTATATTTTAATTTACAATAATGTTTGATTTGATTTGATTTCATTTATGTCCACCTTCAGTCTAAGACTATATAGGATGGCTAGGTCTTTAGAGACTCTAGTAGATAACTTTTTATTCTACAAAAATGAATATATACAATTTAGGGAAATAAAAACAAATGCTGGGGAATAGTGCCCGCTTATTATACGTATTGTATATAATAAAAAAAATTATAAAAATCAAGAAATTGTAAGGAAATCAAAGCCCTCTTTTATTTCTCTAATTACTTTTTCTTCATTCTTTTTTTCTTTTTCCTTTTCTATTACTATTTCTTCCTCTATCTTATCTTGTATGAGAGCCCTGACCAGATGCCATGCTTTTATGGTGATTTTGGTAATATTGATAAATTTAATGGCTAATTCAATATCTATTTTTGTATAGAGTAGGAATTGTATAGTGATTTTAGATAATGATATATTCTTGAATATTTCTTTTCTCTTTGCTTTATATATAGAACAACTAATAAGGAGATATTGTGAAGCCTCAATATTATTATATATATATTTGTTATTAGAGAGTTTGAATCGGTATAAATAAGATTTGATATATTTATGATCTAATTTGAATTGAAAATATGTGCTAGTAGTGTTTCACTTGATTTCACTTAATAGCTTGATTTTCAATCCTATTTTCTATAAAAATAGCTTTGAATAAATCAAAAAGAATTGATTTGATCTGAGTTTATATTAATTAAAAGTAAAAAGCCATTGATTTGAATCATACTCTTTGATTATTATACCTAAAAGTTTAAAACTTGTTTTGTTTGAGATAGAATGTATTGTAATTGCCTCCTTTACTAGTTTATCTACTAGCTCATTTCCTTTTATTAAAGTATATTCTGAAACCTAATTTAGAAATATTTCAGCTCCTTTTGCTTTAATAATTTCCACTACTTTGATTATTCGAATCTAATAAACCTATCCAAAGTGATCTAATGGTATTTTTAAGCAATATAAACCAGCTTGATTATCCAAATATATCTTGAATTTGTTGTTAATACAGGCAATTGTACTAGCATATTTAATAGCTTTAGTAATCCTATAAAGCTCTTCATTATATATTAATTAATTACTATCAATATTTAATTATTATTAATATGAAATTCGATTGTTTGATTGTATTGTAATTATACCTATATCTATATCTATTTCTTTTTTCATAAAAGAAGTATCAGTATAAATATAGATAATATTCTTATCTCTATGATTGAAAACGATATTATAAAGAATAGCAATATCTTCTTTTGATAAATTGCTAATATTAACTCTAAAGAGAATTTCCTTTTTCCATGGGGGAAAGTTGAAGTAAATAATCTTTTCAAATAAAATAGGATTGAGATCCTGATTTATTGATTCTCTAATTCTATCAAGTTGAATTAATTTATATCGTTTTCTTTGAGGAATAGGGATTACTTCCAAATCGGTTTAATATTGAGCTGATATTTCTTTTTCGATATTAATTAAATAGTTTGGCGAGAATTTAGTTAGACGAAATGTATATTGCCTAATATTTGAATCTAATTGAATTTTTGGGGGCTTTAGGCCTACTTCTATTTTTATTGGAAGGATTGGGGCTGTTTTGAAGACTCCTAATATCTTTCGAAAAGCTAGGTTTTGAAGCGATTGTATTATATTCTTGAAATGAATTTAATCTCTCCACCAAATCATTGATCCGTAATCAGTTATACTAGTTATATATACTATATATAATTATCTAAGGGCTTTAGGATTAAGGCCTTTTTCAGTATTAGCTAATCGAGCCATTCGATGGAAGGCACCTTTCACTTGTATGATTCGAATATTAACATATTGATCGAATTTGAGGTTTGGGTTAAACCATATTCCCAGCCATCTAATGAGAGATTGGGGTACAATTATTTCCGAATTGAATAGTGTGATTGGATATTTTTTCGTTAATTTGAATAATGAAAAGTGTATTAGCTCTATTTTTGCCAAATCGAATTGGATTGTATTTCTAGAACTGAGTTTATAGATTTGTTTTATAACTCTCTCTAAGATTTTGATATTCTTTTTTCATATAAATAAATATATGATTAAAGCAATATTATTTATATAGGAAAGAAACTTAATTGAATTGGGTAAAAAGAGCTCTCTAATATATATAAGAAAAAGAATTGGAGAAATCGGGCTGCCTTATGATATTCCAATCGAAATTGGTTTGAAAGATTCGATTTGATTATTAAAAGATAGTTTCAATTATCTTTATTAAAGAAATGAGGCTATCCAGACTATTAGATTTGTGGGTAGTTTTAGTTTCTTACAAATATCTAATAATCGATTTCTCGAAATGTAATCAAATACTCCCTTTATATTTATAAATAATATTGAGGTCTTTTTATTAGCTTATTTGTTTCTTTCAATTTCTATAGTTAGTAAAAGTGCAGTGTTGATTGCTGATTTCTTTTGGTGTTCTTCTATTTAACTCTTATAAAGAAAATAAATTATTTCCATTAAATATCCTAATTATTGAGCTAAAATCCTTTTGCTTATTTTATCCAGGCAATTTAAAAGTACAATTATTCTATATACTTTTGAAAGGGAATAATTTGGTTTGAAAGCTTTCTTCAGAATAGCTCCTATGGCTTGTTTCTAACATTTTGAGTGATATTCTAGATTAATAAATTTACTAAAAAAAGTAAAAAAGGTTTATAGGATTGCTTTGTAAGCCTTTATAATAATCTCTTGAATAATTTTATTTAGGCTAAGGGTTTTTCCTTGGATTTTGACTGAACAGGTATTACTTAATTCGATTTAAATGAGATTAGACTATTTCTATTACTTAGATTATTTATACCCTTCCCATTATGGTTTTGGGGTAATAGAAGAGGGTAGGAATAGAATTGATCTAAAAACAAAGCATTTTTTTTTGAAAAAGCTTTTTATTGTAATATCCGGTATCCTTTGATCTTGAAAGTCTTTAATATAAGCCATTACTTTAAAAATTGTCTTTATATCCTCCTTTTCTAGAAATTTATTTTAATAATCCTTTTTTGTTATTTTAATAGTTTGAAAATACTTGTTTCTAGTAATTCGATATCTTTCCTTAAAACTATAATTCTCTAGATCTAATTTAATTTTTTACTTTGCTTCTCTTAGCTCTTTTCGGAAATCTTTTAATTTAAATGTCCACCATAGTTTGGTCTTTTTGATTGAAATAATTTTAGATATATACCTTTCTATTGCTTTTTGAATAATTTTAATAAGTTTGTTTACTACTTGATCTAGAATTAAATAATAATTATCTTTGTTTTTTAAAAGATTTAAGGAATCCTTTTTGGTTGAAATAATTAATTTTAAATTAAACAGAATAGAGGAATATAAGGATTCCGATTTGAATATTGATTTGAACTTTTCCCAATTCACTAGCTTAATATTGTATCTAGCTATCAATCTAGTATTAGAAATACTTAGATTTTCTTTTTCTTTTAATTCAAATAATATTTCTGTATAATCAGATCCTATATTTGAAAGCATTTGCCAATTGTGAATTTGAAAAAAGATTCCCTCTAATACTAACGTTAAATCAAGAATATTTAAATTAAGAAAATTAGTTCGATAAAAAGTATTGATTTCGGGCTTATTTAAAAGAATAAGATTCTAATCTTTAAATCATTCAGCTAATTAATTAGCGTTTTCGCTTTTCTTTAAAAAAGGATCCCATTATAGGTGATGGGTATTGAAGTTGTCTAAAAGGATGATTTCTTATATAATAGATATATTATACAAGTACCTTTCGATTATGAAACCTTTCTCTTTAGTTTGATTAGCTTTATTGTATATATTAATAATTTGAAAGGTTTTATTTCCATTTTGATAATTGAAAATCTGTATATCAGAATCTATTAAAGAATCGGAAGCTAGATTGATTATAGCTTGAAGAGTTTTTGATATATATAATAATATACATAACCAATAATTAAAATTGAGTCTTGATAATGTTTATATAAAATTGGAATGTATAATAGATCTTGAATTTGAATAATCGATTCCGTTTTTAATAATTCAAGATTCTTAAATTATAATGAGGTTGATATTAAGTTTTATTACAAACTATAGAATATTCTCTATAGCTTATAAACTCCAATTAAGATTTATTTAAAGAATTCGAATATTAATATGATTTATTAATAAATAATATTCGATTTTTATTAAATAGTCTAATAGATTTCATATATTTTCGAATTTGCTATATAATTTCCTTAGCAATTCGAGCATTTTACTTTTAAGTGTTAATAGAACTTTTCTTTGATATTATATATCATATACAAGTATACTAATATAATATACTTGCCTCTATATAATCCATAGGAAGGGTTTCTTTTATAATGAATATCCTAATGCCCAAATCCTTGATATTTCTGATATTATATAATTGATTTTAATTTATAGAATTGTTTTATTCTTATACTACTTCCAACAATATATAATCACTTTCGAATAACTAATTCTATTTCTGATTTTATAGCAAAAGTAATAATAATAGCACTCTCTTATTAATAAACTCTTCTAAAGATGGATATAAGCCAAAAGGGAATTCCTATAGACTTAAAGTCTAGATTGAAGATTTTGATTTCGTTGAGTATAAGATTCATTCCTTTTGTATCTGAGAATTCTTTAATTGGGATTTTGTAAATAATAACTTTGTGCCATTCTTAATCCTTTTGGATTCTTTCAAATTTGATAATATTATTCCAAATCGCTTTCTTTTCCAATAAGAATTATGATGTAAAGAGATTATTTATTATAATAATAATATTATTATTAAAGGATATAATTACTACTTATCGTACAGGACAATAGCATATCACGATGGAGGGGAATGATTGGACAATAATGGTATAAGTATAAGAATGTGTATATCTCCTCATCTACAGTTAGAACTGATCTCTTCTCATAGAGAAGAGATCGGATTATATACTGGGTGATCTTCGGGTACCGATCACGGGAGCGGTGATCGGTCCTGCGGCCGATCCGGTTATCGTTGTTCCGCTCCGGAGTATTCTATATAATGAATACCTGACCATCACATGATCTGATCCACGTGGTCTACAACACCGTTTCCGTCACACTACTACAATAACTAGTCCTTTGATTTTAATCTTTTGAAAGACTTCATTTATTTTGTTTCGAATAATTAGAGGGGAAAAGGAGATAGGATTTAGAAAATCTGGCTTGATTAAAATAATTCGTTTTTGAATAAAGTTAGATTTCTTTTCTACATTAATAGATATAATGTTTTTCTCTTTAAAGACTAAATTCCATTCTCCTTTTTTGAAATATCAGTGTATATTGGTTTCAATATAGTAATAATAGTAGTAGTGAGCAAAAGAGATTTAGCTAATGCTTTTGCTTATAATTCGATTTTGTATGTAACAATTTTCAAATAAGTGATTTAAGAGATAATAATATTAAAAGCTATAGTAAGCTTTCTCTTTTCAATATATTCTTTAAAGATCTTTAGGAGATCTAAAAGCTTGGATTATTCTTTATATAATTAAGAGAAAAAGGAAACTAGCATTATAAGGTCTCTAGCTTTCAAAATAGCTTTTTTAAATATATTTAGATTGTTTTGAATTCTAGAATGTTTATTCTAATTATTAAAGGATATTGTAAAACCTTGTTTTTTATTCTAATTAAATATATAGATAGTATTAATTATATCTTGAGTAATAAAAAGATTATTAAATAAATTAGACTCTTCAAATCTTTTTCCAGAATTAACTAGCTGATTAATTAATAGAATAGAGCTAGAGATTTCGAATTGAGGGTTTTCAAAAAACAAAAAAAAACTTAAAAATATTAGAATACCTAAAACAATAATAGAATAAGTATTTGGTATAATAGAGGCTTCAAAAGAAACCTTTATTATAGCTATATCCCTAAATGTTAATAGATTGTTAAAAAAACTCATATTAAGAATCTTATTCTTATTCTAATAATTCAGAATAAGAAAATTTTACACGAATTTTCGTATATATTTCATGTTCAAAACGCTAACAACAATAATATAATAACTATTAATCAGAATTATTAAGGGATAATTATAATCAATTTGATTTAATAACTATGATCTAAATCGATTGCGAACGGATTGTATTTCGAAGAAAAAGTTTCCTTCGAAATTTGTTGTGTGTTACAATAATGTTATTAGTTCGATTTCAATGCAAGTCAAAATAATATTATATAATAAAGAACATTTGATACTATTGTTTACTAAACTAAATTCAAGAGTTATATCCCTGACCGTCAATTAAGAATCAGGAGACGGAAACAGAGGTCCGATGAATTGGCCAATAGCAGCAAACTGACTGCATATCCGACACAGTTCCTCGGAAAGCAGGACGAGACCCAAAGGAATTTTCAAGCTGGATCTATCAGTCACCACCATAAAACACGAAAGGTAAAGATACTACCTCTAGCCATTGCTGATCATAGTCGGAGGTGGCCATATTTTTGTTTGGTGAAATCGTACGCGTACAGTAGTGAAAAAGTGAAAAGCTGAAGAAGTTCTACCAAGGTGTCAGTGGGCTATTTATATCTGCATGTTAAGTTATTAACCGAACAAGCTCTTCTAGACGGGGTAATAACTACCCCGCTTCCGGTGATAGCGATCACTCGAAGGAAATCGGATCGTGGAGTATATGTCGGAGCTTGACCTCATGGACATCGAGGAACTCGTTTATGTCACTAGATCTTACGATGAGCTTCTGGATATATCTTTCCAAGTTCTATTTCCATAAATCTACACAAATTTAACATAAAACTAGTAAGAAAACGGCCTCATCTTGAATATGCTGGTTTCCTCGGGAAATGGCTCGGCAGGTATGTCAACCATGCCTGGTTGCAAGAAGTGAGCCAGATCGCCTTTTTGTGAATCAGTCTGCACGATAGACCAGCCATCTCCAATCCAAGCTAACCTATTGCACTCTTCTCCGTCATTCTCTCCTTCATATACATAGTCGAAATCTTCCCATCTTGGCGATCGTAGACATTCCATTGCGTGCAACGTACTTCCCGGCCAGAGACCAGTAACCCGATCCCCCTTCTCTCCATTACTTCGATACCAACTACTACAATCATCGACATAGACAGTCTTTTGGAAATAGTGATCAATGATCCTCGAGAAATCCTGAACTCTTCGCTTTTGTACTTCCATTCTAGCGATATTTTCTTTCTGAATCTTGCGAATACATTTGATGATGTAGTCGCCAGTCATCTCCATCATTACCGTCAATGAGCCAGTCCCAATCGCAGCATTGGGTCCTAGCATCATAAAATAGTTTGGAAATCCATCAGTAGCCAGAGATAGATAAGTCTCAGGCCATGGCTCAAACTTCTCCTTCATGGACTGGCCGTTCCTTCCAATGACCGGAAAAACAGGGGGTGCGGATGCTTGAAAACCCGTTGCACAGACAAGGACGTCCAGTTCCCTTTCTTCACCACTCTTGAGTATCAGACCATTCGCGCTTGCTTTCAGAATAGGCGTGTCAATGAAATCGACGTTATCTTCTACAAGTGCTTCGAGATATCCAGGTCCCGGCGTTAGTCTTCGGCAGCCTACACTGAATGTGGGTAAGAGAGCCTTAAAAATCTCTGGCTTTTTTGCAAGTCTTTCTTTCATGAGTTCTGTGAAATTATCTCTAGCTGTTTCTGAATATTTACTGCCTTTCAATGTCAAAGCGTGTGCCGAATTTGCGTCACGTGCTATTATTGTCCGGAACTCCAAATAGTGTTCTGGGTCGTTTGCAAACCGAGCTTTCTGCTCTGCGGAGACTAGAATGCCTTAGTATGTGGATTAGTCATGTTTTGAAGTCACTTTACAGTATGTTTCTTTGATTCCAAGTTTCTCCATTGCAACGTCACCAAAAGGCCTAGAGATCCAAGTCTTGCCCCTGATAAAGCAACTCAGCTGTGTTCCAGGCACTTTCTGCAGCGAAGGAATGATCTGTATCGCGCTACTGCCACCTCCGATGACGCCAATTCGTTTGTTTTTGAAGTCATAGCTGAATCACACGTCAGTGGAGTTTAGATTAAAATATTATTTGCACATACTTCATGTCCCAGGCTGCAGAATGCATTACAGGAATCTTGATGTCAGACAGTCCTTCGATTTTTGGCCAGGATATGTTGTTCAAGGTACCCCGGGCACTGATTACAACGTCGGCCTCATCAGTAACAGTCTCCCCTGTCTCGAGATTCTTAACTTGGACCTTCCTGGACATAGATTAGCATTATGAGAATAACCACTGCTTTGCATGTGCGTACCATTTTGCCTTTTTGTCGTCCCATTGAGCACCAATAACTTCGTGCGAACATTTGATGAACCTGTCTACCGAGAACCTCTTGACAACATCTTCCAAATATTGTCGAATTTCTGGTGCAGGAGCATAAAAGCTGCTCCAATTTGGATTTGGAGCAAAAGTATACTGATAAGAGTGTGCTTTTGAAATTGTTAGTTTTGAGGAAAGATTGCCGTACTTATGCTTTACTGACATGGAATATCACAGGCACAGCCTGGATATCTGTTCTCGTACCATGTTCCTCCCACTCCAGCATTCTTCTCATAGATCTTTAGGTTGACATTGCGAAGTCGCTCGGGTATTCGAACACCGCAATAAATTCCAGAAAAGCCAGCTCCAATGACGATTACGCTGACTGGACGAAGATTCTCAATGGCCGCATCTTTGATACTCTGAAGATTTCCATTGGTGACCACATCTGAAGGATCGATCATCTTGAATAAGGTTAAGTTGGTTTGGGGACATTTTCGGTGTCTTGACAATCCGTTTTAATATGAACATTGCATTGCCACGTGAATATCAACCAGGAAGCTCCAGTCGAAGGTGCAAGCTCAATTCCGTTCGCGCCATTAACGGAAAGCGTCCACTATTTCCAATACTCTGTCCCTGATCCGATAGAATTCACCTATGCGTACAGCCGGCATTCGGCATTTTTTAACTGCCAATGGCGTCTTTCCAAAACCGGGGCAAACAATACATCCTCGACATCTTTCACATCTGCAGGGAAGTTTCCAGGGCACATGGGGTAAGGGTAAGGTATTTATTTCGGAAAGGGAACGTTGAAATACGCTAAAGCCGGAAAGTGTACTCTACTGCCGGTACTGCATCCGCCTCATTGTGGATCTGTTCTCCGCAATTTGCCGAAAACTAGTCACGTGCTGGTGGCATGCAGGACAGGACAGGTGATCAGGTTTCATAAGTTGGCGTCAGTTGTATATTATACTTTTTATACACTCCTGTACTGTCAATCATTTACCCTCACTACTACGCGTAATGCAAATCTTTTCATGATTTCTGGTATTTGAAGAGATAACGTGATTCAACTCTTAAGCTTACCTTGTAGACACTTCAATACGAGTAATGTCTGACAACAGATGCCGGGCAATTACCTGATGTGGAGTCAACACACACCATTGAAGTTGATATCGAAGCTTGGGAAGAAAAGAGGAGTCAAAGCAAGTTGAAAGTGCACACTCCGGTGCATTATCCGTGACCCAGGGATGCTGCTACGTCACTAGGATAGCACAATAGCCCCCTAGCGAATTTACACGTTACACGGAAGCAAGCTCAGGGCGGAAAGTCTTTCCCGAAAACTTGGAGCATCTTGCTCGGCTTCAAATATTCTCTTCAATATCGGTAATTTGTAAACTTAAAGCCCGCAAATCTCATAAGCAATTTAGCTTGCGCTGCTTCAATCTCCTTTCGTAAAAGCCCATCTTGACTGTACTTTGACTCGTTATTGACATTCAAATCTCAGATACCGCTCACCAGACTGCTTTCATCCTACGATTCGGGCCACACGTCGATAAGATGCCAGTTTCTCAATAGAAATCAGATGAATCTCGGGACTTCCGAATCTTGCCTTCCCTTGAGCTGCCTTTGTCTAGACTCAGCACTCGACCTATTCAGTCGAGCGGTGGCCATGAAATATACGAAGTTGTTATTATTTGAGTAAGCACCATGTTCATAGTTAATAGCCAGATTAACTAAATATATTCCCGCAGGCTGGGCCAGCTGGAATGATGCTCACATTGTTACTCGCAAGATACAGTCTGGGAGACACTTTAATATGCTAAGACTCAAAACCGGGGACTTTGAAAGCTGGAAAAGTTGACGGGCTCCAGCCGCGGACCTTGGGAGTTCTCAAGAGCTTGGATGTCGCGGACGGAATACTTAACCATGGATGCCATATGTCAGAGGTGGCTTTCTGGAGCCCAAAGAGCAATACTTCAACAGGAAAACCGGCTGCTATTGAGCGTACCTCCTTTGCGCCAGATTTTGTGGTTGCTGCGCGATACAAACACGAAGTCACAATTCACCAAGTTCGTATTGAGCGAATTTCAGAAGAGAACCTAAATTAGTACTCAACGGAATGTATCCAGCGATCGAAAAGGCTTGTAGACTTCGTTCTGGATGCAGCTAGTGATGTTGAATACCCTTTGAAGATTGACCTCGAATAGGAAACTGCCGGAGGGAAGAAAATACAAAAACGGTTCGGAGTAAATGCCTGGTTGGTGCTCATTCGCAAGTTCGGAAGTCAATGAGACTCGATCTTACAGTCGAAATAACAGGCCATACTGGGGACGTCGTCGATTTTGTTGCAGACATAACGTTTCCTGATGTACGAAAGCGCTGTGCTGTAAATTCTGATGCGGGATCCGTCATGATCATTCCTCGTGAGCGCGTCAGTACTGGCCAGTGCTTGGCTCGACTTTATGTGCAGATCAAAGACGAAATTCTTGTGGAAAGCTCCGATCCCGGTAATTCAGTAGTACGGGAAAAGAATCGCAACAGGCGAGCCGCGATCACTCTCGATTTTATTCTAGCATAAATACAACGTATATTTTTGCCTTGCACGATTTCTATCAGAAAGAACACATAGATCGATTGGTAGGCAGCGTATCAGATTGGGCAGCGTATGACTCCTCCTTTTTCAATAAATGACGATGCTGAGCGAAGTCGAGCTTTAATCGTTGGAGACGGTGAGTCCTGTATCTTCCAATAAATCAACCTTTGCTAACGTGCGAAAGCCTGTAATACCCATAGTCAAAAAAAACTGGGCAGGGGATGAACGTTTCCATGATGGATTCTTACAACCTCGCCTGGAAACTAGTTCACGAGGTCCACGCCCTGTCTCCTGGGCTGCCAGAAGCTAGCGTTCTAAAAATATATAAATTCGAATTCATGACAGTTGCACGTATGCTTATCGAGTTTGACACCAAGTTTTCTTCGATATTTTCTGGACAGATAGGCTCTGATAGCTCTGTTGAGGGTCTGGCACACGAGTAATTCCTCAAAGTCTTCAGCGATGGGAGTGTTTTCACAAGTGTTTGTGGAATCGAGTATCCGCAGTGTATCATAGCCAAGGCAACCAGCGCAGAAAACTTACATCTAATTTCCAGCGATATTTATCTTCATGGAACTCCAAAGCCTGGAAGCAGACTACTTGCTTCCATGATAAGACGATACGCGAACTCATATCTGAGGCACTTACAAGATGGCATGCTTCTCTTCCTGTTCATTTCTTCTAAACTATGCTAATCCTGACTTCATATTTCCTTTCCACTGGACGTTTTCGCATTCTCGTATTGACAACGTGACACCTGCTAGAGCCGCATGGCAACTCGTCACGGGCATTGGTAGGAATTTGCAACAAAATCATTCCAACATTCCCAAAGGGTACAGTGGAATTTGTTGCGATACATCTCTTTGTAGAGCGGGCATTTGAATGGACAGATATTCAAACCTGTGTGAAGGAGTCTGCGGAAATGAAATTTCATGGCCCAGTTGGTCAGAAGCTATACAATACATATGGTGTGACTCTGGATGCAGGTCTCGTTGCTGTACGACCTAATGGTTATATTAGGCTACTTATCTCTTTAGCGAATTTCTCACAGGCAGACAATTATTCGAGCGCATGTTTAGTGAGGGCTATGGATTGTCCGATTGTGTTGAGGAAGGAGGGGAGAACGCAAACTTTATACAAGAGCGTGCCACAAATGCCTTACACATATCACACTTCCAAAGTCGTTTTTGGTGTATGTGAGAGAGTTTTCGGAAGGCAGATCCGGGGAAGAAGGTGATTTTCCCAGTACAAATACCACGTATTAGAGTCTACGTTTCTATGAAAACAGAGTTGAACTGTGCCTTCTTTGATCACCAGATAAAATATTGGTTCTTCTGGACCCAAATATCGACAACGCGTGATGGAAATGTAGAACTTCAAGTTTCGATTCTATGCTCATAGGAAGACGAAGAAATTGAGACGTCGTGTTGGAGTTTGAATTATAGATCGCCAATTAATGTAGGCGAGTCTCGGTCTCTGGGATGTTGGGAACCGTTGAAGTACTTTCACTCGTGTCATATTGTCTGGCAGTAATGATCTGGTCCATTTCCATCATTGATGAACGGTTCTCGTCACTGGTGAACGTGTGTAGAGGAAGGAGCCATGGCCAACCTCTGAATAATTTGTTATTCAAGGCGTCGAGCCTGTCGAGGCCTAGCCATGTAACGATCGTTACTTCATAGTATAAGCAATAGTATACTAAAACTTTAGAATATATTAAGATATTAATATAATAACTAATATGTATAGAAAGCTAAATACATTACTCTCATACTTATCCTTACATTTTACAATATTATTAATATATTTAAATATTAGAACCTATTCTAAAAATCTAGTTTTATATAATTCTATCTATATCAAATAATACAATAAGTAATTTATTCTTATTTGGACTTAGAAATACATAAAATTAAATAAAAGAAACATATAAATCGATTTCTTAAATTCTAATTAATAATTATATTTTATTTCTTTTTATTTTATTTATTCCTGAAAGATTATAATTAGATCGAAAAATCATTAAGTATAATAAAGTATTGATTGAGATTGCTTTAATTATAAAACTAATATTTAAACTGTTAATATATAGAATAATAATATTCGGAGTTATTGTTATGTAATATATATATATATATAAATTTCATTCTAAACCCAAGCCCAAAATGATACTCATGAATACTTACTTACTCACTGGTATTTATATTCGAATTGACTCCAAATTGAATTGAATTAAAAACACGAGTCAGTAACCCCCATTACAATCCCCAATCCCCAAGCTCCAAAACTCAAAACCAAACAGGCAACAAGTTCTCTCTAAGCCCCGCCTCCTCTCACATGTAATATATCCCCATCACGCCTGTATCTAAATAAATAATCCTCAGGACTTAGTTTCTTGGCAATGTATCCTGTGTGTCTAAGCTAGGTATTACTGTGTGATATGTTGTGGTTATTGGATGGGGAGAAATAGAGTTTGGAGCAAAAAGCATGGGGGCTTGGAAGTGACTGTGCGGAGTTTGGGTTTGGGTTGGTTTGGCTTGGGGGTTTACTTTACGTAAGGGAGAGGGGGGTGTGTGTTTGTGTTTGTGTTTGTGTTTATAGGTTGATATTATGGTATGGGGCGAGGAATGATGGGGAATGGGGTGGGATGGGATAGGTAGGTTAGTAGGCGGGTGAAATTGGGGTTGTGGATGGAAACTTGGAAGGAAATGGAGGGAAGTGGAAAAGTGGAAATCTGGAAGGAAAGGCAGAGGGACTAGATATATTAAGAGTGTAATGAAAAGAAAAAAAAGGATAGGAGGAAAGAAAAGAGAGTAAGGGAAGGGAATCTGGGGTGCGCGTGTGTGCGTGTGTAATTGTAGGTAGGTATGAGTGAGACAAAAACTGAGGAAAAGGGGTGTGCGGAGCCCCAGATTCGTGGACTGTTTTTGATGGTTGAGAGGATTTGAATACTAGATAAGTACTAGATATATGTGCTGTAATATAATATCAGACCTCTTTATATACTGGGTATACTGTCTGAAATGTTGATAAAATAGCAACTTGGATATATGTACCTAGGTATTCAGTATCAGTACATATCCTCCTATTTTAATTAAACCCCTCGACCTTTACTTATCTAGGTAGGTGATTAACTCACTTACTCATGATTCATGACTCGAACGAACAAGTTTCATTTCCTTACATGTCTTCATACTAGGTATCAATAAACCTACATACTCTGCAGCCATGATCCATCAAATCACGTTACAGATATCCCCGTATATGTAATTCTTCCTATTGCGATGATATTGATGAGCGATCATTTCGCTAATGAATGGAGGGCTTATCATTACCTTGGTGATGGTTGAACAGGCGGTATGTTTCAGTACCTAGGTACTTTGGTAGGTGGTATTGAATATATCCCTAGTAAATAAACGAGAAAATGAATAATACAACTCAGGTCCTTATTATTTATTTCCTCACTTGCTTTACCAAATACCTACTAAGTAATCAGCACTTCACAAACTCTCCTTCTCTCCTTCTCAATCCTACATAAAAATTCCCTCATCCATTTCCTCCCCATCCAAACCCAAATTACCAATCCAACCACATCCAAAATCCCCCCAAAAACAAACATCTCACACCACATCATCTCACACCACATCTCAGCCAATCCCCATAATTACCCCAGATCCTTCCCTCAACACCCGAAGCTAAGTGGATATCCCTTTGTAAATAAGTGGGGCCTCTCACTCCATTCTGCATAAATCCCCAGATTACGCATTTCCGGCGTCATTAGCGAAGGTCAAAGAGGATTAGTGGCTTGGTGTTACCCCGCACGATGGACCAGTTAGATGCGCAGGCTTGAAAACAGGAGGTTTGGGTGGTATGATATGATATGGTGTGGGCTGAGCAGGGAGGAGGTACTTATGAGGAGGTATCTTCCTTTCCTTTGGATGTTTGCTTTCTTCTTTTTATTACATCAAGAACAATACATTGCGATATATTACAAGAAAATCAAATCAATACACAGTTTATCAAATTCAATACGATAAATACCTACTTCATTGTACTTTACTACACAATCGATTTGATATCATTCATCAAGAACAGTATCATCAACATCGACTTCAAATTCATCACTTGAAGCCTCCAATACATCACAACACAATCAATCACAGAATCTACAAAACAACACATATAACAAATCATTCATCATGGTTGCTGTTACTGGAGTTGTTACTGCTGGTGGTAAGTTTCCATTTTATTCTTCGAAGAGTTGATTGTTTTGATGTGATGGGTTGATGTGATGGGTTGATGTGATGGGTTGGAATGTGTTATTGTGTCGCTTTGTCGTTAATGTTCATGAGTTTCATCTCATATCATATAAACATATCATCACGATCATAACGACACATGTCCTCTTCATCCTCATCTCTATCTTTCTCTTTCTTTCCCCCATCATTCCCCCTTCCATCCATACCCCTCACCCTCAAACCCCAAAACTAACACTCCCCTCTAGCCTCAGCACTCGGTCTTGCAGCTGCTCTCGCATCCATGCATCTTCCTGCCAAAACCTACCGTGTAGAACGCACACGACGTCTCTCTCAACCCGCCGATCAAGATCAGGGTGAAATGGCACGCTTGGCTTTGCAAAAAACAAACTCTGCGGGTTCGATTACCGAGAAGACGAAGAGTGGCTTTCAACCGGGGAAGAAGGTTTTGGGTAGAGTTAAGGAGTAGATGTTTTAAAGATGATGATGGGTTATGATATGAATATGGGTTATGGATACGGTTATGGGATGGATGGACATGGATATTGGTATGAATGGATTGATGGATATGGATATGTTACTATGAAATCATGATACGAGCAGTTAGTTACCAGACTTACTGACTTGACTTGATTGGGATCTTCATGAGTCGTCATGGATTGACATGATATGACAAATGAATATGGATGGGATGGGATGGGATGGAGTTTACTTTGCTTGTTTTGCTTTGGGTTACATATTATCACATACATACACGCATTACACATGAGAAATCGACAAAGGTCTAGAAATAGATAGATTTCCTTTCGTTTCGTGGTTATATCGAGATGAGATGAGATGGAATGAATGAATGTATATTTGACTTTCGCTCGTTTGAGGATTAGGATTAAGAATTGGGAATGAATATCATATCAACTCATGAAATTTGAAGATCTTGGGATTCGATATTGTCCACGTGTGAATGTGGATGTGATATACATAGTTGGTCGATTTTTCCACATGGATTTGAAATCTGATTTAGATTTAGATTCTGACTCTGATTCTGATAAAGCACAGGAGAAAGAAAAGAAAGGAAATGTGATAACAAAACAGGTGATTGATACTATTAAAGATACCAAATGACCTGTTGAAACCGGACTGGGAATCTCGGGATGCGGAATTTAGTTTTGAGTTTGGGGATGAGGGGTCTGGAATGGAATAGAATGATGAAATGGGAAGTAAAGTGAGACTTTCTTTCTTGATTAGATAATTCTTCGATTCTTGATTGTTATATGTATACTTATGTTTATATTTATGTTTTATTAGTAGTTAGTAGTTGGTGATTAGTAGTTGACGATTTGAGATCTAGAATTTGGGATTTGAGATTTAATGATTTAGTAGTTTAGAGTTAGAGTTGGAGGTATAGGAATAAATTAATAGATTAATTTGATTATTGATTGTCGATTAGTTATTTGGGCTGGAGATGTTTGAGATAGGAGTTTGACTTTGAGTGAATGGGGAGGATATAGAGAGGAGAGGAGGGAAGAGGGATTGTTGGTGATGAGTTTGAGAGATTTTCTTGGAGGGGGGGAGGAAAGAAGGAGAAAGGAGGAATGATTTGAATTATGATATTTTGTTTTCGGGGATTTGAGTTTTAAGAATTGGGCTTAGAGGATTGGGTTTGAGGAGTAGTTTCTTGGGGGGTGGTTTGGAATGAATGAGGTTTTTGTGATTACATTTCGTGGGTTGGGATTTGAAGTGCGCAATTATTGAGTATCTGGTTATTTTGATGGGTTTCGAAGAGGAAGCGGAAGCTAAGAGAGTGGAAGAGTAAAAGAAAGAGGGGGGTAGATGTTTGTTTTGCTTTTGAGGGAGTTTTGAATCTGGAGGTGGAGGTGGAGGTGGAGGTGGAAAGATGGAGATTGAGTTGGGATTTTGACGTTGGGATTCTTTCGAGTAGGGTGAATGATTCAGTTATATGTTTTTTGATCGGATCCCTTCTTGATTTACATTTTGACTATCTTCGTCTCATGTCAACGTCGCGCAAGGAGTGCAGTGTTCAATACATCTTTTTAGCCCTAAGTTGGCAGTCTTGAGTTCATTGGGTAGCATATCACGACTTAAGGTGAAGGGAAACATAACTTTATATAGGTACAAGATATATGAAAATACAGGACCGAGAAGCGAGATCTGGGGATGTGGATACGGAGGGAATTGCAATGTGCAGTTATCTTTTATTCACATGAAGGCTCTTTAAGGTTTTCAAGGATGGTAGTCATAAAGATGAATTTCTTTCGAGGAAACTTTTCGAAAGATAGTATCAATTATAAAGTCGAGGTGAGGCTGGAGCACGTCTTGAATCTCTTGCACAATCAACCTGATAGAAGAAGAGCTTCTAAAAGTCTCAGAGTCTGATGGATCCCTGATACTTAGCTACTGTGTTCCAGAAAGATTGCAAAATCTTTGTAGCCCCCGATCAAACTTGTCAGAACATAATAAAAGAGAGTGAGAACTTCTGTCCCCAAGTCTGCCTGGTATGCTTGATCGAAATCTCACATCGTGAAGCGAAGCTAATTTTTACCAAGTATTTGGCTGATCTCATTTGCTGCGCCACCGCGCTAGTAGCATAGGGGGATCCGGGACTCGTGTTATTATCTGTTGATTACCAAAGGTTTAAGAATTCTAACGATCGGGGTTCTGTGATTTCAATCTTCGTCTCTGTATCGAGCAGCCGGTTTTAGGGAGATGGCTATCTACTCTAAATCAATCATGAAGGCTGAGCTCCTGCATGAACTTTCTACTGCGCCTCGCACATCACGGGTGCGAACATCATTTTCGAAGTCTTTAATTTCAGATGTACTAAATGTTCAAACAATCCAATTAATTTGGATCAAACGTGCAACGTTCTTCCAATTTCCCTCCTATATTCCCCTTTGAGATTTTCCCACCGCCACACCTCTTCGTTCTGCTTTTCCTCCTTCACCCCCGCTCCTCCTTATCGGTTATTTACCTGTACCTTACTAGCGAACCGTAAACGAGTGAGCACAACCTAGCCTTCCTAATAGAGCTTCTATGAAGTCATCATTTATAAAAGGCAACAAAAATGAAATGCTTTTCATTCGATTGGAAAAGAGAAAAGAGAGTTCCTTGCTCTCACTCTTTACCACGAGAGCAACTTTTCCACCCAACAGACCAGTCGAAGGATCAGGCTGACCTGAGAAGTTTAACAGTATTCGATTAGACTGTACGATTCATAACGACGATTTCTTCGATTCAGGTGCGGAGTGCGTTGTAGCTGAGGAGAGAAAAAGGGGATGTTGTAGGCTGACCTTACAACCGTGGCGCTAGAATCACTTCAATAAGTGGTTCAGCGCAGTGGTTGATTCAAGTCGGATTCTTCTAACTACGGGTTGAGAGCCCTGACTATATACGCATGCTCTCCTGTACTACATGGGACTAACCGAGTCTTTGAATGCCCTTATTTAGGCCTATGCCGTACAACTGACTGATTCCTGTGGTCTCTCCCGTAGTCCATGAAATCCTAATCCGACAGATGTGTAGGACCCAGGCGGATTAGGGGTGATCACAGACCTCTCCTGCGGCCTAAATAAGAAGAACGATGGTGTGATATCGGATTCCAGCGGAAAGGCTATCAGTGTTAAGAGCTGCACGATTGACGTATGGGATGCTTTGACGTCAACATCCACTAGTGGGTGCACGGATTCGTGAGACTCGCTATAAGTGAAGCACAATTTCGCATCAAAAATCAACATTTTTAAAAGTCTATTTCATAGATCAATCTGATATATTATTGATCAAAACTTCAAGATTATATTAAGTAAGCTTCGAAATATACTATATCAAAATTTTATCTCATAAAAATCAATTTTGAAATCAAAAACTACAATATGACATCTTTATTATAAATAATATTGAAGGGGGAAAACGAAACTAAATTCGATCATCAAACTTCAGATCAAGAGATTAGGAGATTGAGAGATTGGGATTCAGATGTCTAAAACCAGCAATCTGTACTAAAATGCTGTATTTTTTACGATTTGTCTCAAACAGACGTCATATAGAGTCGATTTTGGGTCGCAAGCATGATCGGCACACTATGATGAACATTTCTATATACCCAAGCAAAAAGCTGATAATCAAACTCAAGTATTATTTGTTCCAACAAAAACTACTAATACAGCAGCGTAGGTCGCTGTTGCTGTAAGTGTATCCTTGTTGTCAATTTTAAACCCTAGACTAACGTTGAGAGCAAACAGTATAACAGCCACCGATACTGTCACAAGACTCTTAACTTTCCCCGCATCGATGCTCATAATAAGCATCGGTACAATGAGAGCCGCTCCGCCCCCAACGGCAATAATGAACCTAGCCAGCCAGTCTACGAATGGCGAGTAGGTCTCAGGGAGGCTATTCTTATAGAAATCAGTCCGGCGTGCGCTTTGCTCCGTGGTCGACCATGAGAGCCTCTTGTGCAAGTATTTGCGCAAGAACTCTCGTACGGCATCTCTGGCAAGAGGGATGTTGTGAAAAAGCGAGAGATACTTTGTATCGTAAGGGGCGCCATCACGATTAGCAATGCTTGGAAAGCCGTGTTCAAGGAAGATGCGGTGGTTCATGGTGATGGAGGGTGGAACGCGGCTGAGATTACTCATATAGTCAGTATCTCGGATTGCTGTTACTTGGGAATGTCAGAAACTGGAGAAATGGGGGTTTGTATCTGGGAATATTCCATTACCATAGTCATGCATGGTTTCCTTAAGCTTGACCATCTGTGCCTCCGATGTTGTTCTCTTCTGCCATATCTCTGCCAGGATATTGTGGAGATGTATAGTATTCAGGCGTTGTAATGCAGCAAACTCGGGATATAACAGTTCGTCTTTTCCCAGCCCATTATTATATTGCACGAGCTGGTCCCAATATCGATCTTCGGAAGTTTTCGGTTCTGCAAGAATTCTCGAGTCCTCTATCGGATTTCCTCCATCGCTAGCTAGCTGATCAGAGCTTGATAGTGGTTTTATGATACCCGCTGATGACATTTTGGGAAGCTCTGAATACTGTAAACTCTAGACTTTCAATCGATACTACGTGCGGCTGATATATCTGGCCGCCTTAGTTCTGCCACCAATTATATGCTTCCATCCGCACATTTTTGAGGTGCTGTTTTGCCTCTTCCAAAGTATGAAAAGAGGTCCTTTGAGAAGCATTATAAGGGTTTCTGAGGAGATATAAGATATACACTCTTACATTTCCAAAGTAATCACTAAGCAATTATCATCACTTTTTTGATCAATAATTTCAAAAGATCTAAGAATTCACTCTTTCGACAAGTCCTAAATTGTGCTAATACACAACACCTATATCCAGTTTTACCCAAAGGCGGTGAGACAGATAACAACCTGTGGGACTGACGAGACCGGATGCGCAGCCTCATTACTATCTTACCTGGCGACGATATATCGATATATCCTAGGAAACTTCCTCTTCCTGGCTGATTTGAGAGTGCGCTTTTATTCTTTGATTGTTACTGCTCACACCCTGTCTACGATAATTTCTGTAGAACAGAAAGATGAATCTCTTTAGATCACGGGTGGGCATTGGGAAATTCAGCAAGCAACTGGTGGCAATGTCCATTCCCTCGACGGGATTAGGTATCCAGATAGGAGAGTGTACGTTGTCTATGATATCACATTTGACGAAAGCTGCGGACTTAGTAAAGAGTATCGAAACCAAGAGACTCGAAGATGAGCAGCAATTGGAGGGCGTGAGCAAGGCCGGTGAATCAGATCCAGCTGCCGGGAAACTTTTTGGCCAGATTGTTATGAGCGCAACTGAGATTAAAACAGCGCTGGAGAAAGTTGAAAAGAGAACTCGGGTCTTGACTGATGGTACGCCCTGTATTACTCTCGATGGCACAGAAGAAGAGACACTTATAAGAACAGCAAAGAAAGGAGGAGTCGAAATCTGTGCAAAGACGAAGACGATGCTTGTGGACCCACTTGGCGAAATGATGAATACACAATGGCTCCCTCAGACAGATCTTGTTGAGAATGCAATTAAGAAAGACTGGACAAAATACAGTGAGGTTTGTCAGAGTATCACCTCTGATATGATAGCGCATTTGGGGGGATATAAACAGCTTGAGAATAGTAGTGAATCTACTAGCTCCCCACTTCTTAAGAATAATACAGCACAGTGTAATATATTATAAATGTTTACATTTCGGTATAATATATACAACCTCTGAATAAATGTTATTTTGGAATATGAACTATTCTTTGTAGTATAAATAATGAGTTTGATGTTTTCATACATAATAAGAGGGATTTCACCAGAGAAATTGGCCGCTTGTAAAGTTAGCCCGTGCGCACGGAGACTAACAGCCACTGAACAAGATTCCTTCAGTCCTTCGTCCCAGCATATACCAAGGGATAAGGAGGCACAGAGCTTGAGCTGTTGTCTATTCGCCTATGGGAACCAATCTTATTTACCTCGGGGCGAGACCATATTCCAATGTGTATGTATCACGGGCCGAGTCCCGCCGGGGAACTTGCCAAAGATGCGCTCTTTCTTGTATGCTAGTAGGCACTGCTCGTCTGGCTCCAACAATCGACTGTAATTGCTTATCCTCGAACGTCACGGCTCGTACTCGCTCGAATTTCCGTCGTCGTCGCTTCTAGACTTGGAATCGCTGTCGCTCAAACAACCATTGCCATCGCTACTGGGCGTTACACTCCTTCGCGATGCAAGCGCTCTGCCATCGACAGTTCTGCTTTTCTGGTACTGAGTGCGCGTCACATCGATGTGGTCACAAGCTTCTTCTGCGGCAGTCGACAAAGTCGCACCATGAAACAAGACCTGGAATAAGGTATACCGGCTAAAGCCAATCAAGGGGAAAGAATCTTGTTTCTTCGGCTTGATTGTGAGATCGTCAATCCTGCCAGAATGACTGATGACTTCAATGAGCCTATCAAGATGGCTGAAAAAGACTCCTCGCTTGTCATAACTGTCTCGGATATTCTTATATCCTCCCTTTCTGGTGATACAATGAAGTTGATCTGTTAGGCAGAGAAATCTGCTTGCTGGTGTCATATTTTTAGAGCAACGTTTCTTTTTTCAATTTTGATTAGGTATCATTTGGAAGATATTTCGAGTTTTTCAATATGTCTAGTTTAAGTTTGACAGCTTGACTTGCTATCGTCTCGACTTTTTATAATGATGAAAATAAATCAGAGCCAGTAGTGAGTAGTATTTCTTTATTGTCAACTCATCTAGTCATTTCATTATCGCTATACTTGAACTCCCCATCTAGCACACCGAATCCCCCCTCTCTCCTCAAAATATTAAAGCAGAGAATAGCAGTTGCTAGGAGCGAAGAATTGGCTATTGTATTCCCCCTAAGTCCATATTTTCTTAGGATATCTCATCATGTTTATGAAAAGAAGAGAAAATTATACAGCTTATATACCTCCATACACAGAGTCTAGACTTCAATATGTGGGATACAAGATTCATTCTAGTTTGATCGTTTTCGTACCATAGATATTCTATGTACAGAAAATTCTTCTTGGCGTTCCTCTTGTTTGATTAATACATATGAACAAGCCCGTAGTCACTAGGACAAGAGAAGAGAATATATAAACCCTCCGCATCCCTTCATAGGTAATCCATAGACTATAAACCAGGTATCCATGAAGAATTCAGGAAAGATTCTGAAGTGAAGAAATATTCGAGTACACTCTCTTGTTTCGATTTGCAGATCTTTTGTGTTATAAACTTGAAAATGGTGATACCTTTGGGAGTAGGAGGAGAATCGAGTTTGGGTTCTTGAGAGTCAGTGGTAAGTTTTTTGACAATGAAAATGAAATTTCATTAAGTTTAACAGCGTGACTGTCAAAAATGAGATGTTAATGAAAATCTCCTATTTTCCCAGATGGCTCCATGGTATAAGCAAAAACTTCTATTGGGCCATCTATACGTATCCACGAATCAGAATTTCCTCGGTAGCGAGCTGTATCAAGTTGATGTTCTTGTAGCTGATCCTCAAGACTCTTTGTATCTATTTATGTATTATGAATTGAATTTTGAAGAAAGAGCAAAGTAAAGGGTGTCATTCACTATCTTCAAAGGCTCAATGTGATATGCTGGGCTATGAGGATTCTTTTACTACGAGAATCACCCTCTATCCAGTGGTTTCAGAGATATTCTAGCATCTAGACGATAACCCGCTGTTATGGAATTATAGGCGGGCTATAAAGATCGTCTACTTTCTTAGAGACTGTTCGGTAAAAGTCAAGTGCGGAAGCAGAAATCTCGCGCGATGACATCTTTGTAAGACAGACTATCCGTTTCTGTACAGTTGATTTGAATTTGACGTTCTATTAAATAGAGAGGAGATTTTTTGTTCAAGAGACGATATAGCAACACTCATACTCATCGATAACAACAAAACAATCTCTATAAAACGACAGTAAAATCTATCTCATCACATCTCTGCCAATTTTTCACACTAGCAAGACATTAAATACTAGCCAGACAGACACGCAAAAACCCCAGGATCTGACAAAATCATTCTCATCAAACTGATGGCAAAACGCATAATTCAGTTGCGAGACAGTTCTATCAAGGCCGCCCTGTGCACATACACTCTTGTTTTCCAAACTTTGCCTAGATTCCAGTGGGAGAGGTATGCATGAAGTCAAGTAGGAGAGATATGGAGAGGTATTTATGTTGATAGACGAATTGATATTTTAGTTGAGTTTGAAGGGCTTATGATTCACTGGAATAGCTCAGCCTTAGCGTTTATTGAATGACCTGGTTTATTGATGAGGGGAAGGGGGGTAAATAAGCGATGTTGTAGATAAATATCAATCAGTAAATCAAAATGAGAGGGTGAATTCCACTTCACAGAATCTTGATCCGAGAATCATACCATCACTCGCTACCTATTTAAGAGGGATTTCGATCCAGATAACCAACTCCAATTAATTTGGCTACTCTTGAGAAGGCGGTCTATGTGTCGGCACTGAGCTTTGTCCCGTCAGAAACTCGAAGATTTGTTCCACAAATCTGAACAGAATCATGGAGAATAAAACGAGGATTCTTGTATTGGGTTTCGCTATCGTCTCATACTTGTCAACACAAACGTGAAAGATCTCGATGACAATAAAATCATCGTCGAGAATTAGCACAAGCGAGAGTATTGACAATAATATAATCCACCATCATCTGATCTAAAAGTCACAAGTATGAAAATCCATACTGACAATCACAACGAGTTCTTATTCCGATTTTCTCTTTTCCAGTAACTATCCCCATCGCTGAAAATTTCCGCAACTCGTTGAGTTTACAGACATAGGAGATTCTTCTCCGAAGAAAAAAACATCAACTCCTTTCGAAGTAAGTATTTCATGCATCATATGAGTTGTATATTCTACTTACAAGACTAGCTAGCCACATTTATACCAGCGAGTCCATGTGGATCAAATGATACATTCTCTAGTCTGCTCACTTTCGCAGTCTGTGATTTCACATAGATAGTCCACTGAAAAGGGTTCCTCATAACCGCGAGTATTCCTTCACCTAAACCATTACATAAAATATTCCTGGAAAGAACTTCTCAATTCGAGGAATAGAACTGTGCTTGAGGTCAGAAGCACCGGCTCAGATATATTTACATATCTCGTGGACTTTGAGGCTAATTTTCTCGACGAGGAAGAATTAATAGTCATAGTATTAATGACAGTAACAATATGTACTGTAGCTAATAAAAACCCACCATCAGATGAAATCAAAACCACAATAATAACACAGAAAACACAATTTCACTTTGCTTTGCCCTAAGTCTAGATCGTCTTCCTATTTATCCACCGATGATTGGCAATGTCAAACGTTTCCATGATGTCAATCACCTTACAGGAATCCACAACCTATCCTAACAATACGCCATATCATTCATCTACACAAAACCAAAAGCAATAGATTCCACCCTTTTATATCCATATCCATCCCCATCTCATTCCCAGCAAAACCAGAAACCCCTATCCCACTTCTTCGAAAGATACCAGGAGAAGTAAAATACATAATCAAAAGGCTCTATCAAAGTAAAAAAAACAATTAATGTATGAAACACATTGCAGTAAATCTAGATCACATACCTGGTGCGAGATTTTAAGTTGGAGATTGAATATCAACTTGTGTTTGTTAGGTTGATGATTTGATTAATTACAGCACATAAAAGAGCGTAGAGCGGGTACTCGAGAACTGATATGCATGTATATTTCAATCAAACAATAATATCATCGCCCCAAGTAGCCAGTTGAAGCGAGTCAACATGAAATTTGACCCCTAAAATCGATTTCCGCAATGGCCAGCTTACTAGATGCGAACTTTCGCAAGAAGTGCGCAATATATAGCGCCTCAAGACGCAAAAATCAAAGAACACCTACTAGTGCGACTTCTGAGACTTCTCTGGAGGGAGTTTCGAGCTTATTCACTTGAACATTAACGTAGTATTCATAGTGTCCATTCCCTAGATAATCTCTACTCCCCAAACACAGAAATCTCATACCAACCTCCTATTAATCCACCAGATGCTTAATCATCAATTTTCAATCCCTCCAAAACCCATCACACACAGTAAACATCCTTCCAAAAACCTTCTCATCGCCACCAACGGAACACCATGTCTCATCACCGTATTCTCATCCCACGAAGAATGCAATCCAATTAACAAACCATCATCAGCTCTCACCAGGGTACCTCGAATGTCCCAATAAATCCACGCATCATATTTCAAGCTTCCAATTTCTGAATTCTCATGCGGATCCTATCCCTATCTCTTCCCACAAAAAGATCCTTTCGATACCTCAACAAGAATATACTTCATCTTTCAATTATCCTGAGATTCCAAATCATCGCTTCCCGGATGTCCAATACATATAATGCATATCTCATGATCCGGAAGCTGTACTGCCTATTCCATAATGAGAATTCTGGGATACTATCCCCAATAAATCATCACCAATTTCCATCGTTACAACAGTCCACAGCGCCAAATCATGTTTTCGATCCCAAACACGACATTCGATCGATTGCAAGACCAGTATAATATAAAAGTCATTGTCGTGGTTTGGATTTCCATTCTTCCTCGCTCTCGCTAATGCAATGAGAATATGTAACTATACATTCTGCAGGATCAATACAAACCGCAGTCCCGGCTTCATATTGCTCGAAAATCAAAATTGATATTAATAAATTACGAACGTGAATTCCGGGTGGTGAATCTTTGAGTGTGATAATGTGGTACCTAGGTAGCTTTAAGTCGTGATTATTTCTTGCGAAGAAATGTAAGTTCGACTTGGTTCAGCCCTCGTAAGGTGGAAGATGATGGTATGAGTTGAATCTTTTCATTCGTTCTTGGTGTGGTGGTGCGGTATGTGAGGTTTTATTAGAGATAAATTTCACTAACTATTTCAAATTTGCAGTCGGTTTGAATGGAGTGGATTTTTCGGGACTGTATCCAGAATTGAGGATCTCAGTATGCGTTTGTTGTTGATCATATTCGTATTGGCGAATTGGTTGCTTGACTATTCATATTTGTATAAGTACCTACCTATTCGAACTTGGAGTTTTTTGTAAGCATCGATACTCAATGTCAGTAATGTATAACACCAATCCCCAACATTGCATTACTGAATTGAATACTTTGTATCGTAATGTCAAGTCATGTCGTGTCGTGTCAAAAAGGGCTTCTGCATCTCGATCTTAAATGGTCTAGATGTACCTACCTAGGTATGCAATGTTAGATGTGAGTCTGGCCACGATCTGTTCCAGGTAGTTTCTCAGGGGCGTTTTACAGACCAAGGTCTGGCCAAAGTCCGACGTGCAACAAAATTGTTTGTGAATTCTGTGTTTGGTCGGTTCGTTTGGATATGAATGAAGTTTATATTGTTAGAGGATGCCTAATCAATTTCTAATCAGTATGTGGTATAACTTGAGGATATTTCTTCTCCTTTCACTGGTGGCCTCCATTTTGAAGGGAAGAATACGAATGGGAACGTGCACTGGTTGGATGGTATGGTGCACAATGTTTGTGTGTATCACGTGATATGTGATATTTTCGGGTGATAGCACTATGATCTTGAATGGATGAATTAGTTGAGTCCAGATAATCTGTAAGCTATATTCGCATATTCAAAAAGGGTGATTGAACACCAGTTAGAGGTTACTCTACCAAAAAATGTGATATAGCATTTGAGACTTCCCCCCGAGCACGTGCACTCCCAGAAATCCAATCTCTTGTCAATCTAGAACTATGAATGAGGACGAGAGTTGTCAAATCACAAGTCTATGGACTACAACTCCACTTTTCATCTGATCTTCAATAGCCTATGAACATAATGTTACTGGCAATGACAACATATCAAGTCTGGATCTTTCTCTAAGCCTTCCACTTCCCCCCGCATTTTCATCTGAAAGTCCGGAGATTCTCTCTCCCAATGTTAGGATTCCGTGTCATTTCTTTCGGGAGACTTTTCCAAATGTCCTGAGAGTTCTTTCTGTTCGTGTTTCGAGAATCTGATAGATTTTGTATATATAATCCCATCTTACGGACCAAGACCACCGCAATAGTCCAAAATGTCTCTGAAAAGCTGTCTATACGTAGGAGGAAAAAAAGGCCGGAATTGACCACTGCGCAATGGTACGTGCACCCTCACCAAAACAACGCGTAGAGAGAGAGGTATTACGCATTGGTCAATTCCGGCCTGTTTTTTCTCCTACGTATAGGCTGTCAACCTTATGCCACCACTAGCCGAGTATGCACACAATCACACATTGACCGATTCAATATGTTGATCCGACAACAAAATCAATGAAAATCTTTCACATAATCTGATTTCACCATTTATTCCAGAATTCTGGGTAGAAATCTGGGCAAAACTCTGGGCAATATCCGTATGTAGATGATTCAAATGCGGGGTGTTATGTGGTGGTGTGGGCGTTAACAAATGTTGAATATTTATCTGAAAATACCTATTGATCTCTCTACTGTCTCTCCCATTATACACACCTAATTAGCCGGTCCATATGTAGAGCAACTCACGGTATGTCATATTGTATTATATCTTATCGTCATATCTACAATACATCCTACCTACCTACACACTTACATGCACGCATTTCGGATTTCATCCATCACTACCGTATCCTACCTTGATATTCCATCTGTATTAAACTATCTGGAGATTGTTGATAGTGAGGTTGTATTCCATATGCCTTATCTCATACCTCATATCTTGCACCCTGCTTGTCATTGCATATCCAAAGTACTCGAAGCGGGGTTCTGATGTATCGTAGACAACAGAAATGAGGGGTGAATCGGGGTGATCAATATGTATCTCTCGCAATTATCATTGTTTCAAGACAAGATAGGCCGGCGATAGAACAAAATGAGAGCTGAAATTCATTCCTCGGTCACAAATTAGATTCATGTGAAAGGCCGATGATTGAACCTTGATAAAGTTTAAGGATGATAGGGATGAAGATTTGCTAAGGGTTTCCTTAGTGTGTATGGGAGGGAAGATCATTAATTTATGGATTCGGTAGATTTCCTTTAGTCTTTTCGAAATGTGAATTTGAACGGGATATTGATATCGATATATGCGTAAGGGAAAATTCTAGTTCTAGTTCTTGTTCTAGTTTCTATAAACTGCCGATGGAAAAGATAGATCACGATGAATACCGCATCTAAACCCACTCGTATACTCGTACATCGGAAGAATTATTCGCACGGAAGTCAGTACTAATTTGTGCTATACTACTACATATATCCACTACACTACACAAGATCAGATTCCTTCTTGAGTCCGAACAACAGTAGAGACAACGGCGGCAGTTAAATTAATGAGCTTTGATGGTGTTGTTGTTCAGTACAAGATCAAGCTTCAGTAGTGGAGAAGCCGAGATCCGGAGCATCGAGATACCCCAATGTGGCGGGGATTGTGGATTTATGGATTTATGGATACTTATCTAACGGGGGGAAGAAAATTGATATTCCTTGATATGTGATTGGCTGAAAGAGATTTAATTAAGCTTAATTATTATTCAGCTATATCCACAATTTAACAATCTGAGACCTTTATTCGACGCAGAAGAAAATCATATGGGGAAGAGGGGAAGGAACGGGAAGGGAGGGGAGGGGAGGGGAGGGGAGGGGAGGGGACATTTTCTTCAAATATTTCATTCCAACCTCTTCAATCTCTTCAACTCTTCAATTCATGAACGACAACAATTCCTAACAAATCAATTGGTGACCCAAGCAAATTACTCAAATTTCAAAACCCAAGCCCCCTAGTAAAATGTTGGTCTCTACGCGAGTAAACGATATTCAAACCAACCAATACCAACCAACACCACCTCATCACACCAACTTCAGAAATCTTAACGAAAGTTGATCGCTGTAACGACAAGGATATATTCCGGGGTAACATACACATTTGTTCAAACCAACATGACGAGCTTTGCCTAATACAAGAACATCGCCGTTCCGTCCATGATCCACCGAGGCTCAATACTTCAATACACCGAAAGGAAATTTCATGGTGAGATCTGACATCTGATTGTATAGCACAAATGCATCTTACGTGAATAGTAATGGAAGGCTGTGCATGGTTCCCATGTTACATGTGGTGCGTGTTAGTCTCTCGGTAGACGAGATGGAATGTTGTATGACAGTCACACAACTAACCATCAATGTCAAGGTGTGGCAATCTCCTTCTTAATTGGTATACCAGATCGTATCTTTAATTACGCCAAAAAGCTTAACAGAGCTGTTCAGCTAAAGAGGTGTGGATTTGATGAGGAATTATCGTGGTGACTACGAGGTTTCGTGGTACTCTTCGGTCATTGCGAAACGATGAGACCTCAAATCAGCCACTTGGAAATCCCTTTTTGCCATTCATTTTTTGGTAATTGTGTAAAATGTGCTCACATGCTTTACACCTTTTCTTTCAAATCGGACATTATTCCCCATGGGGAATTCAAAAGTAGATCCAAGACTTTCACTCGTTACCCTTTCGATCATATCTTACTTGCCCCCCCTAGTCAAAAGACCCCTCTCTCTGTACATATCTACAATAACTCCACATTAGATTGATCCCCCTTCCTTTCTCCACTTTGGATTTTTTTTTCAAGAGATATAGAAGTATTGAAAGTTCGCCATTTTTCTTTATTCGACTTGTTCCATTTTTTGATCATCGTCATCGTTATAGGGGAATTATATTTCTTTGTTTAATGGTTGTGAGACGTCATCAGATGAGATTTATTGGATGAATATTCGACTATAAATTACCATTATCATCTCAAATTCCATATCCACCAACCAGCGGAAATAACTCCGAGTAACTGATCCTACGAGCAAATCGATATATTTGCGATCATCCCCAAAACTCGTCGTTGAAAATCAAAATGGTAGGAGGATTAGATGATTCGGATCAAAAGGTGGAGAGAGCGGAGGTTGAACAATATGAGACAAATCCACCAGCAAAGAGATCATTCGGTGGAAAAGTAAAAAGACATTGTGCTCGATTTTGGTGGATTCATCTTATAATTTTCTGTATCTCATTTCTCATCATTGCATTATGTCTGTAAGTATTTCTCCAGATATCCGATATCTTGATACCCGTACTGACATGAATAGTGTTTATGTCGCTATGCCTAAGATTGCTCAAGATGGTGTTAATGATTCTTCTCTCGAAATCACACAACTCAAATTCACAGATCCAACGCCGGACACCATTGTTCTCAGTCAAGTAGGAATTCTTCACAGTCCTTCAATGTACACACCTACTCTTGACCCTTTCAACGCCTCCTCATACCTAGTCACCAATGGACAATATGCTTCATCCCCAATGGTCATCATTTCTCTCCCCAAAATCCACGCTCTCCATCCTAAATCCACCATCTCCGTCGAAAACCAAGAAGTATCAATCGTCAGCATCGACGCGCTTTCGGACTACACCACCGCAGTCCTCTCCAACGAATACGTCACCACCGCCCTCGTGGGAAAAACCAAACTCCACGAAGGCGCCCTCCCCGTCATCACCGTAAACTACAACCAAACATCCACATACAAAGGACTCAACGGACTCAAAGGATTCAACGTCACCAACGTCCGCGTCAACCTCACTGCGCTCTCCGGCCCCAATCTCTCCGGCTACGCATATATTCCCAACCCCTCCGACATGACCATCGCCATGGGCGACGTCACTTTGGAACTCTCCACCGCCACGGGCGTGGTAGGGAATTCCACCATCGCAAATATGACCCTCGTACCCGGAAACAACACCCTCCCGATGACGGGAACGATGGATCAAACAAAGGTACTCGCAAGCGCGGATCTGAAGACGGGAATCGTGCAGTTGGGGATTGTGGGTAAGAGTGCGATTTACAATGGGGAACATCTGGTGTATTATGAGAGGGCGCTTGCGAGTAATAAGTTGAGCTTGGCGTTGAATGTGGCGCAGGTGGTGAAGGATAGTGCGGGGGGGTTGATTTGAGAGTGGGAGATAGGAAGTGGCGGAGTCGAGTGGAGTGGAGGAGGATGAAGGGATTGGGATTACCTACCTACCTATGGAAATAATTAATTAATTTCTCACCTGGTGTGAAAGAATAGTCAGTCGTGTGTTTGTGTTTTGGGTAATGAGTTATGAGTTCAACCTACTCTTTTCCCTGTTGCGATACTGCGAGAGTAATGAATGAAACATTTTGGGGGCTGGAAGTTAGTCGTGTTTGTTGCTTAATTACTTACATGATTATCCATTTTGCTTATTTTTCAGAGGAGCGAATAGCCCCTGGCATTGAAGTTAAATTGCTAAATTCGGTCGCGACGATCACGCGCTCAAATAGTTCCTTATCTTAGCACGTCTAAATACCCTTAGGGAGGTCCAAAACAGACGCTAATTAATATAAATAAATTGCTTATTTAAGGTTACCGCTGGGATTCCGGATTAGGATTATGATACCTATCTATTTACCTACTTGATTATCTATCTAAAGACTTACAATATAGTTATAGTTACAATTACTATCATATCATATCATATTATATTAAATTATATTAAATTAATTACATATCTTTCTTTCTTTCTTTCTTTCTTTCTTTCTTTCTTTCTTTATTCTTCTCCTCTATATTTCAATAAAAAGAGAAGAAAGAGAACTAAGATATTCTATATTATATAGAATATCTTAATCCTTAATCTTATACTCGCACTTTTAATATTATCAGAAATAGACAGCAAGTTACGTATAAGGAGTGATATATTGAAGTATGTATATCAGATCTATATCCGGGAAGTCCGAAGAAGGAGTTTTATAGTGATATGTATGTGTTACACATATATTATATATATAATTTCCAATATTCTCTTTATAATAAAAATCTATTATCTAAATTATATAAACTTTATATATATATATATTTGTGAAAAGCTTCATTAACTCCTGCAACAATACCAACATTCCAGAGTTGCCTATGGTGTCTACGTTTCTAATAGAGTTCGACAGCTTTACAATTTAATATCGTATTGCAGTATAAGAATACTCTTTGTTTGAATCCTGTTTTCCCTGTTTATATTAGATCGGATTCAATCTATTTAGCAATTCGAATATCAATCTGCTTTCATAAAATCCTCTTTATATATATATTAACGAATTACTTCGGATTTGTTATCTTCGAATCGTAGGGTCACCTTTTTAATATAATAAACAATCCAAATCCAATCTTATGTAAATAGATCTCCAACTTATCTATTACTCTACATAGTTTTCTTAAAATGGTCAATTTGGTTAATTTGGTCAATTCATAATAAATTGACTAATTCGACCAATTTGAACAATTTTTGATAAATTCGACAGATCTGGTGAATATAGTGAATCTGATAAACCTGATGAAATTGTTGAAATAGGTGTATTTGGTGATTTTTATCAATTTGATCAATTTGGTCAATTTGATCAATTTGGTCAATTTAATCAATTTGGTTAATTTAATCAATTTGATTTAAATCAATTAAATCGATTAAGGTGACTGATTTGACCAAATACAACTATTGATTCTCTTTGATATATTTGTATTTAGTATTCCAAATCCAATCCTAAACCTTTCTATAAGTTATAAAGTCAAGATATATAAATTGTTTTGTAAGGATATCGGCTATCTATTCAATTCCTGGAATCCATATAATATATAGTCTTTTGATATTAACCATATTTTTTCGAATATAGTACCATCGAATATCGATATGCTTTACCTTATTATAAAACTTATTCTCTTATATCCAATCAATTCTACTAGTGTTGTTGTAATATAAAGTTAGAATAAAGAGCTTTTCCTCAAAGCATTCTCCTAAATCTTTCACTAGCTTTTCCATCCAAACTAATTCTTTTGTATTCTTGTTTGTTATTATAATTTCAGCTTTCATTATACAAAAAGATATCGATTTCTATTTTGTTAAAGACTATACTATAGCTTCTCCATATCTGATAAGAGCTACTCTTTGAACAGATTTCCTATCAACTATAGATCTCTAAGTCGAATCTATATAAGCTTAATATTTGTATATAAGTATATTTAATCGATTTAAATAGACTATACCTATTGAGTATATATTAGCAAGATATTGAAATAAGTGTTTCGCAAGTACTAGATGACTTTCCTTTAGTGTATATATAATACAAGCAAGCTGGCCAATAGTATATACTATATCAGATTGAGTGTAATTCGAGAAATAGATAATGCTATCAATAATCTAAAGATATAGTATCGTATTGTTTTGATAAAGGAGTTTATTTTTATTCGTATTTCATATAGTTATATTAGAAGGTAAAAGCAAATCTTTTGTATCAGTAAGATCGATTTCAAATCTTTATAAAATCTTTTTCATATAATTCGATTAATGTATCTTAAGTAATCGATCTTGTTGATATTGTTCTATTTGAATATCTAGGAACATATTAGTTTCGCTTAAGTCTTTGTATTTCCATCAACTTCCAATTATCTTTTTCATCGAATTCATATTAATACAATTTCCTATTATCAATAGATTATCTATATATAGTAGGATATACACTCCTTTTTCTATAAAAAGATTCGAATCTATTATCGATTCTTTAAGTCCAATCTCTTTAAAGAATTTTCAAATTATAGTTTATCAAACTCTTAGTACTTGTTTTAGGCTATAAAGTGACTTTTTTAGTTTGAGATATAGTTTGCTTTTGAGTTTGATCTCAGGAAAGATTTCTTCAAAAAATTCTAATATTTCCATAAGGATTTCTGTATCCATTAGTTTATTATTCAAGAAAGCAGTATTAATATCCATATTATCAATCTCTAGATCTTTTACTATAGCTTTTATTAATAAAGTGCATAATGTCGAGTATCTTGCTATATTAGCGAAAGTCTCTTGATAGTCTATTCCATATTCTTAAAGATATCTTTTAATTATTAATCTTGCTTTTCTTTTAATCAACTTACTAAAACAATCTAGTTTATTTCTCAGAATATATCTACTATTTAATAGCTTTCGGCCTATAGATATAGCTTTATTTATGATTTCGAAGGTATTATTATTCTTAAGACTCTGTAATTCATTTCTAATCGCTTTTATTTATATTTAAACATTCCCTCACATAATATCTTCAAGCTCTACTAATTCCTTAAGTATTGAATTATAATTACTAACTAAAAGATCTTCAGAGTATATAAAGATAGTATATAATATAATTATATACTAAACAATCTGATTATTAAAGATCTTTCTCAACTATTTCTTACAACTTTCATTCAAAGTATTTCAAACTAGAGTAGTTATCGAAACAGACTTAATTCTTGAAATCTTTATAACTATTTATACTCTTTGTTTTGAAGATAGAGGTACTTATACATTTTGTATTAGATATCCAGTTCCTTGTAGTTATCACTACTATAGTATTTGCAAAGAATAAATCCGAGCTTCCTCTCGCTCATTTTAGATCTGAACTTCCTCTTGCTTATTGATATATATATTTTCTTATACATCTTCTTGTATTACTAATTACATTCTTCTTTTCATAGCCTTTTGCTTATCATATAAATAAGATTTCCTTTTTCTTTTTGTTCCGGGCAATTCTAGAATATTCTTTTCTTTGAATTCTTTAAATAAGTATTTATATTCATTGAAATCAGTATTTACTATTTTAATAATAGTTTTGATATAAAGATTGAGGAGGCAATAGATTTTATTTCCATCCATTCTAATCATAATATATTCTCCTTTGAGTATTCTAGATTCGAATTTCTTAGTTATCAAATCTGATTGCTGGAGGTTCTTAGTCTACACTTTATAATCAAATATCCTAAGCTTTTTAAAGTTAGACTATCTACTATATATAGCCTTATATAGCGTTATTGATATAGAAAGCATTTCTACCTTTTTAAAAAGTAATACTTTAATAAATGATTTGTTCTTCAGATATATAGTATATTTGATGGTAAGTTTTACATACTAAACTTAATACCTAATTCACTTAACAGCAATCTCGTTATAGTATTAATATCTTGAATCTTCTTTTTGATTACTCCATTCATAAAATGCTTTTCAGGAAATAAGGGTTCGAATATCAATCCTCTCTTTCCAATTTCTATTTGAAAGAATATCTCAAATTCATCTTTTCTGTTATCTACTCTAATAATAGTAATCTTATAATTAAACTTTTTTTCAATCTAATTAATGAAATCCATTAATATAGATACAACAATCTCTATAGATTTATCTTTTGTGAATCTAAGTCAAATTCTTTTTGTTGCATTATCAATAACTGTAATAAAGTATCTATTTCCATTTTCAAAAGATTCTTGAATTCCTAATAGATTTATATACAAACATTATAGTTTTATAGATATATAAATAACTATGTATTTATTGAAATGCTTGTTTATTCTCTTTACAAAACAAGGCTCGTAAGCTTTTTGATTAGTACTTTTTTTCTTTTAGTATAATGTAATCTATTTGAAGCTTTCTTTAGCTTATCTATCTAATTATAATTGAAATAATCTAAGTGTCAATATATAATCTCAGCTTTATCGTTATTCGCATTAATCTTTTCTATTTCTGAGTCTGTATTTGCTATTGTCAAGGTACGGGTAAAGACTTATATTGTACCATAAGGGTAGAAGAGCTATGGAAGAGTGAAGCCCTACTTATAGGAAGTAGGGCGCGCTAGTATGCTGTGCCTGAGGTATGAAGGCAACTATAGATCATGTAGTTGGCGCTGTGACAGTATCCCCTGCTCAAGGTGATCGGTCTACGATTGCAATACTAATTGACTTTTTAGAAAACAAAATAATATTAAAATACTTTAATTTCTATTATTAAATTAAAATAAACTTTCTTGGGAGTAGTAATCAATTACCGGAGCTTTTTAGGTTTGTCTTGGCCTTGATTTGGGGGTGTGTTTGGTGTAAGTATTAGTGGGGGATTAGGAGTAGTAGATCTTTTGAAACCTATTTAAGTGGGTGGTTTTGGTTTATCTGGATTTACTAAATAAAAAGCAATAATTGTATCTTCCTGGCCGTAAAGGTTTTCGGCAGGTTGCTAAGATGCTGGGTGATATTTCCATTTGATTTGGTAATAAAATTTGTCCTCGTTATAATAATCAAATAGTTTATCGAATTTCTATTGCTTGATTTTCTTGTTTATTTTGTTATCTCTTTTTAGAATATAGCCTTGGTTTTGATAGGATTCGGTTTTGTTGATTGCTTCTTAACCAGCTAATCCAGATGAGTAATAGAGTGGTCGGAGTAATGAATTGTGGAATACTGGAAAGATCTTAAAACTAGTGGGGAGCTGGAGTAGATAGACTTGTTTATAAACTTTTAGAATTTTATAAGGGTTATTTTATTTATTATTACCTTTTTTTATCGGGCGATTGGTTTTTATATTCTTAGTATTAATCTATACTTTGTTATCTTCTTTGTATAGAAAAATATTGATACGAGTCTTATTAGTGTAATCTTCATATCTCTGAATGGATTGAGTAGCTAGGGCTTTCAATTTTGTTAGGATAATATCAAATCGATCTGCAATCTCATTGGCTTTTAGGAATTCGTGTTTGTATTAATATAATAGATTTAAGGGAATAGGTGAAAAGAGCTCAACGCCAAGGCGTGGGTGAAAACTGTAGTTAGTGAAGAATGGGGATATGCCGGTAGTTTCTGAGGTAATATTATTAAGCGCAAACTCCGCGAGTGGGAATTAATTATACCAATCATCTTAATAGAAGTTTATAAAAGCCCAAAGATATTATTCTACCATAACATTAATTCTCTCTATTTGTCTGTCGAACTCGAAGTAGAATAAGGAGGATCATTTCAAAGTGATTGATAGATATTCGAATAAATGCTTCCAGAATTCTGATATAAATTGTAAATTTCTATCAGATACTATATTGTCAGATACATTGTGTAGGTAGTAGACTTTTTCGATAAACCGATTGACGAGCTTCTTTGTGGATAGTTTTATAACCAGAATGAAATAATACATTTTCGTTAGATAGCAAACAACTATAACAATATATTAATGCTTTTTGTTATAGTGTTTACTGATTAATAACGGTATAATATAGTCAATAGAGATATCGGACCAGAAGCGAAATAATATTGGTAGGGGTTTTAGGAATCCGAATACAGCAAGACGGAAGGCTTTGGTTTAGAAGTAGAGTTGACAGGTTTGTATGTAAGTTTCGATTTCCCTCGATATATTAAACTACCAGTATATACAGGAAACAAGATTAATAGTTTTAATTCAACCGGAATATCCTGTTGGACTAATGGAATGCATTCGGTATATGATCTGGATACAAAGCTCAACAGAAAGGAGAACAAAGAAACGGTCGCAATAGAAAATTTTATTATTGATTAATCTACAGTCTTGAAAAACGATTTAGAGATTTTTTCGAATCGATAGTGACCAATAACGAGTAATTGGGTTCTGAAGTATTTTACGCATGGTAATAACCAATTCGGATGATTTGTATGCTTTATCGATAAGATTGTTAATTAGCTTCTCAATATTGGGGATAATCATATCCATAGGCGCCGCGGTAAGATCGATATCGTTATTTGTTTATTGGATAAGATTCTTGAATATAGTAATATTGAATACTCTTTTCAAAAGGACTGTTTATAAGCGATTCTTGATTCAGTTATCATTAGGGTTGGTGTGTACAAAGCAATCTTCTGTTTTCCTATTCAATGCATTAGAGCGAATTGCTTTAAAACCCGATCTGTATATAATATAAAAATTGAAACTAGTTAGGAATTCAGTTTATCTAGTTTGTCTTTGATTCAATATCTTTGTCGATGTGAAGTACTCTAGATTCTTATAATCAGTAATAATCTCGAATGACTTTTGAGTTTTATATAGTTTGGGTTTCCATTTTTCTAAGGACTTAATAATAACTAGTAGTTCCTTATCATAAATCTCGTAATTGCATTTGGCAGTGTTGTATTTTGAGAAGAAGTATATAATCGGGTGTAGTCGGCTTTTATCGTTATACTAAGAAAGTATTCCGCCCACAGCCCAATCGGAAGCATCTGTCTCGATAACTGTACAATAATAGTGATCAAACATTGCAAGGACTGGAGCGAAGGTAAAGGTATACTTCAGGTTTTCAAAGGTATTCTTTTAATCAATAGTTTAATTCCATATATTCTCTTTTTTCAGTAGATAGTTTAAAGGTTCTATAATTTTAAAAAAGTTGTAAATGAAGTGTTGATAGAAGTTGGCAAACCCTAAAAAGCGTTGGAGGTCTTTTAGTTTAATTAATGACTTCCATTCGAGAATAGTCTTAACCTTATCGGGGTTTATCTCAATACCATCAAAAGTAATAATCAGACCGAGGTATTTCGTTTTTCTTGTTTCGAATTTGTATTTGTCAATATCAATTTGTAATCCAGTATCAATAAGTCTTTAAACAACTTTACAAATTTGTTTTCAATAATCTATAATATTCTCAAAATAGATCAAGATATTATTTAGGTATGCTGTACAATTTTTATCCAGGAGATCAAAAAGAATATAATTAATATAATTCTGAAACAAGACAGAAGTATTATAAAGACTAAAAGATATCATCAAGGATTCGAATAAGCTGAAACAAGTTGTAAAAGCGGTTTTCCATTTGTAACCTTTTGCAATCCATAGTTTATTGAATATAGTGATAATATCCAATTTGATATAAACTTTAGTATAATATAAGTATCGTACAGGACAATAGCATATCACGATGGAGGGGAATGATTGGATAATAATGGTATAAGTATAAGAATGTGTATATCTCCTCATCTACAGTTAGAACTGATCTCTTCTCGTAGAGAAGAGATCGGATTATATACTGAGTGATCTTCGGGTACCGATCACGAAAGCGGTGATCAGTCCTGTGGCCGATTCGGTTATCGTTGTTCCGCTCCGGAGTATTCTATATAATGAATACCTGACCATCACATGATCTGATCCATGTGGTCTACAACACCGTTTCCGTCATACACCCCCCAGATCGCGATGATCTGCATAAACAAACAAAGGAAATTAGCGCAGTTGCACCTTGTTGGAGCCTCAATGTGGTCTAGATCATACAATGAAACCATTTTATCCCTACTATGGCAGGGCTTTGATATCCATTCCCTATATAATCGATATGAGAGTGTAATACAAAGGAAATTTTGATGCGCCCCTAGCTATCGGTAAGTCGTTTGATTCAGGCATTATGGGGTGATATCTCTCATTTTCCACCATATTGCCTGAAAATTTTCAAAGGATCGCAAGTAAATGCTTTCTTGAAGCCTCACTTCGCTACATATGCCTGCTGATCTGCCGTTACAAACAGAGAATACAGATTCTAATCCTCGTATCCGCAGATGTATACTGTAATATCAGCATTGTTATCCGGATAGAGTAATTGAATTGATAATCATAACAATAATAGCGTTAGGTTGCCAGAGACATTCAAAAGGTCCAGGCAATCTCTGATCAAATGATCTTGCCTATGTGCAGGGCAGATGTGATTTATAATACACGCCCTTTTCTTCGAACTCTTTTTTCTCTAGATATCAATACCATCATATTTTGTTTCCTTTCGAATGGATTACCTGTCTCCTGACAAACGTGGTCCTGATCGGTCTAAAAACCCTGAAAAAACAGGGCGCCGTGGTCGGCCAAGAAAGTATTCCTTTGCTATTCCTTTTTCTCCTTCTACTCATAATGAGTTCTCTTCTGAACCTATATTTGAGTATAATTCACTTCTACTCCCAAGGTCCCCTACTCCAACAGCAACTAATCCTCCGGCAACACCATTGACTGCTCGTCCGAGTGGTCTTGCTACTGTTGATCCTATTCCTACTCCTATAAGCCCTACTACTAATCGATTATTGATTCAGTAGCCATTTCTTCCCGAAAACCTTCCTGGAAATCTCTTGATTGGTTTTCCTCAACTGCTCCTTTCTGCTTTACCATCGAATGATAACCTTGCCGATCCCAATTATACTGCCTTTCTTGTTTGAATACATCAAGCCTGCTAATACCCTTTATTAGGAAATGTTATTAACCCCGTATTTCCTTTTGCCCCTATTATTGTTATTCCCTCTATTCCTATTCCTGTTACTATATAATAAGGATCTCTGCCTATAGCCCCACTAAAAGTAGATATTGTTATTATCTCTGGATTGATTATGTACTAATTCAAAACTAAATATAATCCGCTCGAAAGCATACCTTGTATAATATTACCCCAGGAGTTTATTGTAACAATCCTGAATTGTATTCCTTTTATAGTTTGGAAGGAGTGATTATTCCTGATTCTCAAGAGGCTATTGCGATTCTTACAGGATCAAGGGAAGATTGCCAACTAGTCAAGATCAAGTGTGAGGATCCGGATGACTTCGGAATCCCTAATCCTTTTGATGGCTGATCTGGGTTAATCACCGCTACGCCTACTAAATATCATCCTTTTTGCAATTCGGATAGCTACTTTCACACTCCCTTTCCCTTGTATAATAGTTTTGATGAGCATAGGTTCTATAATCTCTATACTTCCGATAATAATCTTGATAACGATTTGCTTTTTACAGATCTTTAATATATGAAAATTGAAAGTGATTTGTCAAGAGCATTTACCAAAGCTCGATTCTTATAATCTAACAAGTTTACTAAAAAGCTAGTGAACGATCGTCCGTGTCTTGGCTGTATAAAATCCTTGGTCTCTAGGCAAACAAAGATCTTAAATGATTGCCATAAGGATCTCGGTTGTATCAAGAGCATTCGTTATTGGAGTTACAAAATACATATGTATGAGGTCGCTTTGGATATTATAGTTTCTATAGAAAAACTTTGTGCTAATACTTATAAGATATAGGATAAAAAGGTATATACTTATTTCCACCCCCAATCGATTATAGTATTAATAGCCAAGCTAGAGATTGGAAAAGCTCCGCAAAACTTTTTGAAAGCTTCTAGCAAAATCTGAGGCTTGCAAGTCTGCTAATTGTAAAACCACTATAATCGATTTCACGAGAAAGGACTTTTCCATTAAAAAGTATGTTTCTAAGGATTCGGTTTTGAAGGCTTCTATGGACAAAGATAAGTTGCTAGTCCTTATTCGATATCTTGAGAACGAGGCTTGTAAAGCGAAGAGGCTTATTGAGAACAAATAGTGCGAACTCGATTTGTTCTTAGAAAAGGAAAAGGCCAGGAAGTGTACCAGATCAACTAGAAGAGTTCAATCTCCGATCAAAAGGAAGAGATGAATATATTTTTAGCTGGCCTTTTAATTTAATTCTTTGATCCACATACTGATATTCTATAGATTGAGTATTGATCGAAAGCGCTCGAACTTCTGTCAAGACAGATTTTTGATTAATTTATCTGCTATTATATCGGCAATGGATAAGTAGGTGATATTGAAACTTCTTTTGGCGTATTCTTGATGTAATCATATATTCTGTATATCAATATACCTAAGTTTAGTAGTAATCCATTCGTTCTCCTCAACTACTAGGCATATTGATTGTGCATTATCACAGAAAATGGTTACTGGTTTTTGAACTATAAGATCGATCTCTTTCAAAAGATGTAGAGTGGCTATTGTTTCTTTTACTGTTCGTTTTACATCTAACAATTCTGCTTTGGTTATAGAAGTGGTTACAGTAGATTGACATGATGCTTTCCAAGAAACTGGTTCCCCGAAGAGTGACATGATATACCCTTGAGATAATCTTCTGGTTTCCTTGTCGTCTGCAAACGATGTATCTGAGAATACTAGAAGTTGAGGGATTGGCTGGGAACTGTATTCTATGGATAAAAAGCGAGTGTTCTATAAATACATGATACAATGATCAACAGCTTTCATATGATCAGGAGATGGATTGGTAAGGAAATGACTTAGCTGAGAGGCTGCAAATGCAATATCAAGGTGGATTGTGATTGCTGTGTACAGTATTGATTCTACCTTTTCTTGGTATTCCTTGATTACTGATATGATAACTGTTTCATCAAACTTGATAAATTCGATGATTGATAGTGGTATATACACACTACCTCTATTGAGCTTAAATTTCTTAGCGATCTTTTCAATATAGGTATCATGTGCTAGTCAAAGTTTCTTTTCAAATCTGTCTTTCAGAACTTTGATCCCCAGAAACCATTTAGTATCACCTAGATCCTTGAGCTTGTAAGCTGACTTGATCTGATCAGTGATCTTCGTAGCATTAGGTTCGTTATTCTTATAATATATGACCTGGAAGTCATCGATAAAGAAAAGAATTAGCACGGTATGCTCCTTGTTGAAATAAATGCACGATTCTTCTATACATCCGATCATTCCAATTGATCTCAGAATTGATGTGAAATCCTTAAACCAGATGGATGGTGAATCACAAAGCCTATACAAAGCTCTATTAATGATCACATTCTTTCCTAGTTTCTTGAATTCATCAGGTAGTAAGCATACTATAAGATTGCCAATTGAATCGTGTTGTATATTCACAAAAGCATTAACTATATTATATTACTTGATCTCAAGATCATATTTCGCAACTAGAGATATTATGATATGAAACGATTGACTTGCAAGTATTACTGTATATATACTCTCAATTATAATTTTCTCCTATAGATCTCCCCTTACTACAAGACATGATTGGCATCGAATAATAAAGTTCTGATTATCACTTTTGTAATTGAATATCCAAACCAATAGAATAGGTTTGGTAGACTCTGATTCAGAGTCTATCTTACACCATGTTTTCCTTGAACACAGATTATCGATCTCCTTTTGACAATTAGTTTTAAACCATGGTCCTAGGATATACTTATCAAGCTATTGATATCGACTTGAGCATTTGGGCATTTGAAAAAGGTGAATACATGAATTATCTTTTGAATTTGAAATTATTAGATCGAATGGCTAAACGTTCTTCATTGCAACCACTGCGGCGATTATATTATACATTATTATGAAGAAGTGTTTTTTCTTTTGATCCTTAATCTTCTCGAGATTAGATCAAAAGGTAGAATGGAAATTATATAGGGATTTGTACATTCTACTATGATTTCCAGGATTGATCCTTGAGCGGGCGAACTCAGAAATGTTGGTATAGAATATACTATTCCGCCTGTGTCTTTTTCGAGGAGGACTCAATTGTGCTTGGTCTAATTGATTATTTATAAATAATTGATATTGAAATGGATTCAGATTAATTTTAGGAATCTTTATTATCATATTGCGAGCTCTTTTTCGGAGATGATCGTTCTGAAAAATTGAAACTTCTTTTGACTGCTTGATTGCTTTTTGATTAGATAATCGCTTTAGCGAATCAAGCTCCTTTATAATGTATTCCGGGTTTGGATTCTAGTCTACTGCTTTTCGAAAAGACTTTGTATAGTATCGGGTATAGGATGAATAATTAATCAATAAAGAATCAGAATTACTTTTATATTCTGTTCTGAATATTACAATCAAAACTCCTATATTTTCTGTATCCATTACCTCTAAACTATTATTATTTTCTTCAACGAAACTCCCAGGATCGAATACTGTTATCTTTTATTTCTGAGTAGCTAAATTTACGGGCTCGTTATATTCTATCTGTATTTAGGTATTGTAATCCATAGGAATAATAAAAGCCAATCTTCCATTCACATCTCCTAGCATCGAAGCAATATATGGCTATAGATCCCCACTATCTCCTAGCATCGAAGAGCTGTTTAATGATCCGGGGGACAGTTGAATGAACTTCCCTTTGCTCAATGTTTTGTTTATTTTCTGTTTTTTATTCCCTAGATAATCACCTTCTTCAGAATTCTCAGAATGTAAAGAAGATAATTAATTATTTGAAGTGTATATAATGAATAAGTCTAGGGATAATAACTAGCCTGCTAATACGATAAAGGTGTCTGTATTGTTATCATCGTTTTCGATAAGGGTTCCATTTATATCTATATAATTAGTAATATCCAACAGTCTAGCTAATCGCCTCAGCTAATTCACAGGCATAACATTAACCTATTAGCTAAAGTAATCCTATTTATAGATAAACGTTTTATCAAAAACAACATTCCAAAAGACAATAACCCGATTGAGCATTGATATCCAGATGCAGTAAATCCGTATGCCAGGGATATACCCAACTAAATACCCAACATATACTCAAGGATTCGTTTTATACCATTTTATTAATACTTTAGCCTCACATTCCTTATTCAAAGAATACACTCGGCATCCATATCTATAAGTTGAACTCCAGTCAGGCCGAAGATCATCAATAATCTTGATAGTAAGCGACAGATCACCTTCTTTCAGGTATAATCGGAACCACTCATCTAACACTTGATTCAATGACTTGAATAATCTCGCCTTCAGAGGACTAATATTATAGAGATAGATAGCAGCCATTATAGCCTCTACCCAAAACTTGATTGATAACCCTGTAAATAACTGTATTTTGATTTGTTTGGTTATTAACTCTTGCTCCACTTGTTCAGCTTCTTTATTAATCTCATAAGTATGGCTAAAGGAGAGTTCAAGCTCGATTCCCTTAATCTCAATTCATTTTTCAAATACTATATAACCTATGATTCTAATAATAAAGATATTGTTGTCCTATTTGATCACCACAATTGAAAATCCATACTTCCTGTAAACCCAGGCAAAGTAACTTTGAATGATCAGGAACACCTCATCATAGGTCCTTCTTACCAAGAAATAGCTAAACAGCTTTCTGCTATATATTTCTTTAATAACCAACAGTTATATTACTCTGTTGAATATACGAGGGAAGTCAAACAAATCCTATTGTATCTTATAAAACGATCTGGGTAATTAACAATTATTAGGTGCTCTAGAGATTATTTGTTTTGCGTGTATACATACACAATTAAAGCATTCTTATCTCAGAGGGCCTTTGATCCTTATTCCTCTCGCAGCAACTATTAAGTATTCAAGCACTTCCTTTTCAAGATGTTCTGCTTTCTCATGCTATAATTCTACTTGATCCTCCTTTGGGATTGGGGTGTCCCTTGATTGTCTAAAGGATTTGTTGATTTTACAAAAAGCAATAGGACACATAAGATTACAATTTGAGATTGGAATAGAAGAATAAAAGGAATAAGGCTTTATTTCTAAGAATACAAGGTTGCTGTATCTAATACACTAAGCATATACCTTATTCTCCGTTATATCCCCAAAGCGTAGAATAATATCGAAACCACTAAATCATAAACCTAGTTTAAACAATCGTACCTCGGAAACAATATTGACATGGAAATCAGGAATCAGGGCAATATCTGTAAGGATCAGATCCTTATTATTAAGAATACCTCTTATCATTTTCTAGCCTCTTCCAACAACTTGATAGGATGCTAGTCCTGAGTCCACCTAATTATCCTCGGAGGATTGATAGTATGATTGGTTATTCAAAAGAGATATATCGTTAACAACATGCAATACTCTACAGCTATCAAGGAAAATAGAGTTATAGAATTCAAACTCTGGTCTTGAAGTCGAGTTGGTTGCGAATACCTTCAGTATAATAATATCTATGAATTTGTTTGGCATTCTGGCAATAGGTAGAGTGGTATTATAAGATAATCCTTTTATCTATCCTTTATTCCTGAAAGTGCTGTGAAGGTGCTTTTATTCATTCATGATCTTTTGTTTGATCTCCTTGATCTGATCTGCGGAAAGAGTTGTGCTTGGGTGATCAATACATTTTCTGGTCAAAGCAATTTCCATTTTGCTATAATCCTTAGGATCCTATTTGTGAAAGTTGTGTCTTTGTTTATCTTTTTTAGACATATAAGGATATTTTGCTTTCCTAATGTTCTTATCAGAATGGGAACCCTTAGATTGATTTTGTGAAATTCCTTTGGATGGAATAGGTGGTTTGGGCTGCTCGATAGTATAGATTCCTTTTGCCTTAGGTAATACAGCATCACGGCTCACAATACCCCCGAATATTGTAGCTACCTGTTGAAGCGTCTGATATTCTTAACCTAAGTGAATCTTTTCATCGATCTTATCGATTTTGCATTGAGCCTACGAAGGTGTTATCCTGATTTTAATAGTGTTGAGGAAAGTGTGGGTGGCTAATGGTCTATGAGTGTCTAGAAGTCTGTATGCGGATGCCTTTGAGTAGGCAATACCCCAATCCCGAAACCATTTGATTGGATTAGTTTGTCCATTAAATGCCTAAGCAATCAGCGCATAGTATTCGAATTGAACGATTATTTTAATGATTTGATAAAATAATGCCAGTTTGTTATAAAGCGAGAGGATCATTTTATGAAATGGTTGAGCCTTTGATCCCTTGTTTGAGAAGGACAATTCCATAAGATGAACTGGATTAATAATTGATTGAATTCATTTATAGATTTGTCGATAGAATTTGTGCTTGTTATCATATATCATTTTCTTATTACGATATAACCTATCAAGAGTAGTAAACAAGGGAATTATATCGATGATAGATATAGGTATAGACTCAGATAGTAGCGGAGGAGTAACTGGGTGATCAGTTGATTCCTTCATTTCTGTATCCTCATCTTCACTTTTCCGTTTAGAATACTTGGTATAGTATTCAACGAGCTCTGCCTCATAGGCGTACCGCTTGGCCCTGTCCTATTCCTATCGAGTGTTTTCGAGAGTTGAAGGAATAGGTGGAGCTGCGATCAGTCAATCAATCACTTCGAATGATGATTTTAAGGAGAAAAAGGCTAAAGGATTTGTCTTTGATAGAAGTTCAGGATCAATCTTATCCCAAATATCTTCTAGCTGATATTTAATCCTAAGAGCATCGTACCAGGCTGGCCAATCCGATTGAGTAGTAAGATATATCGATGGATGTATATATTGCATTGACATGATTGATCTGGGTATTTGGACAATGAAAATTTGGATTTTCAGATATAGATTGTGATATGCCCACTCTTGATTACAAGAATGATCTATAGCAAGATAGCTATATTTAAACGCGAACCGGGCTCATAACTATCGTACAGGACAATAGCATATCACGATAAAGGGGAATGATTGGACAATAATGGTATAAGTATAAGAATGTGTATATCTCCTTATCTACAGTTAGAACTGATCTCTTCTCGTAGAGAAGAGATCGGATTATATACTGGGTGATCTTCGGGTACCGATCACGGGAGCGGTGATCGGTCCTGCGGCCGATCCGGTTATCGTTGTTCCGCTCCGGAGTATTCTATATAATGAATACCTGACCATCACATGATCTGATCCACGTGGTCTACAACACCGTTTCCGTCACAATAAGGTATCAAGGGTTTCTTTAATTAGTAACAACGAATAACGGTTTTTAATAATAATATTGTTCAGTTTATAATAGTTTTAGCAAATTCGAATGCCCCCCTCAGGCTTTACAATTAGGAAAAGTGGGGCGGCTGATCGGGAATAGGATTTGCGGATAAATCCTTTATTTAGGTTATTATTGAGCTATTTGTAAACAACTTAAAGCTCGGCTAGGGATATTGGGTGATCTTTATTATATAAAGGCTCTTTACTTAGTATAATCTCGATCTTGTGATTTCAAGAGTATTGTAGCGGAGCTTGTTAATAAAGAAGGATAAGAATCTAGTGAATAGATTATAAAGCTAGGGTGATAATTTGTTTTGAATTTTTATTGTAAATAGTATAAATTGGTTGGTCTTTTTTATGAACTTCTTGATATTGCTTTCTATAATACTGCAATATAATTGAATAGAATTGTTTGTTATTATATAATGTAACTCGCAAGTTCTATCTAATTCATTTTAGATTACTTTTGTAATATAAGTTTTCTGATCTTTATAGAATTGAATAAAGCTATTAGCTGTAAGGAACTTTTATATCGTTTATTTTCTATCGAATATTTCGTAAAGCGTTAATTGATTCCTCAAAGGGTTTCTGTAGCAATAGAAGATTCAATGGGGATAAAACGTTTTGGTTTGTGGTGGTCTTTTATATATTCTAAAGCCTGCAATGATCCGCACTAGGGCTGGTTTTAGGATTGGTTGGTTTGGTATCATCTTGGTGCGGGTCTTTGTTTTTCTGTTGATTTGGTGAGTATAGTAACGGTTTGAATTGGGTGGTATTGGATTAGTAGGATTTATATTGTAGAGGTTTCTATTAGTATTCTTTTTTATAACTGGAATCGAAGAATTGTATTCCAAAAGTATCAATTAGTTTTGGAATAAAAAGGAGGAAATCTGGAGACTTTCGTCAATGATTTTTTTCGGCAAAAGCACGATATAGGGTTGAAATAGATTTCTTTAAAATAGATTTCAAAATAGACTTCCTAACGGGTATATATAATATTGGATTGAGTGTTATATCTGCTGGGGTTGGTACATCGTTACGATCAGGGACGATAGTTGTAGCAAAATTAACTAGACAGCAATATCTGAAGCAATATGTGAACATGAACTTAAGAGTTATTATTGTCCAATTAATAATAGGGTTATGGCATTAAAGCTATAAAAGACCAAGGATTATAGGGTCTGTATCAAAAAGATTGGTAATATAGAATAAGCTAATTTCTTTGTAATTATTAATCCGTAAATCTAACAGTGTATACTGAAATAGAATATCAGAAGTCCTTCTATTTGTAAGTAACAGATTGCAGATAATAGGAAAAGGATGTATAGGAATATCAGCTTGGATATAAGGATTCTATCTATAAACCTATATCTTGCGACTCCATTATCTATTAAACTAATAAATAGAATAATCATATTAGACATAAGGAAAATTTCTGTTGAGATTTTAAAAGATTTGTTATTCATTATTCTAAAATATAAAGGATCTCTAGATATAATTGATTTCTTAATCTACAAAAACAAACTTTCTACAAAAAACCTCAATTCGCAACTATAAATCGAGATTAATCTTTTAATATATTTAACTGGGGAATTGAATTTCTATTATTATCCGAATATACAAAGCCTTCAATAAATCCACCTAGATCTCTATTACTAGTAGGGACTAGAAAGACATATCGAAATAGTACTGCGGTAATCGGGAAATAATTAGTAGGTGGGAATATATTCTAGTAAGTAGAGCTATAAGCGTTGCAATAGGGTCTGGGGTTGTAATAGTAATCGGTAACGGGAAAACAGTGGATATTTGGAGTGTGTTGGTTTGTAATAGGGGGATAATCAGGGTATTATATGATTCCTGAATTAATATTATATTTTATATCGTTATATCACTTTTCTTTATAGTTGAATTTGATATAATTGGGCTTTTTATAATAAAATAAAGATCAAAATCTAGATATTGTTTTTTATTATAATATAATAAGAAATCGCTAGCCTTGGCGAATAGTATCCAGTTGTATAAGATTTTCAGAGGGATTAGGCATAGGTATTATAGTAGTGATAGCAGGTTTCTTTTTATTAGGTTTTTTCTGATTATTAAAATTGATATTTTGGTTTTTGTATTGATTATCAAGATGAATCTTTTCTTCTAAGTTATTATAAATGTTTTGCTATTAGACTACTTATATATCGATATCGATAGCAAAAAATTTATTGAAATGGTTAACTGAAGCATTGATTAGTTTTTATAAAACTTTGAATTTAAAATTAGCAATTTGTTGTTTGGTAGTTTTTTTGTATTTAATAGTAAACTATTTGAATTCGGTAATAAAGTTATCAAATGGAGTTTTCTTTATTTTATATTTATTGTAATTCATAGAAACTTTGTATGAGAGATCTAGAGTCTAATATTGTTTGTTTAATTTATATTAGATGCTTGTTATATTTATTTATTTATTTATTTTAATTTACATCCAGAGGGCAAGCCGCAGGGGCTCGCCACGACCTCCTAGGGGGTATTAGGAATGGACTATGCTAGCAGGGGTGCCGGCATAGCTATGCGTTCCGTTCTTCTATAGCTGTAATGCAGGCTGGGGGAGAAGCGGCTAGGAGCATTGTATGCACTCCTACCACTTATCTTTCGCTTACAATATCAGTACTGTTCAACCCACTTCATATTGGGTAGCTTAGGTTTGTAGTTGGCTAGAGGGTTCTATATTGTTAGTTTTTGTTTGGTACAGTTTGTATACAATAATGGAGAGGGGAAAGCAGCTCCAAAGGAAAGTGTAGCCCCAATTAGCAATATGAAAGTGGGAGATCAAAGGATCTCCGAAAAACTGAACATAATTGCTCGAAGTGATTGGTGATTGTTAGAAAGATTGTAAAGTCTGTTGGAGTCTTCAGAAGAAGAGAGAGATAGTCGATTGCACTCTTTGTATCTTGCAGAATTGAGCCGGATTTGTTCAGCCAATTGTTGAATTGGATGTGAGAATATCAGTAGAGCACTAGATGTTCAGGTTTTTTACTATATTCACAAAAGCATTCTGAGGTGATGTTGTCGTACTGAAAGCGTCGATGGTAAGATGCAAAATCCCTATATCCAATTCTGAGCACTACCAGTCGCTGAAGAATAGAGCGAGGGAAAGCAAGTTCCTCAGGTTCCTTGACTTGATAACTAAAATACCAGCAACAATATCAGCCAACAAAAGTAACCTCATTTCGCTTCCACTATCTCTATTCTGCCCCTTGTCTGAGGGTTCTAGCTATTGAGCTTATCCCACTGATAGTAGAGAGCAATGAATTGTCATTTTCGATATAACCACTGCAAGCACCCAGATCGACAAGCCGATCAGCCTTCTCGTTTCCAAGGATTCCAATATATCCAGGCGATTATCAGATCGCTATTTGCCTGTTTCTTATAATCTCATAACAGCATAGAAACGCCCATTGGGATAAATCGGAGGCATTGCTCTTGATACACTAGATAATTGAGGTGCTGTCAATATATATAGTGATTTGTCTAGTCGGCTCTAGTCGGACAGTATGCTTCAGACCTTTTAGAGTATTCACTATCTTAGCGTCGAAGATATGTGAAAGCGGGTTGATCGCCCTATAGCCGAATGCTATTGGAAATTGTTTCTGGTAGATCGTATAGCCATAGCCAACTATCTTTTGTCCTCGGTGGTACTATTCAGTGCCATCTGAGAAGACTATGATATGGCTGTCAGACAGACAGTTCCACTATTGTATGAATTCAAGTGCGACTGCTTCTTTCTTTATGCCTTTTATAGAATCATTGTAACTCTCTGTGGAGAAGTGTAGCGGGGAGAGTATTAGTCTTGGTGCTTTCGGGATTAATCCGGCTAGTCTGCAGAGATTGATATTGTTCATCTTGCATTGAGATGCCTGTACTAAACGAATCACCAGTGAATGATTTTCGTCCACCTTGTAAAGTCGGAGCGCGAATCTTATTTGTACCTATTCGAATGCTAGCTTGCCGAACGGTAATCCAGAGTCTCTCAGGATCACAATGATCGGAGTTGTGCGCCAAGTGGGTAGAACTCCTCTTACTGCTAGAACAATCGCTCGATCGACCTTGGTGATGTGACTATCCAGCCTTGTGCTTACTATTGTACCATAGGCAGCTCCCTTTACTTGGTTTGGCTTCGTTCGGCCTATATACCATACCTCAGATTCATAAAGAGCAAAAGGGAGAATATAGATGATCACCTTCTTACATAATACTGCAACTAATAGGCCATAGCATATCTGTACAAGTCCTTTGATATACTTCACAACCTTGCAGGCTTTCGCTTTTCATTCTACTATATGTCTTTTGAAGATAAGTTTTTAATTAAATCAGACTCCCAGCCAATATAGAGCTGATTAAACAGTTTTATTGCCCGTCTCACTAATTAAGCAGATTATTATCTTATCATTTACTTTTAGATATAAGGTATACACCTCTCTCCTTTAAAAGAGGTATATCATCTCTAGCTTTTTCGATATAAACATTATACGATTTCGTTCACTCCACTGGAAAATCTGGCAGAGATCGTATTTGAGGAGATCAACATTCTTGCAAACATTCTTGGATATATAATAGATATAGATATTGTCAGTATATCTGAAATATAGCTTAGTGTTTTGATTCAAAAGCTCAGCAAGGTACAGAACATATAGTACAGATAAGAGTAAGGAGCCCTACAGGGTGCCGCACTTGATGCGGTTGTATTTTGTAATTGCGTTTTCTAATCGAACTCTTACTAAGCGATCGCTCAAAAAGGCTTGGACTAGTTATAGAAGGGAGTGGGGCTATCCTTGCTGATGTATGTGTTTTAGTAGTCTGTTTGGTAGGAGTATGTCGAATACGCTTTATATGTTTAGTATAACTATTGTAACTTCTTATTTGTGGGCAAAGGCCTTTTCGATATTGTATACAAACAAAGTAACTAGATCTATTGCTATTCGCTTAAGAAGTACTTCATTGTGTTGAGAGCTGAATATGCCTATTATTATCGCGGTCTATAAAATACGTCGAGCGATTATGTATTCCAGACCCTTCGAGATGCATGAGAGTAGGGCTATCGGTCGCCAGGATCATATTAACGATTTATCTTTCTTTCCAGTTTTAGAGATTATTATTATTTCTACCCATCTCTATTTATCTAAGAAATAGCTAAGTTGTAGGTATCTATTAAAGATCCCAGCAATCACCAGTCCAATGAAGTCCCAGCAAGCCTTTAGAAGGCGAATAATGACCTGGTTGGGCTCTAGTGAGGTGCTCGAAACTCCTATAATACTCTTTTCCATTTTTTTGAGGGATACTTCCGTGCTCTATAGGAGTTTGTTGGGTATGCGGTCTGGCTGGAATAGGTCCGTCGTGAGATTGTCACTGTTATCGAAGTGCTCGAGGATCTTCTTTTATAGAATCCGAGCTTTTTCCGTAGTGTTTTTGATCGCTATGCTATCGATGATCAAGGGCGGCGCTTTGAGGTTGATAGTGAACTTGTGCTAGCCGATCACTTTGTATAGGTCTCTGTTGTAGCTTATCCTGTCAATGATTCCGTACCAGTATTAGTATTTCGCTTTTCTGATTATAATCATTAATCCCTATTGCCATTATTCCGCCTAATCAATGCCCTCAGCTCTGATTGTTCTATAGTTTTGATGTGCCGTTCTGCATTCGCTTGTTCATTAGGAGGCAAAACATTCAAAGGTGTTTTTCTCCTTTCCTATTAAGCGAATCGCTAATTCAAATAAAGAATTCAATATTCCTATTAATTCATTGACCTGCCCGGCAGATATATTCGCTAAACTTGGAAAATGGGGAACTCCGTTTTTTATGATCTCCTGAAAGACTGAAAGGCCTTTCTCGCTGATTATACGACCAAAGGGCTTAACAGTGAATGAGATGAGGTTTGGGATTGTAGTTATTTATATTTCATGATCGGAGCCGCTTTTCAAATTAGTATCAACAACAATACTAGCGAAAGGGATATTAGAGAAGGTCAGATCAATTGTGTGATCTGCTTTGTAGGTAGGGACTCTTAGGATTTCGATAAAGTCTATCCCACTCGAAATGAACCATTCTGCGAGGAGAGCTTTTTAGTTAGCCAAAGCTATACCAGGCTTGAATAGATTATGCTTGATATTGAAATTGCCGCCTACTATTATACGATTGGGGAATATCATAGAGATTACTAGATCCACTATCTCCCTGGTGTCTGGCTGTCGGTATATATTAATAATCTGTATACCGTTCACTTCTATTTAAAGAAGATCCCGGTATAATTGAATATATCTTTGTTGAGTATATAGTCGCTTGCTTTTGTGTATATACATTATTGTTCTTAATCTTTCCTTCTCTCTTTCGGGGCTATCCAGGCTGTCCTAGCTATTCGTTGGTGCAAAGAGGTTGTACCCCGGATAGTTCTGGGTCCGAGTTCTAGGGTATATGGAGGGTTCCTGTATATATAGAACCTTCAAGTCTTATTCGTATATTATTTGCAGTATCACGATATACGCTCCTATCTTCTTCTATACATTTGCTCAGCCAATCTATATAAATCAAACTGCAGCTATCTAACAGCTAGTACCGCGATGCCGAAAAGAGTAGCTACTTATTCAAATCGATATCGATATCCATATTAATATATTACAATAATATAATATTGAAGAATATCTTCTTATTCAGACTGCCCTCATTTGAACACTTTCTTTTAAAGTAGCAAAGGTTCTCGAGCAAACTACTAGCCAGAAAGGTATTCTGAGGGGTATATTAGGAACTATTCAGATTTTTATATACAGTAATACATTCCCTACGGATCGGGGGGGGATCTTTACTATAACGCTTCGAGGGGTTATCACAGTCGAGATAGGTGTTTTGTTAGCTAGTGCCTTAACAGTCAGACGAGTTTTTTGATTATGTTTTTTAATCTCATAGATTTTGGATTTCATAAGATACACGACTTTCTTATTGACTCGGTACAGTATTGCAGGATAGTTGTTGTGTTTGATCTGAAATGGTTCTGTGTAATTTGTATATTCAGTCTTGGTTTTATACTTAGACTCAAATAGACCATTGTGATTCGTTTATAGAATACTATAGTTATTATATCTTGGGACACTTTTGTATATTATTGGGTTATAGAAACCTTGGCATTTTGGATTATGATAAATAATGTGCTACTTGGGTTTAATATACCAAGCTTGTTTAAAGTTATCAAAAAGCCTGAAGGAAGAGACTTTTCTCAATAAGCTGATAATCCAGGTCTACTCATAGAAATCAGTTATTCGAATGGTAATTCGATAGTCGATCAGGGGAGTGCCTGTTTGTATTGATATTTCCTTGATTACTATTTCCTTAGTAACAAGTATTCTATCTTTATTTAGATTATTAAGAGAAGTTGGGATCCCCTCTAGTATATAGCAGTATCAGGTTATAGATTGTTCTAGGCTATTACAGTTCAGGATCTTTTTGATCTTTTCTGTATTCTCGGTTTCGAGGAGTTTATTGCATATAGCACCGCTAACAGCGCATATTATCCAACCAATAGCTGTAAGAGTAATAGTCGCTATATCGATTACTTTCAGATTAGGGATAACTTTATCGATTGTTTTTCTTAATATATAGGCATTCGGGCAGTTTACTGTCGGTACAGCAATTCCTGTTACTAATAAACAGATATCCATTTTGGTTTTCCGGGGTTTAACCGATCTTCACTTGTTGGCCTGCTCTTGTATGTACGCATTCGCATTTATAGATACACTCGAGTTTTTCGAGGTCTTTGTGATATCCATATAGATACGGTTTGGATTATTACTGGTTCTGTTTCCAGTTATAGATTGTATCGTATTTTGTGATAATCTAGCTTTAATATTGTTTATTGCTATATTGTATACTTCTTTACTGAAAACTACTTTCTCTAATATATTATCGGCTTTGAATTAATAAAGCATTATTTCGAACACTTTGTAAACCTTGTATTTAAGTTGTGCTTACTTATTAAGAGTATTGAATTGTATCATAATAGAGGATCCTCTTATTACTCACAGGCTTAATATAATAACTCTCGCAGCTTCTACGCTATAAGCATTTATACTACTGTAATTGAATAGTAAAAATAAGGATAATGATCGATCGCAAGTGAATCAGGGATTGGTCGCAATCGGCGCCCTCGTAGGGATAGTTGCCATAGCGCTTACGCCATTGACAACAACTGTAACTGTATCTGATACTAGAGCTTACGTAGTCGGAAGGTGCGGCTTAGTACGATCTAAGCTCGCTGATGTGTTGGTCGTTGTTGTATAAGTTGAGATGCTTGTTATAGTATGTTATTTAGAGGGTTAAAGGTTGGAATCATGTATGTTGTTTATAATTGTATCAAAATATATCTGATTGTTTATATAAGCAAGGTTAGAAAGTAGATTAACAAGAAATATGATTTTCTGAAACTCTAATTCATTTTCGTAATTTGTAATCAAGCAGCAATTGATTGTATTATAAAAAGTTGTATATTGATCTTAACACTTTGCAATATCTTGCTCATCATTACTAAACTTTTCAAAAACAGCAAGATACTTGCAATGAAGTAAAGCTTGCAAATTATTGTGAACAGTAATCTTCAATATCTCAATTATGTCTTTCAATTTGACAATCTTTGATTGAGTATTGGTAATTTGGGTCTGAGTAATAACAGCTTGGGTTTATAATGAGCCTGCGATCGATTTAATCGATTCAAATACAACTTGAGCAGTAGCGAAGTGTATAGCATTTAAATCATTGAATAAATCTGTAAAGAGAGAGATATCAGCTTCGACAGAATTGAGAATGTAGTTCAAGAAAAGGAACTGCAGAGGTAAACCAGATACAGGCACTTCTAGTGTAGGTGTTTATTCACCCATCTTCAACACTTTTTAAGGCTCAAAACATTGACAACAGGGTATACAATAAATTAACAGTAAATACAATCGGCACAATCGGAACAAAGCATCGGTAGGACTTTGGAAATAAAATAAGAATAAAGCTGTGATAGCTTATTTGAAGATGGTATAAATTGTTAAGGTATAGATAAAGACTTATATTGTATTATAAGGGTAGAAGAGCTATGGAAAAGTGAAGCCCTACTTATAGAAAATAGGGCGCGCTAGTATGCTGTGCCTGAGACACGAAGACAACTACAGATCATGTAGTTGGCGCCGTGACAGCTATATATATTTATTAAATAAATAATTATCAAATAATGTAACTATCATTAATATGTTTTATTTATTTATTTATTTATTTATTTATTATTTTACATCCGGGGGGCAAGCCACAGGGGCTCGCCACGACCTCCCAGGGGGTACTAGGGATGGACTAAACTAACAATTCTATATACATACAATTGCTGGCATAGCCAAGCGTTCCGTTCTTCTACGGCTGTGATGCTAGTGGCGAGCAGGGCGGCCGCGCTACGAGCGCTCTTGCCGCTCCACTCCAACTTGCAAGTTCGGACTGTCCAACTCACTTCATGCTGAGGAGTCCAGGGGTTGTTCGGGGCCTTTGTGAAAAAGGCAGGGGATGTCAGCCGGTAAGGGCTGGGGTGATCATAGGCTGGTAAGGCCGGAGTGATCGGACTGTTGAAGGCCAAGGCGATCGTAGGCTGCTGTAAGCAGGCGATCATTATTGTCGAGAGAGGGAGGTATGTTGTGACCGCTCGGGTGCGGGTGGAAATTAATATGTTTTGCAATTATCTTTAGTTGATCATTTTTTCAGTATAACATTGAATCCCTTTTGAAGATAACTTTTTGATCTATTTCGGCAAATATTCTAACTAAAATGAATTGATTATTCCGAAAATCCTTGATATATTAAATATCTCTTAGTATAAAGTTTTCAATAATAATTATTCTATATGCAATACTTATAGAATATACATTATTCATAGTTTTGATTCTTTGTGGAATACTCTATTATACAATATTAGAAAGATTTTCAATGGAATCAATGAAATAATGAGAGGCTTTCGAATCAAAAATCCATATATCATTTTGGATTTTGGTATGCATTGTAATATTAGAATATAGGGAACCAGTATATTCGTCTGCTATAACTATTTGTGTAAAACCATTATTCTTAGTATTTTTATTTGAATGCTAGGCTTTTCTGACTTTATTGTATTTCCAACAAGTATCTTGTCAGTATTCTTTCTTTTACAAAATTTGTAAGTGTAAGATTCAGTCTTAATAGCTTTGTTAGAATTTGGCAAAGTATTATTGCTTTTCTCAGGTATATATTTTCTTCTATTTCTATAATATTCTCCACATCCTTTTCCATTTCTTCCTCGAGCTCTTTTATTACCTCTTTCTTTTATATTTCCTCACATAATATTAGCTATTGCTAAATGACTTATTATACCTCAAGGAATTCTCTCAGTTTATTATAAGACATATAATATATCTCGTATATTCATATTTGATAATATAATAAGTTTCGCTATATCTACCAGACTTTTATATTTAGTAGTATATTCAAAAAATAAGAGTAGATCTCTATTTCGGATAGAGGTTGTGTTGTTGCAGATAATTTATATTGATAGTCAAGGAGTCGATCGAAGAAGAATTGAATCGTTTTTGTTTTAAAGTCGAATTGCTTGTGGATGAATTATTATCGGAGATTTTGAGCATATTGAAGGTTTGTATTATTATTGAACGTTAAGAGTTTTGCTTAGGTTTCTGTAATATCTTCTGTATCAATTGTATACATAAATTGAGAGTGGTACATAAAAATAATACAGGAATTGATAATAAAAAATACAATTCCTACTTTTTTATCCTATTCAGTGATATCGGTTTAATTACTTGCTGGTTTTATGCTTCTCCCTGTGTACAAGGATAACACAAATACTGCTATTATAATAATTCGAATAGCTTCATAGAAATCTATCCAGTTTATAACCATTAAAAGTAACTAATATTCCCTATTTTGTTTGGATTATATCGATAGTGGTTTTGTTTGTTATGATATTAAGAGTGGGGGTAGCTATAAAAGAATAAGAACTCGAGATTCAGGGGATACAGAAATATAAAATAAAGCTTATAATAACACAGTGCTATATAATCTATCAGAAATAGATAGCAAGTTATGCATAAGGAGTGATATATTGAAGTATGTATATCAGATCTATATATCCGGGAAGTCCGAAGAAGGAGTTTTATAGTGGTATGTACGTGCTATACACGTGCTACATATGTGATTTCCAACAAATATATAACTCTAATTTCGTTATTCTAATCTTAATTCTCTATAAAACTTTATATAGATTCTTCAATTTAAAATACATCTTAAATCTAAAATTCACTTTTTATTCTTCAATATAATCTATTCTTAAAATTATTTAATTTCATTTTTATATTAAATATTTTTTATAGAATAATGTTGTAATGTGATTAATAAAATATTGATATGATAAATAATAAAGAATTTATGATATTTGTATAGATTTTTTAATTTTTCTTTTTATCTTTGAAATCTTTGAAATCTTTGAAATCTTTTTTAAAAAAAATTAATATTATAATTTGTTGGAAGTTGTGGCACGTGCTCTAAGCTACTGTTGCATATATCACTTCCACTCATAATTAGATTTTACCTTAACACGATTAATCTATATAATCAATATTATATACATTCCACTAGCCTACTCCTTAATTATAAACAAGTTATAAGCCCAATAGCTTTATAGTAAGATTAAGGCCAAAAAGCTTTTTGAATAACTTATATTACTAAAATAAAGATTGATAACGAGAAGCTCCTATGCAATATAATATCAATATACGAGGTGTGTACAGTAAACAGATTGTTGAACAGCGGATAGCGAAATAATTACTTATATCACATCCTTTCCTTAAACAAGGAAAACTATGAGTTATTATTAAAAGGATTATCCATTCCAGCTTAACACTAAAAAGCATCACCAGCTACATAATATTCAATATCACTTTAAAAATCATTACTTACAAATCAAAATTCACTATTTTCAATTATCTTGCTTTGAAGAGAATTTCTCTCTTCAAATACTAGTATATCCAAAACTAGAATAGTGTAGTTTATAGTTCCTTTTCCTCTTTTACTTTTTCATTTCATTATCAAATCATACTCAGATTATCAACGCAAGTTTTCTATTTGCAGAATTTCAAAATGAATAAAGACACTAAATCCAAGAATTATTCCAAATGTATCCCTCCTTTATTCAAAAAAATCACAAACGCTGAATTTGTTAAATAAGAATTCAACTTTAAGAAAAAGATTGATTCTATATATACAAAAAAATATTACAGGAATATATATAGATTACAGATGTTAATGGATTAGTTAAGGATTTTGAAAAACTCTAAATCTTTAGCAACAATAGTAGTATTATTACAAAGATTCGATTCAATATCAATAAAAAAACTATCTTTCTTAAGGACAACGCTAGTGCATTATCTTATATCTATTATTCATTAGTTGATAATGATGAGGCATTAATGGACGAGTATGATATAGCAAAGAAACTTTAGAATTATCTAACTATCAAATACTCCAGAATCGATAATATCGTAGCAGACAAATATCTCTCAAGATTAAGATCTTCTTTTTCGATGATGCCCCTAATATAATTATTATAAGTGTATGAGATAAGCTTAAGAATCTTCAACAAAAGCTTTTATCTACGGATGCTTCAGCCAATACTTTGTATACAAATAAATCACTCTTTCAAAGCCTAACCTTATCTTTTCCTAATAAATATAAAATTATTATTGATATGATTTTGTATTATTAGTTTTATTTTAAATATTGATAATAAAATCAAGCATTTACAAATCAAAAAGCCGAGATACAAAACTTTGGAGATTTGATATATTTTGTAAAAGGAAAGAAATATATTTCATTTTATTATTAATATAAGGCTAGTATAAGCTTGAAGTTCAATATACCTATCATTACTTACAAACTCTATAACAAACCTAATCATTCAATCCTAAAATGCTTCCAGCTTCAATATGCTAAGTGTTTTTTGAAATCTGATTCAAAATATAAACAGAAGAGAAGACAATCTACTTTTTTATTGCAAAAAGACAAAAAGTATAAGGAGTATAAAGCTTATATCGCTGAATCAAGCTTCGATGTCACTGAAAGTATTGTTGATAATGAATCTGATTCTGAGTATTGTTATTTTATTAAAGAAAGTATTAGTAAGGTATTCCTATTGCAATAATATACTAATACCAACACTACCTCACATATATTTAATTAACATTCTCTCTTTAGAAATTTAATCTATATTTTGTGATGAAGGATAATAATTAATAAAGAAACTATGTACTTAAATAAACAAGGAATAGTGGATATGATATACAAGAATAAAAACAAGAATATTGTTAGCTAGAGTGCTATATGTATCTGGATTGGGGGTTAATCTGCTTTTAATTAAGAGAATTTGTAAGGTAGAGCTCAAAGGTATATTCAATTTCAAAAAGATATATTTCATATTAGAAAATAATAAAGATAATAAGATTATCAAAACCAAATAAAAAATGGGATATATATCATTTTGTATATAAAACTAGGATACAAGAATTTATATTCTTTACACTTTCTATAGAGATTATTGATAGAACAAAAGGAGAAGTCGAAGAATTAATTATAACGGAAAAAAGAAAGATATTTTTTTTGATAGAAACACTTCAATTATCTTGGTTTTGATTAAATTAGGAATTTGCACAAAGTTATTACACTCTAAAAACCAATTAAGGTTTTTTTAATTTTTAATTATCTATAAATATATGCTTTTATAAAAATAATTAATAAAATCCAAATCAATTAAATGTACGAAAATCTAAAAGGTTAGAATTAATCTATTTCGATATTATTAACTCTTTTCTAAAGATTATTTGAGGGTATAGATACTTTCTTCTTATTATAGATAGTGTTATAAAAGTAAATTGAATTATTTTATGGAAATAAAAGAGTAATACAATTCCTTTATTAAAAGTCTGGAAGCAAGAAATTAAATTGTTATAAAAATAATTGTAATTGTTGTTTAAAACTGATAATGTATTTGTCACGGATTGGTTATAACTCTACTTAGTAGGTTTGATGTTGATCAAACTACTTATACCCTTTTGGGGTTACGTGGCTTAGTGATAGAGTACTTGGTACTGTGACAGTTAGTTTGATTCTACCCGAAGGCTTTTTGTGATGGAATCCAATTAATCAGGAAAAAGCGGTCCCACCCACTTTTAGATACGTAATCAATTTCTACTATTAGAATCCTTAGCAATCCTATTCCGGGATAAGGGATGAGATCCCGCTATGCCCATTTTGGGGTTGAAAGAGGAAGTAGTATCACGAATTGGTTATAACTCTACTTAGTAGGTTTGATGTTGATCAAAACTATTATACCCTTTTGGGGTTACGTGGCTTAGTGGTAGAGTACTTGGCGCTTGTGACAGATTTAATTACGAAAATAGTATGAATATTTGTATATATGGGATTGAAAAAAGCCTATTATATTTCTTTTAATATCCAATCAATAATCAGATGTATAATGACTAGCTGCTTATATCAAATTGTTTTCGATCCGAATAGAATGTAAAGGTATATATCAATTGTATTTTGTAAATACAAAATAGTTTTACTAATCTCCTTATCAGATCCAGATTTTATATTAGGATATACCCAAACTATGCGAAATTGTATGAATACTAATTTGCTCTAACATCTTAAAGATAAGCTCTTCACTTTGAACAATCTAAAACCCATACTGACTAGTCATATACACTTCAAGTATATTCCCAATCAACAATAATCAATCTGATTATCCACCAATATCCAGATAATATATGAAACAAGATCCTTTAAAAGAGGATCACAAACCCTTAAACAAAATAGCTACAAAATCGCTACAAGCAATACTAAGCGAAGGAATACCAAAGGCAACAAGCTTCTAATTAGCTAATATTACATTACTATAAACAGTGGGAACGTTAGCGATCCATAGGCCCACTCCTTAGTACGTCTAGAATACCCTTCGGGAGGTCAGACATTAGATGTTAATTACTATAAATAAATAAATAAAAATAAAAACTATCGAATTGATTTGATTTGGATTTATATTAATTGAAAATAGTAAAGCTATTGATTAGTATTGTATTCCTTTATTATCATATCGAATAATTTAAAGCTGATTTCATTTGAAATAGAGCGTATTGCTGTAGCTTTTTTCACTAATTTATCTACTAGCTCATTTCCTTATATGGATGTATATTCTAAAATTCAATTTAAAAAGACTTTGGCTTTTATAGCTTTAATTGCTTTAGTAGCTTTTATAGCTCATATTTGATATACTTATTTTAGGTGATCTGAGGGGGTTTTTAATCGATAAAGCTTAGCCTAATGTTTGCTTGAATAGATTTGTATTTTTGATTTTTTATATTTATTTATTTATTTATTATTATATTAATTAATGTCTGTTTTGGATCTCCTAAGGGTATTTAGATGTGCTAAGATAAGGAACTATTTGAGCGGTATAATCGTCCGTAACCGAATTTAGCAATTTAACTTCAATGCCAAGGGCTATTCGCTTTTCTGTAGATATAATCTGTTTCTGTTTTTAGAAGGGAATATTTGATTTGGGTTGTTATTAAAGTAAAGCCTTGGTTTCTGAGTGGATAGGCTTATTATAGGCTTTGATTTTTATAATAGAGAAAAAAAAATAAGAGTGGATTACTATTTGTTTAGTTGAGTAATAGAACTTTTGTATTATATATTGGATTTATGGTTTTTAGAAGTATAATATATTTGAATAATCAGTTGAGTGGTGAGTTTATAAGGAATGAGTAGTAAGCTTTGTTGAAAAGATTGTTGCTTTCTAAGAATCCTTTAATAGTTAGGATAGATCTGGTATAGAACTCTGAGTTAGTGATTAGCTGAATGAGTTTATTAGATATATATAAGAGTTTTTTGATATATATAATTGCTTACTTATAGATTGCATTTCTATAAGGGCAAGGGACTAGTTTGAACGCTTTAGGTTGTTTATAATATAATTAAAAGAAATAATATGGGTTTTAGTGCTGCGATAAGTCATCCAGTTTGTTGTTTTGATAACCAAATCGGCCTATGGTAAGCGGTATAATCGCTATGGCCTGTTTTTCAAACTATCAGTCGATGTAAAACTGTTTTTGATTTAGAGTTAGTTCCTTTGCTCCTTTATTACTATATCTAGAGGATCAATTTCTTGTAGCCAGTAGAAGAAAAGAAGAGTTTCATTTTTTCTTATTAGGTAGATTCTTATAATAAGCACTTCTGACCAAACGATCGTTCGGACCCTACTAATTGATTAGTAACTTGTTGATTGCCTGATTCAGGGGTCTAATTGCGTTGGTGTTTGTAAAGGCAATCTGCTTCCTTATTGCCTTCAATCTTTATATATCCCGGGTGACCATTTTATTCTGACATCGAGTTGTTCATCTGCTTTGTGATACTTATGGAAGGCCCATTGCGTTGTAGGCGGTGCGTTTCCGCGTATACCCCAGATGACCGATGTTTATATATAAAGGAACTAGTATATTCATAACTTTTCATTACTCTATATAATCTTCCATTATAAATCAATTAATTAATTCTGAAATTTTTGTATTCTCGATATAATATATAACCATTTAATTATATTGCAATTATACCCACTTCTATTCCTATTCCTTTTTAGTAAAAGAAATATCGATATATATATAGGTTATATTTTTGTCTTTATATTTGAATATAATATTGTGAAGTATAGTTGTATCTTCTTTGAAGGTTTTATTAATATTGATTTTGTATAAAATATCCCTTTTCTATAAAAAGAAATTGAAGTATGAAATCTTTTCAAGTATAGTGTATTCAATATCTTTGTATATTGATTCTTTAATTCTATTTAATTAGATAGACTTAAATCGTTTTCTTTAAGAAGTGAATATCAATTCATAATCATTTTGATATTAGATTAATAATTTCTTTTCTGTATTGATTGGATGATTAAATAAAAGTTTAATTAAGTAAAAAATATATTATTTGATATTAAAATCAAACCAGATTTTTACTGATTTTAGCTCTGCTTTGACTTCCATTAAAAGAATTGGAACGGTTTTGAAAACTTTAAGTATCTTTCGAAAAGCTAGATTTTGAAATAATTAAAAGGTATCCTTGAACTTAATTTAATCTTTTCATTAAATCTTTAATTTATAATCAGCAATACTTGTTATATAAACTATATATAATTATTTTATAATCTTAAAACTAAAACCCTTTTTTATATTTACTAAATAAGTTATTTAATAAAAAACTTCTTTTGCTTATTTATTTATTTATTTATAGTGATTAACATCTAATATCTGATCTCCCGAAGGGTATTCTAGATGTACTAAGGAGCGGGCTTACAGACTGCTGACATTCCCGCCACTTATAGTAGTATAATGTTAACTAATCAGAAGCTTATTGCCTCTAATATTCCTCTACTCAATATCGCTTATAACGATCCTACAACTATTCTATCTAAGGATTTGTAATCTTCTTTCAAAAGATTTTGTTTTGTATATCATTTGGATATCAGTGAATAATTAGATTGATTGTTATTGATTGGGAGTGTACTTGAAGTATGTATAGCTGGTCAGTACGGGTCTTAAGTTGTTCGGGGTAGAGAGCTTATTCTCAAGGTATTGGAGTAAATTGGTATTCATATGATTTTGTATAATTTAGGTATATTTTAGTATAAAATCTAGATTTAATAAAAAAATCAATAAAACTATTTTATATTCATAGAATACAATTAATATATACTATTATATCCCATTCAGATCGAAAACGACTTGATACAAACAGCCAGTTGTTATACATCTGATTATTAATCAAGCATTAAAAAAAGTGCAGTAGGCTTTTCTCAATCCTGTATATACAGATATTCATATTATTTTCATAATTAAATTTGATATAATAAACTGTAAAGTTATTATATTCAATCCTTATCGCTATAAATCTGTAGAATACCTTATAAAGGAATTTGAGGTTTTTTGGTTTTGAGATATTATATATCGATTTCTATATATTGTATATATTTCGGAAATCAGATCTCTCTTTTCCTTTTATTATTTATTTTCGAAATATAAATATTGATATATAAAGTAAAACCAATACTGTTAATTATAGAAAAGCACAAAGGATTAGAATCAAGTAATTTAGTTATACTTTAATTGATAAGATGATTAGCTGCTTTGTTATTTTTAATCTTAATATATCTAAAGAATCATTTGATTGTAATATTATAATATTATATTGTTTGATCGTATTTGTAATATACCCATTAGAAGAAACAACTAACGTGGTTTATCACCGAGTGGGCCATATCACCGAGTGGGCCACTTTCACCTCAATTCGCACTCTTCATATTCAACACGCGTTTTATCAACCATTTATTATGGAATCTACAAATAAAAAAAGTACGTTTACTTTTAGCTATCGAAGTTCTTCAAAAAGATAAAAAATTAAGTATTCGAAAGGTTGCTAAGCTATATAATATACTTCGCATAATGATTAGCCATAGAATAAACGGTTTAATTCCATATATAGAGATTCAAGCGAATTGCTATAAGATTATAGAAATTGGAAGAGGATGTGATTATTGAAATTATATACTTGATATAGATTCAAACAGGATTTCTACTCAATCTCACGAAGATAGAAGATATAGCGAATTATATTCTTGAATCAAGGGGTTCGAAACGTGTTGGAAAGCTTGGGCATATCGATTCGTATAATGTCGAATCGAATTAAAGACGCGTTTTAGTGTGTTTATAATTTCCAAAGAGCTCTCTGCGAAGATTCTAAGCTCATTAAGATTGGTTTCGAGTAATTGCAAATATAAAAGCGAATACGGTATTTTTGGATAGCGATTTCTATAATTTCGATGAAACAGGCTTTATAATAGGGATTTATATTTACAGCAATGATTATTACTCATGTCGAAAGATATGGTAAAAATAAAATCAATACAGCCAGCCAATTGAGAATAGGCTATAGCAATAATATGTGGAAATGGAGAGGGTGAAACTATTCCCCCCATTTCTAGTGGTTCAGGGACAAGTTCAACCTCTCCAATTGATATACCGAAACCGATCTTCCTGTGGATTGGACTATTAAACCTACATTTAATAAATGGATAAACAATGAGACAGATTTAAAATAATTGAAACACTTCAATAAGCATACTAAGAATCAAGAAAGAGTAGATATCGAATATTAATATTAAACAGACATAAAAGCTATGGAATAAGAGCTTTTCAGGCATATTGCAAAGAGAATGATATTATATACTTGAATTTACCACTGCATTCAAGTCATTTAACTCAACCACTTGATATAGGCTGTTTTAGGAATCTGAAATGTTCATATAGTGGTCAAATGATAAGTTAATCAAGGCATATATCAATTATATTTGAAGATTGAATTCTTATAGCTTTTAAAACTGCATATGAAGAATCAATTATTTTTCAGAATATAAAATCAGGGTTCAAAGAAGCAGGTTTAATATTCTTTGATTCGATGCTGTACTTTCGAAATTGGATATTTGAATTTGTATATTTATCCCCCCCTCTTTCAATCTAGATTAATGGATCTCTCAAACCCTTTACAATCTAACTGAAGTTCTTTTTCAATCAACTTTAATGAAATCTTGAATAACTCGATATCAATTAAGCTTTCCTACATCTATATTCGAGATTGTATTAACTTTAGCTAAAAGTACAAAGAGATTAGCTTATAAGAATACACTTTTGAGTACAGAGATTTATACACTTCGAAAAACAAATAAAATATTAAACAAGCATCGACACACGAAAAAAAACCCAATTACATCAAGAAGGAGTATTTACTAAACAAAAGGCTTTTAATATATTATTTCAGCAAAAGGTTGATATTCAGATTCAACACAACGAGCATCAAAAGAAAGGAATTCTAATGGGGAAGCACTTTTTATTCGATATTGTAATAAATACAGAAAGACAGGTTATAATATAAGAATCTATCAAAATAATATAATAAATTTTAGATTATTAGATTCTTAATAGTTTTAATTAATTGATTCAATCATTATTGAATAATATAGGTTTGAAGGTGTGAATTGAGGTGAAAGTGGCCCACTCGGTGATATGCCCACTCGGTGATTAAACCACGTTACGCTTTTTTGTATTCCCCTAGATTACTAATATATTATTAATTGTTGGAAGTTGTGGCACGTGCGCTATGCTACTGTGTATATATTACTTCTACTTTATAGTTAGATTTTATCTTAGTACTATTAATCTACATAGTTAATATTATATGTATTCCACTAACCTACTCCTTTATTATAAACAGATTATAAGCCCGGTAGCTTTGTAGTAAGATTAAGGCTGAAAGCTCTTTAAATAGCTTATATTATTAAAGTAGAGGTTAACAATAAGAAGTTTTTATATAATGCGATATCAATATATAAGGTGTGTATAGCAAACAGATTACTAAGCAGCGATAGCGAAGTAATTATTTATATTGTATCCTTTTTTTTAAATATAATAGCGAAATAACCATTTATATTGTATCCTTTCCTTAAATAAAAAAACTATAAGTTATTATTAAAAGAACTATCTATTCCAGTTTGATATTAAAAAGCTTATCAATTATATAGTATTCAATATCACTTTAAAAATCATTATTTATAAATCAAAATTCATTATTTTCAATTACTTTATTTTGAAGAGAATTTCTCTTTGCAAATATTAATATATCCAAAACTAGAACAGTATAATCTAAATAGTTCCTTTTCCTTTTCTATTCTTTTATTTTATTGTCAAAATACATTCAGGTTATTGATACAAGTTTTCTATTTGTAGAACCTCAAAATAAATAAAGACATTGGATTCAAGAATTACTTCAAATATATCCCTCCCCTTATTTAAGAAAATCACGAATACTGGATTTATTAAATAAAAATTCAATTCCGAGGAAAAGACTAGTTCTATATATATAAGAAAATATTATAGGAATATATATAGATTGCAAATGCTAATAGATTAATCAAAGATTTTGAAGAACTCTAAGTCTTTAATAACAGTAATAATATTGTCACGGGTTCAATACGTAGCTATGTGGATACCTTAGGTATCCGCTCTTCATATAGTCGGTGCCTCTCCGTCTCCTTCTTCACTTCTTATAGAATATCATATATTTTATCTAGTATCTATTTTTGTATTGTGATAGTATATTTTATTTTACAAAAGAATCTTGTTGCAGTAAGAGCAATCCGATTCTGAAAAGAAATTCTTTATTCCTGTTTTCATTTGTTTAAGGCAGGTCTTTCTACAGTTTTTATGATCTTTTGTGTCTTTTGTGTCTTTTGTATCTTTTCGTTTTTGCTTTCATTTTCGTTTTCGTTTTCGTTTTCATTTTATCCTCTTTTTTATTATGGCTGATACACTAAGTACTTCGAGTATTAGCTTATTACTATTTGTTTTGCCTGAGATACTTAAAACTGAAATCAATAATGCTTTTAATCAATAATAGTGGATTGTAGGAGAATTATCTAGTCTCCAGAATTACAAACTTTACAGCCCCCTTCCTTTATTGATATTAATATAAGATCAGCAGAATTACTTTAATTATCTGTGTAATGTTATTAATCATATATTTGATTTACTTTTTACTATTTAATAAGTACTCAAACAAGATTTGGCTATAGAATGTCTTCTTAAGATTATTATAGAAAATCAATTAAGCATTCAATTTTAATTGATTCAATTGCTGTAATCTCAATTTGTACAAAATCCATTAAGTATTCCTATTTAAGGTAGAATTGACTAATAACAAACTTTGAAAAACCCTGAGCCTCTTCGAGGGGAGAAGATAGAATTAATGTTTCAATAAGAGGAATACACTGTCTGGAAGCAAGGCTTATAAATCTGCTGGATAATCGATCCGATTGTTTTCGATATAGAAAGAAAGAAGCTTTTGTATTTAGCCTTTCTTATTGATAGTTGTGTATGTTAAAAGAGATTGATTAATATAAATGATATTATCAATAAAACCTCGATCTATACTATTAGCAACTCCTTTTTTAGTAAACTCGATAGGCTTTATATCTTAGTCGATGTGGTATATAAAGCCTTAATTCGATTTAATAAACTCAAGATGATCAACAAAATATCTTTTTCGGTCTTTTATACCCAACTAGAATATCTTAATATAATATGTTATAAGCAATCATACAAAATGATTACAATAATAAAAACAAAGATCTTTTACAACCTTCAACAACTACTTATACAAGATTCCAATCCTTATTCTCTTACCAACATTGAGAATTGAAAACAGAAGTTTGAAATTTGAAGCTAAAATCTACAAGAAAATGAGCACCTTTTGAAACCAAAAATGAACTCGAACTTTATATATTTCTATACATCCCCGACTAATATATTATCCGCCATACCAGTATTATCTAAACCTATAAATCTCGATACTTTCAAAACACAAGATCAACAACAAGATAAGGAACATTAACTTGGTCTCTGTCATTATTACAAAAAATCTGGTTACTCGATATGGGACTGTAATGTCAAGAAATAAGCGGATACACAACAAACAACTAGAGGAAACTCCGGATTCGTGGATTCTCATAAAGGTTTCAACGGTTGTGGCTCATATCGAGGTGCTTTTACCAATCGAAACAATCAATATTCTAATCAATACTTTAACAATCGGGGAGAATCTTATAATCGAAACGATTTTCAGGAATATGGTTCTTGGGGTAATTATAGCAACAACAATAATAACCAAAATAACCCTAGATCTTATTAGTAACTTAATGCATTTTATGGTTATGTCGAGAATAATTCTTTATTATCTTCTGAGAGTGTTTCCAATATATTTGTGCAGAATATGGCCTTGCTATCTACTCAACCCGGTCTGTACAATCTTTCGGGAAATGTGTTACCTTTGTAATAAGTTGCTTGCGGAGGTTATTTGGGAATAAGAAGTGAATAAAACACATTGTAGTTAGTATAAAGCCCTTACAACTTAGCTCTATAAATAGTAAATCTTTACTTATTCAAATCATTATATTCCCAGCACATAGCTTTATTTTTAATATAACCAATCTCATTAATAGCAAATATTTCGGAAAAGCCTTTATTGATTATACCTTTATCGAAAACTATAAGATACGAACCCAAACCCTATTATATTAATAAGAACTCTATTTAGTAAATAATAAAGTAGCAGATATTATCTTTAATTATTTCATTATAGAGATAGTTATGGATCTGTATTGTGAGATCTGGTTATTCTTTGTTATTACTCTTTTCCTAGAAACATCAGTCATTTTCGGATTACCTTAGCTCCAATACCATAATCTTTTTATAGATTAATCCAAAATAACCCTTTTCTTTATATTAATCTATTACGCTATAAGATACTACCCCTAAGACTCCCCGAATACGATACAAACCTTAATAATAAACTCATTCCGACTAACATTAAGCCTTACTAGAATTTTAAAAAAGCCCTCAACCAAGATTAGTCCTATCGAAATTCGGAGAGGATCAAACAAAAGCTAAAAGATCATTTACCAGTATCTATATGTAAAAGATAATATTGAGAATGAAGGCTACACTTTATTATTTTCTTTAGAGTATTCAAATAAAGATTACAATATCACTATAGATGAAACACTTATAGAAAAAATAAATCATTATTGTATTAAAACTTGTAAAGGAGGAGTGTATATACAAGCCCAAATGATTGGTAATCACTTTAGTATTTATTCAATTCCAATCAAAAAGATTGCTGGATTACATTATTGCAGTTCCAACCTACAACAAAACCTATTACCACCACTCTCCACCTCAATACCAAACATGCAATTATTTAGGAAGAGTTTTAATATAAAGAATATCCATTGACTTTAGGCTATAAGTTTCGTTTCCTTTTGTCAATAAGATGATGTTCGAGCAATCCGGTTTACCTGGGATGAATTGGATCAAGCCGTATTTACAAAACTAACAGCTCTAAGAGCAACCTCTTTCTCAAACTCTATCAGTTTTGGAGATTAGGAATACAAGAGTATTCTACAAGGCAATAAAGATCTTTACAAAATCCTTATACAATTGCCCTTATACTTACATAATTTTATTCTCGATTATTATAAACCAGCTTATTTGCAACGAATCTCGGAAACAAATATCTCTAAATTCCTTACTGAAAAACCCGAGCTTAGTGATACTGATATACGAGAAAAGCTTTTTTGCTGGTTACAGAACAAACTATTTGTATTCCTTCCCTGAAATGCCGATATTCTCCCACCACGCCGAGCCTGGAATCACAAGATTGAATTAATACCCAGGAAAGAGCCTTTTTATTTTAAGAACCGATTACTTTCGTTGCTTGAATTACAGGTGGTTTGTAAATGGATTGATGATAATCTTAATAAAGGCTTTATTCGTAAGTCTAGGTCCCATAGTACTGCACTTTTACTCTTAACTGCAAAGCCTAGCAATAGTGTACATATTTGTTAGGATTATCGCGAATTAAATAATATTATAATAAAGAATCGATACCCCCTTCCAATTGTTCGCGAAACCCTAAATACACTTTATAATGCTAAGGTATATACTAAATTAGATATCATTACTGCCTTTAATAAAATACGGATTGCAGAGAGTGACGAATGAAAAACAGCATTTATTACTCGCTTCGGACTCTTCGAATCCCTAGTCATACCGTTTAGCCTCTGTAACACCCTAGCCTCTTTTCAACATTATATTAATCATACTTTATTCGATGAATTTGATAAATACTGTATTGCCTATCTCGATAATATTCTTATATATTCAATGGATATATTTGAATATAGAAATTATATTCAAAATGTAGTATAAAAACTAACTGATATCGATCTCCAAATTAATATTAACAAATACAAATTCGAAATCACCTTGATACGGTATTTAGGATTGATTATTACAACTAAAGGTATATAAATAGACTTAAACAAGGTTGCTGCCATTACCTCCTGGAAGCAGCCTCTCTCCGTAAAAGATCTACAACAATTCCTGGGATTTACTAATTTCTATTAGCAATTTATACAAAACTTCTTAAAGATTTATCGACTACTTAACAATCTAATATAAAAGGACTCGATATGGATTTAGGGGATTGATTAGAGAAACGTTTTTCTTACACTTAAAAACTCTTTTACTACAGCACCGGTTTTTATTTATTTCGATTACGATAAAAAAACAATCTTGGAAACAGATATATCGAACTAGGTATCTAGTGGTGTTCTTTTATAATATAATTCAGATAATATACTTCGATCTGTAACCTACTTTTTCTTAAAACATTTAATAGCTGAGTGTAATTATGAGATTTATAATAAGGAATTTCTTGTGATTATCAAGTCTATAGAGAAATAGCGTTTGGAGCTTTAAGATTTCCAATACAAATTCGAAATCCTTATTGATTATAAAAACCTTGAATATTTTATAACTATAAAGATATTCAATCAGTGATAGATCTACTAATCTGAATTTCTTTTTCAATATAATTTCTGTATCATCTATTAACCAGGATCTAAGGCTATCCAACCGGATACTCTAAGCTGTAAACAGAAGGACCAATCCGATTTTGCAATAGAAAATAACAAGTACCTCAAGAATAGAGAGTGTATAGTTTTATTAGCAAATAAATTCGATATCGATCTTTATAATGAATTGACAAAAAAAGTCTATCTTACTCCAGCGGATCTTGTTATACTATCCGATAGACCAATTGATGAACTAATTGATATTACATATAAGAAATCAGATATGGCCCAGCAGCTAATCACTACAATCGAAGATCCCTTTATTCGAAAATAATCTATAGCTTTCAAAAAGATACTACATATTTCTATACAAGATTATACCCTAATCGATCACAAGATTTATTATCACAGAAAACTATAGATCCCATTAGACGATAAACTGAAAGTCCAAATAATTTACAGAATGCACTCCTCCAACCCCACAGGATACCCTGAAAGAACTAAAACGATCGACCTCATTTCTCAAATCTATTGGTGGCCCTAAATGCATCAGGAAATTGCTGTATACATTCAAGCATACCAATTTTGTATACACACCAAGTCTTTTAAATCAATTTTACCTAGTTTCCTATGCCCTCTACTAATCCTATTCAGGGTCTGATCGGATATCTCAATAAACTATATCACCCCACTTCCTACTTATACATATTATAATTCCAATTATAAGTATATCTTGATTATTATATACCATTTAACTAAAATGCAATACTTTATCAGCATATATATATTAACTACAAATAAATTTGTTGACACCTTCATTAGTTGTATCTATATGCTATATAACCTACCAAATAATATAATCTCCGATTGAGGGATGTAATTCATTTTCGGGTTTTGGTTTTAACTATTGGAGTGTTTAGTAGTTATACTTAAACACTCCTCAACCTTCCATTCGCAAATAGATAGCCAAACAAAAAGAGTAAACTTGTTTTTGGAACAATATCTTTGCGCCTTTGTAAATTTTTATCAAGATGATTGGATATAATAACTATTATTAACTAAATTCGCTTCAAATAATATGATATCTGAAATTATAAAATACTTCCCATTTTTCGCCAACTATGGATTCAATCTATATCTCGGAGTTGAGCCTAGTAAATCATACCTATTAGGGATGATATTAATACAAAAATACAAATTTTTTAAGGGCAATAAGACTACTGAAAGAATAAAACGGATTCTATTTCAATTACAGGTCTTGGCTTAACAAGCAATTGCGATTTACAAAAAGAATGTAAATCGGTATTAAACCAATTTACTTTGTTATAGTATTGGATAGAGAGTTTTTATCAATATTAAAAATATAAAAACCTTTTGAAAAACAAAAAAGCTAAATAACCACTAGGTCGGATTATACAAGATCTTAAAAGTCTATCCGTGCTTTTGTCTTATTCAATTATCGGAAAACGTTTGTATCTTTTCGGTCTTTCATTATTCCCTTCTTTTTTTAGTTAATAACAAAGAGCGATTCCCTGTATAAGCAGCAATCAACAAATCAGAGTCAACTATAACCAGGGATAGAATTCTCAAAAAAAAGAATAACGAAAACGAATCAGTACAAAAGTGGATTTTCGAAGAAGTTATAGACAATTACAATGAAGATAGCTATCACTATCTGGTTAAGTGGAGACACTACACTCCTACCTAACAATCAGTTTCAGATTTGAAAGGGAACAAAAAGCTCCTAGCAGAATACTACTATATATACCCTAAAAAACCCGGACCATCGAAATGGGTTCTGAAAGACCCCATAGCAAAAGCAATCCTTTCGCCAACATTAGTAGTTGATATAATAATAGAACCAATAGTTCGAAGATCAATTTGATAGAAAAAAGCCAGATTTTTCTGAGACAAAAAACAAACGGGTTTTAATCGAATCTGGAAGGAACCAAGAAAGGATCAAAAAAGTGATTAAGAAAGGACCAAGAGAGAACCAAGAGAGAATCAAGAATAAAGATAAGAATAATTCCACCTGTCTGTAGAGAGAAATGATGAAAGGCTGTTTATTTTCTTTATCTATTTGATTTAAATATTATAGTAAGCACTGTGGTACTAATTCTTCTACTTGCTTGGGACAAGCAAGCTATTAGGGGAGGTATTGTTATAGGTTCAATATGTAGTTATATGGATGCCTTAGGCATCCGCCCTCCATATAGTCGGTGCCTCTCCGCCTCCTTCTTCACTCCTTGTAGAATATCATACATCTTACCTAGTACCTATCTCCTGCACCGTGATAAATATTATGATAAAGATTCGACTCAATATTGATAAAAAGACTATTTTTCTTAAAAACGATATTAGTGTATTATCTTATATTTATTGCTCATTATCTAATAATAATAAGGCTTTAATAAACAAATATGATATAGCAAAGAAACTTTGGAATTATCTAGCTATCAAATACTCCAGAATCGATGATATAGTAGTAGACGAGTATCTCCTCAAGATCAAGACTTTCTTTTTCGATAATATCTCTGATATAATTATTATAGGTATATGGAATAAGCTTAAGGATCTTTGAAGAAAGCTTTTATTTGTAAACGCTTTAGCTGGTATTTTGTATATAGATAAATCACTTTTTTAAAGCTTGATCTTGTTTTTCCCTAATAAGTACAAAGTCATTATTGATATAATTCGTATTATTAGTTCTACTTTAAGCATTAATAATAAGATCAAGTATTTACAGATCAAAAAAACCAAAATATAGAATTCTAGAGATTCAGTATATCTTATAAAAGAAAAGAAATATATTCTATTTTATTATCAGTATAAGGCTAGTATAAGCTCGGAATTCGATATACCCATTATCATTTGCAAATTCTGTAATAAACCTAATCACTCAATTCTAAAATACTTCCAGCTTCAATATATCAAAATCTTTTGAAATCCGATTCAAAGTATAAACAAAAAAGAAGACAATTTATCTTTTTATTATAAAGAAACAAAAAGTATAGGGAGCATAAGGCTTATATTGCTAAATCAAGCTTTAATGTTATTGAAAGTATTGTTAATAACAAGTCTGATTCTAAATATTGTTATTTTATTAAGAAAAACATTAATAAAATATTCTTATTGTAATGATATATTAATACTAATGTTATCTTATATATATCTAATCAACATTCTCTTTTTAGAAGTCTAACCTATACTTTATAACAAAGGATAATAGTTGGTAAGAGAATTATATATTTGGATAAACAAGGAATAATAGATATAATATGTAAGGATAGAATAAGAATATTGTTAGCTAAAGTGCTATATATATCAGGATTGGGGATCAATCTGCTTTCAGCTAAGAGAATTTGTAAAACAAAGTTTAAGGGTATATTTAATTTTAAAAAGATATATTTTATATTAAAAAATAATAAGAATAATAAAATCATTAAAGCTATAATGAAAGATAGAATATATATTATTTTGTATATAAAATCAGAATACGAGAGTTCTATATTCTTTATACTTTCTATAGAGATTATTGATAAAACAAAAGGGAAAATCGAAGAATTAATTATAATGGAAAAAGAAAGATACTTTTTTTGATATAGATGCTTTAATTATCTTGGTTCTAATAAAATCAGGAATTTATATAAAATCATTATATTCTAAAGACTAATCAAGATTCCTTTAACTTTTGATATCTATAAAGTATATATTCTTATAAAGATAATTAACAGAATCCCAAGCTAACTAAATATACGAAAGTCTAAAAAACTAGAATTGATCTATTTCGATATTGCTAGTCCTTTCTCAAAGATTATTTGAGAATATAAATACTTTCTTTTTATTATAGATAGTATTATAAGAATAAATTAGATTATTTTATTAAAACAGAAGAGCGATGCAATACCCTTATTGAAAGTCTAAAAGCAAGAGATTGAATTTATTACAAAAGTAATTATAATTGCTATCAGAATCAATAATACATTAAAATTTCTTCAAGTTATTTGGGAATAAAAGATTAATATATGATCAGAGATTACAATAATTATATTGTCTTACCAAAATGGCCCAGCTAAATACAATATACACATTACAGAAACCAATATGAGAGTAATATTGAAAAAAGCTTATTTATTATTAGAGTTTGGAATAAAGCTATTGAATATAATATATATATTCGAAATTGTATTAGTATTGGTTTAGATGCAATAGAATCGATCAAAGTTTACTTAAAGTATTTACAAATATATTATTAAATATCGATATATATAAAATCTGGAGAAATCGATATTATATTTATATCAATCTCAAAACTATTTTAATAGAATAAAGGTATAATAAACTTTGTAATATAGCAAGGGTTAGAATATTCCTAAAATATTTAAAAAATACTATCAAGCATATAAAGGTTTATTTATTAGAATTAGATTATACTTATTATTCTTATTGTATTATAATCAATAAAAATTACAAAAAAAAAGATCTGAATCTCAAACTTAGAAACTATATAGTCAAATTACAAAGTATTAAGAATATAGAATCTGATTATAGGTTTTACAGTAAATCTAAAAATATTTCTGAATTATTATTTATTTTGGTCAATCCATCAATATTATTAAATGGAATAATCACAGACTTGATAGAAATATATTTACTAATATTAGAACAAACAAAGACTGGAATATTATATTTTGATAAAAACAAATATAGAAATATTTAATAAATAATTAATGATTTATCAAAACTAATAAAAAAAAATAATAAAGAAATAGAAATTACCTTATTTAAGATTATTTCAATTTCTGATTTTATATTATTAGATTCGATTACATTATTTTATAAAACTTTATTACCTACAGTATCTGTATTTATATCTACTCTAATATTATCAAATTCGAGATATAATTTCAGAAAAAGAAAGAGAAATAATAATAACGATATAAAAGGATATTGTTACGTAAGCGGACACAATAGGAGTTGTAAGCTTTACCACTACGCCACACACGCAATCTGTCCAAAAGGCACAGTATCAGGGATTGTTTCCTGATAGCTTACTACTATATATATATCCATATAACAGAGCCCTCCTCTTTAACCTTTTTCGTCCCGAAAAGGCTAGTACAGGGGCTATTATACTATACTATAGTCAACCATATGATTTGTAATAATAGAATAACACTCTTCTATTATCCAATACCCTCACCATTAATAATCCATTATTAATGAATTCAGAATATCCAATCATTAAGCAGATACATCCTCGTCCCTAATTCGATCCACTTTTCAATTGGTTGTTCACCCAGTTCCAATTAAAAGCCCGAAATCAGAGATCCCAAAACGATATCCACAAGATAAAATCCCTGATACTCTGTTACGTAAGCGGACACAATAGGAGTTGTAAGCTTTACCACTACGCCACACACGCAATCTGTCCAAAAGGCACAGTATCAGGGATTGTTTCCTGATAGCTTACTACTATATATATATCCATATAACAGATATATCTCCAAGATTATCTAATCTTTATTTATTTTCTTGAATAAACCAGCATCAAAATCAATCAAGTATATTATAATTGCAATTCCAAATATTCATTAATTCGAAATAAAAACAAATAATGGAATTGCTTTCAAGATCTTAACTCTTTTAAAGAATATATCAACAAAGATTGAAACCACTTTATTAATAATAGAAATACTAAGAATCAAGATATTAAATATATATAAAAATATAATAATAAACAAAAAATATATAAAAAACTAGTAAACTGCAATTCAAGAAGAAATAAACTTATTAATCAAAAATAACATTTAAAAAGAATTTATTTTATTATAAGGAAACAATCTAGTTTTAATAAAATGGACCACTGTGCGCCTCCTTAAGGCATGCTGGCCGAGCGTCAAGTCACTGATCCGGGAGATATTTGCATCATGCCTAGCTCTAAACTACTACCCAGAAGAATGGAAGCTAGCGGAGGTAGTAATGATTCCCAAGGTAGGCAAGAAAGACAAAACGTCACTGCGGTTGTGACGACTAATAGCCCTGATCTCCTGTATCGGAAAGAATCTCGAATGGTATATAACCAGCCAAATATCTTGGATAACTTTGAGATATAAAGTAATCAGTCTACAACACTACAAAGCGCTCCCTAGAAGATCAAAAACAAATCTAGTAGCTGCCTTCATTCACAATATAAAACTTACATTAGCAACTAGCAATATAATTTTGATTATTATTATGGATATATAAAAAGCTTTTAATACTCTCTTGAAGCGTCAACTTTTGAGCCAAATAATCAAACAAGAGTAGCCAACTTTATTGCTCAAATTGATAAACTCATTCCTTACAAACAGAAAAGTCAGAATAAGACTTGAAGGCATTATAACTAAGGAGTATCTAATAATATATAATATTCCTTAGGGATCCCTATTATCACCTATACTCTATATACTCTATCTTGCTAAGCTCTTTAATTGAAATACGAAATTCCGTTTCGGCTATACAGATGACATTGCAATCTATTACTCTTTCAAGCATCTCTCTATGAATACTAGGATCCTGTAACAATAAGTATAGCAGATTATCAGATAGAATAAGAAAAACAGAATCCTATTTGCTTTTGAGAAGTTCGAATTACTTCATATTACCAAACAACATGATACCACTAATCCACCATTGATAATGAATCCAGATCTGATAATCATTCCAGTATCGATTGCAATGAGTGGAAGCACTTAGTTTATTTTGAGATAGCTAGGCATCTTCTTCGATTGTCGGCTTTTGTTCTTACAATATATTAAAACACATATAGCGAAAGCTATAAAAGTAATCTCGCATATCAGATCGATTGCTTGCACTATATATGGGCCGCCAGCTTCCTCTCTAAGAAAAGTAGTGATTATCTGTGTTCTCCCAGTAGCACTATTTGGCACAGAAGTATGATACGCTGGTAAACATAAACCTAGCTTAGGCCAAAGCGATCCAAGTATAAGTGCAGGCATAAAAGATCATCTCCATTGCATCAATAAAGTGATCAATACTACTACAAAAGAAGCAATCTCAATATACAAGACTATACTAATCGCAGCTCTTATCAAAGAAGCAGGCCTGCTATTGGGAATAATTGTATTAGAATATACTAAGTTACGATTTGCATTCTAATTAAAAACAATTGACAATCAATACTTACTAGTAAATCGTTTAAAGCCAATAATATAAAAACGCAGATAAGAAGCAGATATAATAAAAAAGCCTTTTATAAGAATCCAGTAGCTCAGTTATCTCATTTTAGAAATACAATACTCAAAGCTATTCTGCTTATACTTCTCGAATGACTACAAAACAGATTTAATAAAAGGATTAATCAAAAAAGAAATAGCTTAAGCCTTTAAAGAGTAATAATAACAATTCCTATTTGAAGATTATATAATCTTTTTTAATAGATCAAAACAAATTATTAATTACAAATATTGTATTGACTATAAATATATAATATATTATAATGACATTTAAATAGCCTTCAGATTTAAACAGATCCAAAGCGACTCATATGTATTCGATATAGAAGCGATAAGAGTATAGCACGGATTGGAGCATCTAATTATTATATTTGAAAATCCCTTGAATAACTAGATCTGAATGTATATTGATAGTACATCGGTTATCTGGAATATACACGGAAATATACCACTCACAATACAATGAGCTTTCCACAAGTATCACAAAGCAATAAAATAACTCGATATCAGAATAAAGTGATTATCTGGATATATAAAGATTGAAAGTAATAAGAAAATAAATTACTTAGCAAACACAGATGCAATTAAACCTATGGACCAGGCAATCGATAAACTACCAACAATCAGTAGAATCCGAATGATCGTCTGTCAGAAGTGTCTATATATAGAATCTATCTGGTAGAAAAAGATGAACTCCTCTCTCTCCGCTAGTTACAAGGAATGGTCTTCTAGATATAGTATAAAGGAGCTAAAGGAATTAACTCTATCAAAAGCAGTTTTATATCGATTGATAGCTATGAAAACAGGCCACAGCAACTACGCCGCTTACCATCAGCGATTTGGTTATCAAAATAACAAACTAGACTGCTTATGCAGTAACGTTAAGGAATCATATTACTTCTTTAAATGTATTATAAACAATCTAAAGCGTTTAGACTAGCCCCTTGCCCCTATAGAAATGCAATCTAACAAGCAGACGATCACATATATCAAGAAACTCTTATACACACCTAACAAACTCACTCAACTAATTACCAACTTAGAATTCTACACTCAGATCTATCCTAACTACTAAAGGACCCTTAGAAAGCAATAATCTTTTCAACAAAGCTTATTGCCCATCCCTTATAAACTCATCACTCAACTGATCACTCAAATATATTATTATTATTATTATTATTATTAGTAATTTTCAACCGGGCCGTATAGGCGAGCCTCCCAGAGGGCATTACAATTGGGCTAACTGTGGGATAATCTTCTAGTTTATATAATCCCCCTTTTTTAGGGATGGGGTCTTAATATTCTTAGTAGCCTTCCAAGTGATGGCTAGTGTATTTGTGTTTTTATCTCCAATCCTCTAAACGCTTTTGTGTGTACTTTCCGATTTCCTATATAGTATTTGTTTGAAAGCTGCTTTATTCTGTAAAGATAGCTTTTGTATATATTCTATTACAATATGGTATGCTGTGTGCTTCAATTTTCTTCCACGTAGTTTTTCTAGATTTATCTCCTTTTACTTTTTGTTTATGTTCGCCTGGATCAATCGATTCCTTTTTTTTTCTCTTTTTATTCTTCTAATAATGTTTTAGGGTATATGTTTTTATAGAAATTTGTTATAGCAATAAATTTAGTGAATTTGACTAATATATGCATTAACTATTTCAATAATTATTTTTGAACTACTTGATTGCAAGATAGATATTTAGACTTGATATTTGGGGGTCAGGTTTTATAGATCGTAAGGACTTTACGGCAATACATAATATACTTGAAGGATTTGAATACTCCACATAAGCAATAAATTGTTGCTTTCTCGTATTTAAATCATTAATAATAGCTTTCGAAGTTGCCATATACTAAGCGAATCGCTAGTATACGGTAAAGAATTGCTTATAAGAGTTCTAATTCCTTAAAACATTTGTTTATACTCTTTAAGTCCCATTTCTAATACTATTTAGAGAGCATTAATATCTATTTGATCCACCACACCTGTACTGCCGATTCCATAACAGTTTTTGCTATAAAGCGGATACCGCTTGCTGTAGATCGATTCGCATGCCCTGAGGCTGATTTTCTTGTCCCTTTGTCAGCGAGTGCATCCGCACGCATCACTCAAATATACTACACCCTAAAAACCACAAACCTAATATATAATACAAAAGCCCTGCTGCTCGACTAAACAAATAGCAAACCCACTCTCGCTTCTTCTCCTCTACCATAAAGATCGAAGCCCACAACAAGCCTATCCACCCGAAAACCAAGCTCTGCTTTAACAATAATCCGGATCAAACGTTCCCTTCTGGAAACAAAAACAGATCATATCCACAAAAAAACGAATAGCCTCTAACATTGAAGTTAAATTGCTAAATTCGGTTGTAACAATCACGCCGCTCAAATAGTTCCTTATCTTAGCACGTCTAAATACCCTTAGGGAGATCCAAAACAGACATTAATTAATATAAATAAATAAATAAATAAATTAATAAAATGGATATTTACTGTTAAAACAAAAGATAATAAAATAAAGTAATTCAAAGTTAGATTGATAGCTAGAAAATTCAGTTAAATTTTAAATAAAGATTATAACAAAATCTTTATTTCTATAGTTTGACTTAATACTCTTTATCTTTTCCTTACAATTATTACAAAAGAAAATCTTGAATATTCTCATTTCAATATCAAAAATTTATTTATTGAATTATATTTAAAAAAAGAAATCTATTTAGTGCTTTTTCAAGATATCCAAATTCGTTATGGTTATATCCTATATATATTTCGGAGTCTTTATAGACTAAAGCAAGCTAATAAAGATTGAAGTTTTTTTCTAAAGAAAAAATTAATCAAAATGGGTTTTGTATAAGGTCTTTCAGATCTATATTTATATATCAATTATTTGCGATAGCTATTTCTCCTAATTTATATAAATAATATTGTTATTGTTATTATATAAAAATAAGATATTAAATGATTTTATTATAATCTTTTAGCTTAATTTAATATCAAAGATTTAGGGGAGATTAGTAAAATCTTAAAGTAATTATATTATTGAATATATCAATAATTCTATAGTCAACACATCAGCAAGCTTAGATCATACTAAGCCACACCTTCCGACTATATAAGCTCTAGTATCAGATACAGCTATAGTTGTTGTAAACGGCGTGAGCGCTATGGCAATTATCTCTATAAGGGCACTGATCGCAATTGATCCCCGGTTCATTCGCAACCGATCATTACTTTTATTCTTATTATTCAATTATAGCAGTACAAGTGCTTATAATATAAAAGTTGCGAGAGCTATTGTATTAAGTCTGTAAATAACAAAAGGATTCTCTATTGTAATATAACTTAATATTTTTGATAAATAAATGTAACTCAAATATAAGGTCTACAAAGTGTTCGAAATAATGCTTTACTAATTCGAAATTGATAGTATATTAGAAAAAGTAGTTTTTAATAAAGAAATATATAATATAGTAATAAACAATATCAAAACTAGGTTATTATAAAATATAATATAATTTATAGCTGAAAATAGAAATAGTAATAATTCAAATCGCATTTATACGAATATTATAAAAACTCCGAAAAACTCGAATATATTTATAAACGCAAATGCATATATACAAGGGTAGGCTAACAAATAAAAATCAATCAAATCCCGAAAAACCAAAGTGGATATCTATTTATTAACAGTAGGAATTGCTATATCGATAGTAAGCTGTCTGAATGCTTATATATTAAGAAAAACGATCGATAAAGTTATCCCTAATCTGAAAGATATTGATATAGTGGCTATTACCCTTATAGCTATTAATTGAACAGTATATACTGCTAGTAGTGCTATATATAATAAACTCCTTGAAGCTAAGAATACAAAAAAGATCAAGAAGATTCTGAACTATAATAGCCTAGAACAATCTATAATCTGGTATCGCTACATACTAGAGGGAATTCCAACTTTCTTTTGTAGTTTAAATGGAAATAGAATACTTGTTATTAAGGAAATAGTAGCTGAGGAAGTGTTAATATAAATAGGCACTCTCCCGATCGATTATCGAATTACTATTCGAATAGCCGACTTCTATAAGCAGACCTGGATTATTAGCCTACCGAGAGAAGTCTCTTCCTTCAGGCTCTTTGATAGCTCCAAACGAGCTTGGTATATTAAGTCAAAGCAATGCATCACTCATCATAATCCAGGGTGCCAGGGTTTCTGTAATCCAACGATATACAAGAGTATCTCAAGATACAACAACTACAGCATCCTACAAATGAATTACGATAGCCTGTTTGGGTCTGAGTGTAAGGCCAAGACTGAATGTGCAAACTATACAAAACCGTTCTAGGCTAAGCACAACAGTTATCCTGCAATATCGTACCAAATCAATAGGAAAGTCGTGTGCCTTATGAAATTCGAAGTTCACGAGATTAAGAAATATAGTCGAAAAACTCGTTTGATTGTTAAAATACTAACTAACAAAACACCTACCTCAACTACAATGATCTTTCGGAGTGTTACAGTAGAGATCCCCTCTTCAATCCGCGGAAAATATATCACTGCATATGAAAATCTGAGTAGCTTTCAATATACCCCTTAGAACACCTCCCTGGCTAGTAGCTCACTCGAGGATCTCTACTATTCTAAAAGGAAGTGCCCAAATGAGGATAGCTTGAATGAGAAGATGTTTTTCAATACTGTATTATTGCAGTATACCGATATAGATATCGATATCGATCTGAATGAGTAGCCACTCCTCTTGGCATCGTGGCACCAGTTGCTAGACAGCTATAGCCCGATCTCTACGGATCGGCTGGGCAAATGTATAGAAAAAGATAGGAGTATATATCGCGATACTATAAATAGCATACGAACAAGATTTGGAGGTTCTATACATACAGGAACCCTTTACATACTCTAGAACTCGGATCCAGAATTATTCGGGGTATAACCTCTTTGTATTGATGAATAGTTGGGACAGTCTAGATGGCCTTGAAAAAGAGAGGGAGAGACCAAGAACAATAATATATATATACAAAAGCAAGCGACTATATACTCAATAAAGATATATTCAATTATATCGGGATCTTTTCTGAATAGAAATGAATGGCATACAGATTATTAATATATACTGATAGCCGGGTACCAGAGAGATAGTGAATCTAGTAGTCTCTATAATGTTCTCTGATTGTATAGTAGTAGGCAGTAACTTCAATATTAAGTATAATCTATTCGAGCCTGGTATAGCCTTGGTTAATTAAGGAGCTCTCCTTGTAGAATGATCCATTTCGAGTGGAATGGACTTTATCAAGATCTTAGGAGTTTCTATTCACAAAGTAGGTTATACGATTAATCTAATCTTCTCTAATATCCATTCGCTAGTACTGTTATTAATACTAATTTGAAAAGCGACTTTGATTACGAAATATAATAACTATAATCCCGAACCTCATTTTACCCATTGCCAAGCCCTTTAATTGCATAATCAGTGAAAGAGGCCTTTTAGTCTTTCAGAAGATTATAAAGAATGGAGTTCCCCATTTTCTAAGTTCAGCGAATATACCTACCGGGCAGGTTAATGAATTAATAGGAATACTGGATTCTTTGTTTGAATTAGCGATTCACTTAATAGAAAAGGAGAAAAGCACTTCCGGATACTCTACTCCCTAATAGATAAATGAATATAGAATAATATATCAAAATTATAGAATAATTAAAATTAAAAACACCAATCAGGTAGAATAATAGTAATAGGGATTAATAATTACAATCAGAAAAGCAAAATACTAGTATTAGTATGGGATTATTGATGGGGTTAACTGCAATAGAGATTTATATAAAGTAATAGACTGGTATAAGCTTGCTATCAATCTCAGAGTATTACTCCTGGTTATTGATAATATAACAATTGAAGATATTACAAAAAAAGCTTAGATTCTATAAAAAGAAGTCTTTGAATACTTTGATAGTAATGACGATCTTATAACAAACTCACTTTGGCTAGGCTATATACCTAACAAACTTTTATAGAGTATGGAAATATTCCTTAAAAAGATGGAAAAGAGTATTATAGGAATTTCGAGTATCTTATTAGGGTCTGATTAGGTTATTGTTTGCCTTTTAAAGACTTACTAGGGATACGATGACTCTCACCTATACGTGGTGTATCCTACGAATCTTCGATTGTGCGATCGGAGAGCTAAGTAGAGTTAGCTGGAGCCGGGTGGTGATTGTATACTAATCGGAGGCTGTATTGGGAGTGAAGGTATGTGTAGTTGATTATCAAAGAGTAATTGCAAAGATATTTGAAATAGAGAACTATTAGTAAAACGGAGATGAAAACTATTCAATGGTGGAAGGGAGATAAAAGCAGGATGATGTAGAACTATACTTTTACAAATCTGTATGGAGAGTAGAGCCAGAATATATTACAGTAAAGCATTTATAAAGTGGAATTAATTTTTGAAATAGCGGATAATAAAGCTTTTATAATATAGCTGAGTTTGACTGAAGTCTGTATTGAAAGCAGGGCCGATATCCTTAACTTAATAAACGAAAATCGACAGAATACTTTTGAGGTGCTAGTGTGTAGAGTTTTCACAACTCAATAATATATATGATCTACGGGTATACCGGATCGGATATTTATAAATGGTGAGGGGTAGTAGTAGGAAGTATATAAAGGCTAGAATAGTGTCTATTGGGGCCGGCAGGAGTATATATGGAATAGGAGGAAGGATGTTTTTAGTATCTTATCTCTGAGTATGCGGGAGCGATATGGCGGTGGAGGAGCTCCGGTATAGGAAGGATGCTTTTAGCAAGTTATATTCAATAACGCTCAATCAATATTATAGCGACAGAGGATCTTAGGTAGAGGCTACTCCTATAATATATATGTGCAATGTGTTTCTAGCGCTTTCTTTCAATTACAAACTATATATTGGGGGAGTGGATTTATAAGCAGAGCTTTGGTTAGTGAGTTGGAAACACTATAAAAGGGCTGCCTGGCTAAGGATCTGAAATAGCAAGTCTGTAAGATATAGTCAGCCTTGTTGTACAGAAAAAATCTGGCAAGATAATGCGAAACGGTTATTAGCCATAAGGCATAGTATATAATGACAGCGAACAGCGACACTGTCTATATAGCTCGAGAGGACGGATGCGTGTATCGGTCTATAATCGGATACTATAGGGCAAAGAGCATGATGGAGATATCAGATTAGACTTAAGAAGGCAAACAGGAATAGAGGCGTGAAGGAATGGTTTTGGTTTTGGCTGGAATTTCCGAAGGTAATCATACAATAGATGGTTTAACATAATCAGAAGATTCTACAGAAGTCTAGTACTAGTGGCTTTATTACAAGTGAGCTGGGAAAGCGTCTGTAGGGTGTAGCGAACCTACTTTGTGTTATAATATATTCTAGAAAGTAGTTATAATATAATTCATTTCTGCCAAGTATAAGTGCAGGCATAAAAGGTTATCTTCGTTGCATCAATAGAGTGATCAATACTGCTGCAAGAGGAGCGATCTTAGTATACAAAACTACATCGATTACAGCTCTTATCAAAAAAGCAGGCCTGCCATCGGAGATAGTCGTATTAAAATATGCTAAGCTGTGATTTGTATTCTATTTAAAAACAATCAATAATCAATACTTGCTAGTAAATTGTTTAAAGCTAGTAATACGAAAATACGGATGAGGAGCAGGTACAACAAAAGGGTCTCTTACAAGAATCCAGTAGCTCAGCTATCTCATTCCAGAAACACAATGCTCAAAGCTACTCCGCCTGTATTTCTCGAGTAGCTGTAAAACGGATTCAACAAAAGGATTAACTAAAAAAGAAATAACTCAAACCTTCAAAGAGTAATAATGGACAATTCCCACCCGAAAACTACACAATCTTTTCTGATAAATCAGAATAAATTATTAATTACAAACATTATATTGGCTATGAATATACAATATATTGCAATAGCACTCAAATAGCCTTTGGATTTAAATAGATCCAAAGCGATTTATATATATTCAATACAAAAGCGATAAAAATATAGCACGAATTGGAGTATCTAATCATTATACTTGAAGATCTTTTGAACAACTAGATCTGGATATATATTGATAATACATTAATCATTTAAAGTATATACAGAAACACATCACCTACAATACAATAAGCCTTTCACAAGTATCACAAAGCAATAAAACAATTCGATATCAGGATAAAGTGATTACCTAGATATATAAAGATTGAAAAACAATAAGGAAGCAAATCACTTAACAATGTAAGCGTAATTGGGCTTATAGATCAAATAATCAACAAGCTACTAATAATCAATAGGGTCCGAACAATCATTTATCAAAAACGTTTATACACAGAATCTATCTAATAAAAAGAAATGAACTTCTCTTTCTCCACTAACTATAAGGAATAATCTCCTAAATACAATACAAAGGAATCAAAGAAACTAACTCTACCAAAAGCAATCTTATATCGATTGATAGTTATAAAAACAGATTATAGCGATTACACTACTTACCATCAATGATTGATTATCAAAACAATAAGCTGAACTATTTATATAATAGTACTAAAGAACTATATTACTTCTTTAAATACACTATAAACAACCTAAAGTGTTCAGACTAACCTCTTGTTCTTATAGAAATGCAATCTAACAAGCAAACAATTATATATATCAAGAAACTCTTATATATATCTAGCAAGTTTATTTAGTTAATCACCGACTTAGAGTTCTACACTCAAATCTGTTCTAACTATTAAAGGACCCTTAGAAAGCAACAATCTTTTCAACAAAACTTGCTGCCTATTTCTTATAAACTCATTACTCAATTGATTACTCGAATACACTACATTCTAAAAACCATAAACCCAATATATAACACAAAAGCCCTGCTGTTCAGCTAAACAAATAACAATCTATTCTTATTTCTTTTCTTTTATTATAAAGATCAAAGTCTATAACAAATCTATTCACCTGAAAACCAAGCTTTACCTTAACAATAATTCGAATCAAACGTTCCTTTTTGGAAACAGAAGCGGATCGTATCTGCAAAAAAGCGAATAGCCCCTAGCATTGAAGTTAAATTGCTAAATTCGATTGTGACGATCACGCTGTTCAAATAGTTCCTTATCTTAGCATATCTAAATACTCTTAGGGAGGTCCAAAACAGACGTTAATTAATATAAATAAATAAATAAAAAAATTAAAGACTTACTAGAACTTTATTGGATTAGTGATTACTGGAATCTTCAATAGATACCTGTAACTTAACTACTTCCCAGATAAATAGAGATAAATAAAAATAATAATAATCCCTAAAATTGAAAAGAAAAACAAATCATTAATACAATCCTAGTAACCAATAGCCTTACTCTTATATATCTTGAAGGATCTAGAATGCATAATCACTCGACACATCTTATAGACTATAATGATAATAGGTATACTCAGTTTCCAGTATAGTGAAATACTCCCTAAACGAGTAGTAATGGATTTAATCATTTCGTTTATATACAATATCGAAAAGATCTTTATCTGCAAACAAAAAGTCATAATGGTTACACTGGATATATAAGATATATTCGATACATTCCTGTTGAACAAACTATTAAAATGCATGTACTAATAAGAGTAGTCTCACTCCTTCCTACAATTAGTTTAAACCTTTTTGAACAATTGCTTAGTAAAAGTTCGGCTGGAAAACGCAATTACAGAATACAATCGCATTAAATATAGCATTTTGCAGAACTCCCCATTCTTATCTATACTATATATTCTATACCTTATTAAACTTTTGAATCAAGATATCAAGCTGTACTTTGAATATATTAATGATATCTATATCTATTGTGTATTCAAGAATATTTACAAGAATGTTAGTCTTTTCAAATACAATCTCTACTAGATTTTTTAGTAGGGTAAACAAAACCGCATAATATTTATATTAGAAAAGCTAGAGATAATATATCTCTCCTAAAGGAGAAAAGTGTATACCCTGTATTTGAAGATAAACGATAAGATAACGATTCGCCCAATCAGCAAGACAAATAACGAAATTATTCAATTAGCCCTATATTGATTGGGAGTCTGGTTTGATTAAAAGCTTTTCTTCAAAAGATATATAGCAGAATGAGAAGTAAAAGCCTACAAGGTTGTAAGGCATATCAAAAGGCTTGTATAGATACAATACAACCTGCCAGCTACAGCGCTGTGCAAGGTGATAATCACCTGCATCCTCCCCATTGCTCTCTATAAATCCGAGATATAGTATATAGACTGAACAAAACCAAATTGGGCAGAGGGAGCTGCTTATAGCATAATGGTAAGTATAAGGCTAGGCAGTTATATTACCAAGGTTAATCAAGTGATTATTCTAGTAGCAAAAGGAGTTCTATTTGTTTGGCATACGATTTCGATTATTGTGATTCTAAGAGACTCTGAATTATTGTTTAATAAGCTAGTACTCGAATAGATATGAATAAGATTTATACTCTGACTCTACAAGATAAACAAAAACTATTTATTAGTGATTCATTTAGTATAAGTATCTCAATACAAAATAAACAATATCAATCTCTATAAACTAATCAAATTAATTCCGAAAGCATTAAGACTAATACTCTCCTTATTGTACTTCTCTACAGAAAGCCATAAAGACTTTACAAAAGGTATGAAGAAAGAAGCAATTGCACTTGAATTTATATAATAATGGAATCGTTTGCCTAATAATTATATTACAATCTTTTTAGACAATACTAAACAGTATCATCAAGAGCAAAAGATAATCAATTATAACTATGCGATTTACTGGGGATAATTTCCAGTAGTATCTAGCTATAGAACGATCAATTCATTCTTGTATATCTTCAATGCTAAGGTAGTAGGCACTCTAAAAGATTTGGAGCATACTATCCGATTAAAGCTGGCTGGGCAGATCACTATATATATCAATAGCATCTCAGTTATCTAGTATATTAGGGGCAATGCCTCCGATTCATTCTAATAAGCGTTTTTGCACTATCATGAGATTATAAGGAACAGGCAAATGGCAATCCGATGGTCGTTTGGATATACTAGAATCCTTGGAAACGAGAAGGCCAATCGGCTCGCCGATCTGGATATTCATAGCGATTACATCAAGAACAATAACTTATCACTCCCTACTATCAATAGAATAAGCTTAATAGCTAGAACCCTTAGATAAGGGGCAAAACAGAGATAATGAAAGCGAAATGAGGTTACCCTTACTGACCGATATCGTTGCTAGCACTTTAGTTATCAAGTCAAGGAATCTGAAGAACTTGCCCTCCCTCGTCTTATTCTTTAGTGACTAGTGATACTCAGAATTGAATACGGGGACTTTGCGTTCTACTATTGATATTTTCAATATAATAATGCTACCTTAGAATACTCCTGTGAATATAACAAAAATCTAAATACCTGATATTTTGTTAATATTCTCGTATCCAATTCGATAACTAACCAAACAAATCCAGTTTAATCCTATAAGATACAAAGAGTACAATCAATTATCTTTTTTTTTTTAAAAACCCCAATAGATTTTGTAATCTTTCTAATAATCATTAATTACTTGAATAATTATACTTAGTTTTTTCAAAAATCCTCTAATCTTTTACTTTTATATTACCAATTGGAACTATACTCCCTTTAAAGCTGCTTTCTTTTCTTTATTGTTATATACAAACTATACCAAACAAAAACTAATAATATAAAGCCCTTTAGCTAATTACAAACCTAAGCTACCCAGTATAAAATGAATTGAATAACATTAATATTGCAAATGGGAAACAAATGGCAAGAGTATGTACAATGTTCCTGATCGCTTTTCCCCTAGCTTGTATCACAACTGTAAAAGAACGAAACATGTGGCTATGCCAGTATTCCCGCTAGTATAGTCCATCCCTAATACCCCCTGGGAGGTCGTGGCGAGCCCCTGCAGCTTGCCCCCTGGATGTAAATTAAAATAAATAAATAAATAAATAAATAAATAAATTAGTAAAATCTTAGGAGTATATATTATTTATAATAGATTTGAGAGAATATTAATTATAGATTAAGAAGAATATCTAAATACAATACTTATCCATTTCGGGATTTCTTATAATTAACATATTCTAAAAAAGATATCAATCTCAGATTACAATCAATTGCAATCAATACTCCCAGATAATAAACTTATTAATATAAACAAATACCAATAAGTAATCAGCAGTATAATTTATCTTATAGTTTATATTAAACCAGATATTGTATTTAGTCTCAAAAGATTAGTATAAGTTATATCGAATCCTGTCAAATATTATAATATTATACTCAAAAATCTTATAAGATATTTGAGGTCGATTATCAAATAGAAACTACATTTTGGATCTAGGGGAGTTCAATTAGATATTTATAAAGAATATAATCTTCTATAACAAACTATCAAAATATATACTAATACAGACTAGGCAAGCAATAAAATCGATTGAAAAAGTATCTCTAATAAAGTAATAATATTTTATAATGGATTAATCTTATGGGCAAATAAGAAATAGACATCTATAGCTATATCTAGTATAAAAGCTGAGTATATTTCTATAGCAATATTTATTAAATAAAAGCAATAAATAGTTCAACTCTTAAGAGACTTAGAGCAATTATAATATATCGGGAATAATAGTGAAGTTCAAATGCTTGAAAATAATTAAGAAATATTAGCACTAATCAAAAACCTATATTTATATAAACAATCAAAGCATATTGATATATATCATTACTTTATTCGGGATTTTATAGAAAAATGCCTAATCAATACTAGCTATATCAATATAAGTAATATGACTGTAGATAGATTAACAATTATTATTATTATTATTATTATTATTAGTAATTTTCAACCGGGCTGTATAGGCGAGCCTCCCAGGGGGCATTACGGTTGGGCTAACTGCGGGATAATCTCTAATTTACATGATCCCCCTCTCCTAAAAATGAGATCTCAATACCCTCAGTAGCCTCCCAAACGATAACTAGCGCGCTTGCGTTTTTGTTTTTGATCCTTTAAACATCTCCGTGTACGCTTTCCGATCTTTTATATAATGTTTTGATTGAGAACTGCTTTATCCTGTAAGGGTAGCTTTTGTATATATTCTAGTGTAGCGCAGAGTATTGCATATATCGATTTTGTTCTTTATAGCCTTGCTATATCGATTACCTTCTATTCTGTATTTGTATTCATCCGGATTGGTTAATTCATTTCCATTTCCTTTTTCTATTTTTCTGATAGCATTTTAGAATATATACTCCTGTAGAAGTCTGTTATAGTAATAAATTCAGCGAACTTGGCTGATGTATGCATTAGCTGTTTTAGTAGTTGTTCTTGAGCTACCCGATTGTAAATGAATATTTGAACCTGATATCTGGGGGCCAGGTTTCGTAAATCGCAAGGACTTTGTGGTAGTGTATGATGTACTCGGGGGATTTGTATACACTATATAAGCAATGGATTGTTGCTTCTTTGTGTTTAAATTGTCAATAATAGTTTTCGAAATCGCTGTGTACTGAGTGGATCGCTAATATGTAGTGGAGAGTAGCTTGTGAGAGTTTTAGTTTATTAAAACATTTATTTATATTCCTTAGATTCCATTTTTGGTATTATTTGGAGAGCATTGGTTTCTGTTTGATTCATTATGTTTGTATTGCTGATTTTATAGTAGTTTTTGCTATAGAGCGGATATTGCTTGCTGTAGGTCGATTCGTATACTCTGAGGTTGATTTTCTTATCCCTTATCAACAAATACATCCGCATGTTTATTCCCTTTGATTTCTATATGGCCTAACAACCATTTGATCTGGATCGAGTGTGTTTATATCAGTTTGTGATATTTGAGGAAAGCTTACTGCGATGTGATAGAGGCTGTACCTCTTATTCCCCATATTACCGATGTGCTATCAATGTATATACAGATTTCCATTTGTTTTATACCAATAATATTTCTGATCACTGCTTGAAAGCCTCGATATACCCCGATCGCTTCCACATCGAATATATGAGAGTTGTAATGCAATTCACCGTTTTCTTTGCATACTACCGTCTGTCCTCTATATACAACATATCCATATCCTACTCGCCTATCATCCTTATCGGTCTGTTCCGATCCATCAGAGAATATAATGATCTGATCGTGTGTGTGCTTATTCCACCATTCCTGAAACTGCTCTGCCGCTACCTCTTTTGTAAGGCCTCTAATAGGATCCGTTCGACACCCTGGTATATAGTGGGGCCCTACTAAAGTTGTCTCCTTGATTCGGGAAAGGCATTGGCTGATCACCTGAACCTTTATTCTAGCTAACTGCAATTAGCCTTCCCTGCTGCCAGAGGAGTAGGTGGCTTTTATCCCTTAGTAATAAAGAGAGTGTTTTGAATCAATAGTTTGGGCACAAAGAGCTGCTCTCCATTTTATTTATTTTAATACTACTTCTGCTGGTGGGAGAACGCTGTCCCTTATTATCACTATATTCGAGATCGTTTGTTAGACTAGAAGGACTCCTCTAATCACTATTCATAGGACCTTATTGATAGCTAGAATCACTCCTCCTAATCGGGTGCTTACTACTATTGGTATCCCGTTTTGATACTATCCAGTGGTTTTTGTTTGTCCTGTATACCATACTTTTGCCTTATAGAATAGAGCTGGATATAAGCAAGTAATCATTGTTTTCTATAAAAATACTGCTGGGGGTTCGTTTGTGATCTGGGTTAGCCCTTGAATGTAATGAGCCAATTTCCGGTCTTTGGCTGTTCGCATTTCGATATGCTGTTTGAATATAAACTTGCGATCAAACTATACACCTAGCCATTGTAGAGCCGATCCTGGTGTGATTGGAGAGATAGTGTAATCGCGGTTTATTTTGTATGCCGGGTTGATGGAATGTTTGTGTTGTGTTATATAGATTATTTCTATCTTTTCGGATACAAAGATTATTTTGTTCCTAGCTCCCCAACGGAATATGCTTTTCACATCTCTTGTTAGCATTGCGATGTTTTGTTGAACACTTGTCGATAATCGATATAGACAAAATATCATCTGTATACCCGAATCGGAGTTTAGAGTCTTGCTAAAGTAGCTCTACGAAATAAAGTATGTATAGGACTGGCGAGAAGGGTGAGCCTTGTGGGGTACCGCATTCCATTGTGCTATAGCCAGTTATTGTTTCATTAAGTCTAATCCTAAATTGCCTTTGGGTTAAGAAGGAGTTGATCAGAGCAATTAGGTTCTGTAGAAACCCCTATCCCTCATTCGTCTCAGAAGTCTGTTTTTAAGTAGAGCATCGAACACTCCTTGTATATCTAGTGTAATTATTATGATCTCGTAGCCTTTGTTAAACGCTATTTTTGTATTGTAAATGAATGATGTTACTAAATCTATAGCTGATTATTTCGGAAAGACATCGCAATATTATAAGCTGAGTATTTCTTGTATTAGGGCTATCCACACTAGATATCTTGCTATAATCTTTTTCAGGCTCTTTTTAATATAAAAAAGAAGAGTGATAGGCCGCTATGATCATGGGGATGTTTGGTTTGTCTTCCCCACTTTTAATAATATAACTATTTCTACTTGCTTTTATGCTATAGGGAAGTGATTGAGCTATAGATACTTATTGAAAATAATATATAGAATTGGGCTTATTTCTGTTCAGATAGCCTTTAGTAATCTCACTATAATCCGGTCTATCCTCGGGAATATACTCGAAACCCCTATAGTATTACATTCCACTTCCTCTATAAAAATAAGCTCCCTCCAGAATAGTTTTTCCTCACTTTGATTGTATCCGGAGTCCGGGAGATTGTTAATAGCTTTGAAGCACTACAAAATCTCCAAGCATAGCAGCTTGGCCTTTTCTTTATTCGATGTAGTAGTGCGTTTATTTATTATGATTAATAAAGAGTGATATGTAAGACTTAGATTGTATCATCCAATCACTCTATATAGATCTCGATCTGATTTCATTTTATTAAGGAATTTCCTTCAGTACCCTCTTTTGGCCTATTGTATGCATAATAAGAATGCTCTATATTCTATAGAGTAATTGCTATTGGTTGTATGGCTCCGAAGATATACATCTCAAGCGATCGTGCAATCGGGTGTTCACCAGGAGGTCGATTTTCCTGTTTTCCGATCCAGTCTTCCTGTTGTTCTGATTGCCTATTATAATACCTTCTGCATATTTTCGATGGTTCGATTTAGGGCTATACTTGTGATTACTATCTGTACCTCCCGTTTGATTCCTACTATATTAGCTAATACCATTCTTTGAAACAGAGGTAGATCTTTCTTCCTGATGCGATACACATATTAGAATCTCAGTGCTAAGCTCGCTCTTTGTATAATGATAAGGAGGGTATTATAATCGGATCCGTAATGTATATCAGCCCTTATTTTTATATATATTTCTAAAATATTAGAAAAAACTAGATCAATTACATATCCTACTCTGTATATCACTTAACCCAGAATGTTCATAAATTTGAGGCCTTTGTTGCTAAACTATTCTGCAAGCCGATTGCTATTATACACTGTATTCATACCTGGCTTGAATAATATATAGTGAGCATTGAAGTCTCCCCTAATGATTATATCCCCAATTGATATTAGATCAAGGATTATCTCCAGGACTCCTGAGATATTCGATTCCTTATATAGGTTTAATAGTTTAATTCTGTTTATAGAAAGCCATATATAATCTCTATACTCCTCTCCTGCTAATTGTAGTACTTGTAGTTTAATCTTAGTTCTGATATATATCATTACTCGTAGGCGTCCCTGCCCTTCTTTGCATATCCCGTTCCTCTTCCAAAAGGTCACTAAGGATAGGTATTAATATCCGTTATATGTTTGAATGTGTATATTGAATATTCAGGGCTTTTGTATACATATTACATCGATCTTTTCCTTAAATGCTTGCTGTAATGCTGCTGTATACAGTGCAAGGCTTTTCTGTATGTTTATCCAGATAATAAATAGCGGATTCGATTTATTTATATAGATCTTCTATTGTTATATTATATCCCCTAGTTATAGTCTGATTATTTAGAATTTTAAGATTGAAATTCTTATTAATCTTTACTACCCTACTACAAATGATATGTTGATCTTGTGTATTTCGCTTTTCATTTGTTAAACTTCCCGAGATATCGTTCGCTTACTCTCTTCCAATATTGCTTTTCGAGTTATTGCTATCTTTGTGTCAGAAGACTATATCTATTCTAGATTTCCTTTTCCTTCCTTGTATTATCACTGGTATTTGAACTATTACTGCTGGTGCTGAGGCAATAGTAGTGCTAATCTCCCCTGCTCATCGAATAATCTGGATCTGCTTTCGATCTGAACATATTATCTTGCTGTTTACCCGCTGGGGCTTGGTAGGGCAGTTGTTATGGTCTGCTGGGAAGGGCCTACAGCATTCTATATATTATGTTGGGTGATTACAATCTCCGGTTGGCTCATAAATAGATAGTAGGTATATGCACTTTCTATATACCGCTTCTCTTTTGTATTTCCAGCTTTTATAATATTACTAATACCCTAGGTTATATTTTCCTAAAGCTTGTCTTTTACTTATTAGAAACATTCGAATCTCGTTGAATAGATTATAACGAAGTGGCTGTTCCTGAAAGAATAATATCCAGATAATCCGATTCTGCTTATCTACTCCGAATTTGAATCTCGCTATCTGTATTGGACGTAATTCTGTCTGATATCAGATTTCTTCTTCCCTCATTTGTTTTTTCCCCAATCTCTGTGGGCATTCCTAGGAGATTGGTAATGATTATCAGGACCCCTAGTGCTATATATGTAAACCATAGCTTATTAATCGCAAGATCTATAGCTTTAATAGCTGCTATAGCCTGTTGCTTATTCACAAAAGGACTATACAGGCTTCTGGGGAAGCTGTAACTGCCCACCTAGTTCGGGTGGATATTATTGCTGTAATAGCTCTAGCTCTTAGAGTAGCAATCTCTAGGACTGCTTTTACTAGTGTCTATCTGATCCCCTATAAGGATAACTCTATCTTGATTCGTTTGTTTGAAATCGGAGGAAGAGTCTTTTATCTATACATTCTAATCTCGGTGCTTTACTAATCATCCGCTTGGGCCTATTTACAGCCCCTACTTTCATAATTGAGCCAAAGAGAATAGGCAATCGCAGTTTTGAGGGTTCGAAATATCCCTATATATATTTGCATAATTGGCTTTATGCTTTTATTACTAGCTTCGAGTTAAAGGTCCCTTTGTACTGTTTGTGATGGTTATTAATACTCTACATACCAGTTCTCCTACTAGTCAGCTCAAATCCTATTCCGCAAATTGCACTGCGAACTGTACAAGGATTGTCTTGAAGCTGATGAGTACTAAAGCCTTGTCTATAATGCGCTTCCGTTGTGTATCGATCTTCTTCTGAATAGCTATCTTCACAACTGTTTCAATAATGTTCTGGCCGCTCTCGAACGAGCTTGAGAAGGGACCAGCGCTTTTGTTGCTAATCCGCACTCTCTTCGAAACAATGGTTAAGAAGCGGTTATTAAGATCGATCGGGGAACCCGTTGTCCCTGTAGGTAACGGCTGGCTTGCCGGCCCTCTCTGATTCTGCTGCGATAGCATTCTCGAGTCAAGCAGCTCGGAGCGCTACAGCGATCGTGCTGGTATGTATTGTATAATATGATTTCGGGATATCCGTAGATATGGTTGTTATAAGCTCGTGTGTGAATGTTGTCCCTGAGATAGATTAACAAAACCATATATAAAAATGATATTTGAGAGATTCAAAAATATATTAGGGCTTCAAACTAATTATAGAAGCTAAGAGAATATGCTCTCTAGGGAAGTATTGGAAATTGTAGTACATGCACTATGCTATTGTGCATATATCACTTCCACTTTATAGTTAGATTTTATCTTAGTACTATTAATCTATATAGTCAATATTACACATGCATTCCATTGGCCTGCTCCTTCATTATGAACATTAATATATAACTAATGTGATTTATCAGTGTGCGGGTCATATCAGTGTGCGGATCACTTTCAACCTCCATTCACTCTTCAAACTTATATTATTCAACAATTATTGAATCAATTGATTAAAACTATGAAAATTATAATAATCTAGGATCTATTATATTTATTGTTTTTATATAAAAAATAATATAATAATATATCTTTTTATATATATATATATTTATTTATTTATTTATAGTAATTAACATCTAATATCTGATCTCCCAAGGGGTATTCTAGATGTACTAAGAAGCGGGCCTACAGGCCACTAGCATTCCAACTACTTATAATAATATAATGTTAATTAATCAGAAACTTATTGCTTTTAGTATTCCTCCATTCAGTATTGCTTATAGCAATCCTGCAGCTGTTTTGTTTAAGGGTTTGTGGTTTGTTTTAAGGGCCTTGTTTTGTATACTATCCAGATATTAGCAAATAATCAAATCAATTATTATTGATCGAAAGAATACTTAAAAACACTTATAGCTGATCGATATAAATCTTAGATTAATTAGAATAGAAAACTTATCCTCAGGGTATTAGAGTAAATTAAAATTCGTATAGTTTTGTATAGTTTGAGTATATTCTAATATAGAATCCAGATTTAATAAAAAGGTTAATAAACTATATTGTATTTATAGGATGTGGTTGATAATATACTATCATATTCTATTCAAATCGAAATCGATTGATATAAGTAGCTAATTGCTATACATCTGATTATTATTAACTATTGAAAAAAATGTAAGGGTTTTCTCAATTCTGTATATATAGATATTTGTGTTATTTTCGTAATTGAATCTAATATAATAGGCTATAAAGTCACTATATTCGGTCCGTATTGCTATGAGTTTGTATAGTACCCTGTAAAGAAGCTTAAGACTTTCTAGCTTTGAGGTATTATATACTGGTTTTCATGTATTATATGTTTTGGAGATTAGGCTCTTTTTCCTTTTATTATCTGCTTTCAAAACGTTGATATTTGGTATGTAGGACAGAGCGGAAGCTGTTAACTGTAGGGAGGCAGGATGGGCTAGGGTCAAGCGGCCCAGCCGTACTCTAATCAATGAGGCGATTGGCTGCTTCGTTTACCCTCAATCTCAGTATGCTTAGGGAACCACTTGATTATAATATTGTAGTGTTGTATCGTTTGATAGCATTTGTGGTATGTTTATTGAGAGGAGGTAGTGGCGTTTCCTTGTATTTTTCAGATTATTAAAATACTATTAATGTATAATTATATTTGTTTTCTGGTAGGGGTGATTAATGATATTCAGAAGGTGTTTTAGTCCCCGCTATACACCAATCGCCTTAGTATCAAAACATGCGACTGTTTGTGTATACGGCTGTAGCCGCTATCGATCTATTGCTTGCTGCAATAGATTGTAAAGTCGTATCCTATGTGGTGACCGTGTTCGTTGTATTGTTTAGATCTGTTTGAAAATATAGAGTAGTTTTCTTGGGGGATTAAATCCTATTATTCCTTGAATGCTTTTGCAGTGTTTTCTTTGTCTATACTATTTTGTTGGATTGATGCGATACTCGGGAGAGAAGTGAGGCTGTAAGAGTCTGGGGTACTCGGTGGCAGGGATTGCTTATTTCATTCTTTGCAATTTTGTATTGGGATCTTTTAGAATATCTATACCTCATCTTTTTTTCTTGATATATAGTTTCAATTGATTTATAAATAGATATTATATATTTACTATTTGAAATCGAAATGCAAATCTCAATCTAGCTTGTTTTAGTGTAACAATTCCAACTGGGAGATTAGCTTTTATAAGAAGTGTAATCATTAGGTTGTTTTTGTAAATGGGTAAAGCTCCCTGTACTGCATTATGAATTGTCTTACTAACTAGATCGATATGTTTTTTTGATCTTAATACTGATTAGAATATGATTTGTATTTGAGTGTTATTTATATAGTTTATTAAATTATATTTTAGAATCAAAAAAGGCCAATAAGAAATATATAGATAATAATTGCTTTTTGTAGATAGGCTGTAGATAATCCATAAGCTATATAAATTATTAATTAAATGTGGGATGTAATATATATAGCTTTTCGCGATGTGCGTTTTGATATACTATAAGATATTACGGTATTGATTAAAAGATGCTAAGCTAATGTAATGTTGGTTGTATTCTGTTAATAAGCTTTAGAGAGATTGGTATAATAACTAAGTTCTGACTTATTCTTATAGTCAGGTTTGCAATTTCATGTTTTCCTTGATATATGAAATAAACTCAAACTTTTCTGAAGCGAAAAAGATCTTATTCTGATCTCTTTATTATAAGATGTATCAAATGATTTGATGGAGCATATATGTATTTATAGATAGTTCTTAGATGTGTATATATAGCTATATCGTTAGCATATCCGAAGCACTGTGCTCTATCTTGATTGAGAAGCTCAGCAAGAATAGAGGGTATACAGGATAGAGTAAAAATGGCTATTCCTAAGAGATACGATAATGCGATTAGAAAATTCTGTATTATAATTCCCTTAAGCCTTATACACATATATCTTTTAGTCAAAAATGAATTAATAAATTGCAAAAGCACTATAGGCCAATTTTGCTTCTTTATATATTATAAAAGCTATCTTTTAAGAAGTATATTATAAACACCTTATACATCCATTATTACTAATATGATCACTTTACCAACTACTAAAGCAAGCTTGGCATTATGGGTGAAAATAGTTGTGAGATTAATACCGGCTCTTTTCGGTAGTGCTTTGTAATACTAAGGGCTAATAATGTTATATCTTATAGCCATTTATGCAATTTGATTGGTAATATATCTTTCTAATTCTTTTCCAATATACAATATCAATACAATCAGTCTTTACAATCTCGGGGGATGTTTTATCCTTCTTATTAACTTTAGACAGTATAATTACTTTAACGAGTTTTCATTTATTAGGGTAATAGCTGAGTTTGAGACAGACCACGAAAATCTTATATATTATATTCTTTATATTAGACCAGTATGTTTTGAGGAAGTGAACAATTGCCTGATTGATTTTGGGTAATGTGCTTTCTAACTTTTATTATATGTTTTTCTACTTCTTTATGATGATTATTCTTTTTTATAATAAGGTTATCTAACAGTCCTATTCCTATAGAGGGTTGTATTGTAGATTGTCCAATGCTTTGAAGCGATCGAATATTGTTGTAAAGAATGCTTGTTGGCTTTTTTCTTAATATTAATAATCTTTTGGTTTTCGATTATTAGAAAAGAAGCCTTGAGATCTGCTTTTGGGATTAGTTTATATTAGTTTTATGACTTTGTATAGTTTCTAATCATCCTATATATTGTTCAAGTGCTTAGTTCAATAGGCCTCGTTTCGATGCTTGTATAACTCTTTTGTAGATTTTATTGGGTAGTTTGCTATTCTGTCAGTAATTCCAATTCTCCTAGTTTTGTATATATATTCAGTGTGCTTTCTTATATTTATTAATCTATCATAAAAATAATCAATAGGGTTTATAGCCTTTCTGCCTTATAGCTATTATAAAAGCACTTAGTGTATTTGTGAGTTTTGGCAATTAAGTCTATCGATCTTATAGATAGATTAAGGTTCGGATTCTGAAGGTTTGCTAAGTAATTGGTTTATTATCTCTATTAAATAGGGTAAAACCTGAATTGTGTATCCGGATATATACTTGCTTATATTCAGAGATTCCTTTATTTGAGATGGTAATGATTTAAGTAATATAATCAAAATTATTATACAGATTGTATTAATCATTATTGTAGTAATAGTTAAATTGAAAAAGATCAGATCCAGAATATATTTCCTTATATATATAGAGATATTAGAAGTCCTAATATATTCCATTCCCTATTCGATAGTTTATGATATAAATATACATCTTGATTGATAATTGCTATTCCGGGTTTCCCATAGATTATACTTAGTATTGAAATCATTTTCAATAATTATATTAATTCCTAGGGCAATCTCTAGTCCGAATATATATTCTATTATTAATAAATCAAGTGGGGTATAATAGATATTAAGGATTGAATATCCATTAATATTAATCCAAAATAGATTTCTTCTACTTTCAATTTGTTTTATTTGTTTGATTTTCAAATTGCCTTCTTTTTGTATATAGATATCATTCGTAGTCTACGCTTAGGGCTATTAATTGTTCTTTAGATATTAATCGGCTAGTATTGATTATATGCGGTATGATTTTTGGGTTACCGAATTATTATACAATCGGGGTTTTTGGATATAGATAATATCCATATCAGTCTTCTAACAATCTATAAAAGAATAATATAATTAGAATATCCGCACCCTATATTTGCTTATACAATTGTAAGCCCCCTTTCCTTTATTAAGTTTGTACTAGTTGTACAACTCATATAAGGATAATAATGGCTTCGTTGGTATTTGACTCACTTCTTTTTGCTTATTTCAAAATTAAAAGGTAAAAAGATTTTTCAATTATAATTATTATATTATAATTTATTCCTTTATTAATACAATACGGAGAATTACAGTCTGAAATATAAATCAGACTATTGAAGGGCTCTTCCCTAATCAGATCTATTTAAATAATCGATTCATCAATTGTTATTCGTTCTTGTAGGCAATAATGCAAGCCTCCGATACAAGGAGTCTGGAGATAACCACTTGAGGCTGTTTGGCTAATATTGAAGTAAATACTTTTTCTTTATATACTTCCTAAATCTTTTTTCAGCCAATAGTCCTAACTTCTCTTATCTATCAGTGAATAAACCTGATCAGTTTTTTATTAACTGATCATAATATCACTGGACAATTACTATATACAAATTAAAAGGGTTCTAAACATTCCGTATATTGAATATCATTTTAATATTACTCATAAATCTTTTTGTTAATATATTTAGTAATCAATTCACTATACTTAAAACAATAAGCTAAGCAATAATACATTTATAGATTACAATATAACTAATACCCATTAAAGTACTATTATGGTTGAGGGTATTGCATTTATCAAGAAGCTTCGAATATTTACTGATATTAAATAATCAGAATAGTTTTATTGTCTTCTTGAAACTAACAATCCAATTAGCTCTCTCTATAAAAAGATTCACCCTATATTTAGAGACTTTATATTATATTAGTTCCTCTTCTATCTGCACTTTGATCTCTTCTTGGATAATCATATCTGGAAGTGTTGTGAGTACGCTTAACGTATTGTAAGGAACCTGAAGCATAATATAGTTATACCAGATCTCCATAGCTTAAACATTATCTGTATTAAGCATAATAATCAGTTGTATACGATTTTCGTCTTATAAGAGATTCTTATATTCCTTTAACATTTTATATTCCAGAATTCATTTATTTTATTACAATAAAGCAAAGAGATTAATTCAAGCCTTAATCCAGAAACTATTTCTATAATCTTTAGTTATAGTTTAAAGAGATTATTAATAATTATTTGTTGTTTACTTCCTATCTTTATAAGAATCATACAGCTATTTCGCTCTCATCGTTCGTATTCCTGTATTGTCTTTGTTGTTTTGGGTATATTTGCTTTAATGCCTTTCAATATTTGAAGTATCCCTTTAGTCTTGAGTGTATCAGTATAGGATTTAGCAATTCCCTTTAAAGTTGCTCTTGTAATTAGTATAAGGGTTTTCTATATAAACTTAGCTTATCTTATAATCTTAATTATACTATCGATATATACAGACCTTAATATATCGATATGGCTCAATTTTGTTTTGCTTAGGGTTTTAATACACATATTGATTGTATTTGCAATCTTTAGGGTTACTTGTTGCTTTTTGTTTTCTTTATAGAATTGATTGATTATTGCTTGGAATGCGAAGACTCAACACCTGTACGCGGTGCATTCTACAAACCTCCAGCTTTTATTTAAAAGTCTACAGAACTAAGATTGAATCGCAGATGGAATCAGAGGGATAAGGGAAAGAAAGGCTTCTGGAGTATATTGAAGGATTATATTTCGACTTGGCGATAATAATATCTATGAAGAGATAAATATTAGTGAAGAAACGTGGATACGAAGGTTACGGAAACCTTGGTTAGATTTAACATCTGCCATCCATTATTATTTATATAGAGGTACGATATGCAAAGTTAGTCTCTTCTTTTTAAAAGAGTCTTTTCGATATAAAACTTGCTATTGCTCTTTTTCGTAATACAATCTTTCCTTTATATTATCAGAATTCAGTTATTCGAATTCTATGACTTTTACGATATAGAGAATGCCATCGCTTTTGAATTAATTCTATACTCTGGGTATCGATACGATACAACGTTTTTCTTTCGATTTCGAATTTTCGAATTTTCGAATTGATTTGTGTGTGGGTAATAGGGCTTAAGGTTCGGGTCCAGTTTTGCTCCACTATTTTCAACAGTTTCGATTATACACATTTAATAAGGGCTAGAGGATATCAAGCTTATGAAGGTATACAAAGGGTTAGTAAGAGATAAAGTTAAAAGAAGAGTGGTGCCTTCTATTTTCATTTTATTAGCAGGAGGACCTTTTGTTATACTGGAGGCAATTTGGGAGGGGATAGCTTTTGTTCCTTATAGAAGGGAGGGATAGCAAATTGGATTCCAATCTTAAAAGAGGATTAGATATTGGAATACTTTAATAGAATTAGAGATAGGGGAAGAAGGAAGAGGGAAAGGTCTCAATAGATGAAGATATTATATCTCTATTTGCATTCCGAATAGAGATCGGGTAGAGTATCTCAATATTTGTTTTTATTTTTCCAAATTGATTATATTCATTGTAAATATTCACTAGCAGTGCTAGGCTCTTAAAGCCTAGCTGTCCTATATAGTCTTAGACTGAAGCTGGACGTTAATTCAATCAATCAATCAATCAATCAATCAATCAATTGATTATTGCTTTATAAATAAATTATATATTATCATCTCCACTCACTTTAATTATCGATATGGTTATCATTATTATCATTGAAGCGATTGGATTGCGATTCAACATGTTTGGCAATGCGACAGATCATTCACAACCACACATTGACAATATCATGGTATTATAAGATTCCTTCAGTATGATTTGTTATAATATAGTATATTGTATTTGTTGTTAAGAGAGTTGTATAATAAGATGTATGTCTGTATATATATATATAGTTCTATATTCATATAGTATACTAACAAGCATCCAACACATCAGCGAGCTTAGATCGTACTAAGCCGCACCTTCCGACTACGTAAGCTCTAGTATCAGATACAGCTATAGTCGTTGCCAACAGCGTGAGCGCTATGGCGACTACTCCTACGAGGGCGCCGATCGCGACCGATCCCCGGTTCACTTGCGACTGATCACTACTCTCACTCTTACTATTCAATTATAGCAGTATAAGTATCTATAGTGCAGAAGTTGCGAGAGCTGTTATATCAAGTCTGTGGGCAACGAGAGGATCCTTTATTGTAATATAACTTAATGCTCTCGATAAGTAAGCGTAACTCAAACACAAGATTTACAAAGCATTCGAAATAATACTTTACTAATTCGAAGCTGATAGTATATTAAAGAAAACGGTTTTCAGCAAAGAAGTATACAATATAATAATAAACAATATCAAAGCTAGATTATTATAAAGTATAATACAACCTATAGCTAAAAACAGAAATAGCAATAATCCAAACCACATCTATGTGGATATTATAAAGATCTCGAAAAACTTGAGTACATTTACAAACACAAACGTGTACATACAAGAGCAGGCCAACAAGTAGAGATCAGTCAAATCCCGGAAAACCAGAATGGATACCTATCTATTAACAGTAGGAATTGCTATATCGATAATAAGCCGCTCGAACACCTATATATTAAGAAAAACAATCAATAAAGTTATCCCTAGTCTAAAAATAATCAATATAGCAATTATTACCCCCACAACTACTAATTGGACAGTATACACTATTAACAACACTATACACAATAAACTTCTCAAAGTCGAGAATACAAAAAAGATCAAAAAGATTCTGAATTATAATAATCTAGAACAACCTATAATCTGATATCGCTATATACTAAAGAGGATCCTAACTTCCCTTAATAACCTAAATAGAAATAGAATACTTATTATTAAGGAAATAATAGTCGAGGAAATATTAATATAAACAGGTACTTCCCCAATCGACTATTGAACTACTATCCGAATAGCCGATTCCTATAAGCAGATCTGGATTGTCAGTCTACCGAGAAAAGTCTCTTCCTTTAGGCTCTTTAATAGCTTTAAATGAGCTTGTACATTAAGTTAAAGTAATGTATTATTTATTATAATTTAGGGTACCAGAGTTTTTGTAATCCAACAATATACAAGAGCACCTTAAGATACAATAATTGTAGCATTCTATAAACAAATCACAATAGTCTATTTGAATCTGAATGTAAGATTAAGATTGAATATACAAACTATATAGGATTGTTTTAGGCCGGGTACAATAGTTATCCCGTAATACTGTGTCAAGTTAATGGGAAAATTGTACACCTTACAAAATCCAAAGTCCACAAGATTAAGAAATACAGCCAAAAAATTTGTCTGATTATTGAAATACTAGCTAATAAAATATCTATCTCGATTGCAATAGCCCCTTGGAGTATTGTAGTAGAAATCCCCCCCCCAATCTGTAGAGAATGTATTATTATATATAAAAATCTGAATAACTTCCAATATACCCTTCAGAATACCTTTCTAGCTAGTAGCTTGCTTGAGGACCCCTACTGTCTTAAAAGGAAATACCCAAATAAGAGTAGCCTGAATAAGAAGATACTCTTCAACACTGCACTATCACAATATACCGATATGGATATCGATATCGACCTAAATAAGTAACCATTCCTTTCAGCATTACGGTACTAGCTGCTAGACAGCTACAATTTGATCTATATAGATTGACTGGGTAAATATATAGAAGAAGATAGGAATATATATTGCAATACTGTAAATAATATATAAACAAGACTTGGAAATCCTATACATACAGGAACCCTTTATATACCCTGGAACTCGGACTCAGAACTATCCAGGGTATAATTTCTTTGCACCGATGGATAGTTGGAATAATCTAAACAGCCCCGAAAAAGAAAGGGAGAGATTAAGAATAATGATATATATATACAAAAGCAAGCGATTATACATTTAACAAAAACATATTCAATTATATTGAAATCTTTTCTAAATAAAAATAAACAGTGTATAGATTATTAATATATACTAACAGTCAAGTATTAGAGAAATAATGGATTTAATAGTCTCTATGATATTCCCTAATTATATAATAATAGACAGCGATTTCAATATCAAGTATAATTTATTTGAGCCTGGTATAGCTTTGACTGACTAAAGAGCTCTCCTTACAGAATAGTCCATTTCGAATGGGATAGACTTTATCGGGATCTTAGGAGTCCCTATCCATAAAGCAGGTTATATAATTGATCTGATCTTTTCTAATATTCCTTTTACTAGTATTATTGTTAATATTAATCTGAAAAGCAGTTTCAACCACAAAATACAAATAACTATAATCCCAAATTTTATTTCATTCATTGCTAAGCCCTTTAGTTATATAATTAGTAAAAAAGGTTTTTCAATCTTTCAGGGAATTATAAAGAATGGAGTTCTCTATTTTCCAAGCTTAGCGAATATACCTATCAAGTAGGTCAATGAATTAATAGGAATACTGGATTCTTTATTTAAATCAGCGATTTGCTTAGTAGGAAAGAAGAAAGGTGTTTCTGGATACTCTGCCCCCTAATGGATAAGCGAATATAGAATAGCATATCAAAACTATAGAACAGTTAGAGCTGAGGGCATTGACTAGACAGAACAATAGTAACAGAGATTGATAATTATAATCAGAAAAGCGAAACGCCAATACTAGCACGGAATCATTAACAAAATAAACTACAACAAAAATCTATACAAAGTAATCGGCTAGCACAAGCTTACTATCAATCTCAGAATGCTGCTTCTGGTTGTTGATAGCGTAGCGATCGAAGACATTGCGAAAAAAGCCCGGGTTTTACAAAAGGAGGTTCTTGAATACTTCGATAACAGCGACGATCTCATAACGGACCCACTCCAACCAGGCCATATACCTAATGAATTTCTATAGAATATGGAAATATCCCTCGAAAAAGTGGAAAAGAGTATTATAAGAGTTTCGAGCATCTTACCGGGGCCCAATCAGATCATTGTTTATCTTTTAAAGACTTGCTGGGACTTTATTAAACTAATAATCACTGGGATTTTCAATAGATACCTGCAACTTAGCTACTTCCTAGATAAATAAAAACAAACAAAGGTGATAATGATTCTTAAGATTGGAAAGAAAGATAAATCGTTAATACAATCCTAGTAATCGATAGTTCTATTCTCATGTATCTTGAAGGATCTGAAATGTATAATCACTTGATATATTTTATGGACTGCGATAATAATAGGTATATTCAGCCCCCAATATGGTGAAGTGCTTTTCAAGTGAACAATAATAGATTTAGTCATTTTGTTTGTATATAATATTGAAGAGACCTTTGTTTACAAATAAGAAGTCATAATGGTTATACTGGATGTACAAGACATATTCGATATACTCCTACCAAACAGATTATTGGAATATATACACCAGCAAGGGTAACCCTACTCCTTTCTATAATTAGTCCAAGCCTTTCTAAGCAACTATTTAATAAGAGTTTAGCTAGAAAATGCAACCACAGAATACAGTCGCATCAAATGCGGCACCCTGCAGAACTCCCCACTCTCATTTGTATTATATGTTCTATATCTTGCTGAGCTTTTGAATCAAAATACTAAACTGTATTTCGAATATACTAACAATATCTATATCTATTATATATCCAAAAACATTTGTAAGAATATTAATCTTCTCAAATATGATCTTCATCAGATTTTCCAGTAGGATAAACGAAACCATATAATATTTATATCGGAAAAACTAGAAATAATATATCTTTCCCAAAAGAAAGAGATGTACACTCTATATCTGAAAGTGAATAATGAAATAACGATCCGCCCAATCAGCGAGACGGGCGACGAAATTGTTCAACCAGCCCTATATTAGCTGAAAGTCTAATTTGATTGAAAGCTTTCCTTTAAAAGATATATAGTAAAACAAAAAACGAAAGCTTGTAAGGTTGCGAGGCATATCAAAGGGCTCGCACAGACATACTACGACCCGCCAGCTGCGGCGTTACGCAAGGGGGTGATCACCTACATCCTCCCCTCTGTTCTCTATGGATCCGAGATATAGTATACAGACCGAACAAAGTCAAATCAAACGGGGGGAGCCGCTTGTGGTATAATAATAAATACAAGACTAGATAATCATATCACTAAGGTTAATCGAATAATCGTTCTAGCAGCAAGAGAAGTTCTATCCGTTTGGCATATAACTCCAATCATTACAATCCTGAGAGACTCTGGACTATCACCCGACGAGCTAGCATTCGAATAGGCATAAATAAGATTCGCGCTCCAATTCCGCAAAGTAGACGAAAATCACCCACTAGCGATTCATCTAATACAAGTATTTCAATATAAGATAAACAACATTAATCTCCGTAGATTAATCAAATTGATTCCAAAAGCATCAAGACTAATACTCTCTCTGCTACACTTCTCTACAGGGAGCCGCAACGATCCTACAGGAGGCATGAAGAAAGAAGCAGCCACGCTTGAATTCACACAATAATGGAACTATCTGCCTAACAGCTATATCACAGTCTTCTTAGATAGTATTGAATAATACTATCGAGAGCAAAAGATAGTCGGTTATGGCTATACAATCTACTGGAGATAATTTCCAATAGCATCTGGTTATAAAATAATCAACCTGCTTTTGTACGTTTTTAATACCGAGATAGTGGGTGTTCTAAAAGATTTGGAGCGCGCTGTCCGATTGAAGCCGGCTGGGCAGATCACTATATGTATCGATAGCATCTCAGTTATCTAGTATATCAGGGGTAATGCCTTCGATTTATTCTAATAAGTGTTTCTATATTGTTATAAGATTATGAGGAATAGGTAAATGGCGATCTGATGGTCATCTAAATATACTAGAATCCTTGGAAACGAGAAGGCTGATCGGCTCGTCGATCTGGGCACTTGTAGTAATCATATCGAAAACGATAATTTATTACTCCTCATTATCAATGGAATAAGTTCAATAGCCAAAACCCTCAGACAAAGGCTGAATAGAGATAGTAAAAGCAAAATGAGATTATTCTCGCCGACTGATATCATTGCTAATATCTCAGCTATTAAGTTAAGGAATCTGAGGAACTTGCTTTCCCCTATCTTATTCTTCAACAACTAATAGCATTCAGAATCGAATACAAGAACTTTGTATTCTATCATCAATGCTTTCAATACAACAATACTATCTCAGAATACTCCTATGGATATAGCAAAGAGCTTGAGTATCTAATACTCTACTGATACTCTTATATCTAATTCGATAATTAGCCAAACAAATCTGATTCAATTTTGCAAAACACAAAGAGTGCAATCGATTATTTCTCTCTTCTTCTAAAGACCCTAATAGATTTTGTAATCTTTTTAATGATCATCAATCACTTCGAGCAACTATACTTAGTTTCTCTGGAGATTCTCTGATTTTCCACTTTCATATTGCTAATCGGGGCTGCATTCCCCTCTGGAGCCGTTTCCCCCCCTCCACCGCTATATACAAACTGTACCAAACAAAAACTAACAATATAGAGCTCTTTAGCCAACTGCAAATCTGAACTACCCAGCATGAAGTGGGTTAAACAGCACCGACATTACAAACAGGAAACAAACAGCAGAAGCGCGCACAGCGCCCCTGGCCGTTTCTCTTCCGGCCTGTATTACAGCTGTAGAAGAACGGAACGTGTGGCTATGCTGGCACTCCCGCTAGTATAGTCCATCCTTAGTACCCCCTGGGAGGTCGTGGCGAGCCCCTGCGGCTTGCCCCTGGATGTAAATTAAAATAAATAAATAAATAAATAAATAAATATAGTATACTAAGAGCAAATCACAATATCACATGATCAGATCACATGATCGTCGCTTAAGAGAGCTCTTAGCCTAGAACGGCCTGAAAATCAATTCTTTATTAGCTCTTTATTAGTTCTTTCAATCCATTCGTAGTAAGATCGACATAGTACTAGCGAAATCGAATAAGGAATAAGAAAGAAAAGCTTTATTTGATGGAATGGCCGGATTAGGAAGAGATCTACGAGAAATAAACGAAAGTGGAAAGCTAGATTAGTAGGAAAAAGCATAAAATAAGGCCTTTTCCCCTCGAATATAGAAAAAGAAAATAAGAATATCAATATACTGTTTCATGAAAATCACGTGTTTCATAGCTATTTAGTTGTTAATACGAGCCAGCTTCCCATAATAGACTAATATTAGTCTATTCCCTCTTATATACTATATACTCATATACTAGCTCATGACCTACGATAATATTATCTTGACAAGTTCTTGTATTATGTTCAGTCTTTCCGTATTTATTATAGTATTGATTAGAAGATGCTTTTTTATTAGAATTCTTTTCTTTTTGATGCTCGTCGTGTTGAATCTGAATATCAATCTTTTGCTGAGATAATATATCAAGAGTTTCTTGTCCAGTAAGTACTCCTCCTTGATGTAATTGGGTTTTTTTCGTGTGTTGATGTTTGCTTAATGTTTCATTTGTTGTTCGAAGTGTACGGATTTTTGTATTTAAAAGTGTATTCTCATGAGCTAATCTCTTTGTACTTTTAATTAGAGCTAGTATAGTCTCAAATATAGATATAGGGAAGCTTGATTGATGTTGGGTTATTCGAGATTTTACTAAAGTTGATTGAGAAAGAGCTTCAGTTGGGTTGTAAGGGGTTTGAGAGATCCATTGATCTAAATCGAAAGAGGGGGGAATAAGTATACGAATTCGAATATCTAACTTCGAAAATACAGCTTCAGGGTTAAATGATATTAAATCTATTTCTCGAAACCCTGATTTCATATTCTGAGAGGTGATTGATTCTTTGTATGCAGTTTTAAAAGCTATAAAGAATTCAACCTTCGAGATATGATTGATATGTGTTTTGATAAATCTATCAATTTGATTACCATATGAACATTTCAGATTACCAAAACAATCTATATCAAGTGGTTGAGTTAGATAACTTGAATACAGTGGTAAATATAAACATATGATGTCGTTCTCTTCACAGTATACTTGAAAAGCTCTTGATTCGTGGCTTTCATGCCCATCTAGCACTAATATTCGATATTTGCCCTTTCTTCGATTCTTAGTATGCTTATCGAAGTGTTTCAACCATTCTAAACCCGTTTTATTATTTGTCCATCCATTAGATGTAGGTTTAATAACCCAATCCGCAGGAAAATCGGTTTTGGTATACCAATTGGAAAGATAAACCTATCCTTGAACCACTAGAAATGGGGATATAGTTTTACCCTCCCCATTACCACATATAATCGCTGTAGCCCATTCTCTATTGCCTGGTTGTATTGCCTTGCTTCTGCCATTTCGTTCAGCACTAGTTATCACTATTCCAGGGCATATTATACCTATCATAAAACCTGTTTCGTCGAAATTATAGAAATCGCAATCGAGAATACTGTTTGATTGATTGATTGATTGATTGATTGAATTTTCGTCCACCTTCAGTCTAAGACTATATAGGACGACTAGGCCTTAAGGGCCTAGTAGATAACTTTTTATTTTATAATAATAGGAATAAACAATTTGGGGAAGTGCAAACGAACATTGGGGACCTAAGCCCACTTACTATACGTATAATATATAGTAAGACAATAAGGAAATCTACTCTATGGAGTATTCTTCCTCTCTTTCTCTTTTTTCAATCTCTCTCTCTTTTTCTCTTTCTTCTTCCATTTGAGCCCTTGATAAATGCCAGGCTCTTGTAGCAATTTTAGTTGTATTGATGAATTTGATAGTTAATTCGATTCCTATTTTCGTATGAAGTAGGAATTATAGAGTGATTTTAGAAAGTGGTATATTCTGGAATATCTTTTTTCTTTCCGTTTTGTATATTGGGCAACTAATCAAAAGGTGTTGAGGTACCTCAATATTATTATATATACATCTATTATTGGAATGATTAAAACGATATAAGTATAATTTAATATAACCATAACCTAGTTTCAATTGAAAGAAAGCACTAGTTGTATTTCGCCTTGTTTCAATTGGTAGCTTGATTTTCAATCCAATTTTCCATGGAAATAGCTTCGAATAGGTTAATGCTGTTTGGTTTGATCTGAGTTTATATTAATTGAAAGTCGAGCTTTATTGATCAAAGAAAGATTCTTTAATTATCATTCTTAATAATCCGAAATTAGTTTCATTCGAAATAGATTATATTATAATTACTTCCTTTACTAATTTATCTACTAGCTCGTTTCCCTTTACTGAAATATGTCCTGATACTCAATTTAAGGATATTTCCGTTCCTTTAACTATAATAGCTTTGGCTACTTTGATTGCTCAAATTTGATAGGCTTGATCAAGGTGATCCAAGAGTGTTTTTAGTTGTAGTAGGTCTATTTGATTATCTGAATAAATCTTGAATTTCTTTTTACTACTAACAATTAAACTAGTATATTCAATAGCTTGAGTAATTCCATATAGCTCTCCATTATAAACCAATTAATTGCTTCCAATATTCACTTATTCTTGATATAAAACTTGATTATTCGATTGTATTATTACTATCCCTATATCAATACCTATTCCTTTTTCTGTAGAAAAGGCATCTGTATAAATATAGATAATATTTTGATCTCTATATTTGAAAATAATATTATAAAGTATTGCTACATTTTCTTTTGAAGCCTTACTAATATTGATTTTGAAAGGGATTTCCTTTTTCCATGGTGGAAAGTAGAAATGAGTAATCTTTTCGAGAAAGAACGAATCGAATTTTTTATTAATTGATTCTCTTATTCTATCAAGTTGGATTGGTTTATATAGTTTTCTTTAAGGAGTATTGATTAATTCTCGATTAGCGTATTAGTATACTAGAATAGCTTTTTCGATATTAATTGGATGTTTGAATAAAAGTTTTGTTAATCGAAAGATATATTGCTTGATATTTAAATCTAATCGAATATTTGCTGGTTTTAATTCTGCTTCGATTTCTATTGGGAGAATTGAAGTAGTTTTGAAGATTCCTAGTATCTTTCGAAAAGCTAGGTTTTGAAGAGCTTATATTTTATTTTGAAATAGGCTTATCCTTTTTATTAAATCATTAATCTATAATCTACTATACTAGTTACACAGACTATATATAACTATTAAAAGGCTTTCAGACTTAGGTTTTTTTCTATATTAGTTAGTCGAGTTATTCGATAAAAGGCTTTTTTTGCTTATATAATTTGAATATTAATGTATTAATTGAATTTGAGATTTGAATCAAACCATATATCTAGCCATCTGATTAGGGATTAGAGTATAATAATATCGGAATTAGGTAATTTGATTAAATAATCCTTAGTTAGCTTGGAAGCTGAGAAATGCATTAACTCCGTTTTTGCTAAATCGAATTGAATAGTGTTTTTCGAGCTAAGTTTGTAAATTTGCTTTGTAGTTTTCTCAAAAGATATAATATTCTTCTTCCAAAAAAATGAGTTTATAATCAAAACAATATCGTCAATATAGAAAAGGAATTTGATTGATTTTGAAAGGAATAAATCTCTGATGTATATTAGGAATAGGATTAGAGAAATAGGGCTGCCTTGTGGTATTCCAGTCGAAATAGGCTTGAAAGATTTGATTTGATTGTTGAAGGATAATTTGAGTTGTTTTTGTTGAAGGAATAAGGCTATTTAAGTAATCAGGTTTATTGGTAGTTTTAGCTTTTTACAAATTTCCAATAATCGATTTTTTGAAATATAATCGAAGGTTCCCTTTATATCTATAAATAGAACTGAAGTCTTTTTGTGAATTTGCTTGTTTCTTTCGATTTCCGTAATTAGAAGAAGAGCTATATCAATTGCTGATTTCTTTTATCGGTCTTCAATTTGATTTTTATATAATAGACTAATAGTTTCTATTAAATAATCTAATCTTTAAGCTAAAATCCTTTTGCTAATCTTTCTAAAATAGTTTAGAAGTGTAATAACTCTATATGCTTTCGGAACGGAATAGTCAGGTTTTGAGGCTTTCTTCAAAATCACTCTAGTAGCTTGTTTCTAATATTATAGGTGATATCCAAGATTAATTAGATTACTGAATAAATTGAAGAAAATCTATGGAATTGCTTTATATACTTTCATAATAATCTCCTGAGTGATTCCATTTGGGCTAGGGGTCTTTCCTTGGATTTTGGCTGAACAGGCATTACTTAATTCGATTTGTGAAAGGTTAGGCCATTCCCATTTCTTGGATTGCTTGTATCCTTCCCATTGTGGTTTTGAAGTGACTGGGAGGGGTGAGAATAGAGTCGATCTGAAAGCAGAGTATTTTCCTTCAAAAGAGCTTTCAGTTGAAATATCCGATATCCTTTAATCTTAATAGTCTTTTGTATAGACTATTGCTTTGAATATTATCTATATATCCTCCTTTTCTAGGAATTCATTTCAATAATTCTTCTTTACTGTTTTAATAGCCTGAAAGTATTTGTTTCTAGCAATTTGATATTCCTCTTTGAAATTTGAGTTCTCCAAATCGGATTCGATTAGTTGTTTTGCTCTTCCTAATACTTTTCAAAGCTCTTTCAGTTCGGGTGTTCATCATAGTTTTCCCCTTTTTTCCGAACTGACTTTAAATATAGATTTTTCAATAGTTTTCTGAATAATTCTTGTAAGTTCACTTGCTACTTAATCCAGATTAGAATAATCATTTTTTTCTTTCAGATTATTAAATAAATCCTTTTTAAATGAAATTATCAATATCAAAGTAGAAAGAATAGGAAAGAATAAGGTTTCTGATTTCAGTATCGATTTGAATTTATTCCAATTGGCTAGCTTGGTATTATATCTAGCTAGCAATATTGTATTACAGAGACTTGATTCTTCTTTTTCTTTGAGTTCAAATAGTATTCCTGTATAATCAGATCCTGTATTTGACAATGTTTGCCAATTTTAGATTGAAAAACAATTTCTTTTGAAGTTAATATAAGATTGATAATATTTAAATTGAGGAGATTATTGCAATAGAAGATACTAAAACCAGGCTTGTTTAGAAGAGTGAGATTCTAATCTTCTAGTCATTCGACTAATTGATCAGCGTTTCCGCTTTTCTTCGAAAAAGAATCTTATTATAGGTGATGGGAGTTGAAATTGCCTATAAGAATAGTTTCTTATATGATTAATGAATTATATAGATATCTTTCAAATATAAAGCCTTTTTCTTTAGCTTAATCAGTTTTATTATAGATATTAACGATTTGAAAACTTTATTTCCATTTTGATAATCGAAAATCTGAATATCAGAATCTCTTGGAAAATCAGAAGAAAGATTAATTGTAAATTAAAGGGTTTTTGAAATATATAATAATATTCATAATCGATATTTGGAATCGAATTTCGGAAGTGTTTATGTAAAATTAGAGTATATAATCGATCTAGTATTTGAATAATTATTTTCGTTTTTGATAATCCAAAGCTCTTGAATAGTAATGAGATCGATATTGAGTTTTATTGCAATCTATAGAATGTTTTCTATAGCTTGTGAATTTCGATTAAGATTTATTTGAAGGATTCGAATATTGGTATGATTTATTAAAGAATATTATTCGATTTTTATTGAATAGCCTAATAGGTTTTATATGTTTTCGAATTTGCTACATAATTCCCTTAATAATTCGAGCATTTCGCTGTTAAATATTGACAGAATTTTCCTCTAATATTGTATACCATATACAAGTATACTGATATAATATACTTATCTTCATATAAATCACAAGAAGGGTTTTTTTTACAATGAGCATCCTAATATTCAAACCCTTGACACTTCTGGTACTGTATAGTGGTTTTGATTTGTAGAACTTTTCTATTCTCATATTACTTCCAGCAATATATAACTGCTTTCGGATAGCTAATTCCGCTTCTAATTTGATAGCAAAAGTAATAACTATAGCTCCCTTTTATTGATAAGCTCTTTTCGAAGTAGAAGTAAACCAGAAAGGGATTCCTATAAACTTAAAGTTAGGATTGAAGGTTTTGATTTGTTTAAAATAAAATCCATTCCCTTTACTCCTAAGAATTCTTTAATAGAGACTCTGTGAATAATGACTTTATACCATTCTTGATCCTTTTGAATTCTTTTGAATTTGATAATATTATTCTAAATAGCTTTCTTTTTTATTAAGAATTATGATGTAAAAGGATTGTTTATTGTAATAATGATATTGTTATTAAAGAATAAAGTAGCTGCTATAATAACTATCCTTTAATTCTAGTCTTTTGAAAAGCTTTATTTATTTTGTTTCGAATAATTAAAGAGGAGAAGGAAGTGGGGTTTAAGATTTCTAGTTTAATTAGAATAAGTTGTTTTTGAATTGAATCTATCTTTTCCTTTATAGGGGTTAATTTGATGCTTTTTTTGGAGATTAGGTTTTATTCTCCTTCTAAAACTTTTGTATATATTGGTTTTGATATTGGGATAGTAGTGGATATAGGAATTGTATTTAAAGCTTTAGCTTGGGATTCGATTTTTTGAATAACTGATTCGAGATAGGTGATTTGAGAGGTAATGATTTTGGAGGCTATAATAAGGTTTTTCTTTTTAGTATATTCTCTAAAGATTTCTAGGAAATCTAGAAACTTGGATTATTCATTGTATAATTGAGTAAATGTTGAAGCTAGTACTATGAGATCTCTTGCTTTCAGGATAGCTTCTTTTAAAGAAAAAGATTGTCTTGGACTCTGAATTGTTTGTTTTGATTACCGAGAGGTATTGTAAAGCTGCGTTTCTTGTTTTGATTGAAGATATAGATAATATTATTTGTATTTTGAATAAGAAAGGAATTACTAAATAGATTGATTTCTTCATTTCTTTTTTCAAAATTGATTGGTAGAATTGGGCTGGAGATTTCGAATATAGAGGTTTTAGAAGGTAAATGGGGACTTGATACAGGAGTACCTAATATAATTGTAGAATAGATATTAGATATAATAAAGATTTCGGGAGAAGCTTTTATTATATTAATATCCTTCAATATATTTGAGAAACTCATTTTGAGGATTGTATTTCTATTCTGGAAATCAGAATAAAAAGTTTTCTACGCGAATTTTCGTATATATTTCGCGTTTTGGGATATCGACAATAATATCACAACAACTATTAATTCGAATCAATTGGGAGGAATTGCATTGGATTTGGTTTAGTAACTATGATCTATAGCAATCGCGAAACGGTCGTATTTCAAAGAAAAAGTTTCCTTCGAAATTTGTTGTGTGAGAATACTGTATTTCGCTCGCATATTCGAAACTAATCGAAACCACTTCTCAATAAACTTAGAATCTTCGCAGAGGGCCCTCTGAAAATCATAAACACAACTAAAACGCGTTTTTAATTCGATTCAACACTTTACGAATCGATACGCCCAGAGCTTCCCAACATACTTTATATCTTTCGATTCAAGAATATGATTCGCCATATCTTCTACATTTCTTAATTTAGGTGAAAATCCTCTCATATCCATATCAATTATATATTCAGAAATGATATTCTCTTCTAGTTCTGAAAGATTATAAGATTTAGGTCGATATTCGGAATGGGAAGTAATACTATTAATTTTATGCTGTAGTGTTGTATTCGAGATATTATATATCTTTGCAACCTTTCGAATACTTGTTTTTTGTCTTTTTGAATAGCTTCGATAGCGAGGAGTATACGGGCTTCTTGATTATTCGAATTCATTGTGGATTGTTGATAAAAATGCGTATTGAAAGAGAAGAGAGTGAATGGAGGTGAAAGTGACCCGCACACTGATATGACCCGCACACTGATAAATCACGTTATATCTATTCCTAATAAAAGCAATCAATGATGCTCAGGAGATGTTCTAGCCCCCGCCACGCGCCGATCGCCCTTCTTTTGCTTATACTATTCTAATATTGATATACTGATCGAATTTGAGATTCGAATTAAATCATATTCCAAGCCATCTAATTAAGAATTGAAATATTATTGTTTCCAAATTGAATAAAGTATAAGATATTAGATTATTAATTTAAATAAGGAAAAGTATATTAGCTTTGTTTTAACTAAATCAAATTGAATTGCATTCTTTGAGCTGAGTTTGTATATTTGCTTTATAACTCTTTCTAACAAATTGATATTCTTTTTCTAAATAAAAAGCTAGAAATCACTACAATATCATCAATGTAGGAAAAGAATTTGATTGAATTATTCTAAAAGAGATTTTGGATATATATCAGAAAAAGAATTGGTGAAATTGGGCTATCTTGTGGTATTCCTGTAGAAATTGATTTAAAGAATTCGGTTTGATTATTGAAAAATAGTTTTAATTATTTATATTACAAAAAAAAAACTATCCAAACAATAAGATTTATTAGCAATTAGAGTCTTTTACAAATATCTAAAAGTCGATTTTTCGAAATATAATCGAATATACCTTTATATTTATAAACAATATTAATATTTTCAATCCTTTTCACTTATTGCTTTCGATTTTTATATTCAAAAAAAGCTATATTAATTACTGATTTCTTTTATCAACCTTCCATTTAATTATTATAAAAAAAATAAATGGTTTTAGCAAGATATCCTAATCATTAAGCTAAAATCCTTTTACTTACTTTATCTAAACAATTTAGAAAAATAATAACCCTATATACTTTTAATATTAAATAATTTGATTTGGAAGTTTTCTTTAGGATTATTTTAATAACTTGTTTCCAGTATTATGAGTAATATCTAATATTAAGTAATTTGTTGTATAAAATAAAAAAGATTTATGGAATAGCTTTATATACTTTTGTAATGATTTTCTGGGAAATTCTATCTGATCTAGAAGTTTTCCCTTATATTTTAGTTAAGCAAATATTCTTTAACTCGTTTTAAATGAGTTTTGACTAATTTTAAATTTTCGATTATTGATATTCTTTTTATATTGATTTTAGAATAATAAAGAATTAAAAAAGAGAATAGATCTAAAAATAATATATTTCTTTTCAAAAAATATTTCTATAACAATATTAAAGATTCTTTAATTTTGATAATTTTTAGTATAGATTATTGCTTTAAAGATTATTTAAATATTTTCTTTTTTTAAAAAGTTATTCTAATAATCCTTCTTTATTGTTTTGATAGTTTTGAAAGTATTTGTTTCTAGCCTTATAATATATCTTTTTCGAATTATGATTTTCAAGATTGTTATCAATTTGTTGTTTAGCTTTACTTAATTCTTTTCAAAGAAACTTTAATTTAAGTAACCATTATGATTAGCTCTTTTGTTTATTATAATTTTCAAAGTTGAGCTTTTTATTACTTTTCTAATAATTCTAATAAGTTCGCTAGCTGCTTAATTCAATTTAAAGTGATATATATTGTTCTCTATTAGAAAATCAAATAAGGTTTTTCGATTATAAGGAATATTTCTAATTCGGTAAGAGTAGATAAGCAATTAGCTTTGAATTGAAGAATAGATTTAAGATTTCCTAATTGGTTAGCTTTATATAATATTGTATTATTGGTTTTTGTTGAGAAGTATTTAAATACTCTTTTCCTTTTAATTCAAATAGAATTCCTATATAATTGGATTCTATATTTAGAAGTATTTACCAATCTTATATCCTTAAAGAAATACTTTCAAAAACTAATATAAAGTCTAATATACTTGAATTTAGGAGATTCGTATAAAGAAGGTACTAGCTTCAGATTCATTTAAAAGAATAAAATTTTGGTTTTCGAATTATCAGCTAATTGATCAGTATCTCCACTTTTGTTTGTATAAGGATCCCAAAGTGGATAATAGATATTGAAATTTCCTAATACAATTATATATTAATTAAAAGATATATTATATAGAAATCGTTCAATTATATATCCTTATTCTTTAATTTGATTTGCTTTATTATATGTATTAATAATCTAAAAGGTTTCATTTTTGTTTTGATAATTTATTATTTATATATCTAAATCTATTGATAAGTTTGAAAACTAAATCAATTGAAGCTTAAAGATCTTTAGATATATAAAAAAGAATTCGGGATCAGAAAATGGGATTAAATTTGAATAGGATTTGAATAAAATTTTGATATAAAATCAATCTATAATTAAAGAAATCGGATTTGTTTTTATAATCCAAAATTCTTGAATAAGGATTATATCAATATTGAGCTCTAATACTAACTATAAAATGTTCTCTATAACTTAAAGCTTCTATTGAGGTTTATTTGAAAGAATTATATATTGGTATAATTTATTAATTAATATTATAGGATTTCTATTAAATTGATTTGAAGATTTTGTAGTTTTTAGAGTTAGCTATATAGTTTTCTTGATAATTTGAGTATTTAATGATTAAATAAGAACAAAGTTTTCCTCTAATATTATATACTATATAAAAATATATTACTATAATATACTTACCTCCACATAATCCATAGAAAGAATTTCTTTTGTAATAAATATTCTGATATCTAAAACCTTAATATTTTTAGTATTATATAATTGATTTGAATTTGTAGAACTTTTCTACTTTTATATTAATACCAGTAGTATATAGTTGTTTTCGAATAGCTAGTTCTGCTTCTGATTTTATTGCAAAAGCGATTACTATAGTTCCTTCTTGTTGATAAGCTTTTTTGTTAATAATATAAGCCAAAATGAGATTCCTATTGGCTTGAATTCCGAATTGAAGGTTTTGATTTCCTCAAGAATAAAATCCATTTCTCTTATTTTAGAAAATTCTTTTATAAGGATTTTATAAATAATAACCTTATGTTATTCTTGATCCTTTTAAATTCTTTCGAATTAATAAGATTACTTTAGATTGTCTTCTTTTCTAATAGAAGTTGTAATGTAAAAAGAGCGTTTGTAGTAATTATTATATTATTATTTAAAGATAGAATCACTACTATTATAACCGGACCTTTGATTTTAGTTTTCTGAAATATTTCATTTATGTGGTTTTGTATTAATATAAATAAAAAGGAGATAATATTCTTAATCTCTAGTTTGATTAGAATTAAATATCTTTGTATGATTTCGATTTTTTTTATTTATTGAAATAAGTCTGCTAGTTTTTCCCTTGCCTATTAGATTCTATTTTTTTTTTTTGTTATTACTATATATATCAATTTAGTAATTAGTATATTGATTAATAAAAGACTTTAATAAAAGCTTTAGCTTAAATTTCGATTTTCTATATAACCGATTTTAAATAAATAATTTGAGAAATAATAATATTAAAGGTAATAATAAGCTTTCCTTTTTCTATATATTCTCTAAAGATTTCAAGGAAATCTAATAGTTTGGATTGCTTATCATATAATTGGGTAAGGATTGAGGTTAGTAGAATAAGATTCCTTGTTTTTAAAATCGCTTTTTTTAATATAATTAAATTATTTTATATTCTAAATTATTTATTCTGATTATTAAGGGATATTGTAGAATTACATTTCTTATTCTAATTAAATATATAAATATTACTTATAGGGCTTTGGGTTATAAAGGGATTATTAAATAAATTGAAATCTTCAATTCTTATTTCAAAATTGACTGGTTAATTGGTAAATAAAATAAAACTAGAGATTTCGAATAATAGATTTTCAGAAAAAGGGAAAGGGCTTAAGTGTGTGAACAAGGGAATTCACTTCAAAAGAATGACAATACAATGGCTACTGTATCAAAGGTATTTAGGCGAATGCGAAGGAGACTAGCTCTTTCAGTAATGTCTATATAAGGCCTATTATTTCCTCTTATTAGCTAGCTCTTTAAACAGAATACAATATAGATATTTAGGGGCCTATTGATAGTGGGAATTATGTTTTCTGTATTTCTAATTTCATTATTGAATTAATACTAATTAGTGATATCATAAATTACTTAACTTATTTATTTGAAATACCTTCTTACTTTTACTTCTTTTATTTCCTATTGTTAGTATTATAATATCCCGGACAAGCGTTAGCACTAGTTTTAAGTAAGCTAATAAGAAACCCAATACTGACAAGAAATCTGTTCTATCCGATTAATTCACCGGTATAGGAGGATTTATTAATACAACAATTAACGATATCGATCCTTTGCAACAGGAATTCAAGATTTCTTTTTATAAAGATATAACCAATACTTCTTCTTATCCTTCTGTTCCTTTCAATTCTTATATTCTTGATAAAGTAATAGTTGAAGAAAAAAAAACTTAGGAAACTACTAAGGATTTGAAGTTTAAAGAAGAATCTCAGAATTATTCCTTTTTAAAAGATCTCAATAAAGCTAGATAATTCTATAAAGGATATACATTCAAGATGGGGATAGAGTATTAGATTAACGAATACTTTCTTTTTCGAATAGCTGTATACTCGAATACAAGGATTACCGATATATCTCTTTAGAATACAATTATATTCGATTTCGAGTTTATTCGATAAGCCCTACTTAAAAATATTGATAAATGATATTATATAACTTTTATAAGGTTTTGTAATGTTATAGAGTTTATATTAATATAAATACAAATCTCAATAATACTTTAATAGAAGTATTTCTCCACAAAGAGTATTACGATTAGATTGCGGAATAGTTTTTGGAATATCAGATTAATGAGGTACAATTATTTGTATCCATAAAATGAATCTATTTTCCTGTTGGACTTGGTTCGAGACTATAAGCTAAACCTTTCATTGAACCTTAGAATAATAACCTAGCTGGTTATCTAACTTTGTCAAAACCCAGCAAAGTTATAAATAATTCAATTATTCCTTTTGATATATATAGAGGATTAGCTTTATTCTAATCTAGAGATATACGAATCCCATATATATCTTTACCAATATCAAAACCAGACTCTAGAATTCCACTAGTTGATATTCCTACAGGATCACCTAATAATAATGATATCCAAATGATGATAACAATTAGGGCAATAGTCAAAATGATAATAATAATAGAAGTGGTGGTAATAGCAGTAAAAGCAATAATAGAGGTAATAGGGATAGGAATCATAATATTGATCCCAAAATAATTTTATCAAATTCTGATAAAATTATATTATTTTCTTTAGAAATAGCGATTATATGTACAACAAATCCAAAGGAACCTCTCTTAAATTTATCCAAAAACGATCAGATGCCTATACCAATATCTTTCCTATAAATAGTCATACCTCAAATTCAAATTTATATACAAGATTATTACCCCGAATATTTTGCTGCTAATCCCAAGAATCCTATTATATATAAGAAATCCAGGAAAAAGAGATTAATGATCGATATCATGGTACTACGTCAATCCTACAAGCGGAGGGAGATCGTTAAAGTGATCTGGATTGATGGTCCGATTAATCCGGCTGATGCAATAACGAAAGGAAAGCTATGTCAAGCTCTTGCTGATCTGATCAATACGAATAAGATCGATATCAAGGCAATGAAGTAGGTGGAACGGGATTAAAGGAAGGGATTGGTTCTGCTGGTAAGAGGTCAGGGACTTTAGCCAGCAGATGGAGGATTTTTATGATTTTACGAATTTCTTTTCAGCTATTATATTTGAAGCCATAAAAGAGAGTTCCGAGTGTATAAATAAGGGAATTCATTTTAAAAGAATGACTTCAATATAATGGCTATTATATCAAAGGTATTTAGGCGAATGCGAAGGAGACTAGCTCTTTAGTAGTGTCTATATAAGGCCTACTATTTCCCTTTATTAGCTAGCTCTTTAGATAGAATACAATACAGACATTTAGGGGCCTATTGATAGTGGGAACCACGTCTCCCGTATTCCTGATCTCATTATTGAACCAACATTAAGGATATTAGAGTATCTAGAATAATTGTAGGATAGGTATTTGATATGATGGAGGCTTTAGAAGAAGTCTTCATTATAGCCATATCCCTAAATGTTAATGGATTATTAAGAGAGCTTATATTGAGGATCTTATTCTTATTCTGATAGTTCAGAATAAGAAAATTTTATGTGAATTTTTATATATATTTTGTATTTGGAACGCCAACAACAATAGTACAACAACTACTAATCAGAATCACTTAGGGGCAATTGTAATCAATTTGATTAAATAACTATAATCTAAATTGATTGCGAAAAGATTATATTTCGAAGAAAAAGTTTCCTTTGAAATTTGTTGTTTTTGAGTTTGCGCTAAAAGTGAGCGTTACTTTAATAGGTATATCTTATTCCATATCAGGATCTTCAGATCTATAATTATTATCAAGTTCATTATTGTTCTCTATATATGATAATCAATAATCTTTTATCTTATAAGCTTTTTGGGAGATAACCTTTAGTAATAATAATATATCCAAAACCCTTTTAATCTTTAGATCAATGTTTTGAAGAGTTGAGGTATTATCAGATTGTTGCTGAATCGATTTGATTATAGGTACTTGAGGGTACAAGTTTCTTTTATAATAATATTATATTATATAGTATTAAGAAATAAAAGAAAATGTTATATTCACCCAATCTATATATAGATTATAGTATTGTAATTATGGCAAATCAAAAATGACTGATATATTGAGGGAGAGTTTTATAATTGTCAGAAATAGACAGCAAGTTACGCATAAGGAGTGATATCTTGAAGTATGTATTTCGATTCTATATATCCGGGAAGTCCGAAGAAGGAGTTTTATAGTGGTGTGCACATGCCACACACATACTACACATATGATTTCCAACATTCTCTCTATAATAGGAATCTACTATCTAAATCACATAAACTCTCTATATATACATATTTGTGAAGAGTCTTATTAACTTTTATAATAATACTAATATTCCAAAGTTGCCTATAGTATCTACATCTCCAATAAAGTTCGATAGCCCTACAATTTAATATCGTATCGTAATACAAGAATATTCTTTATCTGAATCCTATTTTCCCTACCCATATCAGATCGGATCCAATCCATTTAGCAGTTCGAATATCAATCTGCTTTTGTACAATCCTCTTCGTATATATACCAATAGATTATTTTGGATTCGTTATCTTCGAATCGTAGGGTCACCTTTTTAGTATAGTAAACAACCCAAATCCAATTTCATGTGAACAGATCTCCAGCTTATCTGTTACCCCATATGGTTTTCTTAAAATGGTCAATTTGGTCAATTTGGTCAATTTATAATAAATTGATCAATTCGACCAATTTGGACAATTTTTGATAAATTCGACAGATCTGGTGAATATAGTAAATCTGATAAACCTGATGAAATTGTTGAAATAAATGTATTTGGTGATTTTTATCAATTTGGTCAATTTGATCAATTTGGTTAATTTAATCAATTTGATCAATTTGGTCAATTTAGTCAATTTAATCAATTTAATCAATTTGATTAATTTGATTTAAATCAACTAAATCGACTAAAATAACTGATTTGACCAAATACAACTATTGACTCTCTTTGACACATTCATATTCAGCATTCCAAATTCAATCCTAAATCTTTTCCATAAATTATAAAGCCAGAATATATAAACTGTTTTGTAAGGATATCAACTATCTATTCAATTCCTGAAATCCATACAACATATAATCTTTTGGTATTAACCATATCTTTTCGAATATAATACCATCGAATATCGATATGCTTTGCCTTACTATAGAACTTATTCTCTTGCATCCAATCAACTCCACTAGCATTGTCACAATATAAAGTTAGGATAAAGAGCTTTTTCTCAAAGCATTCTCCTAAATCTTTCACTAGCTTTTCTATTCAAGCTAATTCTTTTGCACCCTCGTTTGCTACTATAATCTCAATTTCTATTATACAAAAAGATATCGATTTCTATTTCGTTAAAGACCATACTATAGCTTCTCTATATCTGATAAGAGCTACTCCTTGAACAGATTTCCTATCAACTATAGATCCCCAAATCGAATCTGTATAAGCTCGATATTCATATACAAGCATATTTAGTTGATTTGAATAGATTATACCTACTGAGTATATACCAATAAGATATTGAAATAAATGTTTCACAAGCATTAGATGACTTTCCCCTAATATATATATAATACGAACAAGCTGGCCAATAGCATATACTATATCAGATCGAGTATAGTTCGAGAGATAAATAGTGCTACTAACAATTTGAAGATATAGTATTGTATTGTTTTGATAAAGGAGTTCATTTTTGTTTGTATTTTGTATAGTTATATCAGGAGGTAAAAGCAAATCTTTCGTATCGATGAGATCGATTCCAAATCTTTACAAAATCTTTTTCATATAATTCGATTAGTGTATTTTAAATAATCGATCTCATTAATGTTGTTTTATTTGAATGCCTAGGAATATATTGGTTTTGCCTAAATCTTTGTATTTCCATTGACTTCCGATTATCTTTTTTATCAAATTCATATTAATGCAATTTCCTATTATTAATAGATCATCTATATATAATAAAATATATACTCCCTTTCCTGTAAAGAGATTCAAATCTACTATCGATTTTTTAAGTTTAATCTCTTTAAAGAATTTTCGAATTACAGTTTATCAAATTCTTGACGCTTGTTTTAGACTATAAAATGCCTTTTTCAGTTTGAAATATAATTTGCTTTTGAGTTTGATTTCAGGGAAGATTTTTTCGAAAAATTCTGATACTTCTATAAGAATTTTTGTATTTGTTAGCTTATTATTCAAGAAAGCAATATCAATATCTATATTATCAATCTCTAGATCTTTTGCTGTAGCTTTTACTAATAAAATATATAATATCAAATACCTTGTTATACCAACAAAAGTCTTTTAATAATCTATTTTATATTCTTGAAAATACTCTTTGATTATTAGTTTTGCTTTTCTTCTAGCCAATTTGTTGAAGCGATTTAGTTTATTTCTTAGAATGTATTTACTACTTAATAGCTTTCGGCCTGTGGGTATAGCTCCATTTATGATTTCGAAGATATTATTATCCTTGAGATTCTGTAATTCATTTCTAATTGCTTTTGTGACACTTTGCCTTAGAAGAACTGCAAGAGCAGGGTACAATTTATCCTTAGAATCTATAACTACAGAATTGGAAGCAAAGTGTTTGTAGAGTGCTTCTATATATTAACTATGTATATATGATTGTGTATGTATACAAACGTGTATATAAGCGATCGCAACTGCAATTGGATGCGATCCGTGATACTATCCCCCCTTTCGAAAAAGCTTACCCTCAAGTTTCACATTATCTAATCTGTAGATGTATTGGCAATCTCAATAAAGCATTGTTATTTATATTATAATATGGTGTGGTAAACAGGCATGTACGCAAATTTTGCTTTTTTCGCAACGGGAAGGCACATGGGAAACAAAGGAAATCGTTCTGTAGCCTAGCAACAGTGCGAAGTCTTTGAAGTATATAGATCACCCGAATTTCCCTCTTTCTTTCAAATCTTTTCCGGTCACTTATCTTTTTTGTATTTCTCAATTAATAATCAATATGCCTTCTATACTATTAAGAAAATGCAGCAGCAAGAACAAGTTATCATTAGTGCAGTTGAAGTAATGAGAGGATGTATGTATAGCAATGAATTGTTTATTTTTCTTTTGTATTTGTTTTACTGATATACTTCTTTACAGTTTACGGCGAAGAGAGTATCTGCCTCTTCTATTGTGCAAGGCAAGCATCCTGTTGAGGAAAAGAAAGAATCGAGCTGTAGTGGAAGTGGTAGTGATCCTGTTGGCGAGGAGGAGGATAATAAGGAAGATGGGTTGGATGACGAAGATGTATGTAAGTGAGACTTTCTTTTGATATCTCCGGTTTGTGGTTGACTTGTTTAATAAATGTGATTACAGATATTAAAGGCAATATATTTGAAAATGGGGTCGATCTTCAATATGCTTATTGGATATATCCGTTCCATTGTTTTCTGAGATAGAATTTGAAGGAAGAATATAATCCCTTGATTGATTGTGTTAACGATTACAAAAAGAAGTTTGCTAACAAGTTGACTATAGCGATATGTTATTTTCGTAATCTCGAAAATGATAACGAGATAGTTGAGGAAGATATCCTGGAGACCTTATATCAAAATCAATCTGGTTGCAAATTCGATATATTTTGTTGCAAAAATGTTAGCTTTATTAATATTGATAAATAGGGATCTCCAAATAAAAGGTTACTAAAAAAGACGGTACCACAATAGAAACAATATATTCGGAAGAACAGCTGGGTTTATACTGACTGTATACACAGTTGTATTTCCAGTAAAGGAGATAGTATTTGTTATCGACTTCCTGGACAATTGTTTGATCAATCTCACTATCTGCTTTGTCTAGCTGGTAAGCATAAGTGTAAGTGCTTGTCTGATGGGGATACGCATAAGATGTTTTTCTAATACCAATTGGCTGTTGCTGAGTATAGCAATATGGCAAAGGTAAGTTACAATTTTGCTAGCTTTTAGTAAAGTTAACTCTTGAGATAGCTTGATATACGGGAGGAATTAAAAAATCGTGTTTCGAAAGAAATGCTTTCTTTTACTTTTGCTCGAGAAGCTGCAGAGTGTTGCGTAGCGGAGATTGCAGTGCGGGAAGACGAATTGGAATAGCAGTACCAGCTCATTGTAACTCAAATGGAAGTAAAGCTTTTAGCAACTTGTAAGTGGTTGGGTATAACTGAGTGCTAGCTCGGTCTTGTTATTGTGTATATTGTAATTAAGGGTTGTCTTGTTTTTCGATTTGTGGTTATCCTGTATGTACTTGTCGTTATTATTGGCTAGGGACTCAGCTAGTATTTCGGTTTTTAAACTATTTAGTCTTTATTATCATATCTTGTCTGACCATAACCGTTGATGGTTATAAGGGCTTTCTTTTTAATTTGGTTAAATCTATTGGGTAGGGGAAAAAGACTTTCTTTGTTGATATTTCATTTTTATTTGGTTGCTTTCAGCTTTTCATGCGATTAGGATTTTCTTTATTACAATAATAAATTAAAGAAATTCTATTCTGTCTTTTTTATTCATATATTGATTGTTGTTTGTGAAATTGTAATCATCCTTTTCACTCTTGTAGAGACGAATCCATTCTGGTAGGTGTGCAGAGGGTCCTAGCAGAATGGGATTTTGTAGGTGGAAGTCATAAAGATGGTGTAGGGCAGTTTTTAAGTCAAAAACAGAATACTAAATAAAATCGTTATTAGTGTTTAGCTACGATATTTTATATTTAAGCTATTAGCATATTTTCTTTATAACTAGAATATATTCCACTTTCTATTTGATATCATTAGTAATATTTATTAGGGGTAATAATTCGAGGATTATCCGAAAAGTAAGTTATCTACCACTTTACAAAACTTACTAGATGAAAATACAGAATAGACTTTCATAATAAACAATAAGTTCAATCGAAAGGAATCTCCAGCCTGATCAATAATCTTGAATCTCCTTTGAATAAGATAATCCAGTTTTTTGGATAATTGTTATATCGAAAGTCCTTTATACTAAGCTATACATAGTCTTCTATATCGAAATCGATTAAATAGCAATACAAATTGGCTAATTGAGATATCTTTTCTTGTACATACAAAATATTTTCTTTTACTCGATTGAATACTAGTTTATTATATTTGATATACTTTTTAATATTGATTATATTCAAATTATTAATAAATACAATGGAATTGGGTTTCCAATCCTAGGGATTACAGGGTAAATAGCTATATAAGGTTTTGTATGGGGTTTGATTATTTAGTAATTTATAGGGAAGTGTAAATTAAGCATAATCTATCATTGATAGGAATTCAGACCAATTATCTTAATAATAGTTTATAAAGGGTTGTAAGTATTATTGGAGATATTAATTATAAAATCTCAATTTAACCATCAATTTGCGGGTAGTGAGTAATAGATAATTTGATTTGTATTCCTAAGATATTATTGAATTCTTATTAGAAATTTGGATATGAATTGAGGATTACGATTAGAGATTTAATCTTCGGGGTATTGTAATATTTATATATATAGTATAGATACAAGTGGGCCTGATCTCTCGAATCGATTGATTTATGATAGGGTATCGAAATAGTTTATTTGGTTAATCGATTGATAATAACGAATATATTATTGTAATTGTATTTATCCTTGTTGAAACTGTAGTAGTTTATAGTAATGTATTGTTATACTCGTATAGGGATCGGGAGCGAGTGGAGGAGATCGGGAGTGCGATCTCTTAGTATAGAGCTGCGTTGTATTTGTAGTAATTCCGTATATATTGGTTGATTGTATTGTTTATATTCTTTTAATAATATTAATTAACTAAAAAAAACATAGGTTTTTTTAATATCAGGGTATATAGTGGAGACTGAATTGTGAACTTCGCAAATCAAATAGGTTTGCAGATTTTCAGTATCCGGTATATAAAATCGATTGTTGTAAAGCAAGAGTTCTTTCTTGAGTGTGAGATGCTTATACGATTTGGTAATCTGAATATACAGAGCTTCTAAACTTGAATAGGATCTATTTGCTTCAATAATGCGATTTACAATATCGAAAAGCAGTGTAATTGCATGTATATTGATATTTGCAATTACATCCAGATCTTACCACAGAGATTCGCACATAATCTTTGTGTCCACCTGATCATTTTTATAAGCTATTAAAAACGATTCTTCTTCTTAATACTGTTCTATTAATCCAACTCGTTAATGTAGTGTATAAGCATATCTGTAAATAGATTGTTCTTTCCAATATAATATATAATAATAAAATTATAATTGGCGAGTAGTTTTGTTTTAGTATACTTATCGAGTATTCAGCTGTTTAATTAACATAAAATATTCGAATGCTTTATAATCGATTGATTGATTGATTGATTAATTAACGTCCACCTTCAGTCTATGACTATATAGGACGGCTAGGCCAAATGGTCTAGCGGATAACTTTTAAAGTACAAAATTAGGAATTTAACAATAGGGTAAGTGAAAACTAATACTGGGGACTCGTTCCCGCTTACTATACGAAGTGCGTATAGTAAGATATAGAGTAGAGAGGGTTAAACCCTTTCTTTTCTATCTTTTTCTCTCATCCTCCTCCTTCTCTTTCCATTTCCAAAATGGCTCTCTCTCCTTCTCTTATTGTCTCTTCTTCTTCCACAATTTCGTTTTGTATCTCGGCTCTTGATAGGTGCCAAGTTCGAGTAGCGATTTTGGTAGTATTGATGAATTTGATTGCTAGTTCGATACCTATTTTCGTATGTAGCAAGAAATTGTAGGTTGATTTTCGAGATTGGTATTTCTTTGAAGATTTCCTTTCTTTCTTTTCTATATATTGGGCAACCAATAAGGAGGTGTGCAGCTGTTTCGATATTGTTGCAGATACACTTATTGTTTGAAAGTTTGAATCGATGTAAATAAGACTTAATATAACCGTGGCCGATTTTGAGTTGAAAGAAGGCGCTAGCAGTATTTCGCTTAGTACCTTCTGGTAGCTTGATTTTGGAGCTGATTTTCCATGGGAAGAGTTTCGAATAGGTTGTATCTGATTGATTTGATCTGGATTCGTATTGATTGAGAGTCTCTAGCCATTGATCGGAGTCGTGTTTCTTTACTATCATACCAAGTAGCCCTATACTGGTTTCGCTTGAAGTGGCCCGTATTGAAGTTGCTTCTTTCGCTAATTTATCAGCCATTTCATTTCCTTGTATCGAAGTGTGACCTGGAACCCAATTTAAAGAGACTTCAGCTCCTTTTGCTCTAATATCCTCTGCTGCCTTGATTGCTCGTATTTGGTAGGCTTGCCCGGGGTGATCGGAGGGGGTTTTTAGACGATAGAGTCCAGCTTGGTTGTCCGAATAGATCTTGAATTTCTGTCCTTCATATGCTACAGTGCTAGCATATTCGATAGCTTTTGTAACTCCCAATAATTCTCCATTGTATACTAATTGATTGATACCAATATTCGAACGTTTTCGATAAGAGATTGATCCATTTGATTGTATTGCAACTATCCCTACTCCTATTCCAATTCCTTTTTTGGTAGAAGATGCATCAGTATATATATAAACTGTATTTTGATCTCTGTGTTTAAATATAATATTGTGAAGAGTAGCTGTATCTTCTTTCGAGGCTTTACTAATATTGACTTTGTAAGGTGTATCTCTTTTCCAGGGAGGGAAGTTGAAATGGGTAATCTTTTCGAGAGTAGATGGATTGAAATCTTGTTCTATGGATTCTCTTATTTTATCTAATTGAAGTGGCTTGTAACGTTTCCTTCGAGGGGTAGCCATTGCTTCTAGGTCCGATTTGTGTTGAGATAGCACTTCTTTTTCGATATTGATTGGGTGATTTGGTGATAGTTTCACTAATCGAAAGGCATATCGTTTTATGTTTGAGTCTAAACGGATTTTTGCTGGCTTTAGTCCTGCTTCGATTTCCATTGGAAGGATTGGGGCGGTTTTGAAGACTCCAAGTATCTTTCGAAGAGCTAGATTTTGAAGTGATTGAAGCGTGTCCTTGAATTTGATCTGGCCTTTCCACCAAACTTCCGATCCGTAGTCAGCAATACTAGTTATACAAGCTATGTATAGCTGTCTCATAGCCTTAGGACTAAGGCCTTTTTCTGTATTAGCTAAGCGAGCCATTCGTTGAAAGGCTCTTTTCGCTTGTGCTGCTCTGATATTGACGTGTTGATCGAATTTGAGATTCGGATCGAACCAGATACCAAGCCATCTAATTAGAGATTGGGGTATTACTGTTTCCGAATTGGGTAAAGTAATAGGATATTGAGCTGTTAATTTGGAAGAGGAAAAATGCATTAGCTCTGTTTTAGCTAAATCGAATTGGATTGCATTCTTTGAGCTGAGTTCGTATAATTGTTTTGTAGCTCTTTCTAACGAATTAACATTCTTTCTCCAAGTAGATGACTTAGTGATAAGAGCGATATCGTCAATATATGAAAGGAATTTGATTGAATTGTTTTGGAAAAGATCTCTAATATAAATCAAGAAGAGGATTGGCGAGATAGGGCTGCCTTGTGGTATTCCGGTCGAAATTGGCTTGAAAGATTCGATTGATTATTAAAAGATAGTTTTAGTTGTCTTTGTTGAAGAAATGAAGCTATCCAGGAGATAAGATTGGTTGGTAGTCTCAGCTTCTTGCAGATATCCAATAATCGATTTTTTGAAACATGATCGAATGCTCCTTTTATATCCATAAATAAAACCGAAGTCTTACTATTAGCTCGCTTGTTGCTTTCAATCTCTGTATTCAAAAGGAGAGCTGTATCGATTGCCGATTTCTTTTGTCGTCCTCCCATTTGGCTATAATGTAAGAGATGGGTAGTTTCCGCTAGATATCCTAATCGTTGAGCTAGAATCCTTTCGCTTACTTTTCCTAAGCAATTGAGAAGTGCAATAACCCTATACGCTTTTGGTATCGAATAATCTGGTTTCGAAGCTTTTTTTAGGATTGCTCCAGTGGCTTGTTTCCAGCATTGTGGGTGGTATCCAATATTGAGAAGCTTGCTATATAAAATAAAGAAGGTTTGTGAATAGCTTTATACGCTCTTGTAATGATTTCTTGAGTAATACCATCTGGACCAGGAGTTTTCCCTTGAATTTTAGCCGAACAGGCGTTCTTTAGTTCATTTTTAGAGAGATCAGGCCATTCCCATTCGTTGGATTGTTGATATCCTTCCCATTCAGGTTCGGCTGTGATAGGAGGTTGAGGGAACAGAGTAGTTCGAAAAGCAGAGCATTTTCCTTCAAAAGAGGTTTCTGAAGTAATATCAGGGATCCTTTGATTTTGATAATCCTTTGTATAGGCCATTGCTTTGAAAATAGTTTGAGTGTTCTCTTTTTCTAGGAAATCGTTCCAATGATTCTTCTTTGCTGTTTTAATAGCTTGAAAGTATTTGTTTCTGATAATTCGATAAGCTTCTTTTGAACTAATATTTTCGAGATTGGATTCAACTTGTTGTTTTGCTTTTCCTAGTTCTTTTCGAAGGGCTTTCAATTCAGGAGACCACCATGGCTTAGCTCTTTTGTTTGTTATAACCTTCGGAGTACAGCTTTCCATTGCCTTTTGGATAATCCTTGTAAGTTCGCTAGCAGCTTGATCCAATTTGGAACGATATATATCGTTTTCTTGAAGGAAATCAATCGAATCTTGTGTAGTTGTTGTAAACATACTTAGTTCGGCTAGAGTGGGCGAGTGTTTGGCTTTGAATTGTAGAATAGATTCGAATAGCTCCCAATTGGCTAGCTTTGTATGATATCTGATTATTGGCTCTTGAAGAGGGGTATTTGAAATCTCTTTTCCTTTTAATTCAAATAGAATCCCTGAATGATCGGATCCAATATTAGAAAGTGTTTGCCAATCTTGTATCCTTGAAGAGATGCTTTGAGAAGCTAGTGTGAGGTCGAGTATACTTGGATTTGTCAGATTAGTTCGAAAGAAAGTAGTAGCTCCAGGCTCATTCAATAGACTTAGATTTTGATCTTCAATCCACTCTGCTAGTTGATCGGCATTAGCGCTTTTGTTTGAAAAGGGATTCCATAATGGATGATGGGAGTTGAAGTCGCCTAATATTATTGTTTGTTGATTAATCGATAGATTGTAAAGGGACCGATCAATTGTATATCCTTTTTCCTGTGCTTGATCTGCTTCGTTATATATATTGATAATTTGGAAGGTTTCGCTTTCATTTTGGCAGTTTATTATCTGTATATCCGGGTCTATTGGCGAATGAGGGGCTAGATTAACTGTAGCTCGGAGGTCTTTGGAAATATATAGGAGGGTTCGGGGTTTGAGATCGGGGTTGAAGTTGGGGAGAATTTGTATAAAATTGGAGTGTATAGTCGATCTGCAATTAGAGAAATTGGTTCCATTTTTTTGAATCCAAGGTTCCTGAATTAAAATCAGATCAATATTGAGCTCAAGAGCAAGCTGTAGAACGTTCTCTGTGGCTTGGGAGCTTTTGTTGAGGTTTATTTGAAGAAATCTGATATTATTGTAACACATTGATTAGTGCTGTTGGCTTTTTTGTTGAATAGCTTTGAAGATTTCACAGCTTTTAGAGCTAGCTGTATGATTTCCTTGACAATTAGAGCATTTGGTGATAATATGAGAGCAGAGTTTTCCTCTTAAGTTGCAGACCATACAGAGGTGTATTGCTGTAATGTGTTTGCCTCCGCACAATCCGCAAGAAGGGTCTTTTTTGCAATACGAGCTTTGATGCCCAAAGCCCTGGCATTTTTGGCATTGTGTAGTAGGTTTGGATTCGTAGAATTGTTCTACTCTGACACTAGTGCCTGCAATATACAACCGCTTTCGAATAGCTAGTTCGGCTTCTGATTTTGAGGCAAAAGCTATAACGATAGCGCCGTCTTTTTGGTGGGCTCTTTTGGCTATTGGAGTGAGCCAGAAGGGAGTTCCTATTGGCTTGAAATCTGTATTGAAGGTTTTGATTTCAGTTGTAATCAAATCCATTCCTTTGGGCCCAGAGAACTCTTTTATAGGGATATTGTGAATAATAACCCTATGCCATTCTTGGTCTTTTTGAATCCTTTCGAATTTGATAACATTTTTCCAGATGGCTTTCTTTTCAATTAGGAATTGTGTTGTAAAGGGATCATTAGTAGTGATAATGATATTGTTATTGAGAGAGAGTATTGCTGCAGCAACTACTGGTCCTTTGATTCCAATTTCCTGGAAGGCTTCATTAATCTTGTTTCGAATCGTTAAGGGCGAGAAGGTTTTGGAGTTAGGGATTTCTGGTTTGATTAAGAGTAATCGTTTTTGGATAATACTAGTCTTTTTCTCTATTGGAATAGATTTGTTACTTTTTCCTTTAGTAACTAGATTCCATTCCCCTTCTTTTGTAATATTAGCGTAAGAAGGTTTTGATGTTGATATTGTGGTACTGGTGGGAGCCGATTTGGTTAAAGCTTTGGTTTGAGATTCGATTTTCCGTGTAGCTGTTTCCAAATGATTGATTTGGGATGTGATGATTTTGGAAGCTGTAGTGAGATTTCCTTTTTCAGTGTATTCTCTAAAGATTTCTAAAAGATCTAATAGCTTAGATTGTTCGTCACGTGATTGAGAGAGAGTGGAAGCTAGAACTATGAGATCTCTAGCTTTTAGAATAGCTTCTTTAGGAGTGATTGGATCGTTTTGGATTTTGAATTGCTTGTTTGGATTGGTGAGTAGTGTAGTAGAGTTTCGCTTTTTGTTTTGGTTGAAAATTTGAGTGATGTTGTTTGGCTTTTGAGTAATAAAAGGATCGCTAGGTATACTGAAATCTTGTATTCTGATTTCAGGACTGGTTATTTGATTGATTGATGAAGTAAGGCTTGATAATTCGATTGGGGTTCTTCTGGAATAAGTAGGCAAATTTGGGGTTGTAGGAGGGCTGGAAGTGATTGCTGGATAGGTATTTGGTATTATAGATTGGTCTGGGGTGGCTTCTCTCATATCTATATCTGAAAGAGTATTCAGATTAGTATTTGGAACCTCTACAACTATACAATCGGAGTGTTCCATATTGATGTTGAGATTGGGTTGTCTGTTCTGAAGTCTTGGAACAGAGTTTTTCACGCGTTTTTTCGCGTGCGTTTCGTGTTTCGAAGCGTCGGCGGCAGTATCACAACAACTACTGGCCAGAATCACTTGGAGATAATTGCAATGGAATTGTATTGATAACTATGATCTAGAGCGATCGTGAGAAGGTCGTATTTCGAAGCAGAAATGAATTATATTATAACTACTTTCTAGAATATATTATAACACAAAGTAGGTTCGCTACACCTACAGACGCTTTCCCGGCTCACTTGTGATAAAGCCACTAGTACTAGGCTTCTGTAGAATCTTCTAACTACGTTAAACCACCTATTGTATGATTACCTTCGGAAGTTCCGGCCAGGACCAAAACCATTCCTTCACGCCTCCATTCCTGTTTGCTCCTTAAGCCTATCTGATACCTCCATCATGCCCTCTGCCCTATAGTATCCGATTATAGACCGACACACGCATCCGTCCTCTCGAGCCATATAGACAGTGTCGCTGTCGCTGTCATTATATGCTACGCCTCGCGGCTAATAACCGTTTCGCGTTACCTTGCCGGATCTCTCCTGCACAACAAGGCCGACTATGTCTCGCAGGCTTGCTATTTCAGACCCCTAGCCAGGCAGCCCTTCTATAGTATTTCCAACCCACTAACCAAAGCTCTGCTTGTAAAATCCACTCCCCCAATGTATAGTTTGTAGTCGAAAGTAGAGCGCTAGGAGCGCGTTGCACATGTATATCGTAGGATTGGCCTCTGCCTGAGATCCTCCGCCGCCGTAATACCGATCGAGCGTTGTCGAGTGTGGCTTGCTAAAAGCGTCCTTCCTATACCGGAGCTCCTTCGCCGCCATGCCGCTCCCGCGCACTCGGAGGTAAGGTGCTAAAAACGTCCCTCCTCCTACTCCATATATGCTCCCGCCGGCCCCAGTAGACACTGTCCTAGCCTTTGTATACTTCCTACTACTCCCCTCACCATTTGTAAATATCCGATCCGGTATACCCGCAGATCGTACGTATTGTTGGGTTGTGAAAACTCTGCACGCTAGCGCCCCAGAGGTGTTCTGTCGATTTTCGTTCGTCAAGTTAAGGATATCGGCCCTGCTCCCAACACAGGCTTCAGTCAAACTCAGCTATATTATAGAAGCTTCATTATCCGCTGTTTCAAGGGCTAGTTCCGCTTCGCAGACGCTCTGCCGCGATATGCTCTGGCTCTGCTCCCCACACAGATTCGTAAAGGCATGGTTCCGCATCAATCCCGCTCTCATCTCCCTTCCACCGTCGAATGGTTTTCATCTCCGTTTTGCTGGTAGTCCTCTGTTCCGAGCATCTTCGCGATCACCCTCTGGTGATCAGCTGCGCGTACCTTCGCTCCCAGTACGGCCTCCGATTAGTGTACAACCACCACCCGGCTCCAGCTGACTCTACTTAGCTCTCCGATCGCACGATCGAAGGTTCGTAGGATACACCACGTACAGGTGAGAGTCATCGTATCCCCTTTATAATCGATATATACTTTAATCTGATATAAAGATCTAACAAGTTCAGCTTTCCAGTAGCCTAGGGATTTGATAATCACAAGCATTTCTTTATTATGAACTTTATAGTTTAATTTGGCGATAATTATTGTTTTTGAAAAGTAAGCAACTGATAATCATTTATTGCTGTGCTTTTGAGATAGCACACTAGCAACTACACTATCGGATATATTGGTTTCTAGTATATAGAATAGTATATAATTGTAATACTACAGGAAAAGAGTGAAGATGAATCTGTCTTTGAGTATATCAAATGCGATTTGATAGATTTTGTTGAAATGGAATTTAATATTTGCTTTTGTAAGTTTGTGAAGAGGTTTTGCTATTATATTATAATTCTTGATAAATTGACAGTAAAAGTTATAAAAATCTAAGAACAATTGGATACCCTTTATAATAATAGGATAAGTCCAAATAATAATCATTTCAATCTTTTCTGAATCGATTTGTATATTGTCTATAAAAATAATAAAACCTAAATACTTTGTACATTTGACATTGAATTTGTATTTCTTAAGATCTGCTTAGAGGCCAATAAACTCAAGTCGTTCGAGGATATGCTTGATGTGTTTCTTGTATTCATCTTTGTTTTCAGAATATATAAGAATATCATCAAGATAAGTAGTACAGAAGTTATTTAAATAGTCAAATAGGATATCATTCATATATCATTGATAAATTGCAGGGCCGTTTATTAGTTTAAAAGATAAAACTTTATATTTATAGAAATCATATCGAATACGAAAGGTAGTGTATTCTTTGGAAACTGGATTTATATAAATATAATAGAATGCTTATTGAATATCTAATTTGATATATATTTTTGTATTAGCAAGTTATATGAATATCTCATCAATGAGAGGTAGAGGGTACCTGTCTTTATATATTAAAGAATTGAGTAATTGAAAGTCTATACAGAATCTTAAGCTTCCATTCGGCTTTCTCACAAAAAAAATCAGCGTTGCAAACAGTGCTTGACTGGGTTCTATAAATCCTTTGGCAAGGTTCTCTATAATATATTTTTTAATAACCTCAAGCTGTTCAAGTGATATCTTATACAAAGAATTATATTTGAAAGCTTTTTCACCTTCTCCTTTAAATATAATCTTATAATCATACAACCAAGAAAAAGATAGAATATCGGATTTGTATTTGGAAAACACTCGGTGATATTGCTAGTAAGCTTTAGGGATCGAAAACTCCATCTCGATATCTGCAATAATGCAATTAAAAATAGCAATAGTTTTCTAATTTAGAACTATTTAAGGCAGCAATTGTAATTGAGATTTGATGATTGTTATCTTGATTAGATTTGTGAATTGAGATAATATTATCAATTTCTGTATATATAACTATAAAGATCTTATGATCTTTGTTTCTTTTACAAGTGAATTGAAATTGAATCGACTTGAATACATAAATGTCGAATGTATCAGAGATACGAAGTGGGAGGGATTTGTAAACAGATTGAATAGAGATTTGACCGAGAGTAGGTTTCTTCTTCAGATTGACTAGAACCTGAACTTCGATCGCATTTGAGATTATTATATTAATCTCTTGGAGAGGGGTAATAAGTATCTCAGATACAATCAATACTATAATCGGTTATCCATTGTCAAGTCGGTAGTACATCTCTTCCAATCGGGCATTCCGATCATCAACATCTTTCTATCTCAAATAACTGATTCTGGATTGTTGAAAACTGTCTCTGGTTAAAAATATATTTTTTTGATAAGGAAATAGTAGGAGGATACTCGGAAGGCCATTCGAGGTGTCGGTTAAAATAATCACTTTAACTCGAATCTCTGCCAACCATTTGCAATCTAGGATTACACTATATAAACCCAAATCGATAATGAGAAATGGCAAATAAGACTATTGTCGAATATCAATTATGAAATTAAGAAATGTGAAATGAATAATAGCTTTATCTTATATATTATTGTAGCTTTTGACTTCAATCGGTAGTTCGAGTAATATAAGTAGGGTTTGAATATAGGGAATAATAATAAAAAGAATATCTTATTGATAAAAGCAAAGCTATTCATTCCGGAATCTATAAGAGATTGAGTATTATATAAATATCCGTTTTTCGAAAGTGTGTATGGTAGGTTTATGAAATCACCTCCCATTAGTTTTGTCAAATCAAGGAATCTTATATCCCGGATTGTATTTAAGAGAGAACTTCTACCTAAGCATATTGATTTAAATATTGATCTTCAGCAATACAAGCAAACTCGATAGCTTCCGCTTATACTTTTTGGTTATATCCTTTTCGATATTCTCTTCTACATTATAGAACTCTTTGTCTTCTCCAATCTTTTGGATCTCGGTTATAGTATTTACATTACCTATGCATAACATGAAACTGCGATTCACTCTTGATGCAGGGGTGGTAGTACTACAATTGAAATTGTTTTCTGAAAATGGAGTGTTATTTGGCTTAAAGATTTCTATATAGCTAATAAAAGTACAAGAAGAATATTGAATATAAAACTAAGTAGATAGATTCGAATTACCCGATAAACAGAAAGTACTTCTAGAAATAATCAACGAATCGATATTACTAGATGGCTTTTTAAAAGGTATCTCTTTAATCGTTTTATAATAATTACATTCTCGAAACATAACTTCGAATTCGTTGATTTCAATAAGCTTGATAGCCAGATCCTCAATAGTATAGTATTCGTTGATATAGAGGCCAATAACTCGTTGAAGGAAATCGGATATTTTTCTTTCTAGATTGCGGAGAAGAATTATTGGATCGGTGATTTCCGCTTATATAACTAATAGTCTAAATCTACAATACCATACTAGGAAGTTTCCTTGTTAAGTATTATTAAGTATAACCCAGTATTTGTATTCAATTCGTACATGATTAGTTTTAGTCAGATTCTTGTAAATAACTATAAGCTAATCGATTAATTGCTGTTCTATCAAGCAGGGAACTTAAATATATAATAAGAATATGTATTCTTATGCCTTTTCTTCTGTCTGATCTATTACATAAAATTATTATTGCACTTCCGAAATAAGTGAATTTTTATAAAATTCGAGTTGCTTAGTAACCAATAGCTGCCAGAGGCTTGCTTTCGGTTCCACACTATCTTTAAATTTGGATAAAAGATTGATAGACTTCGGAATGTACAAATGCTTTACTACAATAATAAATAAACAAAAATAAAATGTTCAATGAATTTGTAAGTTACTCGGTAAAGCGATTAGGTTTGAGAGAGATCTACTATCAATATTCGGAAGGGATTGTCGTGAAGACTGACTTTGCAAGCAGGGGTTTTTCTTGTTCTTCCTTTTCCCGATAATAGGAGATGCCTTTTCAATAGAATCGACTAAAACATCAGGAATCCGGACTCCGCGATTTGTAAGGGAATCTGCATAATATTACTGTTGATATCTTAAAGATTGAGATAAATAAACAATACTAAAACTACACTATAACAATTCGTCTTTGAGTTTTGCAATTTCGTTCCGTAAATCCTTAAAGTCTTTAAGAGTCGGCACTTGTTCTTCCTGTAACGGGAGAGTATGCATCAGCATACTATCCTTAAGAGTTAATACCTCGATTAAGGAATCGTTTCCAAACTGTTTACCCTTTCCACATTTACCAGTATTTACATTAGAATTGTAAGAACTGTAACCGTTACTCCATTGAGATTGATTATCATCAACTGGGGACGCTCAGCCAGCGAAAGGGAAAGAGTGATAGAGTCCCTTTGAAGTAAATGGGTTGAATATGATAGCAGTACTTGTAACTCTGTATGTTAAGGGTTTGTTGTCTTCCGTCGAATAGATTTACTCGAAATCAGTTCTCTTCCTATAAGTGATATCGAACATTCTCGATATACCCAAAAGGTATTATAATTATAAGATATTATTTGATTGGCCATTAGATGGTTGTATGATTGTATAGTGAGTTATAGATAATATAACACTTTGCCTTAGAAGAACTGCGAGAGCAGGGTACAATTTATCCTTAAAATCTACAATTACAGAATTAGAAGCAAAGCGCTTGTAGAGTGCTCCTATATACTAGCTATGTACATGTGATCGTGCACGTGCGCAAGCGCGCACGTGAGCGATCGCAGCTGCGATTGGGTGCGATCCGTGACAGCTTTTATTTATACTTGGATATCCTTTGTATAGTATCTTCAAGCTCTATTGATTCCTCAAGTATTAAATTATAGTCATTAACTGGAAGATTTTTAGAGTGTATAGAGGCAGTGTGTAGTATAATTATATACTGAACAATCTAATCATTAAAGATCTTTCTCAGTTATTTCTTGCAACTTTTATTTAGAGTATTTCAGATTAGAATAGTTATCGAAACAGATCTAGTTTTTGGAATTTTTATAACTATTTGTACTCTTTGTTTTGAAGATAGAGGTACTTGTACATTTTGTACTGGATGTTTAGTTTCCTATAATTGTTATTGTTGTAGCATTCATAAAGAATAAATCCAAACTTCCTTTTGCTCATTTTGGATCTGAGTTTTCTCTTGCTTATTGATATATATATTTTCTTATATATCTTTTTGTACTACCAATTATATTCTTTTTTTCATAGCCTTTTACTTATTATATAAATAAGATTTCCTTTTTCTCTTTATTTCAGGCGGTTCTGGAATATTCTTTTCTTTGAATTCTTTAAATAAGTATTTATATTCATTGAAGTTAGTATTTATTATTCTAATAATACTTTTGATATAAAGATTAAGGAGGCAATAGATTTTATTTTTATTTATTCTAATTATAATATACTTTTTTTTGAGTACTCTAAACTCAAATTTCTTAATTATTAGGTCTAATTGCTAGGGGTTTCTAGCTTATATTTTACAACCAAATATTCTAAACTTCTTAAAATTAGACTGTTTACTATACATAGCCTCATATAGTATTATTAATATAGAAAGCATTCCTGTCTTTTTAAAAGGTAATACTTTAATAAATAATCTATTCTTCAGATACACAGCATATTTGATAGTAAATTCCCACATACTAAACTTGATACCTGATTCACTCAACAGTAATCTCGCTATAACATTAATATCTTAAATCTTCTTTTCAGCTACTCCATTCATAAAATACTTTTCAGAAAATAAGGATTCGAATATCAATCCTCTCTTTCCAATTTCTATTTGAAAAAATATTCCAAATTCACCTTTCCTGTTATCTGCTCTAATAATAGCAACCTTGCAATTAAACTCTTTCTCAATCTGATTGATAAGATCCATTAATATGGGTATAACAATCTCTACAGATTTATCTTTTGTAAATCTAAGCCAAGTTCCTCTTATTACATCATTAACAATTATAATAAAGTATCTGTTTCCATTTTCAAAAGGTTCTTGAATCTCTGATAGATCTATATACAAATATTATAGTTTTATAGATATACAAATAACTATATATTTATTGAAATACTTATTCATTTTTTCTATAAAACAAGGCTCACAAGCTTTTCGATTAGCGCTTTTCTTTTTTTAGTGTAATACAACCCATTTGAAACTTTCTTTAGCTTGTCCATCTGGTTATAGTTGAAATAATCTAAATATCGATATATAATTTCAGCTTTATTATTATTCATATTAATCTCTTTTATTTCTGAGTCTATATCCACCATATATACTTATTAAATAAATAGTTATCAAATAATATAACTGCTATTGATACATTTTGCAGCTATCTCTAGCTGACCATTTTTCCAGCATAACACTGAACCCCCTTCGAAAATGACTTTTCGTGTCACAGGGTGACACTAAGCCCTTTCTGTCCTGTCCTGTCCTGTCCTGTCCTGCTATATATGTGAGAGTAAGGTAGAACTTCCAGTTCTACCTCCTAGTCTTTTGGGCGTTTAGCTCAGCGGTAAAGCTTCTGAATACTCCCAGAAGTGATCCCGTGACATTAGGTAGAACTACCCTTGGTTATAAGTGGAGCTGTGTGGGGGGCCCACTTATAGCTTACAAGCCTTCATTGGTTTGGGGGCTAGCATATATAGATCCTGTCTGCCTGTCTGAATGCCTGAGGCATTAGAATCCAGAATCCTGAAACCTCCTAGTAGGTGATGGTATGGAGACCATAACCTTAAGGAGGGGGGTGGTGTCACAGGGTGACACTAAGCCCTTTCTGTCCTGTCCTGTCCTGTCCTGTCCTGCTATATATGTGAGAGTAAGGTAGAACTTCCAGTTCTACCTCCTAGTCTTTTGGGCGTTTTAGCTCAGCGGTAAAGCTTCTGAATACTCCCAGAAGTGATCCCGTGACATTTCGACCTGTTTCGGCAAGTGTTCCAACTGAAATGAATTGATTATTCCGAAAGTCCTTGATATACCAGACATCTCTCAATATAAAGTTTCCAATAATGGCTATTCCGTATACAATACTCATAGAATATACATTATTCACAGTTTTGACTTTTTGTGAAATATTCTATTATACAATATTAAAGAGATTTTCAATAGAAGTAATAAAATAATAAGAGGTTTCTGAATCAAGAATCTATATATCATTTTGGATTTTGGTATACATTACAATATTAGAATATAAGGAACCAATATATTCGTCTATTATAGCTATTTGTGCAAAACTATTATTCTTAGTATTTTTATTTGAATGTCAGGCTTCTCTGATTTTATTATACTCCCAATAAACATTTTGCTAATATCCTTTTTTCTTACAGAATTTGCAAGTATAAAATCCAGCCTTGATAGCTTTATTAGAACTTGACAAAGTATTGTTGCTTTTTTTTAGGTATATATTTTCTTTTATTTCTATAATATTCTCTATATCCTTTTTTGTCTTTTCCTTAAGCTCTTTTATTACCTCTTCCTTTTATATTTCCTTATATAGTATTAGCTATTGCTAAATAACTTATTGTACCTCAAGGAATTCTTTTAGTTTGTTATAAGGTATATAATGTATCTCGTATATTCATATTTGATGATATAATAAAGTTTGTTATATCTGTCAGACTTTTGTATTTAGTAGTATATTCAAAAGATGAGAATAGATCTTTATTTCGAATAGAAGTTGTATTGTTGCAAATAATTTATATTAATAATTGAGGAGTTGATCAAAAAAGAATTGAATTATCTTTGTTTTAAAATCGAATTGCTCGTGAATAAACTATTATCAGAGATTCTAAGCATATTGAAGGTTTGTATTATTATTGAACGTCAAGAGTTTTGCCCAGGTTCCTATAATATCTTCTATATTGATTATATACATGAATTGAAAGCAGTATATAAGAATACTACCGGACTTGATCATAGAGAATGCAATTCCTGCTTTTCTATTCATTCAGCACTATCAGCTCGACTGCTTGCTGGTTTTACACTTCTTTTTGTATCTAGGGATAGTATAGATACTACTATCATAGCAATTCGAATAGCTTCATAAAAGTCTATCCATTATAATCATTAAAAGTAATTAGTATTCCCTATTTTGTTTGAACTATATCGATAGTAATCTTGTTTGCCATGATGTCAAAAGTGGGGGTAGTTATAGGGGAATGAGAACTCGAAATTCAGGGGATACAGAGATATAAAATGAAGCTTATAATAACGCGGCGTTTATAACCTATCAGAAATAGATAACAAGTTACACATAAGGAGTGATATCTTGAAGTATGTATTTCGGTTTTATATATCCGGGAAGTCCGAAGAAGGAGTTTTATAGTGGTGTGCACGTGCCACACACGTGCTACACATGTGATTTCCAACAATAATAAAGAATATCTAGATTTCTAAATATAATCTTATTGTTATAGGTATAATAAAGTATTCCATAATAATATCTGTTATATTACTATCAGCTAAGTAAAGCTATCAATGATGAGATAAGAGTTAGATATGAATTTTATATTGATTAACAAATGATCGATCAGCGAATGCTTTATTGGAGTATCTATTATCAATCAAACTAATCATATTAAAGAAGGAAGTATATATTGGAAATATAGTAGTTTGGATAAGTAGAGATTTGCTATTTATAGAGCTGAATTGTAATGGCTCAGTACTATTTATAGTGTGTCTTATCCATTCCTTGTTTCTTGATAATCTTCACACATGACTTATTGTAAAGATAATATATTTCCTGAGAACTCGTATATACTGTTGAATTGATTGATTAATTTCATTTACGTCCACGTTCAGTCTAAGACTATATAGGACAGCTAGGCCTCTAGAGGCTTTAGCAGGTAACTTTTTATTTTATAAAGATGGATATATTCGATTAGGGAAGTGAAAACAAATATTGAGGATTAGTGTTTGTTTATTATAGGTATTATATAGAATAAGGAAAGGGGAAGTATAATACTCAAGAAATTAGTAAGAAACTCTTCCCTTCTTCTTTTTCTTTTTCCATTACTATTCCTTCTATTTCTGTAATAATTCTTTCTCCCTTTATTATTGCATTTTCTTCTTTTCTACTATCTCTCTTTCTTTTATTTCGTTTTATATCAAAACTCTAGCCAGATACTATGCCCTTGTAGCTATTTTGGTAATGTTGATAAATTTGATAGCTAATTTGATATCAATTTTGGTATGAAATAGGAATTGTATAATAATTTTAGATAAAGATATCTTTTTAAAGATTTCTTTTCTTTTAGTTTTATATATAAAGCAGCTAATAAGAAGGTGTTATAGTATCTCGATATTATTATATATATATTTGTTATTGGAAAGTTTGAAGCGATATAAATAGAATTTGATATATTTATAATCTAATTTGAATTGAAAGAATGTATTAGTAGTGTTTCGATTGGTTCCGTTTGGTAGCTTGATTTTTGAGTCTATTTTCCAAGGAAATAGTTTTGAATAAGTTGATGGGAATTGGTTTGATTTGAGTTTGTATTAATTGAAAATATTAAATCATTGATCTGAAGCATATTTCTTAATAATTATATCTAATAGTTTAAAGCTTGTTTTGTTTGAGGTAGATTATATTGTGGTTGCTTTTTTTGGCTAGCTTATTTGCTAATTTATTTCCTTCAACTAAAATATAGTTAGAAATCCAATTTAGCGAGATTTAGGCTTTTTTGTTTTGATAATCTTTGTTATTTTGATTACTCTTATTTGGTAGATTTATCCTAAATAATCTAAAAAAGTTTTTAGGTGATATAGATTAGTTTGATTATTTAAATAGATTTTGAACTTTTGATTATTATTTTTTATTTATTTATTTATTTATATTAATTAACATCTGTTTTGGATCTCCCTAAGGGTATTTAGATGTGCTAAGATAAGGAACTATTTAAACAGCATGATTGTTGCAACCGAATTTAGCAATTTAACTTCAATGCTAGGGGCTATTCGCTTCTCTGCGGGTGCGATCCACTTTTGTTTCCAAAAGGGAATGTTTGATCCGGGTTATTATTGAAACAGAGCTTGGTTTCCGAATGGATTAGACTCATTATAGGCTTTGATTCTTATGGTAGAGGAAAAGAAGTGAGAGTAAATTGCTATTTGTTTAGTCGAGCAGTAGGGCTTTTGTGTTATATATTGAGTTTGCGATTTTTAGAGGTGTAGTGTATTCGAGTGATTAGTTGAGTGATGAGTTTATAAGGGGTGGACAGTAAGTTTTGTTGAAAAGATTGTTGTTTTCTAAGGGTTCTTTAGTAGTTAAAATAGATCTGAGTATAGAATTCTGAGTTGGTGATTAGTTGAATAAGCTTGTTAGGTATATATAAGAGTTTCTTGATATATATAATTACCTGCTTGTTAAATTGTATTTCTATAGGAGCAAGAGATTAGTCTGAATGCTTTAGATTGTTTATAGTGTATTTAAAGAAGTGATATGATTCCTTAGTGCTGCTGTATGAGTAATCCAGCTTGTTGTTTTGATGATCAAATCGCTGATGGTAAGCGGCGTAGTTGCCATGGCCTGTTTTCATAGCTATCAGTTGATATAAGACTGCTTTTGGTAAAATTAGTTCCTTTAATTCTTTTGTATTATATCTAAAAGATTACTTCTTGTAATTAATGGAGAGAGAGAAGTTCATTTCTTTCTACCAAGTAGATTCTGTGTGTAGGTACTTTTGACGGACGATCGTTCGGACTCTACTGATTGTTGATAGTTTGTTGATTGCTTGGTTTATGGGTCCAATTATATTTGTATTTGTTAAGCGATTTGTTTTCTCATTGTTTTCAATCTTTATATATTCAGATGATCATTTTATTCTGATATCGAATTGTTTCATTGCTTTGTAATACTTGTAGAAAGCCCATTACATTGTGAGCGGTGCGTTTTCGCATATATTCTAGATAACCGATGTATTATCAATATACATTCAGATCCGGCTGTTCAAGGGATCTTCAAATATAATGATTAGATATTCCAATCCGCGCTATACTCCTATTGCTTTTATATCGAATATATATAAATCGCTTCAAATCTGTTTAAATCCGAAGGCTATTTAAATGCTATTACGATATATTGTATATCCATAGCCAACACAATGTTTGCAATCAATAGTTTGTTTTGATCCGTCAGAGAAGATCGTGTAGTCTTCGGGTGGGAGTTGTCGCCACCACTCTTTGAACTTTTGATTATTATAAGTAATGGAATTAGTATATTCGATAGTTTTTGTAACTTTAAAGAGCTCTACATTATATATCAATTAATTAATACTAATATTGCTTTGCTCTTGATATATTTTTTATTTATTTATTTATAGTGATTAACGTCTAATATCTAACCTCCCAAGAGGTATTCTAGATATACTAAGAAGCGGGCCTACAGGCTGCTAGCATTCCAACTGCTTATAGTAGTGTAATATTAGCTAATCAAAAGCTTATTGCCTCTAGTGTTCCCCCGCTCAATACCGCTTATAGCAATCCTACAGCTGTTCTATTTAAGGGTTTGTAGTTCTGTTTCAGAGGGCCTTGTTTCGTATACTATCCAGGTGTCAGCAGATAATCAAATCAATTGCTATCAATCAAAAAAACATTTGAAACACTTATAACTGATTGATGCAAATCTTAAATTGATTGGGGTGGAAAGTTTATCCTCGGGGTATTGAAGTAGATTGAAATTCATATAGTTTTATATAATTTAAATATATTCTAATATAGAATTTGAATCTAGCGAGAAGGTTAGTAAAACTATATTGTATTTGTAGAATGCGGTTGATATATACTATTACATCCTATTCGAATCGAAATCGATTTGGTACAAACAGCCAATCGCTGTACATCTGATTATTGATTGAATATTAAAAGAAGTATAATAAGCTTTTTTCAATTCTGTATATATAGGTCTTCATGCTATTTTTGTAATTGAATCTAATGTGATAGACTACAAAGTTATCATATTCGATCCGCATTGCTATGAGTCTGTATAATACCCCGCGAGGGAGCTTGAGGCTTCCCGGCTCCGAGGTATCATATGCCGGTTTTCCATACATCATACGTTTCGGAGATCAGGCCTCTTTTTTCCTTCCACCATCTGCTCTCTTGCTCTTGATATAGAATTCGATTATTTGACTATATAGTCACTATACTTACCCTAATATTAATTCTCTTTCTAATAAAGGAAGCATTAATATAAATATAGATAATATCCTTATTCCTGTGTTTGAAGATAATATTATAAAGAATAGCAGTATCTTCTTTTGATAAATTGCTAATGTTGACTTTGAAAGGGATATTTTTTTTCTATAAGGGGAAGTTAAAATAAATGATCTTTTCAAATAAAAAAAGATTGAAGTTCTGGTTTATTGATTTTTTGATTTATTTAATTAAATAGATTTATATTGTTTTCTTCAAGATATAAGAATTATTTCTAAATTGGCTTGATATTGAGCTGAAGTTTCTTTTTCGATATTGATTAAATACTTTAATAATAATTTAGCTAATCGGAAAGCGTATTATCTGATATTTGAATCTAATCAAATTTGGAAGGTTTTAGACCGGCTTCTACTTCCATTAAAATGATTGGAACTGTTTTGAATACTCCTAATATCTTACAAAGAACTAGATTTTGAAATGATTACATTATATTCTTGAAATGAGTTTGACCTCTCCACTAAATTATTAAACCATAGTCAGCTATACTAATCATACATACTATATATAGCTATCTGAAAGCTTTAGGACTAAAGCCCTTTCGATATTAACTAATCAGGCCATTGATGGAAAGCTCCTTTAGCTTGTATAATTCGAATATTAATATATTAATTGAATTTGAGGTTTGAATTGAATCATATTCCCAACCATCTAATTAGAAATTGAGGTATAATTATTTCAGAATTGGATAGTATAATTGAATAGTTTTTCGTTAGTTTTGATAACAAAAAATGCATTAACTCAATTTTCACCAAATCAAATTGAATAGAATTCTTCAAACTGAATTTATAGATTTGTTTTATAATTCTTTCTAAAGATTTAATATTCTTTTTCCAAATAGATAAATTAATGATTAAAATAATATTATCTATATAAAAAAAAACTTTATTAAATTGAATAGGAAAAGATCTCTGATATATATAAGAAAGAGGATTGGGGAGATTGGGCTGCCTTATAGTATTCCGATTGAAATTAGTTTGAAAGATTTGGTTTGGCTATTAAAGGATAACTTCAATTGTCTCTATTATAGAAATAAAGCTATTCAAAAATAAAATTCGTTAATAATCTTAGTTTCTTATAGATATCCAATAATCAATTTCTTGAGATATAATTAAAAGCTTCCTTTATATCCATAAATAGTATTAAGATCTTTTTATTAGCTTATTTGTTTCTTTCGATTTCTATAGTTAATAATAGTACAATATCAATTATTGATTTCTTTTGCCAATCTCTTATTTAGCTTTTATATAGAAGATAAATAGTTTTTGCTAAAAATCCTAATTGTTGAACTAAAATCCTTTCACTAATTTTTCAAAATAGTTTAAGAGTATAATCATTCTATATACTTTTGAAAATAAATAATTAGGTTTTGAGGCTTTCTTTAGAATAGCTCTAATAGTTTATTTTTAGTATTTAGAATAATATTTAAGATTAAAAAATTTATTGAAAAAAGTAAAAAAGGTTTATGGGATTACTTTATAAGTCTTTATAATGATTTCTTGAATAATTCCATTTAAATTAAAAGTCTTTTCTTATATTTTGACTAAGCAAATATTATTTAATTTGATTTGAGAGAAATTAGATTATTCTTATTTCTTGAATTGTTTATACCCTTCCTATTATAATTTTGAAATAATAAAAGAGATATGAATAAAATCAATTTGAAAGTAGAGCATTTTCCTTCGAAAAGTTTTCTATTAAAATATCTAATATTCTTTGATCTTGAAAGTCTTTAGTGTAAATTATTACTTTGAAAATTGTTTATATATTCTTTTTTTCTAGAAATTCATTTTAATGATTTTTCTTTATTATTTTAATAACTTGAAAGTACTTATTTCTAGCAATTCGATATTTTTTCTTAAAGTTAAGGTTTTCTGAGTTTGATTTATTTATTTGCTTTATATTTCCTAATTCTTTTCAAAGATCCTTCAATTCAGATATCTATTATAGTTTAGCTTTTTTAATTGAAATAACTTTGAATATATATTTTTCAATTACTTTTTGAATAATCTTTATAAATTCGCTTGCTACTTGATCTAAAATTGAATAGTAATTATTTTTATTTTTCAAAAGGTTTAAGGAATCCTTTTTAATTAAAGTAATTGAATCTAAAGTAAAAAGAATAGAGGAATATAAGAATTCCGATTTGAATATTAATTCAAACTTTTCCTAATTCACTAATTTAGTATTATATCTAGCTATCGATTTAGCATTAGAGATAATTGGAATTTCTTTTCCTTTTAATTTGAATATTATTTCTATATAATCAGATCCTATATCTGAAAACATTTATTAATTATAAATTTGAGAAGAGATTTCTTTTAATACTAACATTAAATCAAAAACACTTAAATTAAAAAGATTAGTTTGATAAAAGATACTAATTCCAGGCTTATTTAAAAAATAAGATTCTGATCTTTAAACCATTCAACTAATTAATCAGCATTTCCACTTTTCTTGAAAAAAGGATCCCACTATAGGTGATGGGCATTAAAATTACCTAAAAGAATAGTTTTTTATATAATAGATATATTATACAAGCATTTTTTGATTATAAAACTATTCTTTTTAGCTTAATTAGCTTTATTATATATATTAATGATTTAAAAGGTTTTGTTTTTATTTTGATAATTGAAAATTTATATATTAGAATCTATTGGAGAATCAGAAACTAGATTGATTGTAGCTTGGAGAGTTTTTGATATATATAATAGTGTATATAGCTGGTGATTAGAGTCAAATCTTGATAGTATTTATATGAATTGGAGTGTATAATAGATCTTGAATTTGAGTAATCGATTCCATTCTTGATAATCTAAGGTTCTTGAATTATAATAAGATCGATATTAAGCTTTATTACAAGCTATAGAACATTCTCTATGACTTATAAGCTCTTGTTAAGATTTATTTAAAGGATTCGAATATTAATATAACTCATAAATTAGTGTTATTTGCTTTTTGTTGGATTGCTTAATAGATTTTGCAGGTTCTTAAATTTGCTATATGTTTTCCTTGACAGTTCGAGTATTTGATAACCAGATGTTAATAGAACTTTCCTTTAATATTATAGATTATGCATAAGTATACTGATATTATATATTTGCCCCCATAAAGTCCATAGAGGAATCCCTTTTATAATATATATCCTGATATTCAAATCCTTGGTATTTTTGGTATTATATAATTAATTTGGATTTGTAGAACTTTTCTATTCTTATATTAATATCAGCAATATATAGTTGTTTTCGAATAGCTAGCTTTGCTTCTGATTTTATTACAAAAGTAATTATTATTGCTTCTTTCCGTTGATAAGCTCTTTTTGATGCTAGTATAAGCCAAAAAGGTATTTCTATAAGCTTGAAATCTGGATTGAAGGTTTTGATTTCTTTAAGGATAAGATTTATTCCTTTTGATTCTGAGAATTCTTTATAAGTATTTTATGAATAATAATCTTATATTATTCTTAATCTTTTTGAATTTTTTGAATTTGATAAGGTTGCTTTAGATTATCTTCTTTTCTAATAGAAATTATAATATAAAAGAAGCATTTATAGTAATTATTATATTATTATTTAGTAATAGGATTATTATTACTATAACTAAGCCTTTGATTTCAATTTTCTGAAATGCTTTGTTTATTTGGTTTTATATTGATATAAACAAAAAGAAGATAATATTCGTAATTTCTGATTTGATTAGGATTAGGTGTCTTTGAATAATTTTAATCTTTTTATTTATTAGAGTAAACTTAATAGCTTTTCCTTTATAACTAGATTCTACTCTTCTTCTTTTACTATAATTATATAATTAGATTTAATTGATATTATAATAATTGGGATTGGATTTTTGACTAATATTTTAGTTTGTAATTCGATTTTCTATATAGCTGATTCGAAATGAATAATTTAAAATATAATAATATTGAAGGTTATAATAAGCTTTCTCTTTTTAATATATTCTCTAAAGATTTCAAGAAGATCTAGAAACTTAAATTGTTTGTTATATAATTGAATAAGAGTAGATATTAATAATATAAGATCTCTTGCTTTTAGGATTGCTTTTTTTAATATAATTAATTTGTTTTGTATTCTGGGTTGTTTATTCTGATTGTTAAGGGGTATTATAGAGCCACATTTTTTATTCTGATTGAATATATAAATAGTATTAATTATATCTTGAGTAATAAAAGGGTTACTAAATAGATTAAACTTTCGATTCTTTTTTTAGAAATAGTTGGCTGATTAATTGATAGAATAGGATTAGAAATTTCAAATTAAGGGTTTTCAGAAGAAGAAGAAGGGTTTGAAGGTATTGGGATATCTAAAACAATAATAGAATAAGTGTTTGGTATAATGAAGACTTTAGAAGAAGTCTTCATTATAGCTGTATTCCGAAGTATTAATAGATTATTAAGACAATCCATATTGGGAGTTATATTCTTATTTTAAAGATTTGGAATGAAAATTTATACGAATTTTCGTATGAGTTTTGTATTTAAAATATTGACAATAGTATCACAATAACTATTAGTCAGAATCATTTGGGGGCAATTGCAATCAATTTGGTTTAATAGCTATGATCTAAATCGATCGCGAAAGGGTTGTATTTCGAAGAAAAAGTTTCCTTCGAAATTTGTTGTGTGTGTATACTGTTGAATAATGATACTAATATTGTATTGTTGTATAGAGAGATATTAGAGGCACTTTCCGAGGGTGCTAAAGAATCATTCTCGATATAATCATGGACTGTATTAAGCTGTTGTCGTGTATAGGGTTATTGTTAATAGCTATATTCCCGAAAGTCATTCTGATTGTAATTGCTATTGCTTTGATATTATTTATCTCAATCGAATTGTTAATTTCCTCTTCCAATATTATTGCAACTATATCCTAATACCCCTCTTAGGGATTCTGTATTGTATTCTTTAACTATTCGCTATGTATCGGCTTGTTTTTTCACATTACAATTCCAAACAAAGTAATCTAGTTTTTTGTAATAATAGTAAAAACCGAGATAACACTCCTCCTTGCATTATTATACCTTGTTTTGGAATTTGATTGTATTAAGTTTTATAGGGTTATTATATAAAGCAATAGCAAGTGTAAAGATGATTGTATTAAATCGAGGTTGATTGTAATTGTTTTTTGATAAACCTATATTATAATAATTATTCTCCTAGCAATTCTAATTCCAAATTATGAATTTCTTTTTTTACTCTTTAATATTATTTAGTATATAAAGGCTTGAGTCTATATAAACTATGAGTTTTTAGTTCTTTAAAGACTTTTTACTTTAAAACAAAAACTATCTTTTAATCAAACTTGTGATATTGATTGCCTAAATATTCTAATTGTATATTTTATTTATTTATTTATTTATTTATTTATTTATTTTAATTTACATCCAGGGGGCAAGCTGTAGGGGCTCGCCACAACCTCCCAGGGGGTACTAGGGATGGACTATGCTAACGGGGGTGCCGGCATAGCCACGCGTTCTGTTCTTTTACGGTTGTAATATAGACTAGAGGAAAAGCGGCCAGGAATGTTGTACGCGCTTCTACCGTTTGTTTCTTGCTTGCAATGTTGATACTGTTTAACTTACTTTATACTGGGTAGTTTAGATTTGTAGTTAGTTAAAGAGCCCTATATTATTAGTTTTTATTGGTATAGTTTGTATATAGTAATAGAAAAGGGGAAAGCAGCTTTAAAAAGGATATAGCTCCAATTAACAATATGAAAGTAAAAGATTAGAGGATTTCTGGAAAGACTGAGCATAATTGCTTGAAATGATTAGTGATTGTTAGAAAGATTGCGAAGTCTATTAAGGTTTTCAGAAAAAAAGAGAGATAATCGATTACACTCTTTATATCTCGCGGGATTAAGTTAGATTTGTTTAGCTAGTTGTTTGAATTGGATATGAGAGTATTGACAAAGCATTAGATGCTCAGACTCTTTGCTGTATCCGCAGGAGTATTCTGAGGTAGCGTTGTTGTGCTGAAAGCGTTGGTGGTAGGATGCAAAGTCCCCGTGTCCGGTTCTGAGCGCTACCAGTTGCTGAAGAATAGGGCGGGGGAGGGCAAGTTCCTCAGGTTCCTTGATTGATAGCTGAGGTGCTAGCGACGGTATCGGCCGGCGAGGGTAACCTCATTTCGCTTCCACCATCTCTGTTCTAATTGTATATAGAATATTGTAAAGGCCTGTTTCTCTAGTATCTTGAATTTATCAAACTGAATCGCTACTTTTCATTTGGAATCGATTATAATATAAAGGCTATCAAGCTTTTTGAGAACGAATTGGTAATTGTATAAACCGAGTTATTTTGTAAAATATTATTAATATCTTTAATTGTTTTTAATATGTATATTCTTCGATAAGAGAAACTATATATAAAAGTTTTTTCTTTTAGTATCAAATATAATAACATTAGATATCCAATAGATTTGTAATCCTTATTTCCAAGCTAGATATTATTCTGTTGTATTATATTTAATCTTCTTTTCTTTAAAGGTTTCCAGATTTTTGAAGGTTTGTTATTGAGTGCTAACAAATGAGTTAAGGATTTGGGCTGATATGTTTTGTAATAATTGGGAAAGCTGGTTTTGTAATATTATATTTATTTCACAATGAAGGAGCAGGCCAGTGGAATGCATGTAATATTGACTATGTAGATTAGTAGTACTAAGGTAAAATCTAACTATGAAGTGGAAGTGATATATGCACATAGCATAACGCACATGCCACAACTTCCAACACTCCCCCAAGAGCGTACTCTCTTAGCTTCTATAATTAGTTTTGAAGCCCTAGCATATTCTTGAATCTCTCAAATATCACCCTTACACATGGTTTTGTTAATCCATCTGCAGCCATATCACTTGTATTGACATAGCTAATATTGACTAGGCGTTTTTCTGTAAGATTCCAAATAAAATGATGACATATATTAATATGCTTTGATCGCTCGTATAGATATAGATTCTTAATTAATGCTAGTGTTCCTTGATTGTTTCCAAGCATTTGAACTTCGCCATTACTCCCAATATACTATAATCGCTCTAAATCTCTCAAGAGTTGAACTACCCATTGCCCTTGTTTGATAAACATTGCCATAGAAATGTATTCAGCTTTTTTATTAGATGTAGTTACAGATATCTGCTTCTTGCTTGCCCATGAGATTAATTCATTATAGAATATTACTATTCTATTAGAGATACTTTTTCAATCAATTTTATCACTTGCCCAATCTGCGTCGGTATATACTTTGATAATCCATTGTAGAAAATCATATTCTTTACAAATATCTGATTAAATTCCCCCAAACCCAAAACGTAGTTTCTGTTTGATAATCGACCTCAAATATCTCATAAGGTTTTTGAATGTAATACTATAATGTTTGACAGGATTCGATATGACTTATACTAATTTTTGAGATTGAATACGATATCCAATCTAGTATAAAATTATAGAATGGATTGTGCTACCGATTGCTTATTAATATTCGTTTATATCAATAAGCTTATCATCTAAAAGTATTGGTTGTAATTGATTGTAATTCGAGATTAGTATCTTCTTGAAATGTATTGATCATAAAAGATCCTGAAACGGGTAAGTATTATATTCAGATACTCTTCTTAATCCATAATTAATACTCTCTTAAATCTATTATAAATAATATACACTTCTAAAATCTTATTAATCTCCCCCAGGTCTTTAGTATTAAATTGAGCCGAAAGGTTATGATAAAATTATTTAAGATCTCGTTTTTGTATAGCAACGATGATAATATCATCTATATAAACTAGAAGAAATAGCTATCGCGAATGATTGGTATATAAACACAAATCTGAAAGGCTTTATACAAAACCCATCTTAATTAACTCTCTTTTTAAAAAAAAACTCCAATCTCTACCAGCTTGCTTTAGCTTATAAAGGCTCCGAAGTGTATGTAGGATACAATCATAACGAATTTGGATATCTAAAAAGATGCTAAATAGATTTCTTTTTTCAAGTATGATTTGATAAATACATTTTTGATATCGAAATAAGAATATTCAAGATCTTCTTTTATAATAATGGCAAGGAAAAGGCAAAGAGTATCGAGTCGAACTATAGGAGCAAAGGTTCGTTATAATCTTTACCTAAAACTTAACTGAATCCTTTAGCCACCAATCTGACTTTGAATTGCTTTACCTTATTATCTTTTATTTTGATAATAAATATTTATTTATTGAAACTAGATTGTTTTCTTATAGTAAAATAAATTCTTTCTAAATATTATTCTTGATCAATAAATCTATTTCTTTTTGAATTACAGCTTGCTAGTTTTTTATATACCTCTTGTCTACCATTACATCTTTATATATATTGATATCCTAATCTTTAGTATTTCTATTACTAACAAAATGGTTTCAATCTCCGTTAATATATTCTCCAAAAGAATTAAGATTTTGGAAGTAATTCCATTATTCGTTTTTATTTCAAATTGGTGAATATTTGGGATTGCAATTATAACATACTCGATTGATTCTGATACTGGCTTATTCAAAAAAGCAAGCAGAGATCAGATAATCTTGAAGATATATCCTTTATATCGTTGTCGTTATCTCTCTTTCTTTTTCTGAAATTGTATCTCGAATTTGATAATGTTGGAGTAGGTATGGATATAGATGTTGTAAGTAATAAAGTTTTATAAAATAATATAATCGAATTTAATAATATAGAATCAAAAGTTGAAATAACTTTAGATAAGGTAATCTTTGTTTTTTTATTGTTTTTCTTTATTAGTTTTAATGAATTATCAATTATTTATTGGATATTTCTATATTTGTTTTTATCAAAGTATAATATTCCAATCTTTATTTGTTCTGATATTAACAAGCATACCTCTATCGAATCTGTAATTATTCCATTTGGTGATATTAATGAATCAACCGGAATAAACAATGATTCAGGGACATTCTTAGATCTGCCACAAGGCCTGCAATCAGGTTCTATATTCTTGATACCTTGTGATCTGACTGTACAGTTTCTGAGTTTGAAATCCAGATCCCCTTCTTTGTAGTTTTTGTTGATTGTAATATGATAAAAGCAATAAGTATAATCTAATTCTGGTAAATAAACCTTTATATGCTTGGTGGTATTTTTGAGTATCCCAGGAATATCCCAACCCTTACTATATCGCGAAGTTTATTATGTCTTTGTTTTATTGGGATAGTTTTGGGATTGATATAAGTATAATATCGACTCCCCAGATCTTGTATGTATTGATATCTGGGTAATGTATTTGTAAATGCTTTAAGTGGGTTTCGATCGATTTTACTTGTATTTGGGCTAATACTAGTGCGGTTTCGAATGTATATATCGTGTTCGACAGTTTCGTTCCAAAACTTTAATAGTAAGTGAGTTTCTTTTAATATTACTTTTATGTTGATTTCTGTAGTGTATATATTGTATTTGGCTGGGCCATTTTGGTGAGATGATACAATCACTATAACCTCTAATCGTATATTAGTTTTCCATTTCCGAATAGCTTGAAGAAGCTTTGATATATTGTCAGTTCTAGCAGTAATTATAGCTATTTCTATAGCAAGTTCAATCTCTTACTTCTAGGCTTTCAATAAGAGTATTACATCGCTTTTTTGTTTTAATAGAATAATCCAATTTACCTTTATAACACTATTTATAATAAGGAGAAAGTATCTGTATCCTCGAATAATTTTTGGGAAAGGGTTAGTAATATTGAAATAGATCAATTCCAGCCTTTTAGATTTTCGTACATTTAATTAGCTTAGGATTCTATTAATCATCTTTATGAAAATATACACTTCACAGATATTAAAAGTTAAAGGAATCTTGATTGATCTCTGGAGTATAATAACTTTATACAGGTTTCTGATTTTATCAGAACCAAGATAATTGAAGCATCTATATTAAAGAAAATATCTTTCTTTTTCCGTCATAATTAATTCTTCGACTTCCCCTTTTGTTCCATCAATAATCTCTGCAGAAAGCATAAAGAATACAGAATCCTCATATCCTGATTTCACATACGAAATGATATACATCCTATCTTTTACTGTAACTTTGATAATCTTATTATTCTTATCATTTTCTAGTATGAAATACATCTCCTTAAGACTGAATATACCCTTAAGCCCTGCCTCACAAATTCTCTTAGCTGAAAGCAGGTTGACCCCCAATCCTGGTACATATAACACCCCAGCTAACGATATCCTTATCCCATCCTTGCATATCATGTCCACTGTTCCTCGTTCATCCGAATACATAGCTCCCCCACCAACCGTTATCCCTTCGTCGCGGAGTATGGATTAGGCTTCTGAAGAGAGAACGTTGGTCAGACATATATGAGGTGGTGCCGGTATCAGCATACCATTGCAATGGGGATGCCTTATTAATGCTTTCCTTGGTGAAATAATAATGCTCAGAATCAGATTTGTTATTAATAACACTCTTAGTAGCATCAAAACTTGATTTAGCAATATAAGCTTTATATTCCCTATACTTTTTGTCTCTTTGTAATGGAAAGATAGATTGTTTTCTCTTTTGTTTATACTTTGAATCGGATTTCAAAAAAACATTTGGCACGCCGGAGTTGGAAGTATTTTAAAACTAAATAACCAGATTTATCGTAGAGTCCGTAAGTGATAACAAGTATATCAGACTCCGAGCTTGTGCTAACCTTGTGCTGACAATAAGATAGAATATATTTCCTTCCTTTTGCAAAATGTGCCGAATCTTTAGAGTTCTGCATCTCGATTTCTTTAACCTGCAAATGCTTAATCTTATCATCAATACTTAAAGTAAAACTGATAACACGAATTATATCAATAATAACTTTATACTTATCAAAAAAAGACAAGGTCAAACTTTGAAAAAGTGATTTATTTATATACAAAGTACTAGTTGAAGTGTCTGTAGATAAGAGCTTTTTTTGAAGATTCTTAAACTTATCCCATACACTTATAATAATTATATTAGGGATATTATCGAAAAAGAAGGTTTTGATTTTGAGGAGATACTTGTCTACTACTATATCATTGATTCTGGAATATTTGATGGCTAGATAATCTTAAAGTTTTTTTACTATATTATATTCGTTTATTAAAGTTTATTATTGTTAGATAATAAGTAACAGATATAAAATAATATATTAGTATCGTTTTTAAGAAAGGTGGCCTTTTTGTCGATATTAAATCGAATCTTTGTTATAGTATTGTTGCTGTTGTTGGAAACTTGAAATTCTTCAAAATCCTTAACTAATCTATCGGTATCTACAATCTGCACGTATTCGTGTAATGTTTTTTTGTATATATAAAATCAGTCTTTTCCTCAAAATTGAATTCTTATTTGATAAGTCCAGTGTTCGTAATTCTCTTGAGTAAGGGGAGGGATGTGTTTGGAGTAATCCTTGGATTTAGTGTTTTTGTTCATTTTGAGGTTCTGTAAGTAGAAAACTTGTATCGATAATCTGAGTGTGTTTTGATAATAAAATAAAAGAGTAAAAAAGGAAGAGGAACTGTTTAGGCTGTGTTGTTTCAGTTTTGGATATACTAGTGTTTGCAGGGAGAAATTCTCTTCAAGGCGGGGTAATTGAAAACAATGAATTTTGATTTGTAAATAATGATTTTTAAAGTGATATCGAATATTATGTAGTTGATAAGCTTTTCAGCATCAAGCTGGAATAAATAATCCTTTTAGTAGTAATTTGTAGTTTTTCTTGCTTAGGAAAAAGGTGCGATGTAAGTGGTTATTTTGTTGTTGTGCTTAAAGAAAAGGGCGCAATATAAATAATTATTTCGCTGTTGCTGTTTAGCAATCTGTTTGCTATACGCACCTCGTATATTGACGTCGCATTGTGTAGGAGCTTCTCATCATCAACCTCTACTTTAACAACGTAAGCTATTCAAAGAGCTTTCGGCCTTAGTCTTACTGCAGAGCTACCGAGCTCATAACCTGTTCACAATAAAGGAGCAGGCCAGTGGAATGCATGTAATATTGACTATGTAGATTAGTAGTACTAAGGTAAAATCTAACTATGAAGTGGAAGTGATATATGCACAGTAGCGTAGCGCACGTGCCACAACTTCCAACAATTTAGTTGTATTTGAATTTGTAAATAGATTTGTATATTAATTAGGACTGTGTGCTTGTTATTCAGATCTATATCTATCCTAATCTATATATTATAAAGTAACTCCAATGAATTATTAACAATACTATATAAATAATGTAAGTATAATTATTTATCTTCAGAAAAACTGAGTGCTAGGTTTCGAAGATCGGGGTTGGAGATATTTGAAAGTTATTTGCAAGCTATTGCTATTTAGTAAAAACAGTTCGAATACTTGTTCTAAGATTATCGAATATTTGAACTCCGTTTTCTGCAGATGACGAATTAGGTGTATTTGTTATTTTAAAGGCGAAGATGAAGATAAGAATGAAGACGAAGACGAGAACGAAGACGAAGATGAGGATGAAGATGAGGGCAAAGACGAAGTCTTTATTAGAGTATTGTTGTCAAGATCGGATTGCTATTGATGTATAACAATGGGATCTTTAAGATGATAGAATATACTATTACGGTGTAAGAGATAGGTACTAGATTGGATATATGATATTCTACAAAGAGGTTGAAAGTGGTACGATGTAACTTTGCTATATAATAGCAAAGATGACTAAGCATCCACTACGCTAATATACTACGCTAGTGAACCCGTGACAATTGATAACATTGCTTTAATTACAAACTCATCCTTATGGAAAAAGAATATTAGATTTTTTGAGAAAGCTACAAAGCAAATCTACGAACTCAGCTTGAAAAGTGCGATTCAATTCGATTTAGCAAAGATAGAATTAATGTATTTCTTAGTATCTAAGTTAACTAAGAACTTCTCAATTATATTACCTAATTCGGATATTATTAAATCTCAATCTTTAATTAAATAGTTAGATATATAATTCGATTCAAATCTCAAATTCAATCAACATATCAATATCCGAATCACACAAACAAAAGGAGCTTTTTATTGAATAACTTGGCTAGCAAATATTGAAAAAGGCCTGAGTCCTAAAGCTTTTCGATAATTATATATAGCTTGTGTAATTAATATAGTTGATTACGGATCAGTGATTTGATAAAGAGAACAAGCCCATTTTAAGGATAAAATATAAGCTTTTCAAAATCTAGCTTTCCGAAAGATATTAGGAGTTTTCAAAACCACTTCAATTTTTTCAATAAAAATCGAATCGGAATTAAAACTAGCAAATATCTGATTAAATTCAAACATCAAACAATATACTTTTCAATTAATAAAACTCTTACTTAAATATTCAATCAATATTAAAAAAGCTATTTTAGTATATCAATATGCTAATCAAAAAGCAATTAACACTTCTTAAAGAAAGCTATACAAGTCAATTTAACTCGATAGAATTAGAAAATCAATTAATAAAGAATTTGATTCACTTTCTTTCAAAAAGATTATCTATTTTCACTTTTCTCTATAGAAAAAGGAAATCCCTTTCAAAGTTAATATTAGCTAAACTTCAAAAGAAAATACAGTAATACTCTACAATATTATTCTTAAACACAAAGATCAAAATACTATTTATATTTATATAGATACCTTTTTTATTGAAAAGGGAATAGATATTAATATAGGGATAATATTAATATAATCGAATAATCAGATTTTATATAAAGAATAAGTCAATATTGAAAGCAATTAATTAATCTATAATAAAAAACTATATAGAGTTATTCAAGTTATTGAATATATTAGCTTAATTATTAATAATGAAAAGAAGTTCAAGATTTATTTAGATAATTAAGTAGACCTTCTTCGATTGAAAACACTCTTAAACTATTTAGAGTAAATATATCAAATTCGAGTAATCAAGATAGCCGAAGTTATTATAACTAAAGGATCTGAAATATTCTTGAATTGAATATTAGAATATATATTAGTTAAAAGAAATAAGCTAACAGATAAACTAGTAAAAGAGGCTATTACAATACAATCCATTTCGAATAAAACCAATTTCGAATTGTTAGGAATAATAATTAAAGAATCCTCTTTTGATTAATAAAGTTCAACTCTTAATTAATATAAATTTAGATTTAATCAATTAGTATTAATCTATTCAAAACTATTTCCATAAAAAATCGGATCGAAAATTAAGCTATCAATTGGAACCAATCGAAATACTGCTAGTACACTCTTCCAATTGAAATTAGATTACAAATATATCAAATCATATCTATATCAATTCAATCACTCCAATAATAAATATATATATAATAATATTGAGATATCACAACATCTCCTGATTAGCTATCCTATATACAAAACAGAAAGAAAAGAGATATTCCAGAATATATCATTATTGAAAATCACTATATAATTCCTATTGTATATCAAAATAAATATCAAATTAACTATCAAATTTATCAATATCATCAAAATCGCTATAAGGATATAATATTTAGTAAGAATTCTTAAATAAAAAATAATAGAGAAAGGAATAGTAATAAAAAAAAGAAAAAAAAATAATAAAAAAGAAATAGTTAAGGAAATAAAAGAGAAGCTTGATCTCCTTATAATTTCTTAATTATCAGAATTTTCTTATTATATATAATGTGTATAATGAGCAAGCATTGTTCCTCAGCATTTGTTTTCACTTTTCTAATAAGATTATAACCAATATTGTAAATCAAAAAGTTATCTGTTAGATTCATCAGGCCTAGCCGTCCTATATAGTCTTAGACTAAAGGTGGACGTAAATTCAATCAATCAATCAATCAATCAATCAATCAATCAATCAATCAATCAATCAATCAATCAATCAATCAATCAATCAATCAATCAATCAATCACTGCTAGTATACTCTTCCAATTGAAATTAGGTTACGGATATATCAAATCATATCTATATCGATTCAATCACTTCAATAATAAATATATATATAATAATATTGAAACATTGCAATATCTTCTGATTAGCTATCCTATATAAAAAATAGAAAGAAAAGAGATATTCCAAAATATATTATTATCGAAAATCATTATACAATTTCTATTGTATATCAAAATAGATATCGAATTAGCTATCAAATTTATTAATATTACCAAAATCGCTATAAAAGCATGATATTTAGTAAGGACTCTTGAATAAGAAGTAATAGAGAAAGGAATAATAATAAAAGAGGAAAGAGAAGAAGATAATGAAAAAGAAACAGTTAAGGAAATAAAAAAGAGGCTTGATTTCTTTATAATTTTTTGATTATTAGAATTTTCTTATTATATACAATACATATAATGAGCAAGCACTATTCCCCAGTATTTGTTTTCACTTTTCTAATAAGATTATAACCAATATTATAAATCAAAAGTTACCTGTTGGGTCCATCGGGCCTAGCCGTTCTATATAGTCTTAGACTGAAGGTGGACGTAAATTCAATCAATCAATCAATCAATCAATCAACCCCTAAGATATTAATATCTGCTTGAAGAGGGAGCACCCCCTGGGTTGAAGAACCGCTCAACACGCCAGAGACACACATCGCCATCAGCATAATAGAAGCCTCCTGTGAGTATAGGGTTTGATAGGATTAAGCCTGCCGGGGCAGGGGAAATAAATAAGGAGTATGGCCGTGATTATAGCTCTATTCTATGTTATTTGTAGATATTCTGATATGATTTGCTAAGAGTATTTAGACATACTAAAATAAGGAACTATTTGAGCAACGTGATCTATATATCACATACCCACCTAACAAATATACATTTTTACTTACAGAATCTCCATGTTTGAAAGTTCTCTATTCTGTAGATATTTCAATTCGATATTGTAATTTCCGCAATTAATACTAAAATGTAGCTTAATGAGTATTATGAGTGAGTATTAAATTTCGCTTTTTTATTTCTTAAGGCTATGACTCTCGGCTTGAATAATAAGAAGTATGAATTTAGTTATTAGGATAAATATAGATATAGATATAGATATAGATATAGATATAGATATAGATATAGATATAGATATAGATATAGATATAGATATAGATATAGATATAGATATAGATATAGTGGTGTATCCTACGAATCTTTGATTGTGCGATCGGAGAGCTAAGTAAAGTCAGCTAGAGCCGGATGGTGGTTGTACACTAATCGGAGGCCGTATTGGGAGCGAAGATACGCATAGCTGATTATTAAAAGGTGATCGTGAAGATGCTCGGAATAGAGGATTATCAGCAAAACGGAGATAAAAACTATTTGATAATGGAAAAGAGATGAGAATGAGATTGATATAAAACCATACCTTTATAAATCTGTATAGGAAACAAAGCTAAAGTATATTGTGGTAGAATATTTGCAAAGCGGAATTAGCTTTTGAAATAGTAAATAATAAAGTTTCTATAATATAGCTAAGTTTAACTGAAACCTATATTAAGAATAGGATTGATATTCTTAATTTGATAAACGAAAATCGATAGAATATCTCTGGGATATTAGTATGTAGAGTTTTTATAATTCAATAATATATATGATTTATAGGTATATTAAATTAGATATTTACAAATAATAAGGGAAATAATAAAAAGTATATAAAAACTAGGATAGTATCTATTAAAGCTAGCGGGAGTATATATGGAATAAGAGGAGGGATATTTTTAGTATCTTATTTCCGAATATATGGAAGTAGTATGACAGTGGAAGAACTCCAATATAGAAAGGATGCTTTTAGCAAGCCATATTCGATAATGCTCGATTAATATTATAGTAATGGAGGATCTCAAATAGAGGCCAATCCTATAATATATATATACAATATATTTCTAGTATTTATTTTTGACTACAAACTATATATTAAGAAAATGGATTTTACAAGTAGAGCTTTAATTAGTGGATTCGAAATATTATAAAAGGACTATCTAACTAAAGGTCTGAAATAACAAGCCTGCGAGATATAATTGGCCTTGTTATATAAGAAAGATCCGGTAAGGTAATGCGAAACAATTATTAGTTGCAAGGTATAATATATAATAACAGCGATAGCGATATTATCTATATGGCTTGAGAGGACGGATGTGTGTATTAGTTTATAATTGAATACTATAGGGTAGAGGGTATAATGAAAATATCAGATAGGCTTAAGGAGTAAACAGGAATAGAGGTGTGAAGGAATGGTTTTGATCCTGATCAGAATTTCCGAAGATAATTATATAATAGATAATTTAATGTAATTAGAAGATTCTACAGAAACCTAGTACTAATAGCTTTATTATAAGTAAGCTGGGAAAGTGTCTATAGGTATAGCGAACCTACTTTGTATTATAATATATTCTAGAAAGTAGTTATAATATAATTCATTTCTGTCAGCGATTTGGTCATCAAAACAACAAGCTGGACTGCTCATGCAGCAGTGCTAAGGAACCATATCACTTCTTTAAATGCATTATAAACAACCTAAAGCGTTCAGACTGGCCCCTTGCTTTTGTAGAAATGCAATCTAATAAGTAGGCGATTATATATATCAAGAAACTCTTATATATATTTAACAAGCTCACTTAGCTGATCATTGACTTAGAATTCTACATTCAGATTTGTTCTAATTATTAAAGGACCTTTAGAAAGCAACAATCTTTTTAATAAAGCTTGCTGCCCATTTCTTATAAACTCATTACTTAACTGATCACTCGAATATACTATATCTCTAAAAACTACAAACCCAATATATAATATAAGAGTTCTATTGCTTGACTAAATAAATAGCAATCTACTCTTACTTCTTCTTCTCTACTATAAGAATTGAAGCCCACAACAAGCCTATCCACCCGAAAATCAAGCTTTGCCTTAACAACAATCCGGATCAGATATTCCCTTTTAGAAACAAAAGTGGATCACATTTGCAAAAGAGCGAATAGCCCCTAGTATTAAAGTTAAATTGCTAAATTCGATTGCGACGATCACGCCGCTCAAATAGTTCCTTATTTTAGCATGTCTAAATACCCTTAGGGAGGTTCAAAACAGATGTTAATTAATATAAATAAATAAATAAAATAGATATAGATATAGATATAGATAATATTAATACTTCATTTTTATACATATGTATATATTCTAGAGTATTTATAGTACGAATTGTATTCTAATAATTATGATTATCAAATATCTAAATCAATTAGAATATTTAGATTTTTTGAAATATTGAATTTGATTAATACATGGAACTCTTTCTAGACCTATAAGTCTTTTAGTAACTCAAATCCTTATATTATTAAACTATAGTCTAGACTATTGAATATTCTATTTAATGACTTGAAAGTTAACGAAGTAAGAGAAAAAATATATACATATAAATAATATAGGACTGGGATCCCTCTAGAAAAAATTATAAGTATTTGTTTTTCGATATACTTTCATCTAGATTCGAATTTTGAAATATATATAATGACGCTCGTATACTATATATTTTTATGAATTGTAAAAATACAAGAATGAATATTTATCAAGCAGCGCTCTATCTAGACTTTTAAAAATCTATATCACTCTCAAAATTTATTGAGATCAATCTGTTATCTTTAAAGAATCAAAAGAGTTATAGATATTAATTCCCCTTCGAAGGTTTAAATCTCAGGTATTGGTTCACAGTAGAAGACTATACTCGCAAATAAAGTAGATGCCTAATCCTGCCTATTCCCGCAAGATTTTTCTTCTTCTTTTCTTTTCATGTATATATGTTTCAGTGGCTAGCAGCCTAATTCGATAGTTCTTTCTTTTATATTGCTAGTGCGGAGTTATTCATAACATATTAGCCAATCGACTTTCGGGAATCGAGAATTACGCGCTGCTGTTCCAGGTCTGCCTGATTGGTTTCAGTAGCAAGTTGGATTTGGGAGATGGAATTCATCTAGGTATGTGATTGATGTTAGATGAAAAGTATAGAGAACATCGGATCTTGAAGGTCAATTGAGATCAAATATAGTTATATGGGAACACCCGGGGTTTAGCTTAATGATATTACGAACGGGAGTTTCTGTTATGATGATGTGATTGTACCCTTGTACTATTCCGAAAAATTGAGGGTTTGTAGTAAAAAGAGATATAATCAGAGAGAGAGCTAGTAAGACTCAAACTCAACTAGCATTCTTATTCGTTTACTTGTGTGTTTATCCAATCATTTTCTTGCCAAAAAAAAAAAAAACTCGTAGACTGAGCGCTGGATTTCGCACATTATTCTTCCCCCAAATAAGCAAATACTGACTATCTAGTTTTACTACATGTCTTAACTTCAGCCCATGTCAAATCATCTATGTAATGATAATGGAGGTTATCTTTCACTTCAGTCAAATTCCTTCTCTAACTTGTTCTATATAATTATAGTATCTTGGATACATCTTTATCCACAACCCGGACAGATCGCATATCCTCCCAACATCTCAGAACTAATACTTTTCTCAATTCCTCTGTACCTTCTGGCTACTCGATTACTCTATCAAGTAGCTACCTCTCACTCCTCACACCCCAAATCTCAGGGGCTCTCCCAAAATACCCGAGCTCACATGCTCCTCGCAGAGTGGGTCTCTCCCTCAGACCCATATCCACTTTTGACTCATTCATAAATCTCCCCCACTCGTCCCCCTCTTTTCCACTCAAACTTTCCATATCTTTTCCAAAATCTCTTGGTTTTCCCCACTACTTTTATTAATTTCAATATATACATAAATTGAAACTTCTCTTCCATCAAATAAGGATACAATAAAAAGGGCTTGTGGTTTAGTGGTATAATGTTCCCTTAGCATGGGAGAGGTCCGGCGTTCGATTCGCCGCTAGTCCAGTGTATCAAGCTCGATTCGAGCATATATTTTTTGTTTTTGGGGAAGACGAGGGAAAGGGGGAATAAAGCGGGGAGGGGGCATTTCGGTTTTGGGAGAACAATGAATCCTTTTTCTGGTGGTGCGTGTTTGATTATAGACATCTCAAGATACAAAAGATACAGTGTCTAGAGATGAGTAGATAAATATATGTTTTGAAGTTTTGAATGTTGGTTGATGCTGATATCTATCTAGGTACCTAAACCTACATAACGGTTTTTCTCATTATTCAACCCGCTTATCATTTTCCTTTACTTAGCAAATAGGGTTGGGAGTGATGTTGTATTAGGTTTCTCAATGCGTAGAATATGCTTTACCTAATGTAGAATTGAATACTTTTAAATTGGGTTGAAGGGGGAGTAGAAGGGTATCAGAAGACTAATCAGCATATAACAAGTTTTCATGTCCTTTGTAAGCGAGGCAACTGAGATTTCCAGGGAAAGAAAAGTTAAAATGAAGAGTACTAGTTATATCTGCTTCTGACCGTAAAGTTTCAGCCGCTCGAACTCTTCAGCTTGAAGGTTGGAACCTACAGTCACGTGACATATTGCATTTTTGATTGGGGTAGAGTACGAAGCATTTCGAATGATCAAGCGGTGAAAGATATGAATGTAATACGTGTTTGTGAGAGTCAGTGAGATCTACAGCATCTAGGTTTGATATGTATCTTCCCGTCACCACACGTAGCGACAGCCACAACCCACCGGGAAGGGCGGGGTAGGAGTAGGTTTTATGCAGCTTGTGCTTTGTAAGTGGGATAAACTAACTATTCGTGTACGTGATTTTAGGGAGTGGATTCATCAAGGTGCTTTAAGTTCTGAGATCATCATGTAGGCTGCAGTATATCAACTTATTCGCTCGAGCACATTATGATCACGCGGGGAAGGTTTTTAATATTTTTTGAATTTTTTCTATTTTGATTTATCCATCATAAGTGCATATAATTTCGATTCCCATAGGTCAAAAGAATAATGATACTCCTACGCTTCAAAGAAGACCGGCCCAGACCAAAACCCCAAGTAGCTAACAATCCAGCAACAAAAACTTCCAAACCAATTTTCGCCAGTATCCCTGCTCCATTCTGTGATTTGAGGAGCAGCTATTTCCACCTCTATTGAATTCCAGTTCAACCACTAGTACAATGCCATCTCATCATCTCCAGATCCCATACTCCGCGACAAGCCCCAGATAATCTAGTTGTCTCTTGCTCTCAATAAGAACAGTCTTTGTCTATCCTCTGCATTCTCTGTAGCTCTGAATTTTTGGTTGACAGTTGATGCACCACGGGTGACTGGAGCGAGCTGAAGGTAGGGGTTGAATGCATCGGATGATTCGTTGGGGGTAGTGACTGTAGAGGAGCCATGGCCGTTGAGAATGAGCCATCCATCGTTGGAGTCGCTGGAGGAAGCGGATGAGGTAGAGTAGGCACGGTCTAGAGAGAATGTTAGTATATCGTTGAATTATGTGAGATGTGAGATTAGAATGGGATAAGAAGCTTACCAAGACGTGGTTGTTGAGTTGTGGAAGAAGACATGGTGATTTTTGGTGGTGAGTTGTGATAGGTTGGGAAAATGTAAGATATGGTTGTGTTGTTGGAAGTAAGCCGGGTGTAGATTGCTTGATTTTGATTGGTTGTTTGGTATTTGATTGTATGATTGAGTTGAATGATGAGGAGGAAATGAGGAGGGAAACATCGATGAATATATACACTTTCATCAACATACCTTCCCTCCCCCCTCCGTGCCTCATTCTTACCTCAATCCATTATTCTCAATACAGAACCCCCCCAAATTCTTGGAAAGTCACCTATCTGTGTCAGACAAATTCTGGGCATGACCGAGCGCCATTTTGCGGATTCACAACCTCCACATCAGTAAGCCAAGATGGCACTGAACGCAATGGAACGGTACATACATGAAAAATACAGTTTGCCAAGAGATATATTGTTTCCCCCCAGCTGGTCTCCTACGCTTGCTCCGCTTGGAGTCGATGGAGAATACGCCAGGAATACCGCTACGCATGAGTTTCTTGGCGATGATTATTATCCAAAGAATCTTCCACGCAGAACCTCAACGGGAACTCCGGGAGCCAATCCGGAGTCGTAATAAGGAAGCATGGGCGGACTCAATGGACTGCTGAATGTTACGCCAGAATTTATCCTTATCGAGATTTCCGCCATCGCAATAACGAATTTTAATATAATTAAAAAAATCTGTATTGATGTATTGTACCTGCCAAGGTCATTTCAGGCATTCCTTGGCAACCCCCCTTGGAGTTATTCTCTATGGTATATACAAAAATGTGGCATACGTATGTATTGAAACATCGAATACGTTGTGAAAAGAAAAAGAACCTCGCCACATCCCATTTCCAAGGATGAAGGGGTAATCTTCGCTTTGCAATGTTTTGGGGGAGGAAGTACGTACCCGCGACTCCTCTCCTCCAGTATACTCTTTGAAGACCAAATTGTTACAAGCGGTGTTCCGGCCAAGCAACGCACAGAGTCCTACAAACAATCCGATCCGCCTGAATGTTAACCATATTGGAAACTTGTTAAACTATTTGAAGGGAAATGATGGTCTTGGCATCTACGATAAGAGTTTGGTAGATCTTGGTGTTGTGCTGGGCAAACAATTATTGTTCTTCATTGATGATCTACCAAGCAATTTTAAGATGATAAACATCGATCATTACTTATGTACCGACGGGAAACGGTAGTTATTAGTTTGACTGTCAACTTGGCGTAAGGCTTTTGTTTCCAAGTTAGTCCTCTTTAGTCTGTTGAATAGGGATGGAAGATTCTTGGTTGTTTGAGTGGTGGTGAAGATTTGCAAATTTAGATCTTCTGAAACATGTCAAGTGACCTATTCTTTCCATACTTTGCATGATTACAATTTACATGTTTGATGATGAACGATGGTGTATTGGCAGTGTAGGATTTCGAATGGAACATCATTTCATGATCCTGTAACACCAAGAATTCCCAAGTATCTTGGCTATGTACATCAACACTGCCTCACTTTTTTTGCGAGCAACGAGTTCATCCACCAACCACCTTTACATTTCGAATATGCCCAGAACAATACGTATGTGGATATATTGCACAATTATTGCCATGAAATCTTAGGATTATCGAAAAAGATATGAAATGGATACAAGAGTATGCACGGTATCATCAGCCAAGTTGAGCCGAGTATTATTCTGTTCCACATTTGATACTCAAGAACTTCAACAATCAGTCTCACTGCATACCTTGTGCTGCGAACCCTCTCGGAAAGTGGCAATTAGTAGCGATCATTATGACCTTGTCGGTCTTCGAAATCTTATCTCCAATATCACTGCAGCAGTGCGTGCAGCTTGACAAATTTTCCCTTGGTGCATCCTTCACCTTATTCCCCTCACGGAATTTTTTTCATTGGCAATCTGTACGATGAGATGTCAACAATGGACAGCGAGACGGACGTACGGAGTGAGAAGCACACGACAATCTCATCAACAAGCTGCAAGCTGAGTGATAAGTTGCAACCGCACTTTACCGATGACCCTAGTTCTTGAGGTGACGGACGTACGGAGGAGAAATGTACGACATTTTCATCAGCAACATCGCAACAGATGCACCGGTACTACTACATTCCTTCCGCCGAGCTCCACATTTGATTTCTTCAAGAGATCATAGATCATCTAATATTTCGAGTTTTCGGCGGCCAAGGCTGATAATTAAGGTAGGATCTTATCAAGAGATCCATCGTGGCGCCTATACGAGACTTTTTTCTCAACACCAAGGGTTGAAGAATCCACATTCGTGGTAACATCACTATCAGATATCACATCTTCGATTTGAGGGAGCACGAAATAGAGAATGGAACATTGTACAAAGGGAATATCTCCGAGGCTCAAGATCATTTGCCTCTCTCATTCGAGTGAAGGATTGTGACCTTGGTCATGGTATCTGTGACTCTCAAGGTTGTAGTACTGGCAATGCTACCTTTGCGGGGAACTGGTGCTGCACCTAATCGTTCTTCCCGAAAGTTTGTGATATTAAATCTTCATGGAGCTTCGGAGGTGATGAAAATGATAGGTTATACTGGGAGACTGGCCATGAATCTCGAACCGGTTTTGTCTCCACTGCTCATAATCTGGCCCGATAATATGCCTTATATTGCCCCGAAAGTGCGATGATTGCTGAAATCAGTGGGTCAGCATGAAACATCTCTTAGAGTTCCTTACTCGCATAAGCACTATAGGTATTCATTGTTCAAGCATATGATTCTGAGTTCTAGAGCGAGATTCCATGATATTCTATAACACCAGGTTACAACTGACAAATTTCAGTAAGATTCTTAACCCAACCATCAGACACAGTATGGCTCATCCCGGAGATAAAAGAGCAAAGCCAAGAGTTCTTGGCTAACACACTCGCAAAGTCAACGACTTTCATGCCTCTTGGTTATCATGGGGGCAAGCCCCCAAACCCCCATAGCTCGCTGCGCTCGAAGATATTCCGCACAATGCTCGTTGTTTACTATCTTTATAGTCTATGTCTATGGAAGGAGGTGGGCTTCTCATCCTCGTTGCTCGTTGTGCGTGCTAGGCTACTGTCCAAACAACTCTCATGGTAGTGGTTTTGGGGCCAGCAGCGAACCGTCCGTCAGTATGTATTGAATACCTATTCAATGATCACCTCGGAATCATGCTATTTCTCAAGAGTTCAGATTTTACGTTGAGTAGCTAATTAATCTCACTTCAATACACTAATCCCGCAGCTCTTCTTTCGCATTACGTAGCACTATCTACCATCGCATTAGTATATCATCCCAAAGAGATAAAAGGAGTCAGCACTTCAGTCATTTTATCTCGGGTCCAGTCATCACCAAGCAGGAAAAGCCACCAGGAAAGATACAATGCATCAATTACTATGGAGATATCCATGACATATAGCAGGAACAAACACACTCTTACCTATCAGAGACCGTCATAGATCCAATCGCTCTTCATGGAAGAATCGAATAACAAGGTTATCACATTGCCAAGCATTCATATCTAATCTTCTGGCCAAATAGAACACAATATTATTCTTTACATCGCACCTCATATTCTGTGGATTCTTTACGTGATTTCGAATCTCTTCATCCTCTCATTCATCCCTCGACATCCATATATTCCAACAAGCTCTCGCCTCCGCTTCCCCAAACGACCAACGACAGAAGAAAAACAATCCAACAACAATACCCACCAAACAACCCCAATTTATTTCCCCTTCTTTCCATACTTTTCCAACCTCATTACAAATCCCACGAATACCTCATCCGAAGCCGCAGTCCATATTCCAAAGCCCAGAACCCAGAATCCAAGATCCAAACCCAAACTCCCCCAATAAACAAATTCTCCGTCAGCAAAAACCTCATGACCTCGCTAAACAATTTACCCATTTATCCTTTCCCACACACCATGATTCCGATCACCCATTTTCGGCAAGCTCTTCCGTAAATCCCTGTTTACCCCGGATTTCGGAATTGTGGGAATTTGGCCGGGATAATCTGTGTGGTGAAGTACAGTGTGGTGATGAGTAAAAGGGTGAATTGGCGAGAGATATGTTGGATGAAGCGGATGAATGCGACGATATGGATGTGTTTGAGGATTTAAGGGATAGTTCCCGGCTTGTTGATTCTTGGAAATTTGGTTTGTTCTGGTGATTTTTCTCTAATGTGAATGTTATAGTGATGATCTAAAGATTATATTCTCCATTGCTGTTGAGATTCTGAATTCGCCATCGCGAGTGGCCATTATCTATCTACACCCACGCGAAACCCACACGCGCAAATTACGAAGAATCTCCTTGCTCAAGAACAACACGCAAGCAAAAAGAATGCATTATCAAAATTCCCCATGTCTTCTCCTCGTCCTCATCAATTTCATCCTCCCCACATCCGCATCTCCTCTCTACTACTCCCCATCCTCAAGAGATAATAACCAAATACGATCTACACTTACTACAACATGCTTGAGTGATTATTTCGGAGGTTGTTGTGCTGTTGATGAATATGGCGGTTATGGTTCTTGTATGTGATCCAATGCTCTTCTGTTCCAACTCTCACCCTCGACCACCCTCATCCCTCCGCTTCTCATTCTCCACACTATTTTCTCAGTGCCTCGCCACCTCCACAAACCCAGCCTAACCAGAAACCCAGGCACAAACGCAACCTTACTCGGATCCAACGTACCATGGACCGGTATGCCAACCACCCAAACCGCAAATGAATGGGGATGTACAAATCCAGTCAATGGAACTCTGATCGGTGCGGGGTGTTGTACGTGGAGCTCGACTTATGTTTGTCTTCCATTTTTCATTCCTCTCAAAAGGGATGTTCCATCTCCCTCTCATCTCATGTAACAAAAGTCTCAACTAACCACCTCCCAAAAAAGATCGACACAACCTACCCCAACGGAGTGGTTCTTCCTACGCTTCAAAAATCAATGGCATGTACAGCTAGTAACGCAGGACTCTCAAAATTAAAATCCAAGAGAATGGAAGACAGGGGCGGGGTAATGAAGCGAGGTTGGGGTGATGTGTGGTCATTCTGGTGAATGTAAGATAGTGACCTCGTGATAAATTCGGATAGTATGGGCTGTGATAGTCACTGTAGTGTTAGATAGCATGGGACGAGATATGATGATGATAGAAAGAGGCCTAGATTTGGGAAGAGAAAGTTTGTCGCGTGGATATGAATATTGAATGTGAGGATAAATGCGAATGTAAACAACCCAGAAATTATAGAGGTATACATAGAGAAACAAGGGTCATATAGGATATCATAAATGATGAATCAAGACGGGTATATGACTTGGGCTTGAATCAAGCAGTTGGTTGCCTATATAGTAGATTCTGCAACAGGTAGTCTGCCTTCTCAGAGACTTTATGTCGCAGGACAAACTTTTCACCGGATGACTGGCAACTAGACGACACTTCATTGGGCTTATGCCAAAGTTCCCACCCATTGCAGCAAGAGATCTGACACTTCAAATACTTCTAGCGTAAGTTGAAATCACGCGAATACACATAATTCTAGAAAGAGATTCCACTTGATGCAAAAGTGTAATGACTTCCTCAATATTAGAATTACATCATGGATTGATTTCCAATTCTCTTTGGACCTCGATTGGAATATATCTATCATACATACATTCTCTCCTCCCCTTCTCCCCTTTTCATAAAAGCTCCATCTAATCCCAATACCTAATTGCGCCATCCAACCCCGCCGTAGCGACCTTCGAGCTCTCTTGAGGACTCCACTCCACACAAGTAACAGCCTCTTTACTCGCCTGGAACTTATGATACATCTTGCATTGTTTCCAATCCCAGAAACAAACATATCCACCACTATCACCCGAAGCAAGGAATTGTCCATCAGGACTACAGGCCACATCAATAGCATAGCCCGCATTATTGTGTCCCTTGAAGACTTTCTTTCGATTTTGACGGAACTTGTCTGTAGCTCCATATACGAAGATATTATTATCAGACGATTGATATGCTACCCATTTTTTAGACGGATGTAGGGAAGCACGTGTCATGGAGTACATGTGTGGCTCGGCAATAAATTTAATAGGGACTGGAATGTTGTAATCCCAAGCGCGCAATGATTTATCATCAGATGTAGTGATGAAGCGTCGGTTTTCGTCCACAAATGTGATAGTATTGACAGCTGCAAGATGGTGATCATATTCTTGTACGAGTTCGCGAGTACGGGTATCGAATTGTACAATCTTCTTGTCTGCCATACCGGCAAGGAATTCATTGCTGTGTTCGGGATCGGGGTTGAAGCGAATGACGTGAGGAGTTTTGCCAGTTGTGAACCGATTTATACATTGACCTGTTTCCGTGTCCCATAATTTCATCATGCGGTCGTAGGAGCCAGAGATAAATTGTGTACCGGTTGCATTGAACGCAACATCTGTTAAAGCTTTCGTGTGACCTGAATATGTTCGTAATAGCTCTCTTGAATGATGAGCATCCCAAATTTTGACTGTCGTATCGGCACTTCCTGAGAGCAGTAAATGTCCAGATTCGGGGAAGAATCGTATTCCAACAACAGGTTTTGTATGTCCTTTCCAAGTGTGTATCATCTTCTTCGGTACATAGTTCTTGTAACTTCCAGCCTCCTTCTTCAGATCTACATCCAGATCCAGCGGAACATGCATGTATGTTCGTCCCTGATAATCATATTGTTCGCTTCCTTCGAAAGTCGTTGTCTCCTCACCCAATTCTTCAACCTCTTGTCGTCTCGCTAAAGCTTGCGGCGGTGCAGCAATAACAGTTCCACTCTCTATTACATCCTCCTCCTCTTCAATTTCCTCGTATTCTTCATCGCTTCGTAATGGTTCATCTTCATTGACTTCCTCATATTCTTCCCTTTTATATTTAGCCCAAGGTCCAACATACGCGTTATCACCTTCCGCTATACTTGAATCTCCCTTCTTCTGTCTTTTACTTCGTATCCTAGCTGCTTCTTCCTTGGCTTCGGCACCCGAAAGATGATTTCCTCTTCGTTCCACCGCTCGATATTGATCTCGAAACGTATGTTCACTAATATAGGTCTCCTCTGCATGTCCAGTAAGTACATTTTTGCGCTTAAGTGAATTTTTCTCGTCTTTGAAAGGATTCGCAGGACCCTGTGTTGCGCGGGCCAAATTATCAGCGCTGTATTGAACCACGGCATGTTCTGGGCCTTCTGCATTTCGAGCTATGAGGGCATTTTGAGGTGCCATATTGGGCGGGTATGCGCCAAAGTCCGCCATTTTGAAAGCTTCGATTTGGATTGATGGGAGAAACAGAATCGAGAGTGAATATTTGTAGGTAATTATTGTCGTCTTTCTCGTCTCACAAAGTTAAACCTGGGTACAAGGCGCGAGACTATTTTCGCGATAGAACGACGAGGCTGAAAAAATAAGCACGTGATCATGCAGGCGATACAAGGCGCAAGCTTTGCTCTATCGATTGGAAGAGAAATCAATCATTGGTTGAAATTTATCGCTTCTATGGCACTGAATGGTTTTCAAAAATGCTAATGAAAGCAAGATCTTTGATATTTGATAATCGCAAAATAACAAGATTCATTCATATCAAAAAAAAAACATGCCGTTTTTAGCATGTTAGGTATCTATCCACATGAAACTTCTGGACGAGGTCCTCTCATTATAGAATTCTCCCCATTTTCCTGCCAGGCTCGAAACCAATGGAAAGAGCACTACCATTACACCTAAACTACCACCATTCATCCATTCATTCAGCCATACCATTCGTAGTTAACATATCGTAGAGATCATGGCACATATAAAACCTGCCACCCATTTTTCGTAGTCTTCTAGTTCCGTCTCGTCGAGCAAGCTCTGCCCTTGACCATAGAACCTATAGCTGTACCTATGCCTCCACTTTATACCGGTCGCCGATATTGTTCTTAAGTCAATGCGACTCGTCCCGGATCAAGGCAACGATCATAGAGTAGAGATAGAAGAAGAACATGACAAGATGGAAACCGAGCTTGATGAAGGATTCCTATTGAGGGAGGGACGTTAGTGAGAGCTTAAAAATATGATGAGACATGGAACCAGTATCAACTTACTTTCTTGTGGACATTGAGCTTTCTGAAAATTTCAGTTGCATCGAGAAGATGTGCGTTATCGAGAATCCTATTCATCTGTTAGCGAATGTCCCAAATCTTTATATTCTAACACTGCAGCGGGAACCTACTTCTTGACATTGAATGCCACAAGTGGCAGATTGAGAACGAGCGCAACCCAGTACCCGTTGATAAGGAATAAGAAGGTCAAGAACCCATGAACCGCTGCTTCAGGAATAATGTACGTGTTCAAACGGTTGCAAAGATCGATAGGGTTGATGTAGTCACTGTGCCATTCGATGTTAGCATGATTTCGTAGTATGATGAAGCTTGAGCTGCTCCCTCCTAGTAGCAAAGGATCGATATACATGCTTATCGCATGTGGTAGAGGCCAAGTCTCTATTATTCTGTCCACCTTTCCGAACCCTCCGCAACCCTGGATTGAAGAGGCGACAAAGTGAAATCAAACTTACCACTCGAGATCACTGTACATAATAGTGAAGAATACTTGTAGGAACAGATTGACGGCATTGATAAGCACCGCCAATAGGTACAACCATGCCTCTCCTGACATCATCTTGGGCAACCTATGTGAATCGCGTCGAATACGCGATTAAAAAGCCTTTTGTGTAGTTTCTCAAGTTGCAATATCTGCGATGACGGTCTCCGAATATATATTCGAGGCAAGATGTTGCTTCTAGGAGCTCGGATGGTTGCGTGCGTGTTGTTCGTTGTCTGTTCTCTGAAGGGATTTTTTTGAGTATGGGTAGTTCAAGTTTAAGCTCTAAAGGTGGGGAAATGCTCCAAAATCGGCACCGTGTTGATTGCACCTTGGTGAGAGATGAATCTAGATGATGTTGGCAGAATTATTTTTTATGCAGTACCACAGTGGTTTGCTTTTCCTGGAAGTTTATGGTAAGTGGGAAAGATTCGGATGATGATCTACAAGCGGCGAATGACGAAGCTTTTGGAGACTTGGAAAGTTTGTTAGTATTGTGTTGATAGATCAAGATCAAGGATTTGTTTCCTTCTGATAGGATAATAGTAGGTGATATTTCATTCGCTTATGCATGTATAAATTGTGCATATTTGTCAGGGGCATGAACGATCGGTAGGTAGGTAGGTAAAGGTGATACAGATACCTACACTCGAGTAAAACTTAAGAGCCGTACTGTGGAGGCTTTGATTTAAATATTGTATTGAAGAAGTTATATTCATATTTACTTCTAAATCACCTCCTTATTTATTAGTCTTTAGAGGCCATCATATTTTGGGGGTGATTTGTGGTTCGAGCCTGGAAATGCCATTTCCTATTCACATGGGATTCACGGGGTCACACAATTTACCCCCCTCCCCTCATTACCCTCGATATGGCCCTGGTGGCTATTGGCTTGGCTATAATCTATCTATACTAATTATTCCTCAAGCTGCCACTTCCTTCGTCTCCCCATTAGTCTCCTCGGCAACGACTGGCATTGGTATGGGTCCACCAGGAGAGTCAGGTAGTCTTCCTGTCAATATCTCACAACCATCATCTGTGATCAAAAGAGTATGCTCTGTAGGATGTTAGTAAATGATCACAGTCAATGAAGTCCAAAATTACATACCAAATTGGGCAGTTTTCTTTCCATCTTGAGTGACACTGGTCCAGTTATCTGGCCAAGTCTTATCCTTGTGTGTTCCTAATGCAATCATGGGCTCGATTGTGAAGCACATTCCAGGTTTTGCTGCACCCACAGCCTTATTCTTCGCATAATGAGGAATATTTGGTGCGCAATGAAACAAGCTGTTGATTCCATGACCACAATATGCCTTGATGACGCTACAATTCGACTCCTTGGCGCGCTTTTCTATAACATTTCCAAAATCTCTGAATAGTACTCCAGGCTTAACGATTTTGATGGCTAGATCCAAACATTCTCGTGCAGCTTCCACCACTCGCACTGTGTCAGGGTCCGCCTTTGCTTTATCACCAATATAATATGTTTCGTTGAGATCGCCGTGGAAGCCTCCGTGGTAGAGTGTAACGTCGATATTCAGAATATCACCATCTTTCAAAACCCGCCTATCTGGAATACCATGGCAAATGACTTCGTTGACGGATGTGCAGACGGACTTTGGGAAATCGCAGTAGTTGAGAGGAGAAGGATACGACTAGGCTGATCAGTAAATTTAATTTCCCTCGCGACAAGGTACTCACGTTTCTCTCCAAGCAAGCTTTGTGTACGATCTCGTCGATGTAGTCGGTAGTAACTCCAGGTTTAGCGGCTGCGGCTGCGATATCCAAAACTTCTCTACCCAATCGACAAACCTTTCTCATGCCTTCCTGCTGTTCCTTGTTCAAAATCTCAATTTTGTTTCTTTGACTAGTCCTTTCGCTGCGTGGAACGCCATCTCTCCAGTAATCGGGGTGCTGAATAGTTTTCGGTACTTCTCGATGGTCGGATAATGGGTAAACAGGTCGTAACGATCCGGTAAATGGAAAGGTAGGAAATGGATTGAATAGTCCGGTAGCTGGATCGGGTTTAGAAACAACTTTTGGGGTAAAGATATTACTGAGGAAATTACTCTGTGACTTGTGGACTTTCTTATGTTCACTCTGTGATCGTTGTTAGCATTGCGCCGAATTGAACAATTGACCCCTCCAAAACTTCCTCAGAGGGGCAGTCAAAGTGGACGACACCTGATGCCCTGCCAATTTCCTGAGAGGTTCGAAATGCTTTGGATGATGGATTAGATAGGATTGAAGTGTACATACCCAACTCTTCTTAAAACAATCTTGCGAACAGAAAAAGCTATCTTTCGTGCCAAGCTTTAAACATGTTGGACATTGTAACGAGCCAGCTTCATTCTCGCAATCAACGCCTATGCATTTTCTGGGCGATGCCGAGTCTTCTGATGCCATGGTGAAGGAGATCTGCAACAAATTTATAATATGGGAATATACAAACTTTCCGAGAGACCTTGATGGTTAAACAGCTTTGTTATAACCTAGTGCGTTGTACGAGTAGGACAAGGCGAAATCTCTGGTAAATTTCTGTCAGCCGTGTTCCCAAAAAGTGTTCTAGAAAGGGCGTAAAGACAAGTAGCCAATCAAATAGTCAATTTGTGCTAAGGCGGTGTCTTGTTTCAGCTAAGCGTTCACAACATTTCATAAAATCATACGATCACGTGAAATGAGGGGTGAATTTAGTGAAATGATTTCTAAAATTTATAAAGTCATACCAGATAGACCCTTCACTAATGATAAAATCACCGGACCGGAGTACTATATATTTTCAAGATGTCATAAATAGACTTCTCAAAAATTTGCCTCAATCATTTTGAGTCGACAATTTAATCGAAGATGTCTGGACAGAAGACCGTTATTATTGGAGCTGGTCCAGTCGGAGCTTTAGCAGCTCTATACGCAGCTCAACGAGGGGATGATGTAGAAATATATGAACTCCGAAGTGGTACGTTTTGATTCTATCATTTTTTTGCCTGAATAGTTTGCAATGCACAGGAACTACCCAAGAAAAGTTAGAGACAGTCTGTATATGATATAAAACACACCCAGTGAAAGTTCACTCTCGATCCGCCACAGAGACTTTTCATTTTGGAATTCTTTTTCCTTCATGTAGATGAGTCATGTGAGGGTATCGCCACAAATATTCCAGGGAGAAACTTTCATGTTGGTGGCATTGCGGAAGGCTAGATCAAGTTCAATTCGGCACATTGTATCCCTCTCCAGTTCTCTCTAGATGTGCGCATCACAGGAGAACAGAATCCTTTCATCATTGCTACATTGGCTTGTGAATTTATGAGTCAATCCTATAATCTCCCCCATTAACAAAGTCCTAGATCTTCGAGATCCTTCCACAACGCCTCTCAATTTCACAAAATCTATCAATCTCGCTTTATCAGAGCGGGGAATTAATGCCATAAGACAATCTGGGCGTACAGCACTTCTTGATAGTATCATGAAAGAGGCGATACCGATGGGAGGTAGGATGATTCACGGCGAAACGGCTAATAAGGAGCTCTACGAACAGTCACAAGACTATGATATCCATGGAAGAGTATGAATATCTATGACCACAGTAGTAACCTCATTAACAATGCGATTCCTAGTCAATATATGCCGTGGACAGAGGAGATCTAAACAAAAGATTACTCGATGAGCTGGAGTCTCTTCCTAATGTCAAGTTCAAGTTCAATCACAAACTAACCGGAGCTGATTTCAAAAACAAAAAGGCGTGGTTTGAAGTCCATGGTGGAAAATCACTTCAGTGGTCCGTCGAAATTAGAGACCAGGAAGTGGAAGTAGATTTTGATTTTCTCATTGGAGCTGACGGGGCTCATTCGGCTACACGCTATCACTTAATGAAATATCTCCGAATGGATTATCAGCAAGAGTATATCGACACTTTGTGGTGTGAGTTCACAATAGATGCTCAAAAGCAGATTGGGGAGGATCCAGCATCTCGTTTTAAAATATCTCCACATCACTTACATATCTGGCCCGGTAAAGATTTTATGTTCATCGCAATCCCTAGCACGGTATGTAGGCCCCGTTCTGCTCTTTTCTCTCGATTATATTCTTACGTAAATTAGGATGGCTCATTCACTTGCACTCTCTTCATGCCATCGAAACCGTTCAATGAGCTCGAAACCGACCCTAAAGGTGTCCCAGCTTTCTTCGACGAGCATTTCCCAGGTGTCACAAAACTAATCGACCATGCTTCTCTGATATCATCATTCAAAAATAACCCACATCTTCCACTCATAAGCATAAAATGCAAACCCTACCATTTCCAAGATTCAGTAGTCATCCTCGGTGATGCCGCTCACGCCATGGTTCCATTTTACGGACAAGGAATGAACGCGGGTCTGGAAGATGTCCGTGTTCTTTATTCTGTTCTCGATGATGAGAGGCACAATTTCCCCCTTCTTAGCACCGAAGCCTGTCGTTCTGTTGCTTTGAGCGTTTACTCCGAAATCCGTAAAGCCGATGCACACGCTATCAACGATCTAGCCTTCGAAAACTACTTTGAAATGCGCGCAGCCGTCATCTCACCGGTCTACAAATTCCGCAAATGGTTAGAGGAAACATTGAGTGTATACGTACCTCGTCTTGGATGGCAAACCAAGTACTCTCGTGTTAGTTTTAGCAACGAGCGATATTCCGAGATTGTAAAGAAGAGCCAGAAACAGGGCAAATTGATCATAGTGGGTTTGGTGAGTGTATTGACTTCACCAATCGTAATTGGGGGATTATTGGCATTTTATAGATGGAGAAGAGCTTATGCTCCCACGAGGGGATTCATGAAACATGTAGCAAAGCTGGGAGCACTGTTAGGATGGAAGACTGCTTGAGGAAACATATGCGTTGGTTCATGTATTTCTGATTTTGTTTATAGACATTTTCCACTTCTTGTATTATAGCGATAGACAGCGAGGTTCAGATGATCAGTAGAGACGAGTATATACCATTTGTAGAAATATATCTTGAATTCTCACGGATACACTTTCGAATAGGAAATTACATTCTCCTACTAAATGGATCTCCTGTCCAATATATAGCATCTCGCGTTCTGCGATATTTAAATGCAAGATATCGTGAATTTATGCCCTCGAACTATGAACAACTTCGGGTTTTCTATCTTCGCTCCTTGATTCTTTTACAAGTCAGACATCCATCCAAATTCTGTTGTCTAAGGGTTAATCTCCCGGAAAGACGTTCCTCCTTGTTGATGAGATCTTTGAAAGTCAGAGAGAAGGGTGTCCAGGTGAATTGAGATATTCACTATGATGTTATGTACCTTGTTGGTACCGTCTCTCATAAAATCTAGAGATACAATTGAGTGTACTTGGGAGTTCAATTCATTAGGAGAATGACTTGGTCGTATTTCGAGTTCGCTTATGTAACCCAAAAGGAATGTGGTTAAACTTCGGTTGATTTGCTGGATTAATTTCCGGCATTGTTGTTCAAACAACTTTATCGAATGTTATTTTAAAACATGGAATTCGTACGCGTTTTATTACATTCACTGTGATTGTTGAGAAGGCGGTTGGTGAAGTATCAATTATCGAGCTTCTTCTCGAGTATATAACTTTATATTGGATCGCTAACTTTGTATCAATTCGAAGGAGCACAATGGGTTACCCATCAAGGTAATTGTAATTGTCAACATTTCACGAGTTTCACAGCTCCAACGCGTAGCATACGCGACATTCTTCTGCTTCAACATTTCACTGGATTTTCAACATGGGAAACCAAACAATGTTATCTCTTGGGAACAGCTCTGGTCTCATTGGCAATATATGGCTTCCCAATAAGGTCGTGGCGCTTATTGCCACGATTCTCGCAATAACGATCACAGCCTGGGTAGTAAGATTCATTCAATATAGAAAATCGTACAAGGAATATGTAAATAACAGTCTCTCCTCCAATTTTGCACGAGCTGATCAACTCGATAGGCATCTGGGATACCTTGTCCGCCTTTCAGTACTTTACTGGGCACATTGAAATCGATGGGCGATCAATATGCTCATGCACCAATGACTGCACATCCTCACGGTATTATGACCATGATATACGACAAATATAACTTAAAGGACATGTTTATCCTGGACAATTGGCCATTCTTTCGTTGGAGACAAATCATTATTTGTGACCCGGTATGTTTATTTCTTCCATCATACTTTATAAGAAAGCACCAATAGGTATCGTAACATAACTGACGTTGGAAAGAATCTCGCTGCACAATGCACGCAGAATCACTCACTGCCAAAATCAGTTGTCACTGGGCAATATGTTGGCCATATCACGGGGAAGAGAAGTATTCTACTTACGGAAGGTTTGGAATGGAAGAAGAACCGGGCATTGTTCAATCAAGGGTTTGCTCTTGCTCATCTAACAACACTCATGCCCAGTCTTGTCGATGAAGTGGAAATTTTTCGCGATGTCTTGGGTAAACTTGCCGACTCGGGAGAGGTCTGTCCAATTGAAGAAGCGGCTGCATTTTTGACTATTGATATAATGGGTCATGTTGTTTTGGATATTAGTTTAAACTCTCAAACCATGAAGAGTGAACTGGTCGAATATTTTCGAAATTCTATTTCTTGGACACCAAAAATTGTTGCGACAAATCCATTGGTAAATCTAAACCCATTAGGTCCGATTATGCGAAAGTATTATGAATGGAAAATGGACGGCTATCTTAACAAAGTCTTGGATACTCGATTCGCAGAGAAGGAAGGGAGTGCCACGAAAGGTAAGAAAAAGCCTGTTATTGATACTGCTCTCGACGAATATATTCTCCAACAAGAGGAGGACAATATCGCATTGGGTGATCGAGGATTGGATCAAACTTTCAAGCAAGTATCAATTGATCAAATGAAAACGTTTCTATTCGCTGGTCACGACACTACTTCGAGTACTATTGCCTACACATATCATCTGCTAGGTAAAAATCCTAAATGTTTAGCCAAAGCGCGAGATGAATTGGATAGGGTATTTGGAAAGGACACCTCAAGAACTGGAGATATGATCAAGGAAAACCCGAGTATAGTAAATCAGTTACCATACGTATATAGTTGCATTAAGGAAACTCTTCGGAGGTACCCACCTGCAGATACAGCACGACATGGAGATGATCTCGTTCTTGAATATGAAGGCCGACAATACCCCACTAAGGATTTCATGGTAATGGTATGTGTTCACACCATACATCACCGAGAGGATCTTTTCCCCTCCCCTTACGAATTCATTCCTGAACGATTCATGCCTGCACCAGACAACTTTCAAGAAATTCCAAAGAATGCTTGGCGACCATTTGAAAGGGGATCCCGAGATTGTATTGGACAAGAACTTGCTCTTCTTGAAATGAAGATTGTTATGGCTATGACTTTGAGAGAATTCGACATCAAGTCCGATTACGAGACTTGGGATCGAAAACTTGGTAGGAAGGAACCTGGTGGTATTCTCAATGGTACACGTGGGATGTTCGGTGAGAGGGTTTCTTCTGCAAGACCAGATTGATATCAGTGATGCTAACAAAATATTAGGAGATCGTGCTTATCAAGAGTTAATTGCAAGTGCTAAACCATCTGATGGGATGCCGGCGAGGATCAAAAGAAGAACGCATAATTAATTGGATTATTATGATTTGCAAGATCCGATGAATATTATATCGCATAATGTCATGCGATTGAATTGAAGATTGGATAACTAAAATTAAAGATGGGAATGTCACATCACGACTATTCTTGCCAACATACAGAAATCCCTCTCCTGTTTTTATTACGATTCACTCGCAAAATTTTGATTGGGCGAGAGCTCATCTTGGCAACACGTCTAAGAATATGCAGAGGAAGCTTACCAAAACATTCTTTGAATCCTTACTATTCATTCATCAGAGTAGTGCTGTGATGAAATCGGTATTGATGTTCCAGACCCATGAATCCATACCGAAGATGTCGTGGAGATGTTCCGACCGCGCTAGACCGCGCTAGATCCCTGCTCAAACCCCCCTTGTCTCAACTTCGTCTCAAGCCTTGGCTTCAGACGGAGACTAAAATAAGATAAGCGATCTCGGAATACAAGGGTTTCGGAATACAGGGGTTTCGGAAATTTTCGATCAATTTTAATTTAAAACACTTTAGCTTACGATCTATCTGGTAGCTTGTTTCCCCAGATTTCATTGAGTGGACCGTATGTTTTGCAGAACTGCCAAATTAATGACCCACCCGAAATGTTCCGACAAGGGGTCTGACAAGGGGTACGGTTACATTCTTTGGTAAGCTTATGGCAGAGGCACAAGACGTTTGAGATGGTGAAAAGTGAGACTTGAAGTGGCTTCATCTGATGTCTGAAATGATTCAGAAATGATATATCGTTCGGTTCCTTGATACAAAGGGTGGTAACCAATCTCGCAAAAATTGAGTGAGGTCAAAAAGACTAGGGTTTCTCACAATTTTAAGTTCAAGTCAATGATGTCAGCTAGGTTCTGTCATCTGAAGTTTGTATCAGCCCTAGCATTTTCGTCCTATCTCCTGGGTCTCCTTACTAGCTTCAACGGTATGGACATTGTTCAAGCAGTAAACTTAACCGCCGCATAGTATGATCTTCTACCAGCATGCAAAGTCTGTATCAATCCCCAGGAAATTGATTGATCGTCTCTTGGAGTCAACTCTCATTCTCGTCACGTATAAGTACAAGATGTTTCTCCTTCGATAATTTTCTTTTTCTTCATCATCTATTCAATCTTCCTCTCAATCTACAGTTTAACTATCTTTTCATTCATTTAGTTCTGTGAACTACTGCGTTCTTTGCTATAATATTATCTAAACTTTCATTAAATACATCCTTCACATTAGGCCGGTCCAATCTTTTAGTTTTTAAACAGTCAACTTTTATACTACTTTTCTTCAAATCCAATACCTATCACATCGATATCAAACCCAATCAAATCAACATGTTTTCAAAGACCATCCTCAGTTCTTTGCTAGTTGCTTTGGCCGAAGCTCGGTATGTCTTCCTATCTACAAGTGCTCAAGTTGTGCACGTATCCTAACTTTGCAATCTTAGTTTCGGTCAAGAACAAGGAAATGGCGCAATTGCTGCCATTACAGCTCTCAGTGATTTCGGAGCCTCAGGTGCAGCCGCAAGCCTCGGAGGGGGCTCTATTCAATTCCTCCTCGCGGCTGCCAACCCCTGCGGAAAACTCACCCAAGCCGACGCCATCGTCGCACAGCTTGGCAACGACCCCGCTGTGATTTCCGCAGCGCGCGGTCTCGTAGCTGCCGAACAAAATTTTAACCCTTTTGTCGTTTCCGTTCCAAATATCTGTTCTGACCCAACTTTGCCTACTACTGCTGCTCTTCGCGGTGTCGTTCCTTTGATCGATCCAGCTGTAGGAGGAAGCACAACAGAAAATGCAAATAGTGCAACGAGTACCACAACGCCATTTGCAGCAGATGGTCTTAGTGTTGCGGATGTAATGGTTGCACAGGGATTCTCAAATTTTACAACTACCGATGCCGCGGGAAATAAGGGAACTCCATCTGGATCTTCCGCTGCGGGTGGAAGTGTGTCGACTTCGAATTCCACTGCTAGTGCTGCTTCTTCGGGTATTTCGAGTTTGGCTGTGGCTGCTGTCGCTGCGGTTTCTTCAAGTGGGGTTGCTTGTGGAGGTACTACTCTCGTCACTGTCACTATGGCCGCTACGTCCGCCGCTGTGGCAGCTGCCACTTCCGCTGCCTCCTCTTCTGTCGCCTTAACCAACTCCACTTCTTCAAGCTCCCAAGCCTCCTCCATCGCCGGTCTTGACTTTGGTCTCTGCGTCCCCACCATCAAATTCGAAGCCGGTCTCGACGGTCGCAAAGACACCGAATTCACATTCCAAGCCATCGATCCCTTAGTCAACAAAGGCCAGCAAGAAGCACTTAATCCTAATATCATCACCAATCGCATCTGCGATCAGTTGGCGAATGTGTGTAATGCGAATGAGGCGGCGAAGACTGCGTGTGCGGATGCGAAGACGAAAATTAGCGCGTTGGGCACAAAGGATGTGACGACGGCAAATGCCTGGAATACGGCGTTGGGCTTTGAGGGCGCGAATACAAATCCGGATAATGCTCCTCAGGCGGGTTTGGTGGGTCATACTTAAGGGGTTCTTGGAGGTGGGATTGGGGATGGGGTGGGATAGGAGATGATTGGATTTGGATTGAGGGGATTTTATGAGATGGGGTGAGATGAGAAACTCAGATGGGTATGAGAATGAATATTTGTGTAATTACACGGAGTTGATATACGATCATGTCTACATATCTATGCATTTCTTACCTACAAAACACGTCATGGCTAAAGTCGTTTTGTTTCCATTTTGTGTAATAGGTGACCAGCTTCGTTCTATCTCTTGAGTTTCTCGATCAAGTGGCCGTTTCTTATGTAAGGAGATTTGTTTGTGGTATTGTTTGTGATGTTGTTTGCTTGATTTATCGCGATGGGAGTTCTGGATATTGGTTTCAGGCAGTGTCTGACGAAACTGTGCACTGTTCAAGTGATAGTCATCTTGGATTCAATTCCATCTTTCTCTTCATCTTTCCTTTCCGAGATCGTGATTATTTCAGAAGAGGGTGAGGTTGGAGTACTGCATTTAGTATCAGAACTCTCGGTTTGAATCAGATGTGGAGTTGAGATTAGCTGTTATTGTATAGTGTACTTTGGTTCAGCTGTTGTGTTTTTGTGATATTGAATTATTGTGATATTGAAATAGGGTTGTCCTTTGTGAAAGTGTGTATACAATCACGAGCAATTATCTGGTGCTTCTTTTGTAGGCTTGCTGGGATTGGAATCCAATCGGCTGGTTGTGTGGTTCGAGTTTGAGTGGGGATGGGAGGGTTGATAACATATCTATATATGTTTCAGTAATATTGTAATTGGAATTTGGTGGTAATGCTTGGGAAATAACATGTTTCCTTCTGAATTCTAGCAAGCCATGGAACCTAGCTCCTGATATCTACCACCCAAACACAATAATAGCGAATAAATACACGTTTCCTCGAAACCGACGAAGAAATAATAAAGCTCATCTCTCAAAAAGTTAGGTTGATTTCAGCTTCACACTGCGCTGAAGGAAACGCAGTGATACTATTGTATATTCTTAATATCAGTTGATGTTAGGAACCTTTTAGTCTTAAGTTTCTTATTGATAGGTAGTCTTACTCCCCTCTGAATTATCTCTTTTCAACTACTATTGTAGTGATCTTACATTTCCTGTACTCTCTATAGGCAGTAGCTTCTCAAGTTAATATTAATTCATGTAATTTATATTCTATCTTCTTACTACTGTACAGATGTGGTCTAGATCTTTCCTTGACGTCCAATGTCTCACAATCCGTACTACTCTCCGCCGATACAAGCTTTAAGGATGCCTTGAACATCAGAATCGCTCTTTACAAAAGCGCCCCCAAATTGAGCCAAATCATCATCTGATAAACCTCTTCGTGCAGCGGCTGCTTCACCTAAAACCTCTTCATCACTTTTGTATGATTTTCTTACACCCCCGAGAAGAAGACCCATGATTGCGAAAGGAGCAGATGAAGGGTCCTCCACAATATCGTACGCAGTGAGAGCCACATTTCCGATATCTCCAATCAAAGTGGCAATTCTAGCAACATTGGCAATCCCATCAAACAGCGCCCCTCTACCTTCGCCAATAATGGGTACTACCATGAGGACTATACCCAAAATCTCGAGGATCAAATTCTTCTTGTCCTCCTCTTCTACTTCGGCACCAATTTCTTTAATGTTGTTCATCGAGTCGACGGCATTTTGGAGCATGAAGACTGGTGTACTAAGTGCTGTAATGATATCGGAATCATTTGCCTCGCTGACACCGAGCGTAAGCTCGAAATAAAGTGCCATAGCTACAGTTGTCAAAGCGGTAATATTGGGCATAGCTGCCTCTATAACTGTCTTAGGGTTTGTAACGACAATGTTAGACGCCGCAATCGGAACGTTGGTCTTCCGATGCGTTACTTTGACGCAGGAGCTGCCTCCACTGTTTCCTCCAGGGCCAATTGCCTGTGGAATGATTTGCAATGGCCCTTGCACGATAACGCAATCTGTCGGCCCTTCCCAATCCCCAAATGCAATCCAATCTTTTTCAATGCCTAGCTGGCTTGCGACCGCTGCGTAAAAGCCGTCAGAGTCAGTCAGTGTATACTCAAGATCTCAACTTTGTGAGGCACCGTTTTGTGATCTGATCTGAGAGCATGGAACTGTGGCAGACCCCGTGCCGCCTGCAATCCATCTGCGGTCAAAGAAGGCGTTTCCATTACCAAATCCAACATCCATAAAGTCACTGAGGGCAGGACCAACGCTGTCCTTGACCCACTGGACGTAGTAGCCAAACTTATCGTCAAAGCCTTTGACAGATGTGTTATACTCGTACTGTAGATTGCCAAGTGTCTCAAGTAGGATGCTTAACGTCCATCGGCTCCAGCACTGAGATGGGATTGACTGTGAAGCTGTAGCTGAGAGTAGATCATCAAGCGTGGTAGGCTTAGAACTAGCATCGCAGTATATAATATTTAGCGGGTCAGATACGTCATAGTAAGTATCGTCAGTGGCATTATAGTCAGGCCCCCAGCCATATTGATCCTCATTGTCGGCATCAAGACAAACTTCGATGGGACATTGGCCACGGTCACACGCAAAGCCACACAGGCCAAAATCGTCTCCATCTATCGAGATGGCATTGGCAGTTTCATTTGGTTGAAAAAGATCCAGGATTCCATTCTCTTCACATACACACAACGCGATAGGACAGAAACCGTGGGCGCACGTAAAGGTGCAGATCTCATTCCAGTCCCCGATTCCCGATCCTCCAGTACAGGCACTCGGCGTAAATGGTGACACGGCAGACGGAGTGATAGCAACCTTGACAGTTGAGCAATGCTCTGTGGGACAATAGCCGAGACCGCACGCAAAGCCGCAAAGTCCCCCAAAGGAATCATCTCCGACTGGGTATCCTACAACCCCAGTCCATTCTGGGAGCGTTGGTTGTTCTCCAAAGGCCGAACAAACACATGCTCCTCGTGGACAATAGCCATGTGCGCAAGTATAGTCACACAGCATCTCAAATTCACCATATCCAGTTCCATTGACACAGACAGTGTCACTCAACGAGGGAACTTGGACGGAAACGGAATTTTCGGACCATGCACTCTCAACAAATGCATTAAAATTATTGTACCCATTGGCACAGATTGTTGCAATTTCTCTCGAGCCAGAAAAGATTACCACTGTCTGGCCGCCACGGCTAATTTGAAGATCTACTATGCCGCTGAGACCATTAAAGTTGGCATACCCCATGTATAACCCGGCACCGCCTTCGGGCTCGTGATAAAGGATAATTCCGCTGGTCATACTGCCGATCTTGAAATTGAACTCATTATTGCCTTCGGCAAGAAGAGCGGTGAAGAAGACAGCATCTTGGAGCATCATTTCCGGCAAAAACTCTATCTGCAGCTGCGAAGCCGTGTTGACTGTGGTATTGTCCGGGGAGCAAACAGCTGCTGGGGACAGTCTATGCCAAACGACAACACCTTCTTTGGTAATAGTTGAGACGTTATTCTTGTACATATCGATCGCAAAGGGCAGAATATCACGCCAGCCATCATGTTGAAGCGCATAGTTGAAAGGCGCTTCGCCGATATCGAAAGCTGCCATGGCATTGTCGCGCAAAGGTCCTATGTGGTGTGACTCGCCGTAGTCATTCCATGAGATGATCTCAACAAATTCAGGCTGCCACCACATTGCTTGGATCCAGCGATCGGGCCAAATATGATCTCCACGCCAAAGCCAATTTTTGTTATAGCCAGGGAGATTAGTATAGAACCACGGTGAGACCGGCATCATATACGGTTTGCCGCCGAGATATTGATCATAAGAAGCATCGCCATACGTCATTATATCGTTTCCCCCAAGGCCAAGCATCCCAGCTGAATAAACCGTCAGCAACGCCATTAGCTTGCTCCATAGCCACCTTGGCTCCTAGAGAACTCCAATCAGGCATAAAAAAACAATTCGTCTGTTGTTTGATTTCAACCCAGTCTTCTGCATTGCCTGGGCCCTCGAAGGTCGAAACAAAGGGCAAGCCATTATGCCTGAAATAAGCCCCATGGGAGCTGTAGGTTGAGATGTAAGAAATCACCTGATCCATAGGCCAGGTACCGTTGCCGGCGTAGTCAAATGAGAAAAAGAGGTTGAACCCTGCACTATCGGCGGCTACAAAGGCCGCGGCCACGCCAGCACTGTTAACTGGATCATCATAGGCCATGTTGAGAGCAAAAGCATCGATGTGTGCCGCTTGGGCCAACGAGATATCACCACTCCAGTCCGCCGCCGTATAGTTTTGGGAGTTCGTCACCTAGTATTTGTTAGCGTAAGGCTCCTCTTGAAATAGCTTATCATACACGGTCTTACCATGAAATGAGCGAAGGCAGCCTTAGCCTGAGCGCAGACAACCCATTGTAGGGCAACTGCTGCAGGCAATAAGCATTTCATATTGGGCAGGTGGGAGACAACACAGCACTAGGGCGAAAATGAGTGACAAAAGTAGGTATTGATGATGGAAAGAAAACTATAGAATAATTACCAGACGAGATGCTGAATATAAAGGTTTTGGATTGTCGTGGGAGCTAAAGTCATAGTAAAAAATTCCTCTTGACAAGCCGCTGGGGGTGGTCTCATCACATCGACATTTCGCTTGTACTTTGAAAAGAAGTCCCGCTTGGGATATCATTTCCGAAATTGTCATGTTTCACCCACCACTTTTCCCATTCAAAATATGAACCTCAAATGAAAAGTATATAATTTGCCCGTACAGTGTTTTCCTGAGAGTTATCACTCATTAGGCAATCTATGAGCTGTGCAGTGTAGACAGGTCCACTAGCCAGGTGAAGGATCATTAAAAGTTGTGCTGACGGAAGCGGAAAGGCTATCCTACTACTAGTGCGGCGCAGTAAGTATGTCACTCTGAAGCTAGTTTCCTATATGATAGCAAAATACATGGGGGGAAAGACCCTGATTTACTCAGCGCCGAAGTTTCAAACTTACTGACCGCACAAGTACCTATGCTCTGTATTATGGGTCGGGGGAAAAAATCACTAGCGAAGATCTAGATTATAAGCTTTAAGCTAGTATAGGTATGATCTAATACAACTAAAGTGGATCTGTGGGCAGGGGCTAATCACAGGCAGGCGAGACCAGTCATAAGTACCAGTCATAAGTTGATTGCGGGGAATTCTCGGGTTGAACCGTTACAAGAGATACCAAAAGACAAGGTAGCTAGATCCACTATGTGGATCAGAGACTCTCTTCAGCAGATTGCCGTAGCGGGTAGCTACTGGGTTGAGACCAACATAGTAAGTAGTTCATCCGAAATGAACCAATACATAGCGAAAAGTAAAAACTTTTTTTTCAATCACCGAAGCTTCATCTGGAGCTAAAGCATCAAGCAATTCTTAGTCTACAGCAAATCCATGCAGTAAATCTCTTTCTAGGAATGATCACCGAGCGGCTACTCGAGAAAGCGCCGCATCATGGCCTCAATCACGCAGTATGTACATCGATCTCTTCAAGGTAAATGATTTTAGACTGGAGATTACTTCAATTCATTTATTTGGTACGAAAAGGTTCTTAATTTAGTAACATTTGGGCCATAACATAGTTTGCAAACCTTTAACTTTGGGTACTTTCGATTACCTAAGTAGGACTTCACTGGATTGAGGGCAAGTAAATCAATCAATCATTTATTTTTTTCGAATTGTGCCTCCATAATAAAAAATTTGATATTAATTAATGGAAGTAGCCATACAGCGCGCTCAGGTATGACTGCTTTACAATTTACATGAACTTTATCATCATGTCAAAGTACGAAGTGGTACCCAATCCAAGAAAATACAGTAGAAACATTCCCAATGAAATAGCGCGGATAGAAGACCTCTCCTCTTATACAAGGTTTCTGAGCACTGATTATGATCAGATCTAGCACACAGGGCGGTTGACTTGGTCTTTGGCCGACTTCCACAGGTCCAGAACAGTTCTGTGTACGATTGCTGGGCCTGTGTACTTAGGTCCATCCCTACCAGTAACGCCATAGTTGTCCACCCAAGCTATGAAATTTGTCGCCGATACTTCTTCCGACCCAAATTGTCTCATTATTAGCGCAGTGTTTCGCTCATCTCTGAAAGTGGCTGTCACATCGACTGCTTTAATCGTCTTGCCCGTGGCAGGATCTTCATTCGGATCAGGAACATCCACATACGTGACTGTTGTTCCTGGAAATGCAGCAGCGATGTCTCTCCCCAAATAGGAGAGGCGGAACTCTCTGCTGCGAATGGTAATGATGGAGTCGAGCAATTTATCCATCTGAGACATGATATCAGATATTTCACCAGCTTCCAGAGTCTTTCGAGCCCTAGTAACCACACCCGTAAGATCCTCGAGAAACTGGTTGTATGATGGTTCTTTTGTGATTTTCGTGCCGGGTCCAGTGTTTGTCGCAATCCCAACCCTGACCGTCCCACCATATCCTCCCCTCCAAATTGACATTGCCGTGCCATCTAGGTCTTCAGTGTCCAGCACGAGTGTAGATTGTGCTGGATTTTGGAAGGCCATGAGACTCACAAATTCTCTAAAGTTCAATTGTCCATTCATGGTAGTATCCTTTCCCTTGTTACCGTTGTTTCTCGCATTTATCTGATTGTTCCTAGTCAGCCATGGAAGAATGGCAGTCTGTTCCGATCCATCTAGCTTCCAGGCTAAATTATAGACATAATAGAACCAAATCTTCTCGTATGCACCCGAGATACTCTTGCTCGCTACTTGAGCCATCAAAAATGCCAACCAAACCGCGAGCCAGTGGAAGCGAAGCAGCATTTTGAAGAGTCTTGGACTTGGGCAAGACAATAAATCTTTGAGAGGGCGATTTTCCGAAAACCGCTGGACAGTTTATACTGCAGTCTGAGAATATGGTTAGAAGGATGTTATGAGACAGTATATACATGAACCCTAGGAAGAAGAAGACAACTCGAGAATCTTGGTTGCAGTGGGACGGTAATTTACTGGTAGCAGTTATAATTCTGGTTAAGGAGGTTATGTGCCAAATCAGACAATCTCTGTGAAATCTTTCGCGACTGATGAGTGCGGATGTATTGAAATCTATACTCATCATTCGGATTACTCTTGACAAGGGATATCACAGGAGAGCATGTCCCAAATGTCGAGTGGCATGTTCGAGTATTGTTTGGCAGTGCAAAAGGCATCGCCGCGGCTCATGGAAAAGCTGCACGTACATCTTTCTACTCTTGCAATGAGCAAGACCCGCACATCGATCACAACCGCGAGCATCAAAACGGGGCTGATATCCGGATTAGTGTCGGATAGGAAGCTTTTTGCACTAATTTAGATTAAACTTATTCTGAACCCTGGAAAACCTTGATTTCTGGATCTGTAGATCCACTCGACCTAGCGACAAGAGGCAGATGATAAGTGGTGGATCAATTATGGGGCTGGATCAAATGAGGTACTATGGATCATTTAAGCTTTCAGGGTTCGATTTACTTTAATTTACCGATGCAATGGTTCAGGAGCTTTGTCTTCTTTAGAGCACTGCATTAGTGTCTTCGGCCCATGGTCCTAGATTTTACCGTGAAGAGTGTTCTATCAAGATATTGCCTGAAGACCAAATCACTTTCCTCATTTGAATTAGTTCATTGAATTCTGAAAATCATTTTCACAGTTCTTGTGCTCTACACCATCACCGAAGATTGCAAATTAAGAAAAAAGCCTGCGGCACAGTTGCAGCTTAAATCAGTTCAGAAGCTACCGAGGTACTTGCAAGCGCTCGCGCTCCACTTGGATGTCAGATATCAGCCCATCTACAAGATAGTGATAAATGTCAGATATTTCCGATCACAAATTTAGTTAAGCAAGCATTAGCTTCTGTGGTCTATTCCAGTACCAGGTATCATTTGACCATCTATCCATAGGTTCGTCTTTTTCTACATCAACATACGTTGCATTGTTGATGTCCGGTTGTGGTGGAAAGACAAAAAAACCTGTGAGTCTGTGAGATTAGGCTCATCAATCTCTTGAAAACAAAAGCAGAGCGCAATATCATCTGCACTTCTCTTCGGGCCGACTTCTGAAGGGATTGAGTGCTCGTCTCCGCATCGTCAATAACATCACTTTTCCAAGCACGAGTATATGCAACCAGTCTAATGAGGTTACTGCCTTTTGCACAGCATTCTAGACTCACTCATGGGCGATGATGCATTGCTGACCATGGACTCGTCCTGATGAATCTGCCAGCACTAATTTGTTAGTACATTGGCTGATTCAACCCAGTCAATTGACGGATGTTGCGGCTTCTCACTATAATATTACCAGAATGCCTCGGAAGCCGACCTGGCCACGTCATGGGGCAAGATTGATGATACAACCCCATGATCAGGTCATGCATTCGAAGCAATCTCTGAGTAGTTGCCAGGAGGATTCTTCAGGTTGCACATACGAATCTATGGGCAAGTAATGTGCTCTTGCTCTAGCTAATATGAATATCTTGTTAACTCCACTGGTGAGTCAGGATGTCTCTCAAGCTAATCTGCTGATGCAGACATTGCGGAGATCTTGGCCGTGAACGAAGTTGACCAAGAGTTTCAAATGATAGGCATCGACTAGTTCAATACTGGAAATTAAACAATTGGCTAGGCAGTCTTCGACGGTACTTGCCTGCTCGCCATTGTCTTCAGGTATAATAAGAGGGCGAATACGTTCAGCGTGGGAAATTCTGTAGCTGAACTCACATGTCTTCGTTCATCTTGGATGGAGCCACCGATCTGAACAGGCTCCGCTAATTCGGCAATGCCGGTGACCCAATTAGCTAATGCGACGGTATAATCTTGATTGGATCTCTACTGTTGTTTGAATTGACACGCGTTGATGGGGGATATATATGGTGTGGCTGTTATCGTGTACGAAAAACAGTCGAATTCATTCAGGGTAACATCCTGGGTCTTTGGGAATACAGTTGTAATTATCGTTGTGGCCTCTCAAATATGCGCATTTTACGCATCCAGTATTTACAGCCACGCCAGATCCGATTGAAATCGGCGAGATTGAATCTCCTGTTGCTAGCCTACGTTCCGTGCAGAATGCTGCGTCTATATTAACCTCTGCGAGCTCATATGTAGCAGTAGACATTGTTCTTTTAGTGCTTATGCTTGGTACATGAAGCTTGATAGGACGGGTAGTTGAATGTGGCCTGATGTTTACTGGATGTTTTAATGTCTGTTCTCATTGAGAATCTACCCAAGTGAACCTGACTGTACACGGAGATTTTTTATGAGAGAAGAGATGTTGCACGTACCAAAAGTTATCAGGATGTCACTTTGCCTATTCTGTTTCGGTGGATTCAGTTTGAGCAGTGTCTGATAACTGATGCTTAGTGTTTGGAGCAGATAATTGAAGTTAGCGTAAAGTGAAATGAACGCAGCTCACAATAGCTCTGCGAGCATGTACAAATACTAAGGTACAATCGTGAGAAGATTCACACGGCTTTCGTGCGGTCGTGTAGGCGTGTAGGCGTGTAGGCGTGTAGGCGATGGAGATCTTTGTCTTTTCAATGGGTGATCAAATGATGCAACTGCCAATTTATCAAATGTAGAAGACAAGCGCTCAGATTGCATAGCACCAAAAAATAAAATGGGTCCTGTTATCTATCCGTTTGCACTTGCTTAGAACTAACTGCATACGAAGGTGCCATGCACCATGCGAGCATAGAGATTGGGTTTAGTGGGGTGGAGCGGTACCATAGGCGGCCTTAATTAAAGCAAGCTTTCAATATCGTACGCTAGCAAGGATTCATTCGAATAAGTCAGCAATACAAAAAGAAGTGTCTACCTCACTCGAAGGGAATACTTAAATCTTCATCTACACCCATCTATCTACTTTCAATCGCAATTCCGGGGATTTCAAGTAGATACCATAATGGATTCTGAAAAAATCTATTCTTCTGGCTTTTCAAACAATAGAGACGGCTTTCATCTCCCTTCGCACAATCATGGGGCTGCCTCTTTACAACAAAATTATCTAGACGCGATACGAGGGGAGTTTGTCCCGAAGAACTTTAACGAGCTCAGAATGACTTGTTCCATAATCCATGGGTTGCGCTATAATGAATCATTCGCCGAGTCTGAGTCAATGAAGGAAATCTGTGCTAAGAGCAGCAATAAAATCTTCGCCCGCGCTAGGAATGCACGCCTGATCATGAGCAATAAGATACCGCTCATGACTGATGTTGAAGAGAAGCCATATTGTATTTGGCATCCACATTTAGCGACTGTTGACACATATCGTGATTTAGCTCAGAGATATCCCGATATGAAGTATCATGTTGGTCGAGCATGTGCTGTTGGCGGCTATATCGACTTGTATCGCGAGCTAGATTTGCTTCCAGACATCTCCATTGCGGAAGAGGCATGGCATAATTCAGATTTTGCTGGTTCGAAAGAAATATTTGACTTCATTGTGTGCCAGCCGACGCGCTACGCCATCTTGGACGATTATACGCGCTCCCTGAATCTACAGGCTCCAAGGATAGCAATGGGCCTGAATGGTGATACAGCACTGCTATCATCATTGAATGTGACATTTGATGTTTGGAAAGAATGGGAGGAGGCGAGATCGCATTACTTCAATATTACGGAAGATTACGGTGTTGGCGAGACATCTTCAGCTCAGGCCCATGGTCATCCTCTGGCCCCTGAGCACGTATCTTTGCTGTACGATCCTCTTCCAATTCACCTCCCAACCACGAACAAAGATACATTAATACTTCATGCTGCTTACGAGGGCAATATTGATCGATACGCGCGCCTCCGACGTCCTGTCATGGTGAAGGGAGAGGCTGAGGCCATAGTCCGTGGCATCTATCATCATACGTCCTTTGCGCGGTGGTGTCATGGTCAGTTAGAGTCTGGATTCGCTGATAAAGGCGATTACTGGGATATAAAAAGAGCCACTTTAGCCCGCTTCATCATGGTCAATGACTTGTCCCGTATTACCTCCACTACAGAAACACCGGACATGGACCAGTCGATGCCATTCATGATCTGGTGGCCGTTAATTCCCCAGGAAGCAACACTGCGTGAGTTAGCACGCCGACGTCCCGATATGGGTCTGCAGGTTGCCATGGCGTGTATAGTTGCAGATTATCATGAGTTGTGGAGTGAGCTTACACCAGAGCCGCACGCACTGCTGTGGTACCAGGCGGCACAGCAAGAAGAAAATGGCGCTAACCTAAATAAGAACTTTTATGTTGAAGATCTAGAGCGTCGAGCCGCCGAGAAGTGTATAGACTTGCGAGCGCCCGCTTGGGACTGTTCCTATTTGTACGATTGTCTGACACGCGACAAGGAGCCAACAACCATCTTCCTACAGCCGCATATCCAGGTTCGGGGAAATGTTCCGGTAGATTATAACACCGGCAGTATCTACCCTGGCAGGGCACAGGCAAATATGGCGGAATGGGATTTATGCATTGCAGTGAGCGATGATCTTAGAGAACAGGCGAGAACGGAGAATGTCGATGATAATCTAAATGAAAATTGGGGTTGGCCTTATTCATGCTGGGAGGCACAGGCTTCTTATAACGGGGCATAGTAGGCGATGATGTTAGAAGAGAGTCGTGGGTTATGGACTACATGAAGTTTAAGTCGCCGTGTCCAAGCTGGGACGTGCTGTTTCCACTCGGAAGGATGATCGCTTCTTTGTGTTTTTAGTTGATGAAAATTCAGGTTTGCTAATACTTCCTTTGAAGCTGAATACAAGATGTACCGTAAAACCATCAGCCGATGTCTTTTTAACCAAATGTTGCTTTACTACTAATGGTGCAAATCTCAATTCCATTCCCTAAAAAATCTCAAGTAGTGAATCGGATCCTAATAACTTCCCACTTGCTAGAATGTTTCATTTTGTATTCTTTGTCGTAATCAAAATGTCGGAAAATAAGTTTGAGTGTGAACGCTGCTGATATAGATTGCAGCAGATGAGCAGATACCAATGATTACTGGAATGCTTACTCTCGGAAACCCAATGCTGTATGAGTTTGAAGAGAACAATATCGAACCAAAAATAAACATTGAGACTTCTGCTACTTGAAATATTAAGACTCTTAAACTCAATATTACTATACATGAGATTAGAAGAGCTAAGAAGTTTGTAACGGGTTGGCCAAGCTTTCATCTTGCCTCGCCGGAGAAATTTTGACGAATGCTTGAGTAGTCAGAATCCTTTCACTGAAGTAAAAAAGACTTGAATGGGAAATAATGTGAAGTTCCGTCATCATTGAACGAGCAAGAGGTCTTATAATCGAGGGTCTAACCCACGATATTGGAACGAGAAGGGCGGGCCCATTTCTTTAATATAACTGACTTGCTTACCTTAGCTCTTCAACACGTGAGCCTCTTCCCAAAGCTTCCTGTATGTCTAGGAGAATACTTGCTCTTCGAAATCAAGTCGTACAAGATCTTCACTTTCACTACCTATTTACCTCACTTGCTTATATATATGCCCTATACGGCCATTCGCCGTTGACCCTGATGGACCGGGCTCATTATACCTACTTAGCACCTATAAGCCTCGCGTCACCCATTGCGATCCTACCTTTTGCCTTTGCAGCCTTGACTAGGTTGCTATCAAGGTCCCCCATTCCACTTACACTCCAGGTGCTGACCGCTTCAGAACAATTTTGATTACGCTTTGGGCACATTATTTCGCAGGGGAAGAGCTATTCGATGTGATCAATCGTCACATTTATAACATTAGAAGTTATCAAGTATGTATGAATATACTGTATTCGAGTAAAGATGAAGATTCTATCCAACAAGAAAACGACTATGATTTTTGTAGAGCTTTTGCTGCTATGAGATCCTCTAGGATCCTGGGAGTCTTGGATTCCCCATCGGAGCCTAAGGCCTCGGGTCCCAGGCCCCTTTGTGTCGTAGAGCACTCCCGCTCTTAGGCATGGGCTTTAATATCTGAGTGCTACATGCCTCACCAGCTGATAAGTTGTTGCATGCAGCCTCATCAACAGAACCGTCACCGCAGTCACAGTACTCAGAACAAGAGCCATAATTGTATTTCCGTCAACTCTCCGCTAGAACTTTCTCAACAGAATGATATACTATGAGTGAATAAAAGCATTCAGCCAGTCAATTTCCGACTCCATGCTTGGCATTTACACCAACTACACCTCGCTTACATACCCTCGAGTACCACCCCCAATCCTTAGACAAATAGCATTTTGCAACAGTATAACCATCCTCCTCCTCCTGCCCTCACTCTTGGAAATTGATACTATTTCAATCCACTAAATACTCAGGTCATGGAGTTCTCGAAATCTCAGCGAGCTCGCCAGCTTCGTTTTTTTAGAGACTCGTCGTACACAAATGTACTTTACACTAATGATATGGCTTGGCAAAGTGTACTCTTAAGTTGCTGCGGCTTATTGTGTGAAACCATGCAAGGTGAAGATTGACAGTAAGCCCTCTCCACATGTGGATTATTTAACAGGAGTTGACCCCGCATTATTTCTTGGTATGAGTTTGTTCGAAGACTGGCTAGAGTGCTTTGTTTGACTACTGGATATGGTTTCAATATCTTTGGCTTATATGTACTTTCCATCTTTCTTTAGTTATCTCCGTAGAAACTAAATTTCAATGGCTATGAGTTAGATGTTAATTCAAATTCTCTCGGGTAATGACTTCAGGACTCAGGGAATGAGGTATTCAAGAATACTTAAGGTTATAAATTTGATATAACCGTCATTCACATCCTTAAGGAAAATAGAAAACTGGTACTTGAATGAAAGCCCCATCGCATATGGCATCTATAGAGGAAGTAACAATGACGTCGCAGTCAAAGGAATGAAACTAAGACGCAATCACTCATAAATGAAGACTTAAATACGCTGTAATACATAAGAACAAGATAGAAGATGAGAGGGTTTGAAGTACACATAATTCTACAGGTACAACGAAAAAAAACTTCACATTTCATGCTAGATCACCGGGCAATGACTTCCAATTTAATCAAGCTAGCCCGGAAGATCCGGATATTGTGATGAAAACCATTGAGCAGAAACAATTATGACAAAAAATTCTCAATTCAGATACATAACATATCATCAAATAGGAGAGTCGGAGGAATCAAGTAAATATAATACCTTCATTCCCCTCCGATATCTTACCCACCCTCCTCTCTCTCCTCTACCATCCTCCGAAGCGAGCCTGAGTATTGTAGCTACCCAATCATCACTTTACAATTGCAGATTGATACAGATCTTCTGCCGGTGAACATTCCAAGGAGATCCACTTGCTTTTACTTCAGAATTGTTTCTGACTTTAACTAAAGTCCTCTAATCAAGTTGATCTGCCAAAATAAAGACAAACTCAAGAAATCTTACCATAAAGCAGCCCCCCTCACTCCCCAGCTTCACTTCTCCTCTTCATTCTCTCTTAAGAACATCATTCCAAACTATAGCTCCAGCCCAAACATCTCTTAGCTCTCTGTATTCCCTTATCTCTTAGTGTAATTTAGAGCTCATTCTAAAAAGTCTAATATGTTGGATCTAACCCAGCTACTAAACAAGATACTTTCCCAACGCTCATATTCCAAAGTGCTATTACCTATAAAAACAGCTAGTCGATCAATTCTCACGCCATCTAAATCGTCATAAGCGACATCAGAATTTCGCATCAGAGTTACAATAATCTCGTCGCTGTGATGAATATCACGTGATACATATGATGACTCATCACAGCCTAGTTCAAGACTAGCTTGAACTAGACGTATATAAGAGATAAAGAGATCCCTTAAGGATCTCTTTCCTCTTTAGCTTTCTTATTCTAGTTATTTGACCTCTATGATATGCTCTAGTATGTGGTCGTGACAGTCGCATATCTGTTATCTTATCTATATCATATAAATCCGTTTCCCGCATTCTTGTCCCTATCATGATCCCGTCTTTCTCTTCTCTCTTTCTTGCTTCTTCATTTAATATAGAGTAATCTTGAGAAGTAAGTCACTGCATAGCCGCATCGTCATATCCTATGGTTCCATATTATTGTCGCATATCCGAATAAAGTTACTAAGGGGCATCGGTGTCTTGATTCATCCCCACATTCCGTCGTGCTTTTGCTCGTTTTCTCTTTCCTAAAACGTACATCTAGCAAATCTGCCTGATATGACCTCAAAAACACATCGAACAATCATCTATTCCATTCTTTTCCATTCCGTTCTGTTCTAATTCACTGCTTATGACGCAATTCCAAGATCCTCAAAAAGATCTTAACTTTAAGCTTGAATCTAGTATCAGATCGCCAGGGCTAATATGCACTATCATAAGAAAAATGGATTTTATTGTAATGGACATGGTTACCATTGGACCATCCATACCCCTTAGGGCTCTGGCGTCGAACCTATAATACAATATATGCCTATTCAGGCTAGCACCTTCCTCTTCATACCATACTAGAATGCACTATATTAGACTCCCAGCTTTAGACTAAACAAATTCAGAACCCCCCCAAACATGATCAAATTAGCCCAACCACACTATACTATCACCATCCTCTACATCACATCACATCATATCACACCCAAAAAACCAGGAAACACAGTCCAAACAAGATTCTGCACCTTGAATTATGTATATCTCAAACTAGGTACTTGCTAACTATTGTACTACTATCCTTCTATACCTAGGTACTTACCTATAAGCTGCACCTTAGCTTGTTCTGATGTTTAGAGGAGATGTATCCTAATAGATATTTTGAGATTCTGTTGTTTTTTGTATTGACATCCCCAGCACTATAACCTTACTACTCAATCAACAATAAATGAATACAGTTTCCAACAATCCGAACTGTAGTCCGATGCTTAGAGACTTTGACTTGTGAACAGATTAAATTATGAGGGAGAAAGCCGGAATACTAATCCAAAACTATTTCAGACGTTAAAACCCCTGTGATTATCAGATTATGATTCAAACTTTGAAAGCTCTGTTTGTACGCGATATACGAGTAGTCAATTTATATTTGCAACTACAAAACTTGAAGAAGGCAATATATAGTAAATCACATCATATTAAGAAGAAGACAAGCTTCATATCTGAGGTGGTAATGGTATATCATTTAATTTCTCTCTAAACTTTTCCGCTCCATTCCAACAACCAACGTTTGATCTTAACAGAGGTCTGCCCCCAGCCCCAGCCCCGCCCATCCCCAACCCGTTTTTCCCATCCTCATATGTCTATCAAGCATCAAGACACCAAAAATAAGACAATCATTAACATGGTAATAAAACATGATACATAATCATATGATTACCCAATCCTAAACGCCATTGTTCCCTAGCCCATGACCTTATGGTATTTAACACATGGTCTTGTAAGCTCTCTTCCACGCAGGCCACGAAGCCTTCTCAAGACGATCTTGTTCGATCAATGCAGGAGTATCAAGATCTCTCTTTCCTGTGTCCAAATCCATATCCATTACCTTCATGAATGGAGTTTTATACCAGATCTTATAAGGAATGTAAAACGCCAAGACAACTGGAGCCGCCAAATACGCGAGGAAGAAACTTTTCGCAATATCAGTTGGAGACATCGATGCATATCCAATTGGCCAAATAGCTGTCCAGAATTGTGCAACGAGTACGAGGCAATTAAGAATGAATCCGATCCATGAACCAATAATTCCGACTTGAGATGTGAAGGCTAATTCATCAAGGGTATGACCTTGTGCTTTCCATGCAGCGCGGAATCGGATGTGTGCGAGACAGATGGATCCCCATGTGAAGAGGGAGGAAAGACCGGAAAGAGAGTAAAGCCAGTTAAGAGCTGTGGCAGCAGTACTTGGTCCACCAGCTACGACGTAGCAGAGAAGACCGAAAACTGAAGCGAAAATGATCGAAAAGAGAGGACGTCCCTTGCGATCAATGTAGGCAAGAAACTTTGGGGCTTGACCTTGTTCTGCAAGAGCGGCAAGAGTACGCGAGGAACCGTAGATGGAGGAGTTTCCGACTGAAAGAACAGAGATGAGAATGACAACGTTCATGATTGAAGGAAGAACGTCAATTCTAGCATTGTTGATAGCGATAACGAATGGGGAGGCCTTAACATCAGTGGAACTTGTTCCCAAGAGTCTTCCATCTCCGTATGGTACAAGAACACTGACTAAGGTCAAGGCAACCATGTAGAAGAGACAAATACGCCAGAAAACTTGCTTAATAGCAGTTGGGAGAGTTTTACGTGGGTTGGCGGTTTCAGCTGCGGCCAAACCGACAAGCTCAGTACCAGCGAAAGAAAATGCAGCTGTGACAAATACAGAGCAAAGACCCTTGAAACCATTGTTAAAGGCACCAGATACAATCTGAACAGGATGTCCATCAGCGTCCTGGTTTGACGGACTGTCATAGCCAGCATACGTGGATGGGACGGTATTGGGATACCAATAACGATCTCCGATATATTCTCCGCCTCCGACTTGTCCTCCAGTGTTGAGAACAATACCAAGAATGATAAATCCAATAACTGCAGCGACCTTGATGATTGAGAAGACGAACTCGGCCTCTCCATAACCTTTGACACCAAAGAAGTTGATCGCAACGATAACCACGAAGAAAATCGTAACCCAAGCAGCCGCATTAGTGTTAGCTGCACCAGGCCAATATTCTAAAGTAATAGAAGCAGCGACGATTTCCAGAGGTAAGACGACAAGCCATTGAATAGCATAATTCCATCCCATTGCGAATCCCCAAGCAGGGTCGATGAATCGAGTAGAGTAAGCAGAGAAGGAACCAGAGACAGGGAAAACGACAGCCATTTCTCCCAATGCGTGAACAGTGCAGAACAACATTATACCGATGATACCATATGCGATGATGAGGGAAGCTGGACCACCACTTGACAAAGCAGCTCCAGATGTGACGAAAAGACCAGTACCTGTTGGTAGCACCTTTAGCATTTGCATTCACTGTTTTAAATCGATATCACAAAAGGTGTCTTGACATACCAATGGAACCACCAATTGCAATCATCTGCAAATGACGAGGTTTCAATTCTCTAGCCAAACCAGAATTGGCAGTAGCTTCAGCAGCAGCTCTGTGATCAAATCCCGAGACATGTGATTCGAGTCCATCGAGACCTCTTTGACTTGGCTTTGTTACAGCAGCATTAGGATCTCTCTTGAAGCTGTCGACTAATCTTGTTGACCAAGGTGCCTTTGTTTCTGCCATGTATGCCTCTCGGCTACCAGTATCAGTGGTAGTGAGAGGGGGATTACCCTTTTCGGAATTGTAATTTGGTTCCTCCATTATATCGAAACACGAGAGGTAACTGTGTCGAGTGCTATTTGATGTTGATATCCGAAGGTATCAATAATTAATTATAACAGTAAATGCGAAAAGGAAGACAAATGACTGCTCAACAACTTGAGTGCCCGACTCAAATAACCTTCTTAGGGTACTTTGTATTATGGTTGGTAAAGAAAAGGGAGGGAGAGTCGCAGTACAGTGGGATATGTAGCTTCTATATCACCTTTCTCGAGGGAACCCCAATTTAGTTGATCAGCAGAGGTTATACCTAGAAGAGAAAGTATGTTTACCGGAAAGATTTCCACTTGCAGCTTTCCCATGAATCCGCAATAAACCACGCCAAACCCCTTCACCCCTCCCACCCGATCTCCAGATATACCTATTCTGTCGGACCCAGTCAAAAAGTTAGTCCACCCAAGTTTCTTAGCAACCAATACTAAGATTTTAGCTATCTCTCAAGTCCTTGCTTTATTCAAGGATGATGTTTTTAGCCTCTCTTATTTCCATTGCTTCTCTAAGCTCGCTCATTCTCTTGCTTCTTGACAGGTTCCCTTTCGCTGCACATTGACTGACATGGAATTTTTATGACACAATGTCATCTCTAAACACGACTAAGATCTACCTCCACATTTTGCCACGTCGAATCAAACTTGAAAGATCTTCTAGGATTGAACCTTGCAGACTTCGAAAGGATTTAATTAATGCACAACGGTAAAGGCTTGGTTGGGATTATTGTGGGTATGGAGAAGAGGCCGCGTGAAATTCGGATATTAGTGCTCGTGATGTTAGAGATAAGAATGGCTGGATTTAAAATAAGTTGGACCGATTGGTTGACATGAGAAATATCATGTGATTAAAGCTAAAGTACATTATTTCCGTATGCAAGAGGATTCAAGGGTTGAAAGATCAAGGGTGGAAGGGATCAGCAGCCTTGAAGTCGTTCATCAGTGGTTCACAGGCGTTTGATGGCTTTAAGAGGCGTTCACCAAGGCGTTCAGGGAAGCCTGTTCGAGGGACGTTACATCCGATGTTGCCGGAAAGAATGAAGTATTTTATTGTTCGAAAACCTTCTTTGCAGATAGAAAGGCTTACATCAAACGTCATATGTGTATCATACTATTTAAACTACTGTGATATCAGCAGGCAAAATTGGATATTTTCCATTGGCTATACATCCGCACAGCACTCAAGCTAATCTCGTGATCAATAGTTCGTAACCTCATTCCAAGAATCCCCCTCTCCAAGCAAAATCCAACGGGCCAAGATTCATCTCGGCCTTCAATCCAGACTACTTGGAAGACCGACTACCAATGAATTTCCCCAGAAAGTCCACTTTTAATTACTCGATTAACCACTTGAGAACTAGCATCTTGGACCCAGAAAAACTAATTCTTGATAAGCTCTTGGTCTCTTAGGCACCATCAAAAGCAGCCACCCTCTCTCTTCTCAACCCGCCATTATCTATCAGTGGAGCTTCTTCGTCTCTTCCCCAACTCAAACCTCGTATCCACTCGAGCCACTTAACGGGCAAACACTGATAACAGACTGGATCAGCAATGCTCCCCACGCAGAATTCGGCGAGACCGACCTACATTATTATGCCTATCTAATCTATCAAACTTTATCGAAACAGCAGGGCCCTCATTGATATCAGATATCAACCCGCACAGATATTTAAGGAAACAATTTTGTAAATACCAAACCTCATCGCCTAACAATCCTAACAATCAACTATCGCATTTGCATGGATATGAAACGACGTCGAGATTTGACACCAACGCGCATTCTGTACCTCATTTTACAGTTGAAGAATTCTTCGAAGTCTTTCAATGAGAATTAAATACTGTAATGTCAAATAATGAGGCTTTACAATTTCATTGAAATCAATTTGAATTAATTATTGCTTTTCAGATTAAGAGGAGATGCTTTTAATCTCTATCAAAGACTCGAAAATCAAGCCCCTTCATTTCTCGCTTCTGATTGGCACTCAGACTTGTTTATCGGTGTTCTAATCTCTCTTAAATTTTGAAATCAACAATACACTAAATTCATTGGAAGACTTGACGAATGCGGATCCCTAATACCATCTCATAAATTATCAGGCTATCGGTGTTCTTGCAATTCACATATGTACTCCGTACAACTTCATATACAACTTCACTGATAAGACACCGACGATGATCATGATATTAACAATTCGGTGACGAATCCAACGGATGATTTCCTCTGCATAACGCCTCAACCGTAGTCTTCAGAGTCCATCACATAGAGCTGTTCCTGCCGTATGTATGCAAGTCATAAGCAATTTAATGTACAAAGCATAATTACTTTCTAAATTGCGCCTTATCCGAAGCCTCCCGAAACCACTGATAACGATTTCCGAGTATGGACGTTCCATCGGGTGGAGGTGACGTATCTAACTGTTTGAAATCCCACGTCGGGAATTCTTACCTGTTCGCCTCCCTAACCAACCTCTAACTATCATATCTCTAGCGGCGATAGACCCGGTCGACTAAAGTCATGAAATCGCTCCCTCCTCCAAATCATGAATCATACAATTCCCTAAACGCGCCCTCCCTCTCCATTAACTCCCCAAATTGTCCACTTTCTACCACCTCTCCCTTCCCCAACAATACAATGCGGTCAAAATCCGCAATTGTATCCAATCGATGCGCAACAGCCAGAATCGTACACCCCTCAAAGACCTCCCTAATAACCCTCTGCATCAATTTATCCGTTTCGCTATCCACACTGCTCGTCGCTTCATCCAACACAATAATTCTTCCTCCTCTTAGAATGGCTCTCGCTAGACAGAATAATTGCCGTTGGCCGTGTGAGAAGAATTCGGTATCAAGTTGCGCGTCTAATCCTCCTTTAGACGAAATAAGAGACCAGAGTTGTACTTTTTTCAGCGCGGAGATTATTTGAAGGTCAGTGTGAACATTATACGGATCGGCATTTGTGCGGATAGTACTGCGTAGGAAAAAGGGATCCTGAGGAACAGCATTCAAGCGTGCCCGTACTGTTTGTCGAGGGATTGCGCTAATATCTATACCATCAATAAGAATCGAACTTCCAGGATGAAGTTCCAACATGCGAAAGAGCGCTGCGATGAGAGAACTTTTACCACTTCCACTTCTACCACAGATTCCGATTTTCTCTCCAGGTTTTATAGAAAGGTTGAGATCATGGATTACAGGGACGGATGTCGAGGTGTAGGACGCTTTTACGTTTTTGAATTCGATGGCTCCGAATGCTGGCCAATTTTCTGGCACAGATTCGACTTCGGATGGTAAGTTCTCGCTTACAGTTGTTGCAGCGAAACTTTTGAGACGAGAGACTGCCCCAACGGCTGTCTCCATAAGGGTCCATTCCTTGATAATTAGAGTAAGTGATTGGTTGAAAGTCATAACGTTCAGCAGAGCAAGACCAACATAGCCCGGACTAATATCGGTGCGAAGTTTGACAATAAGCACCATGAGAATTACTGCAAGGGCTGTAACGAGAAGATCAAGGACAAGACCCAACCAGCGTTGAATACAGAATAGGAGGTAATAGGGCTTCTGAGATGTGTCTAAAAACGCAAGATTTTGCTCGCGAAACTTTTCGGTCCAACCGAAAGCTCGGATGGTAGTTAGACCACTAAGGGTTTCGATAAAATGGGAGTACAAAGGGGATTTTGCTTCGAGGTCTAAGAGACGCATTTGCCGAGATGTCCTGAGATAGAATTTTTGCAGCACTGTTTCCCGGTCAGCAATAATTAATATAAGAAGGTGTTTGTTGACTTGCCCCACACTGTTAGACCGATGACCGGAATAGTTGCAGCAAAATACCCCGCGGATAGAGACATTAGAATAGCTCCCATTGATGCTTGCACAATGGACAATGAGAGATCAACCAATGCATAGGGAAGGTCTCCGTCAATTATAGACATGTCTTGACTGAATCTGAGCCGAAGTTAGCAAGATTCCGATAATACAACCCAAGTACATACCTATTCGTAGTTGTCCCAGTGTCTGTGGCGGTGAAGAAAGAAAGAGGCGCTCCCATCACGGAATCCAACAATCTTTGGTGAAGGACTTTTGCACTTTTCGGCATCATATATAACATCAAATGGGAAATGCTTGCCACGAATCCAATCATGGCAATAGCAGATAGCATTCCATATATTCCAAGCCAGTATGGGTTTGCTTTATTACCTTCAACAGCGACAGCTCGAGTCCAGTAAGTTAAAGCAATTTCCGGTAATTTCGATGCTGCTCCAAATATCAAGACAAGAAGGAAAAAGACTCCAGTCGGTACCCATCCGATGGAGGCAAAATAATATTGGTATACTGAAGCATCCCCAGTTTGTCGATTCAAATCTGCTACTTCATTCGTGAGATCATCATTTTCGACAATTGCGAATGGACTTTGTTTCTGGGTCGTCGCCTTTGCATCAACTTCTTCAGAGTCACGTTCCTCTGATCTATGCCGAGCATCCAAATTCTCTACATAGCCGCCACTAGTCTTTAAGTAATCAAAGGTACCCTGTTCGATGATCTGGCTTGATTGATCCAATGCGATGATGTAATCTGAATATGCTAATCTGTGGACTGCATGAGTGACAAGAATTATAGTGGTTCCCATTTCTTGAAAGAGTCCTTGTTTTCCAAAAAGTCTTTTGAAAACTTGCTCTTCTGTTTCTGGATCAAGCCCAGAAAATACGTCGTCAAGAATGATAAACTCGTTTTTGGCGTAAACGGCTCTTGCAAGTGCTAGTCGTTGTTTTTGACCGCCGCTTAGTGAGATACCTCCACTTCCCACACGAGTAGCTGTGGTATCGTCAGTGCATTTGAATTCTCCAGTCTTGAGAAGACAGTAGAAGAGAAGTATTAAACCGCACTACTATATGACAAGGAAAAGCAAGACATTGAAAAGAGATAAAAATGGCATTAACTGAGAAGAGCTCACCACTTCCATTAGGCAAGATCGCGATGTCATGTTCCAAAGCGCAAGCTCGAACAACCTGATCATACCAAGGCGAGTCAAAGATTGATGGACCTAAAATGTTGTCTTGGATGGTCCCATTCTGAATCCATGGACTTTGTTCAACATACGCCGTTCTAGCGGTCTTGGCAAAGATGAAGCCCTTTGACGAAGGAGTTTCACCAAGTAATCCTTTGAGTAGAGTGCTCTTTCCGCAGCCTACCGGACCAATGATGAAAAGTGATTGAGAACATGGTAGGGTAAAGCTGAAGTCATTTATCACAGGAAGAGCGTCCTGACTCCAAGCAAAGCTAGCATTCTGGGCAATGATCATTGCTGAAGGATTAATCACAGTTGACATATCTTTCAACTCGATACCTTGACTCGAATCGCTGGTAGCGTCTGATGATTGAGATCCTACCAATGGCAAACGGTGGTCTTTTCGTGCATCCGATAACATGAAAGTTTGAATTCTTTCAAAACAAGCAACAGCAGAATTAATTTGAGGTATTGTCCTCACCAGGGTATTCATTGGGTCTGCCAAGAGGGCAATAAGAGATAGCGAGGTGTACGCTGTCGAGGTACTCAATGTACGACCGCTAACATTGGCTGAAATCACAAATACTGTGAATGTAACTAGCGGCGCTATGATACCAGTGCTGTTTGCTAGACCACAAGTTAGATGGAGGTTTCAGGTGATTGGCATAAAGCACTATACCTAGGAAAACACGACCACACAGAAGCCTTCTGAATAATTGAGAAAGGTATACTTCTTTCACACGAAGAGATTGAACCATGGTAGTGATAGAGTCGGTAAATCCTAACATTTTTACAGCCTGTGTAGCCTTTTAGCAAGTTATACACGAAGAGTAGTAAGAGAGCTGACCTTCATAGACCCTAGCATAGAAGTTGTTATATCGATGCGCGTTTGGATACCTCTGATCCAAATCTTTTGTGCGTTGCCCATCCAATTTGCCATAAGAAGAATGCCTGCTGTGCACAACAAGGCAATGGAGAAAGGAGCCAAGAAAGGCAAACCAAGTTGTCGATAAAGCAAATACATTGCGATGCCTAGTTCTATAGGAACAGCCCAAAGTTCGTGTATATTTGTGAATCCTTCACAAATTGTGCCTGTAAAAGAAAGTAAGCAATGTTTACAACATTTGAAAAAGATCTCTTACTTGTGTCATTTGCCATCAAAGTGACGGCAACCGATTCATCAAGAGCAGTAATACTCAAATCAACGGTTTTTCGCATATATCAAGCTTACTAATGAACCGCGTACAGCCGTGTTGAAACGATATGCCATGTGGTAATAGGCTCCATTAAAGACAGCCAAACCTAGGAAGACAAGGCCGAATGCTCCAGTCAAACTCCATCCTATACTATCAGGCTGGGTTTCGTCGTTCGCGAAACCAACGGTTCTTTCTAGTAAGAAAGGTTGTGCATATTTGAAACCAGTTGTGCAAAGTCGTGGTACAATCCCAAGAGCAAATGCTCCACGTGTGGCTTTCAAGGTTGACCAAAGCAAAGAATAAGATCCGGTTTGATTGCTTGCATCCCATGTGCTCCTTGCTCGGGAGTACAAGTAATGTGAGCTCATTTCCTCACCAATGGGATATAGGTCTTCGTTTTTTATAACCCGTTGGAAACCCGTGGTCATGAGGGTATTCAACCACCAAAAGAAGCTGCGACTATAAATACCACTAGTAGTCTCTGGTGATGCGTTTCGATATCTGTCAAGTAGAATGTGACGCTTTTCCACCGCTTCGGCGATGATGACCATAATTTTAACGCCAAGACCACTAGTGAATACTGCAGCAGTTGGATTATTTGCATGAACTAACCAAAGTGACCTTGCCCTCGCCATATCGAAAGGCAACGTGAGCAAAAGCCATACATTGATGAGAGCAGACGGCCTGACAGAGTGGAGATGCTCAATATGTGATAAAGCAAACAAGCCGAGGGCATCTACAAGTAGAAGAGCTGCAGCAGGTATTGTTGCACGTGTCTTCAATGTTGACGTTGTGGCATTCATAACTAAATAAGCCGTTTGCATGATTGTGAAAACTCCTAAGAACAGCTGTGGTAACATTAGTCTCCATATTATCTCGCTTGAAAAATCATACCATACCAATTTATTGCTATGCAAAAAGCTCGAACTAACTTTTCGAGGTTGACCACGAAGCATCCATATTCGAATCGGGAGTAAGAAAAGTAAGATGACTGACGGCACAATTGAGAGAATTACATCTTCGAATAGTGGAGTAAAGTCAAATCCCACAGACTTGGCTGAACCGAAGTCATTGACAGAGATATTAAGACTGGAAGTGTTACTTGACATGATTTCCAGTTCGTGATTGATGTTTAAAAGCACAATATTGAGGCGAACAAAAAGAGAGGAACATATATAAACGACTGCTTATCGAGGACCCTTGCAGATGGAAAGCTAGCCCATGGTATCCATGCCATGATGTGTCATCAGCCATGATCGGAGTTGAACACCGAAGTGGGAGAACAACAAGTAAGCTCTATTCCGATTCCGTGATTAAGAGTCATCTCGACATGAAGATTCGCAATGACAGCAGATCAATTTTTGATCTGATTCCGACTGACATTGTTGCCTAGGAAGAATCAATGTAAAGATATGCACGCCAAGATAATGGACATATATCATTATTCTCCTATTCGATCTCGCAAGCCCGAACATCACATCGTCGTCACTAAACGCGTGTTGACCGCTAAGAGCCGCGCAAACACATCGAGAGCCTCAGTGTTTCAAGGATGTGTACACCCGAAGAAACGGGCTTGACAAAGGACGACGCGTACCAAGCAAGCATTAGATTGACTTTTGAATCCAATAAAATCGAGAAGCTTTATAATTCCACGTAGTCAAACAGCAATGTTTGTGGAAGAATAGAACAATGTATTTCCTCATGTCGCCATCAAAAATTAAGAAGACGCCGCTCCACATGCATATGAGAAAAAAGACGAAGCTTAGTGTTGCACCGCCTGAACTTCGGGAATTCAAATAGTAAGGTTAAGCTTAGCTAGGTACCCCGCCATTCACCCCCACACCTCACGATAAGCGTATCATATCATATCATATCACATCAACAACACCATCATCATCATTCTAGAACCTCACAACAGACATACCCAAGAACCTACCACCACAACCAGTCAGAACAATATGGGCAGTACTCGAGAAGCCAGCCACGCCGGCTCGTGGTATACATCGAATCCGAGCAAGCTATCCTCGGAACTCGACAACTGGCTATCCCAAGTCCCCTCCACTATTTCCGATACCAAACTACCCGTTCCCGGTGCTCGAGTCATCATTGCACCGTTAGCTACCCCCATGTTCCCTCGTCAAAACTCTCTAACAAATTAAAGCCACGCAGGATATTCCTATTCCGGACCCGCCGCCGCCTGGGCCTACGCAACCCTCGATCTCTCCGCCGCAAAACGAATTTTCCTCCTCGGGCCCTCTCACGCTTGGTACCTCACTGAATGTGCACTATCCAAACACTCCAAGTATGCCACTCCCTTGGGAGATCTAACCATCGACACCGCTCTCGTGCAAGAACTATCCGCCACAGGCGAATTCAAAAAAATGTCCACCGATCAAGACGAAACCGAGCACTCTCTAGAAATGCATCTCCCCTACATTTACAAACTTCTCTCTCTCAACTTCCCCTCCCCCTCATCCTTCCCCCCTCTAATACCCATCCTCGTCGGCAACACCAATCCCACCACCGAACAGAAATTCGGCTCCCTGCTCGCACCCTATCTCTCCGACCCCTCCAACATCTTCATCATCTCCTCCGATTTCTGCCACTGGGGTCCCCGCTTCCAATACACATACTATCTCCCCGCGAGTCCATCTTCCGAAGCCCGCGATAAATCCGGCGGGTACTCACTTTCGCGCCGGGATAAAGCACCGACGCAACCACCGATTCATGAGAGCATAGGTCGCCTAGATCAATTATCTATGGATGCTATTTCCGGGGGCGTGCATCAAGAGTTTCTGGACAATCTGGAAGAGACAGGGAATACGGTTTGCGGGAGACATCCGATTGGAGTGATAATGGCTGCGATTGAGAAAGTGAAGGAGGATAAGAATTTGGATGAGAAAAAGGGGAAATTCAAATTCGTGAGGTATGAACGGAGTAATGAAGTTACGAGGGTGGATGATGGTTCGGTGAGTTATGCTAGTGCCTATGCTGTGCTGTGAATATTGGTTTGCGTTCTATATTTTATGGTGAGCGATGATTTGATGATTTCCTGGTGCTAAGATGGGTCAAATGGTCGGCATATAATTTTTAGGAATGGAGTATTTCGGAGATTTGCATTCTTAGATTCTTTTCAAATTGATTTACGCATACCAAAAAAATAGTCTTATGAGACCGGGTCTTTGACACAAGAATGAATTAATTGATTAATCTCTAGCTCCAAATCCACAAGTGAGGAATGTCAAAATGTGTTTCATCGGGTGTGTATTCTATCTAGGTTATTGATTTTCTAGGACGGACTTCTAATGCTATCTATTCACCTTTCGGAGGGCTCTCTCCTTTCCTGATCATCTTTTGCCTTTTCTTCTTACCGATACAGTTTTCCCTCAATCTATACACGCTCCTCATCCATGGCAATTAATCCCGTACATCCCACCTCTCTCCTTCTGAACTATTTTCTAGAGTTCCAATTTTCTCCCCCAAACCAACATTTCCCTGATCCCTCTCGTCAAACTCCTTGCCAACCTTGCCAGACCAATCCAAACTCTATCACCCTTCTGATAAAGCTGATCAAGTTCCATAACTCTTTTCTCCTCCATTGCCCAAACATTTTTCCCCTTAACCCACGTCCCCAACACCTTCAAGTTTCTCAGTCCCTCTACCTCTTGCCCTTCCATCCCCATCACATCCCTATCAACCACAATCCAATCCGCCCACTTCCCAATCTCAATGGCCCCGGTCTTATTTTCCAAATTCCAACCCCAAGCTGCGTTGCGCGTAAAACCATGAATTGCCTGTTCAATACTAAGACTTTCTTCCGGATACCAACCTTCTTTTCCTAAGGGTGAAGTCCCAGTTTTAGGATTGAGACGAGTTACTGCGGCATAGATACCATGAAAAGGATTCGGTGGTTCAACTGGAAAATCAGAACCGAGGACTGGCCCAGGATATGTTGATGTGTTATTATGAACAGAAGGAAAGAACGAACGCATGCGATAAGCGAAATTGGAAAGTCGCTCCTCTCCGAGACGGGATGATGCATAAGCCATGTCAGATGTAGCGTGTGTTGGCTGAATGCTGGGAAGAATGCCCATATTTGCAATGCGTATTTGGTCGTCGGGATGCTGCGAAGTATGTTAGAAAGGCATCGAGTTTTGATATGGAACGTACTATAATTTGAGCATGCTCAATTCTTAGCCTCTTTTCTTGGTTGCAACCATGGCAATCAGATCCTAGAACAGCTTCGAATGCATTGATAGCAGCTCTGTTGGCCCGATCGCCGATAGCATGAATATTGATTTGGTAGTCCCATTCGTAAAACTCGAAGAATCAGTTAGTCTTATGCACAGAAGAGAAGGGAAGTAGTAAACCACCTTCTTAACAACCTCCGTTAATTCAGTCTCATTGATCAACATCATTCCACTAGTCTCAGGTTTATCCGAATATGGTTCCAACAATGCCGCACCCCAAGAGCCTAAAGCTCCATCCGCAAAGAGTTTGATCCCTCCAAATAATAGCATATCACCTCCACCAGATCCATCTCTTATCACTTTCACCGTTCTCAACTCTTGATGACAGAAAGTATTTCTCTCATCACACTCAGCCATAACACGAATTCTAATAGTCAGTTCATCTCTTCTAGCCAACTCCTGCAATATCTTCATATCTTCCATTCGCATACCAGCGTCACTCATAGCCGTAATACCTACTTTATTCAACTCATCCATTGCGGTTTTAAGCCAGCGTACTTTTTGAGATGCGTCTGGCTTGGGTGCGAGAGGATAGATGTAGTTATCCATTGCATTGTCGCAAAAGACACCAGGTCCAGGATTCGTAATGATTTCTCCACCCGGAGGTGATTCCGGTAGAGGATCCGGAAGAAGAGAGAGGACCTTTTCTGAAGTCCACACACAATGTATATCAACTCTATCGAGCATAATATACAAGTCTTTCAGCTCCGGATCTTCATCAAGTTGTTTCTAAAAATTTCATCAGCAGAATATTTTACCAGATAGAATAAAGAAAATATGAATTCATACCGCTGTCGGCATCACACCTCCAAAATGAGCTTGATCCCATCCCACCCCCCTAATCCACTTCTCCCTGCCCCCATAACCTTCTCCTTCGTGTCTTCCCAACCATTCTTTAATCCTGCTCTTCACATCATCCACACTTTCTGCCTCGTATAAGCTCACACTCTCGAGCATTTCTCCATACTGCAAAATATGCCCATGCGATTCAATAATCCCAGGCAACACATATCCATTCAACCAAACAATTTTTTCGCCCTCCTCTGCACTTGGTACTCTTTCAAGAATTTCCGTTATCGCATCGATTCTAACGCGGAAACATCTCGGATTAGGAGTCTTAGGAGAGAGAGTAGTGATGGTATATGGCTCGCGGACGCAGTAGAGGGTTGAAGAGGTCCATGTATCGTAGAGAGAATGTAAATTGGCGGTTATAAAGAGTATGAGATATCCTACGAAGAAGAAAGCGAGAGGATGCATTATATTCTATTTTTCTATTCTACTTAGCAGAACAGGAGACTGCTAGTGGGAGGGTGGAAGTAAGGGTGGTTTTTTTATCACCATACATGCATGCGTTTTAACTTTGAAAGAGATAAGGAATGTTTCATTCGACGTTGTGTGATGAAGGTATTATGTTGTACTACATTGAACTCGATTGGATTGGATTGGGCTGTAATAGTTTATTGCAGATCGTTGTTTTTCGCTCTTTCCTGTATGAATTGGGTGACGATATGGAGACAGATACAAACGTATGCGACTAAAGAGGAAGTTGCGGATTCAAAGGTGGGCGTGGCATGTGATTATCTTCTACCAGACGGCAAGAGGATAAATCATTTCTTGATTTCCAACCTCACAATAAGATTATAACAATCATTTCATCACTGCTCTGTTTTCCTTCCGTGGAGGAATGTTTTCGAAAAGACTGATGGCAGACTCAAAGTGAAGTTCACAGAGTCGAGTTTTGAACAGAAAACTCCCGGTGAGGCTTCCATTCCTGGTCAGTCCCGCGTCAAGAAAGAATTCTCTTTCCTCAAGTATCTATCTACACCAATTTGAAAGTTCAGTCACCAAAGAACCTCATACGAAATCTACGATATCTTTAATTATAATCTATGCAACGCCATAAAGTCATCGCCATGGCCAATGACTTTTATCTACAACGAACTACCCAAAAACGCCGAGCTAATATAATGCATAATTCCGCCCATAAATGGTAAATATTCACCGCTCATGCATCTCTCATCATTATAATCCTTCAATATTCCCATAAATCAGAATTTACGATCTCAAAAACGTCTTAAAGACTTGCGAATCTGTACAATCCGTCCAAGGATATCCGATTTCCCTCAAAAATCTCTCCAAATCCTTGACCTCATCATCCGGACACAGGATACCCGTCAGAATCTTTCCGATATCACTTCCAGCATTACGGTATTGGAAAAGACTTATGTTGAATCTCGGTCTCAAAGTAGTGAGGAATTTCTCAAGCGCACCTGGTCTTTCAGGGAAGTTGAACATGTAGAGTCGTTCGTTTGGTACTCCTGAACGTCCACCCACTAGGTAGCGAATATGGGATTTGGCAAGTTCGTCGCCGGAGAGATCAGTAGGTGACATGCCACTGGATGAGATGCGATTTAGGAGAGATTGAAGCTCTTCGTCTCTTTGTGATGCAGGAGAGGTGAGAGAAATACCAATGAGTACATTTGCTACTTCATCGGTAGCATATCGGTAAGAGAATTCGGTGACGGCATGTGGCATGACGGCTTTGATGAGTTCAGAAAAGGCGCCAGGAACTTCAGGAATGCTGACACTAAGAAGAGCTTCTTTGCGTTCTCCAAGAGCTGCACGCTCGGCAACGAATCTAAGACGGTCGAAGTTCATGTTTGCTCCAGAAGCAATAGCTACAAGATTTCGAGAAGTATCGGGAGATGGGTTGGCCGCAACATATTTCTTGAGTCCTGCTAATGCAAGAGCTCCAGCTGGTTCGACAATGGATCTTGTGTCTTCGAAAACGTCCTTGATAGCTGCGCATGTCTCGTCCGTAGTGACTTGAATAACATCATCAATGACTTCTTGACATATTCTGAATGTTTCCTCTCCGACATTCTTTACTGCCGCTCCGTCGGCGAACAATCCTACTTCCTTCAATGTCACTCTCTTCCCAGCTGCCAAAGATTGTACCATAGCATTCGCATCATAAGTCTCCACTCCAATGATTTTCACATGCGGAGCAATGCGCTTGACGTAAACACCAATCCCCGCAATCAACCCACCACCACCCACACAACAGAAAATAGCCTCCAACTTATGAATATTTGTTTGTCTGAGAAGTTCCATACCAATCGTACCTTGACCTGCAATAACATATGGATCATCAAACGGTGGAATATTGGTCAATCCGTGTAATTTCTCCAATCTTCCACACTCCTCCTTTGCAGCATCGAAATCCGGCCCATGCAAGACTACCGATCCTCCCAATCGCGTTACATTGAGATGTTTGATGCTGGGTGTTCCTTCGGGCATGACAATCGTAGCAGGCATTTTGAGTTTGCGCGCCGAATACGCAACGCCTTGTGCATGATTTCCCGCCGAACATGCAACTACACCTTTCCAACTAACTTTAGGATCTAAATGTGCCATTTTGTTATATGCGCCTCTCAATTTGAAGCTGAAAACAGGTTGCAGGTCTTCGCGTTTCAATAGAACATTGCATTCTAATCGATTGCTGAGGTTGACGGCTGGAGTGAGCGGGGTCTCAGTGACGACTTCATAAACTCGAGAAGTGAGGATTAATCGTAGATACTAATCAATTGATCAGTTGCAGCTCTTAGAATACAATTGAGCATACTCACATCAGGATATCCATTTGGCAGAATAAATTCCTGCGGAATAATGCTGCTAACTTTTGATTTTGTATTTTCTGATGGCGGTGATGGATTTGCTGAATATTCCGTCAAAGAAAAGGAAGTCAGACTCGGAGTTCGTGGGTGATTTGGAGTTCTCTCTCCATTTGTTCCTGTTCCGTTCTCCATAACTGAAAATTATGTATTGATTTCCAATTGAGTATATTTCTTTGGTGTTGTTGAGAATCGAGTCATAAAGTTTGATATTGTTTTATTTGCTGGATTCCCACCTTTCGATATCGGAGCTGATACTCTCCAATTATTATTTGCAGGGATGCTTTAAATTCCGATGATATCACGACCTAAGGTTGCATTGTGATTCGATGCATTTGGAGGGGCAAAGCTTTTGATAAAGCTTTGGAACATCAATAACTTCACAAATTCACCATCTATAAAATACTTTAGCATCGCGAAGAAATATTAATCAATAAACATGTCGAACAATACTCCATTGCCGTCGTCTTTCGATGGCAATACGTATGTGCCATTTTTATAGAAAGCTTTTTGTTCCACTCATTCATAGCTAATGGCCTGATAGTGATTTCTATGAAGAAAATCGCTGGCAGAAACTAACTCGCCGTCTAAAAGAAGAGCCTCTCATTCCCCTGGGTACATCATCTCTCTCCCTCCCGCTTCCTCTCAATGTTCTTACACTAATCAATTCTCCTTCTAGGTTGTATCCTCACCTCCCTCGCTCTCGTCGGCGCAACCCGCTCCATCCGAGCCGGCGACCACAACCGCACTCAACGCATGTTCCGCGCACGTATCTACGCGCAAGGCTTCACCCTCCTAGCTATGGTTGCCGGATCCATGTACTGGGATTCCGACCGTAAGAAGCGCAAGGAATTTGAGGGAGTATTGTCGGAGCAAAAAGCTAAAGAGAAGAATGAAGCTTGGATTAGAGAATTAGAGGCCAGAGATGAGGAGGAGAAGGAGATGAGGAGAGTGAGGGATGAAAGGAGAAGAAGGGCGGAGGGAAGACCAGCACCAAAGGCTGTGGTGACGGATGCGCCAGTGGAGGAAGGGGAGAAGACGAAGGGTGGAGTCATGGAACAGATGAGTGGTTTGGTGTGGGGAAAGAAATGAGAGATGTAGTAATTACGGACTAAAACGGATGTATATGGGAAGTATAGCATTGAGGTTTGGTGTTTGGTATGGTTATCGGATATGTATAACTTATGGGCTAGGGAAATGTACAAACTCCATTCATTTATCGAATTTATTTTAGCATTGGTCATGGGTCATTTATATAGTAAAAATGCAATGTTCTTCATATCCAAAGTAACTAGAATCCAGATCTATTATTTGAATGAAGTTACCCAAACTCGCAAGAACATATCCCTCCAAATGTTCAAATTTCCAAGCCATACATGCTTCAGATATCCCGATCCATTCCTACTCAATGCTTTCCAAAACTCCGAACTTAACCCATCAATTCATAGAACCACCACTCCTATTCCCTCCAATAAGCCCCGCCATTTCTAACAACGCCCTATCGGCTTCAATATCACCAGTTCCTAGATTGATCTTTCTCCTTGCCTCCGCTTCTCTTTCTTCCCAGGCCCACATCTCCTTTTGTTTCTGAGCTTCGGCATCGCCTCCACAACCCCAGACTTCTAAACTTTCGATTTCAAATCGGTCTTGAAAATCTGTGCGTCTGGTCTCACTGTTGTGGAATGCTCCTCCGCCAGATGAATAGTTGTGTGTAAAAACACCAAATTCAAAAGAAGAATCTAGATATAACGATACAGCGCCAAGATTCACATGAGTAGATAGTCCAGCCGTCTGTTTCGTTTTAGGGTGTGGGCATCCAAAGGATAAACATGGATGGGCTGATGGAGGTTTGGAGAATGCCACATAATCATTGTTAATTACCGAAGCGCGAAAGACCTCATGAACGGGTTCGAGCTGGAAAAGTAGTGTGTCGGTGTCTCCAAAACACTCTTTATGAGTTTGTCTCCAAGGTTGTGAGAGATAGACTCCAAAGACAACTCTGGATGATTTACCACTATTGGGAAATCGTTTAGGCGGCAATGTGTCTGCAAAATTCTTTTCCTGTCCACCGGTGGGAGAATCTTCAATTCTGTTTCCGGCGACCAAAAGGATAGTTGGTGCACGCCAATTGAATACTCTTGTCTCGAAAGAACCCATAGAGAATCCAGCATCGCCACCGGAATAGAGTAGTCGAAGACGTCGGAAGAGAGAATCCCCGGGAAGGAAGAAGGAAAGTTGCGACAAAACATTGAGATCCAGTATTTCACCTATTTGTGGAAGAAGAGGCTGATCTATTTCAGCATCCAAAGGTATTGGAGGCGGTGCTTCTGAAGGATCTTTCCGTTTTGTGAAATCAATGTTCTTGGAGAACAAGAAGTGTTCGAACAGAGCATTGAATCCATTAAATACAAAAGGCAATGAAATGGGTATCACAGTGTTGAATTGATGTATTTTAACACCAGGGAATTTTTCCACATTTACAAAAGCTGCAAGAATGTTGTCCGCTGTTCTTCGAAGACTTTCTAATTGTGATCTGGCGAGTCTTTCGGTGTGATGAGCTAAACTCTCTTGGATCCCTAACGGCGCTACCAATAGGAGTAGCATAATCAATTTTTTAAGATTATCGGAGGGAATCGTAGCTTGGGCTATGGGCGGATCTCCGTGACGAAATACTTCAATGACATCCAGTGACTCAAGTGCAGCTAAAGCAAGATCATCATCTTCCTCTTCATCGTCATCATTCACAGCTTCATCGATAGCGAATCCTGTTGCATGTTTTTTGACAGCATTCTCTCCTTCTGCTGGCGGAGACGTTGTATCCGCCTTATCTTCTTCATTTTCAATTCCCGCGCAAGATTCCCTTCTATCGTATACCGCCAGACTTCGAAATAGTAGTTTTGTCCGATCCCTATTGCCCTTCTTCAATACCCTCTGATACCGTTCCGTCATGATTACTACCACCATAATCATTTGTTCAAACCCCAAGACTGCTGGCGCGTCCTGACCGAATGGAAACGCACCAAGATAGGATACCATCTGGAATATAATTGGGGAAGCGCCTAGTATATCCGGAATCTCCAGGAATCGTGCGATGGTATCTTCCTTGAGATATGCGACTCCATCTTGATGATCTGCAAGACTCTTGAAAACATCCTGGAATGAGAACAATTCGAGAGGGGTAAAGCAACGTTTTGCGAATTTCCGAGCCTTAAATAGCAATTATTACAAGTTCTCCAAAGTGGTTGGAGATTCAAGAGGGGAGCTTCCATGAATCGCAAACTTACCAGTTCATGACTCAGCTGCTGTGTCGTAACATGTTTATCACTGGTACCAGACTGAGATTGTCCCATCTTTACTTCTGTTTCAGATACATCGCATTAATTTGTATTATAAGTTTATGATGAACAAAATAAGATGTTTACGAGGAGACAGTCAATGACGGAGTGCTTATATAATCCCTGTTCCCATTAGCGGCGCGGCGCAACGACCCTTCATTTCTGCGCGCCAAAATTTATTCGTTACATTCAAGTGCTCACCGGGAGCTTACCAAAGAGCATCATCATAAAAAACGCTTCTTGAGCTATTGCGATATCCTCCTGGCTCACTGTCATAACTCAAATGCCTTAGCTTCGTCTATTGTTTTTTGAGAATTGCTGTAACAGCTGCAATGCATGCTGGATAATAAGGTTATGGTCTCAAAATTACGTTACTAGATTGAGTCTTAGATGTTGAAAATAGTGATTCTTGGCTAAACTTCTCAAGGATGGCCTAATCTGGCTATCGCAGCTATCGCAGCTATCCAAGATAGCCAGGTCGATTGTTATATTTGCCTCCTAGCATTGTATCACGGAGCGATTGATACTTTGTCAATACTAGAACAATTTTTCTTCATACGCGATGTTTTTGTATCTGCAATTGCTCTGGCCCCGATGACCTGCTGCTTCCGAAAGCTAATGAGGGGCACGTTCTAACTGGCAGGAAATTTATTGTCTAATTTGTCTTAGATCAAGTGCAATCCAGTTGAGTTTCCGGGTACCAAATTGGCGACAACAGTTGTTGTGTATATCGTCGAGAAGGTTTGATTCGACCATTGCTGATTGTCGATTGCTTGCTAACAAAAGGTTCTCGATCGCCATCAATCACAAATTTATTGACCACATCCCCTCCACTAATATAGCTTTATTCTTCTAACTCTTTCGAGTGCCAGGCTAATCGCAGTAGCATAGCTGAGTTGTCGTTAACAACGAATGGAATGAGGCGTCTGCAAGATTTCGGTTGGCATTCCTTGGTGTCCAGCTGAACTTAAGATGAGTTTCAACGAAAACCTCAAATCGAAGATGCAATCAGGTCTTTGTCCTATTGTCCCAATTGTTTTTACATTGATATCTTCTTGAAAGGATGGCGTCTTATCATTACAATCCTATAAATTCCCAGGAACTTCAAATTCGAGTGTTACATATTCTCCCAAAGAGTCACACGGATTTCACAAGGTCGGATAGGCTGCCCAAGCAACTTGATACAGGTAATTGGGAAGATGATCACAACAATGCGTATCGCAATTACTGACGCTACCACAGTTTCTTGCACTCTGCACGTAGTATCTTTAAGAGAAGCCCCAGACTATCATGCTTTGTCTTACTGCTGGGGGGAACCTGATCTTCCTCGGGCACAAATTTTACTCGACGAGACAGAAGTCGAAGTTACCATTAGTTTGGAACAGGCTTTGAAGGCATTTCGGCATGAGACAAAACCGACGGTTCTCTGGGCAGATGCAATATGTATCAACCAGAATGATCCGGAAGAGAAGGCAGAACAAATCAAACTGATGAGAGATATCTACAGTTGTGCCAGTATCGTGGATGTATTTCTAGGCGAAGGAACTCCTCGAACTGACGAGGCTATGGACGCGGCTCTGATTATAGGACAGGCTGCGTATGATGCAGGAATTTTTTCTGTTACAGTGGATAGTATGAGAGATTGTGAATTTTACATTCGAGAAGATCAAGAAGGATATGGATTTAATCGTCCAAAAATAGACGATCCGCTTGCTAATATAAAACGCTCGCTGTATCAACTTGCTATTGATATTGGCCTTGACTTCCCATTTCTCGGCTGGCATGAAATAGGGAGTCGAGATTATTGGAACCGACTTTGGATCATGCAGGAATTCTGCCTTGGCAAAGAGTTGATGATAACATGTGGTCAGAAGACTATACCATTTCATCCCTGGTTCGAAGCAGCTTGGATTTTCTTTGCCATGCAGTCTGCAATGATCATTCACACATACGGCCTCCAGAAAACAGCTCATGATCCCATCGTATCACCAATTCTTCAAGAGATTGCAAGATGTCTAAGTACTGCCCCTATAAGCCTGAACCGACTTCTGGGGACGCGAGAACATCACCGCAAAACCGGTGGATCTCCTCTTGTCAAACTGTTAGAGAGAGGTTGTATCCAGGCCTCCAAAGATTTAGTCAGAAAGGCAAGATATCCTCGAGATAGGATTTATGGATTGTTAGGAATGGCTTCCGATGCCCAATCTTTAAACATTCAACCCATATATACCAACATCGATTCGGATGAAGAGACAGTACAAATTTTCACATCTGTCTCTCGAAAACTGTTGGTACAGAACAACGGGGATTTGTTGGCATGGAATCAACAACCCAAAACTTTGGAAGGTCTTCCTAGTTGGGTTCCGGATTTCACCAACACACTGCTAGAACCATCTTGTGAGACTAAGAAAGCGGCTCTCTTCTCCGCTTCGGGTCAATCTGAACTTTCGGTTGTCCCTGCATCGGAAGATAAAGATCCGAGGATCATTGAACTAAGAGGTGTTAGAGTCGATACTGTTATGGCGATTGGAAGTTTGTTTACTGTCGACAACAGACAGGGTATCATATCTCGTACTACCGACGAATACCTAGCAATCCACGCCAATATCATGCGGTACTTTGATGAAATAACACATTTCTGTGAGCAGGCTCAGGCTCTAAATGCGAAAGATGCTCTATCACCGCTATCGCTGGACGAAATGAAATGGTTCGGAGCCAATTGGCGCATTCCCTGCGCAGACCAGACCGACTCCTTCACGTTCCGCATGCGCGCTTCTCATACCTCTTTAATGGGCTATAACGATCTTCGACGTAGTATAGAACTCTATTCCGATAATGCGAGAAGTATTACGGACAATCATTTGAGCGAAGAAGAATTTGATGCAAATACTGAGGAACATATAAGATGTGTTCAGACAGCTGCGTATGCTTCGTACCAAAATGCAATGAGCTATCAGCAAAATAGAAGACCGTTCATATCAGAACAAGGATATGTAGGTCTTGTGCCTGGACAATCATTGCCTGGGGATGTTATAGTCATTGTCTTTGGAATGGTCCAACCTTTTGTGGTAAGGAGTGTTGGAGAAGATAGGTGGGAGTTAATTGGAGAAGCTTATGTTCATGGGATTATGGATGGAGAAATCATGAAGGGTGATCTCCAAACGGAGGACTTTGTGTTGACATGATCTGGAATTCTACCAAGGGCTTCCTTAAATGAGGTCGTTGTTGTTTGTTGTTGTTTATGCGTGCTGCGTTTACAAAGTTATGTACGGAGTATTGGATCATATGATTTCTGATCAAGTGGAGACCGTTTGTGATGTTTTCATACTGCAAGTGAGGAAACGATCCAGGATCTGATAGTGGGATCAAGGATAATACAAAAAATTAAGAAAACTCACATAGAGGAAAAGATCGTCTCCCTCCTGCCACCCATTTCCTTCATATTTGTCTCACACGAACTGATAAGCTTGTGGTGTTCCCAGCCAAGAATTAGCATCCCATCTTTACACGTTCTATTGACGCAATCTCGTCACATTGTTGCAGCGTCCCACCCTTACGTTATCCTTTTCAAGATACTCGTACTGTCAGAAAGTATGCAACTCCGACGCTAGATGCAAATACCACAAGATGGTAAACTACAAGAGGACTAACCTGGTTTTCATAGCGCCGGAGTTGCATACTTTCTGGCCGCACGAGTACGTATTTGCCATTTGATTGACGATCATATTTGGAGGATTCATTCGTCAATTGAACGATCTATAGACACCGCCCTTATGGTGCTCAATTTCCATGCGTGTTAAACTTGTTTCAATAACAACTCGATAGGGTTGATCTAACTTTGGATGCCCCTGAAGAAAGGAAGGCTATTAAAACATCGTAGAAATAGGTATAGCAGAGTTGCGAGGGGTGTTTAGTTGGTAAATGAACCCTTCTATATACGAAGCGGTGGCCACGGTAAACTTACAAGTCACCACTGAGCAGCGCAGGAAACTGGGGTTGAATTATGCGGGTAAGGGGCAAACTGTTGTTCCGACTCCACATCCCCACTCTCAACCCTCGGTGCTAATGAATTCCAGGGAGCCGGATCTCGCGGGTGTAACGGCCACTAGGGACATGGACACAAGACTCAATGGTTTGATAGTTTGAGACCCGCTGAAAGGGCTCGAGAGCTGGGGGTGTGCAGGGAGTGGAAATTGAACCGTGATTTCATTGTTGGCGAGGAGTCGAGGACGGCGGATTGTATGTACGAATATGCTCTGGTGAAACTGTGATGGGTCCACCTCGAAATTACAGTGGGTGGACTGGGAATGGAGGAGTACAGAGGTTGACGGCGTAAGTATTGTAAAACACACCAAAAAGCGACCAAGCTTTTCCCCATTTTTATCGTTTGAACCAATCATATCATCACACTGATTGAAAATTTATATAGCGAACTCCAGATAGTGAAAATATTGTAAATTTATTCTACCCCCTAACAAAATCACTCAAATTTATCGAAATTTATATTTTTCTTTTCAGAAATACTATTCTAAGCCTATCTAGAACTAATAGAAAGCTTTAAAAGTTTCAAAAGCTTCAAAATTGTAAAAGTTGAAAAAGAGTTGAAAATTTGAATAAAGGGATTCAAAATTCGAAATTTTGGAAAGGATAACTGAATATCTAATAAAATTAGTAAAAGCAGCATTGGAATTTCGTAAAACAGCAACTTTTATTAAAAATGGGGCTTATACGACTTACGCCGTCAACCTCCGTAAGGTAGTTTTCTAGTTGGAGTTAGCAAAACTCTTTGCCTGTTCATCTTTTTGATGCATCAGTCTAACTTGAAATCTGACTTCACTCGTCTCCGAATCTACTCTCCTCTCCTTCTTTGAACGATGTGAGAGAAGCAGGAATTTGAGAGTATGTATCTCTCAGGAATTTCTCATTAGCAATGCTCCCTCAGTTTACCACTCATCTCTCACTCTGTGCATCAGCGTATATATTTGTTGAAGAACTATGTTCTATCACATACGACCATAGACTGAAGAGAATTGGGCATCCCGTCCGCTCTGCCATACACAAGCTTCAGATCGGTGGATTAGTAGTTGGGTGGGTGACCACCAGCGAATCCCCACTGTTGTATGTCTTTTGTCCTTTTTGTTTCCACCTAGCCTCCTCGCAATTTACCACCCGCCCAAATCGGAGTCCGTCTCCTTTAGATCTCCAGCAAAGTATTTTCCAAATACCATACATACCTAGATAACAAATAGCATTTATTGAAACGAGACCCATCGATTCGAAACACTTATTTTAGTTTCTGAATCTACTGCAACTCTTCCTCTAAGAATTCGATAATCGAAACCCAAAATCCATCTTCATCCTCATATCCAATTAATAGTGCCTTTCCTTTTCCTGCCAAGCCCTTCCCTCCGTATTTAGTGTTCTTTAGTTCCCGAAACTATTCTTGAGAAGGTAGGGATGGGGATTTATGATCACCATGATTACCTGGTCCGTTCATATCCATACTTCGATTGTGTGTAGATCTTGGTGAGCTGAGCTGAGCTGGTATGAACTGAGCAGTATGCGAACCGTGCTACTTCAATTCAACCTATCGGATTGGGTTTCTTGCGAGAGTAGAATTTGAGAGATTTGATCATTGATGTGGCTGATTTGAATGTGTGAATGGATTGGATAGGTAGGTGAATGAATGAATGATTAGACGGACATCAGACAAATTATTCGATTGCTCGTTTAGGGAATTCTTGTATCGTCGCTTGGTCCATATATACATACATGCCCGGCATGGATACATCTGATAAACCATCCAAATATGTAACCATTAGACGCCACAACATCATTGTGAAAATCCCAAGAATACCCGCCAATACCGTAGTATATTTCAAGGCCCTCTAATAATCATTACCCATGCATGAAAATAATATCGATCGTAAACTATCCCTCAAATTGGCGGGCTTTAAAAGCCATGTACACTCGGAGCCCTTTCTCCCCCCCTCACATCTCTGCTCCCCCCACGCACACTCACGCCCTGCGGCACCCCCATCTCCTCGTCAACCTCCCCCTCTCTCCCGTAGCTAACATCAACCTCCACCGTCTCCTTGATCCCAAATCTCCATGCCTCTCTCAATATGCTCTCATCACTTCCATTATCCATCCCCGACGCATTTCTCTCACTATTCACTTGCGTGTTATAACTTGATTTTCCACCTCCTCGACTCCTTTCGTTCGCGGAGAACTCATCGCGACGCAATGAACTTAATGCATATCCACCCCCTGATTTGCTTCCGCTTTTGTTGGGATAGGGACCACTTCCTTGGTCGGAAGACTTTGTTTGGCCTCGGAGTCGCTTGTAGAGTGGTCGAAGAACTGGGATACAGGCACATACTATGGCGACAAGAAGTTCGCTGGAGCCCCAAAGAATGAGAGGTACTGTGTCATCTGTGGGGTGGTATGAATTTTGTTTCTTTGGCATCATGGTGATTTCTAGTGGAGGATGCATGAAAACTTACAAGTATAATCGGTTCGAGATGCCAGACCTCCTAGCTCAATGGCCCGAACAATACCACACATTCCCGCACTAAATAGAACTTCCATAAGCATGAAGTTCAAAAAGTTTTCCACAGCTCCTGATTCAGGAAAACTCACAATACACCCAACGTAAGACCGAAGGAAATGGTCAACCTCTCCTTCTTTTTGAGTTGAACAGGCGCCAGAAAGTACCATGGAAACAATGCCAGAGTAAAATCCATCATCGCTGTATAGCTTCCCGAGAAGATTGCATTCGCTGTGAAATTGAAGTTGACAGTGTGAGGGAGTGATGGATCAAAGACTGCCGCAATGGGCGAACTTTGGAAGAAGTCGAGAAGGGCGCAGGAGATACAGACAATAAATGTACTGACGATACAAACCCACAGGAAGACTTTATGCCAGGGAACAACGACGAGACGCAGGAGAAATACAGCTACGGCGGACTTGCTGGTGGCGATGGCAATGATATTGCATGTTTGACCAGCGATTTCCATCTTGTTCGACATGACGAATCTAGAACGCACGAGAATCAGTTCTTGTTCTTCCACACAGTTTAGTACAGTAACTGCATCAGGCCTGCATCAAGAAATGAATGAAGATATGGAGATCGAAACATTCAAACTAAGTTGAGCATAGGCGGTTTAATCTGTAAAGGATGAGATGACTCACTGAGCAGGCGTGATATCGGTAAAATGAGATCCCAATCCTTGGATGGCTGCCGCCGTACAGAAAGCGGTATATGCCACGAACAAGACCTATGATAATTGCTTCGTTAGCATTGAATGACAAAAGATAGGTTCGCAGTTAGCACTCACAAGACTGGCGACAGTAAGCCAATCATCATACCCCGTAGCTTGAACGATATAGTATCGAGTGTACATCCGCAGCCCTACAAAAACGGCTGCAGCGAATGTCTCAATCCACATCACCAAGATAATGATAGGACCTAGAGCTGACAAGTGACCCATTGTGCCAGCGGGCTGGTACGCCCTAGACGTAATGTATATCTGCCTTTGGAGTTTTCTCACTATAACTGTACCGTCCGATACTATTGATGTAATAAATTCAGTTACTCTTGGTATAGATAATTCTTGCTGTGTCGGTATTTGTCAACAAAGTTTTGCTAATAAGATACAAAATGTTGTGAAGAATGGGGTCTGCATCTGAAATATGGACTTTTCCCTTTATTTCATCAAGTAATATAAGGATTAAAAAAGTAATTCTCTGCATAGGGAGCAAAAGTCTGGGATCCAGAGAGGATCTTCATGACGAATACAAATTCGGAACTTACTTATTCGCACAGTGTCTGTATGTTGACCAGAGTTTTAACCTAGGGGCCCGAAAATGGAAAGTTAAATTTTATGAATGTTGATGAGCGGCACTTCTTGGCTGGTTCCTTTTTTGAGGCAACTCGTGCTGCATGTTTTCTTCTTTGCTTGCAAGTAAATACCATGAAGAATCCAACGGGAAATCTCATCCCTGGTGGCGGATAGCATTACATGAAGTAGAGCTGAGTCGATCCCAAGATGTGAGCCTATCGCGGGTACCCTAAAAAAAAGTTCCAACAATAGGGATAGGAACTTCTGTAGTAGTCGATGGGGCTAGTTGCATGTGAAGAGATGCTACTGGAATGGTTTTCAGTGGAGCCGTGTCAGAATTGGATCAGGGACTGATATGCTATATACGTATGTGAAGTTGAAATGTGGAGACTAACCACTGATCAAAAACCTTTGGATATTAAGGATTGTGAATGAACTGCTTACTGCAATTATATTACTTAATAAAAGTCGGTTGTCCTTTGAAAGTTCCGAACTTTCCCACACATCTGTTGATACTAAGAAGCCTTAGTTAAACTTGCGGATAAATAATGAGACCCTGAAAGAAAGGTCCATATGGTGTGCATTCAAGTAAATTGTGACAATCCAACAACTTATTTCGCACCGGCATTGCTTCTGGGGTGTTTTCCTGTGGAAAAGCTCTAGCTGGACAAGTTAACCGCCACATTAAACTCTCAAAACCCGAAACTCTTGAAAAGCAACAGTATTATTTCGAAATTGAATAACAATATGAAATGTTGATCAGGATCTTAGAGAGTTTAGAATAGCTATACTCGTACACTGTAATCATTTCATTATTGTGACTCAACTCATGATTAAGAACATTGATAGTCCAATCTAGTGAAAATTATTGAAAATTAAGTGATTGACACTTTTTCCGTCCAGCTGGGGAAAAACTACTTTTTCTTTCAAATGACCTTGATATCGACATGGAAAAATGCCATCAGTCATTATTGCTAAGGTCAAGAATGCAGAGTTCTGCAGCTTCCGAGGATCCCTTGATAGGTTGCAAGGAAAGTTGCAAGGGCCAGGGTATCCGGCCCGCAATTGGAATACGGAATCTCTTCATCGTTCCGAGAGTGAAACGGTTCCTGACTCTCCATCTTCATGGCACGATTAATGCATGTCGATTCGGCTTACATAGGAAGCAGAATGCCAGAGATGTGCACCATTCGAGAGAAGTAAAATGGAGACTTCCAATTCCATATCCATTATAAAATTACGACAAGGAAGAGGAAAGGAAAGCCATGCACTAAATTGGCAAGTTCCCACTTGGTACCTCATCCCGCAGAGCACATAACTCCACAGATATATGAGAACGGGCATAGGACCCATATATAATATAAACGAGCTGTCATTAGCACTCCACAATGCGTTGAGCTATTGTGGACCGAGGCTTGTTTACTTCCAAACGAGGGGAGAGTAACGTGGAACCTTTGTAGTGTAGTATCACCATGCTAGTCGTGCATGTCATCGCGAAGTTTAAACACTGTTCAACAACTGGTGTTACATAAACCCCTCCTTGTCACATTCGCGATATGGCTCATCCTTCGAACTCCTGTAGCAATGTCTTCAATTGACGGTCTGGGGTCAGCGCCTGTTCTTGGAGTCTCTTCCATATGTTTCAGAGAATAACCCCACTACCGCGTGATTGTCATCACCGCAAATTGAGGGTTGCTCCCCGTGTGACCCACTGGAAAGGTAACATTTGGCGGAAGACAACGCCCCTTCGATAGGAACTTACTCCGTCTAGTGGTTTGCAGACAGGCTCAGAGTAGATAACAAGCCCGGGAGGTTGAAAGCACTTTTGTGTTTCTCGAAGTATATAAATCTCTTGGGTGGCGTACCCGATCATCTGTTTCTTCTTGAATAGACCACCTCGTTTTTATTCAAGGCATATTTCTTAACATCTTAATCCGCATTCTTTTCTCGCAAATCAAAAGAGATGGCAGCCCCTCTTATTACCACTGGCACCCCTCTCGCCCTTCGTGTACCAAACGCAGCTACCACACCAGCAGCAAACGATCCTCTTGCCTTGCCACCAGGAACTACTTCAGAGAAGTTCGCAGAATTCATTTCTCATGCTGAACGAACAACTGGTGCTGAAAATGTCATCATTATCAAGAAGAAAGAAGAGCTCACAAAGGAACTCTACACTGACCCTTCCAAAGCGCACGATATGTACCACCTCTTCGACAAAGATTACTTCGTCGTATCCGCCACCATTGCACCCCGCAATGTCGAAGAAGTCCAAGCAATTGTTAGACTCTGCAATGAGTTCGAGATACCGCTTTGGCCATTCTCAATTGGCAGAAATGTAGGATATGGAGGAGCAGCTCCAAGAGTTCCTGGTAGCATTGGCTTGGATATGGGCAAAAATATGAACAAAGTGCTAGAAGTCAACTCTGAAGGGGCATATGCGCTATTAGAGCCAGGTGTGACATTCTTCGGTCTATACGACTACTTGAAGGAGAAGAAACTAGACGATCAACTCTGGATTGACACACCGGATTTGGGTGGTGGTTCTGTCGTTGGAAACACTATTGAGCGTGGTGTAGGATATACTCCATACGGAGGTTTGTGATATCTTGCATCTGAGAATGGGACACTTGCTGATACTTCAAGCAGATCACTTCATGATGCATTGCGGTCTCGAGGTTGTGCTTCCAACCGGAGAGCTTATCAGGACAGGCATGGGTGCTTTACCCGATCCAACGCAACCAACAGTTGAGGGCGGAAGTTTAGATCAACAACCAGGAAACAAGTGTTGGCAGGTATGCTTAGTCTAGGGACGCAACTTAAAAATGTTTCAAACTCATCATATTCTAGTTGTTTCCTTATGGTTTTGGGCCATACAACGATGGTATCTTTTCACAAAGCAACCTTGGTATTGTGACGAAGATGGGCATTTGGGTAAGTAATATGAACACCTCCGTCCTTGCGCTACGACTCTATACTGACCCAGATAATCTTAGCTTATGCCAAATCCGGGAGGTTATCAACCTTATCTCATCACTTTTCCAAAGAATGCCGACTTGCCAAAGATCGTTGACATCATCCGTCCCCTTCGATTACAGATGGTCATTCAGAACGTTCCTTCAATCCGACATATTCTGCTCGACGCAGCAGTGATGGGAACCAAAAAATCATACTACGATGTTGATCGTCCTCTTAATGAAGAAGAATTAGATGCCATAGCCAAGAAACTCAACCTTGGACGCTGGAACTTCTATGGTGCTTTATACGGCCCCAAACCTGTACGCGATGTCCTCTGGCAAGTGGTTAAGGATGCTTTTGGAACCATTGAAGGTGCCAAATTCTTCCTTCCAGAAGATATCAAAGAGAAGTGTGTTCTTCACATTCGTGCAAAAACCCTACGAGGTATCCCAACGATTGATGAGATTTCCTGGGTAGACTGGCTTCCCAATGGTGCCCATCTTTTCTTCTCGCCTATCTCGAAGATCAGTGGTGAAGATGCAAGCAAGCAGTATGCTCTCACCCAAAAGATGACTCTAGAGGCCGGTTTTGATTTTTTCGGAACTTTCACCATCGGTATGCGCGAGATGCATCATATCGTATGCTTAGTATTTGACCGTGAAGATGAAGATCAAAAACGACGCGCCCACAAGCTTATCCGGGAGCTCATCCAAGTCTGTGCCGACAACGGATGGGGAGAATATAGAACTCATATTGCCTTGATGGATCAGATTGCAGAAACTTATGGTTGGAATGATAATGCGCAGATGAAGTTGAACGAGAAGATCAAGAACGCTCTTGACCCCAAGGGTATTTTAGCACCCGGAAAGAATGGTGTCTGGCCGGCATCATATGATCGTTCAGCCTGGAGATTAGATGCCAATTCCGAAAGAACAAGACCTTGATCAATCATAGGATCAGATAGACTATAATCATGTATATTTTATGAAAACAAAGGATAATTGAGAACATACATATATACATACCTCAAACGCTGTGCACATGCTAGAAGAAACATAAATAGTAGTGAAAATGTTTCAGGACATGGCCTATTATCACCAAATTTTTGATTGAGGTCAAAATCATGTAAAATGCCTAAATCTGTAGCTTTCTGATAAATTTTAATTGAAATGATTGTGATTGCGATTAACTTTGATCAAGTGATTTTGATATGATCCAGCAACATCACGTGATGTGTCCAGATTTACTGCTGGGCGGAAGGTTCCTTCCATTTACACATCGACAAAATTGAAAACTAATTCAAGTCATCTCAAACCCACCTCAAAATACAATGAGTGAAACGTATAATTCCCCAAGCATCAAATATATGCACCGAAGATATGTGAAATTTCGTCAAAGGAATGAGAACTGATTTTCGATTTCTTCCAGTGAACCACCCGTTGATAAACGTCCAAGTGTGGCTGAAATCCTCGCACATAAATCCTACCCAGATACAATATGGAGACTTACCCCAACGCAGAGTGGAAAGTTGCCGATTGGAGTTGGTAGAGGAGGTCCGTTCAAGATAGACTGGGAGGTTCATGGCAGTGGAGAGACGAAGGTTGTGGTAAGTGGACAATCTTGGATTTTGGTGTAACGTATATCACATGCAAGTGCATGGCGGACTGAAATGCGGAGAATGGGTAGCTCAAAGCTCAAGAGTATTGAGACTCGTACATGAATGTTATTCATGCTTCTGCTCATCCCTCTAGCTTATCGCCGGCACTGTTTGCATCTCCGCAAACTTTTGACCTTATAGACGAAACTTGGTCTCAATTAGGTCACGTGTTTCGTGCATCAACATGCTAATCTGGAGTTTTCATCCAGTGGATTATGGGCTTAGGTTCTAACAAGTCAACATGGCAAAGACAAACCCTGTACTTTGGTCATGAAAGAGGAGATAAATATTCCTCGTTAGTATTTGATAATCGAGGTATGGGCGGATCAGACACCCCCATCCTACGATATTCTACCTCGGAAATGGCCAAGGATTGTATCGAGCTACTCGACCATTTAGGTTGGACGAAGGACAGACAACTTAACATCACTGGAGTTAGCATGGGTGGAATGATTGCACAAGAACTGGTGAGTCTCCAAATATCTTATCAATTCCATCATCCAAGACTCATTTGACATATAGGCATTGATGATACCAAACCGAATTGCTACTCTCAATTTACTTTCCACAGCACCTTACATCGAAAATACGACTAGCTTCTTCGAAAATTTGCGCACGAGAGTTATGATGTTTGTCCCCAAGCCACTTGATCGATCTGTTTTGGATGCATCGTTGTCGTTATTTCCTGCGTCATGGCTATCATTACCAGATACTAGTCCGTTATTACTCTCTTTACCCTTGTGATGCACTCCGTATCCGCCATTTTATTTTATTTTATTTTATTGCCACGTCTCTACTTCCTCTGCTCCAAAGACCTAACATCAAAATTAGCCCATCTGCCTTCGGAATCAACCCCCTTGGTTGAATCACCACCAGGTCATCCTTTCCCCTATGCACACTTCTCTACCAATTACGAGCGTTTTGCTGCTGCTGAATTAACCAAACGACTCGATCCTAAAGCTTTCAAAACGTACGGGTTTCTGCTCCAGGCTATTGCTGCTGGTTGGCACCACAAGAGCCCTGCGCAATTGAAAGAACTAGGGGACAAAGTGGGAAGAGACAGAATCGCAGTCATGCAGTAAGTATTTTAACTAATTGATGAGTTGATACATTCGACGTTCTGATGACCGAATAAAGACTAACATCCCACACAGTGGCACACTTGACCGACTTATATCATTTCCTCATGGCGAGAAACTGATGGCATTTCTTCAACCAGGTAGAGCGGAAATCCGAGAAGGTGTTGGGCATGCAATTCCTATCCAGGAAGAAGATTGGTTTCACGAGAAGATGGTGGCATTTTTTGAGGAATTTAATTGAGATAAAGAGGAATATAGATTCAAACACATCTAAAGTACACCATGTTGTCAATAAATAGATACCTTCATCATAGATCCGCATCTTGACCATCACTACATCTACCCCTAACCATGACTCTTGATGAGTCTTCCCTATCAAAAAGGTGCTTGTCTGAGTGTTCATTTTCACTTACAGGGCAGGATACCTGGGCTGGAGAGTTGACCTAGCATCTCTATCTATTAATCTATCTATTAACAATGAACAACGCCGTACGAATCGCCCTTACAGTCTTCACCGGATCAGTAATGCTTTCAAAAGAAAGACGGACAACCAAAGAGATATCTTGAGACAGACTGACATCTCGAAAAGGTTCTCGGGTGGCTGTGCTACATATAGATCGACAAAACATCTAACAACTTGGGCGACACCAGCCACATCTGCGGAAGTGATATATGGATATCAAGATTTCTAATTCAAAACTTTGCATCTCCTTCAATTCAAAACCAAACCATGTACCAATCAAAGAAAAAAGATACAAGTGCCATCGAATTGTTAGCAACCTTTTACTTCATTTTGCACAATCATCACTGAAATGTTGATGTTCCACCTGATCTCTCCATGTTCTGCACACACTTCTTCATTGATATGGATACCTAGGTACTGAGATGCAAGACCTATTGAAAGATGATTGCACGACCTATTCAACGATTGTCAGATCGCAATTGGCATTTAACCTTCCTTTGAGGACGAAAGGAGTAGGGTAAAGTTAGCCGCATGTACCGCCCATTCATGGAAACAAGATCCGGTTGCGATGATAATTGGATGAAGATATAACGTTCCCGTTTCCCTTGGATTCTACTGAACTGCAACCGACCCACCGAACAAGCAAAGTTAGCAAGTTTTTTGACATTTTTAAGTCCCGATAACTTTTCGGATTGGTTGATACGCATAGCATATTGTCGGAAATGTATCCATTCTTTCTCTGCTTCGTCTGATGTTTCCCGAAGAACGAAACCTTGGGAGAATTTCTTGTTCTTGATATACGATTTTGTGTCTAGTCAAACTCTATCACGTTCGTATCCACTGCGTAAGGTTACAAAGGAATTTTGTATTTCGTATGCTCTCTTCTCTTAGGAAAGGGCGTCAAAATTTCCCCAGAAAGCGAATCCACTAAAGAAAGAACACGACTTGGAGTGCGTAACTCAACCTCTTATTTATCGCCATCTACGACTTGCAAACAGTTTCTCGCTATGTTACTCCTGTAGGAATGTCGCCATTGTTTTATCAGAACCTTTCGTTGCGTTCCTTGTTTTGTGATCTTCAATCATACTTGCCCAAACAGAGTAACGAAACTACCCCACCATAACACAACAATAAAGTCTCGACTCTCCTTTCGACCAGAGCTGACTGCCCTGCCCTTCGATTGCTATACCTATCACTTTCGGCCTGGAAGTGAGGAAGGGCTTGGGATTAGGTGTTTGGCCAGAACTGTTGCCCGAGTAAGAGAGACATACAACTCAAGTAGGTGATAGTAAAACTTTGCAATGGAACATCTGCCGTCAATACTCAAAGGGCTCGGCATAACCTCCTCAGCAGATGGTGAATCAAAAGATTCAAAACAGTTTACTTCGGTAGCGGTGGACCCAATTTTAAGTCCTCTCGGGTCGCAAGATGATTTAAGCAGTATAGGAGTTCTCGAGTTACTCGAATCAGACGAAAGAGCGGTTTTTATACTTGACCTCGCGAATCCCGATGACACAACGCCGGTATATACGAATCCGCGATTGAAAGAATTACAAGTGCTAGGAAGCAAAGTTGGGGAATCTCTTGATTTGCGCGCGGCAACCAAGGATGAAAAGCACAGGGGATTTTTAGAATGGGCAGGAGGTGATTTCAGCGATGGAAAAATGCCTGTTACACTATATTGTGGAGTGAGATGGAGTGCGCAGACAATGAGAGATCGATGGAGGGTTATCGCTGGAGATGTAGGAGGAAGGATAGACGTTACCGGGGACAAACCTACCATTCAACGATCGCAAACTCTCTCGCCACAGAAAGCACGACGTATGTCAAAATCTGACGACGCATCTAGATCCTCACTCGAATCTCAATTAGAGGCATATCGGCTTCATCGGGAAGATACCATATCGATATTTCCACCAGCACAAGAACCAGTTACTTTGAAAGAGGTACTTGAAGTGGGAGATACTATACTTGGTCCGTTTGATATATTGGCGCCAGACACAATAGTAGAATTGTCGCCGCATGTACGATTCTTCCTCGATTTCGATTGGGCATCTACGGAGCTTGGCCCCATAGATTCTTGGCCGATTGAGCTACGAAGAATGTGCAATTTTCTCATGTCAGACCCAAGACCTGCGGCAATGTATTGGGGTCAATCCAGAGTTATGATGTACAATGAACCATATATATTAGTCACAGGACAGAAGCATCCAGGGATGATGGGGAAAACCTTCTCAGAGGCATGGGCTGAAGTTGAAGACGCATTTAGCGATTTATTCAACAAGGCGTATGAAACTGGTAAAGCTTCGACCATGGATGATGCAAGGTTCTTTATCGAAAGACATGGATACTTGGAGGAGACCTACTATTCATTATCGATTTTACCGTTCAGTTGCAACAGCTACGGTAGCCATCTTGCTTTGTAAGTTGGGATTTTAATTGTCCGTACGTTAGTTTGAGACAGGCACTAATTTGATGTGTAGTTACAATTCTGTATTTGACACTACTAGACAAGTAGTTGCAGATCGTAGAATGATATTTTTATTACGACTTGGGCAGTTCATTGCTTCATCTCGAGAACCCAAGGACTTTTGGCAGCAGCTTCTACGGGGGCTTGAACCAGATCATCCAGATTTACCGTTTGCTTTGCTGTACTCAGCCGGTAATGACGTTAACGAGACCCTTTCGGAATCTTCGGCTTTAAGCCACAGCTCCAACTGGGTACTGGAAGGCTCTGTTAGATTTCCTGGTGCAGGGAAGAATGTACCGAAACATATAAATTCTGAAAATCCCATGGAAGAATTTCTACCCAGTTTTAGCGACCTTGTCAAATCAGATTACCCTACGCTCTTACATCGAGAAGATGGCACTATTCCTTCATCTTTGACTACTGCTCTTCAGGGTACTCTTGCCTGGGATACAGTTGTTTTCTTACCAATTAGAGCTACCACAGAAAGCGTTCTCGGCTTTCTTATCATTGGACTCAATGCTCGACGAAAATACGATGATGACTATAGATTATTCATACAACTTCTCAGTCGACAACTCGCTACCTCAATGGCTGCGGCAGTACTTGTTGAAGATGAAATCCAACGTGGTCGAATGGCTGCCGAACATGCTTACCAAGATCGTAATCGACTCTCAAAGAAACTCGAAATTCAAGCTCATGAAGCCTCGGAGATTGAAAGTCGTTTTAGAAGAATGGCTGATCTAGCTCCTGTTGGGATGTTTCATATTGGCGTTGATGGCAAATTAGTTTATGCTAACGAACTTTATTATAACCTGACGGAGCATGACAGAGATACCAATACTAAGATGGGCTGGTACGAGATACTTATGAAGGAAGATTGGCCAATCATGGATGTGCAATGGAAAAAACTTATGGGTGGGGAACCTGTCTCCTTCGAAATCCGGCTACGAGCACTTTTCAAGGGGGCCGATAAAATCGGAGATGAAGAAATCGATGGTGCAATCTGGATAATAGCAGCTGCTTATCCTGAAAAGGCGCCGGATGGTACTGTCGTTGGAGTTTTGGGTTGCTTGACCGATATCAGTCGGCAGAAGTGGGCCGAAGATTTTCAGAAACGGAAAATGCTTGAAGCGATTGAGTTGAAGCGTCAACAGGAGAATTTTATTGACATGACATCACACGAAATGAGGAATCCATTATCAGCCATTATTCAATGTGCAGACATGATCGGAATTTCGGTCAAGGAATTTGATGGAGGAACTAATGATGTTATTCTTCCAAGAGAAGCGGTTCATGGATACGCAGACGCAGCTTCGACGATCATACTATGTGCTCAACATCAGAAAAGAATCATCGATGACATTCTCACGCTGAGCAAGTTGGATTCCGATTTATTATTCGTCACTCCTACCGAAGTACAGCCATTACCTATCATCAAAAATGCACTGAAGATATTTGATGGAGAATTGCAGAAGAGTGATGTCGCGCTTAGATTTCATGTATCACCTACATTCGAAGAACTCAATATTGACTGGATCAAATTGGATCCAAGTAGATTAGTCCAGGTCCTTATCAATCTTGTCACAAATGCGATTAAGTTCACACAAACTCAACCAAAACGGAATATTGCCATCACAGTGAGCGCAGCGCTCGAGCCTCCTAGCACACCAGGTCTTGTCTACCTTTCAAGAACTAATAGTCACAAAGACAACACGCCAGATGGTGAATGGGGAGATGGAGAGATTGTATATCTTCATATTGAAGTCCAAGATAGTGGCCGCGGTCTCGATGAAACGGAACGCAATCTTTTGTTTAAAAGATTTTCCCAGGCCTCACCACGAACACATGTTCAATATGGTGGATCCGGTCTCGGTCTCTTTATTTCTCGAGAACTTACAGAGCTTCAAGGTGGTCAGATAGGTGTCGCCTCAAAATCAGGGGTTGGAAGTACCTTTGCATTTTACATACAAACTCGTCGTTGTGATCCACCTGATGATAAAGATTCTTTTGTTCCTCAAATGGATGCTCAAGCGCAAAATAACATCATTACGAATAATTCTCTTGCTCGAGTTAAAGGACCTACTCGCCATCCTTTAAAAAGTCGTCGCTCTCAAAGTCCGGCTTCTTCAACACCAAAACATATTCTAATTGTAGAAGATAACATTGTCAATCAAAAAGTATATTTTCTCTCATACTTTTTGTTTCAGAACTTCAAGCTAATTATTCTTTAGGTCCTGAGTAAACAACTTCGTAGCGCAGGTTGTATTGTAAGCGTCGCAAACCATGGTCTAGAAGCCCTTGAATTTCTCGAAAAATCCACATTTTCAGCAACTCTACCAGAAGGCGTGTCAGGTGTTCCATGCAATATTTTATTAATGGATTTGGAAATGCCAATAATGGACGGTCTTACTTGTGTACGACAGATACGCAAATGGGAAAAGGAAGGAAAAGTTAGAGGGAGAGTACCGGTAATAGCTGTAACGGCTAATGCAAGGAGTGAGCAGATTGCTAGAGCGAAAGAGGCGGGTATGGATAGTGTTGTTACTAAACCTTTTAGGATAGGAGAGTTGGTACCAGAGATGGAGAGATGGTTGGTGAGGGGAGTAGTGTTGGATAGGTTGAAGGAAGGTGCAAGGGATGAGAGAGCTGGAGTAGAGAGGAGAGATAGTGCACCGATTTAGGGATGGGAAAGGGGAGAGGCAAATGATGCATAAAATGGGCGTTTGGATTCGCTAAATTGGATGGATAGAAACACTACCTAGGTATATAGAGATTTGGATGGGTTAGGTAGGTATGGTATGGTATGGTTTATTCACTGCGATATTATCACATATTTGCATGGGAGAGTCTATATGGTTAGGCGTCCTACGATGATTGTTTTAAGAAGGTCGGGATATAGGTAGGTAGCATACATAACATAGCATAGCGAGGGTGTTTAGCGATTTGGAATTGGAATTGGGAATTGGAACATGGAATTTGGAATTTGATATTTGTATGGTAGTTAGCATTTTGGCATTAGGAAGGAGTATACTGAATATTTCCTACTTGCCTTGGAAATTTTGATATTAAGGGGCTTGGTTAGTCATTAAGACCATTATACGATTTGATTTTTACTTCTATTGAATTGAGTTGAATCTAACTGAATTGATATCTTTCTTGTTATACGTATCTGTATCTGTATCAACTTATCTACCTATTAAGTACCAGCAGTGGTGTACCTCGTATTTAATGATTCATCCGTGAACTCAATAAATATACTCACTTCACTCACTCGTACGGAAATAATAATTCTGGCGGGATTTAAACTCATCAATCATCCACACCGGGGACCCAAGTGATCCAACCATCCATCCCATCCACTTGAGCCACACGCACGAGCCACTTAATTTTTTTGACCCAAAAAATAATTTCAACCCCACCGGATTCGCTCTTACCCCTCCAAAAAAAAAGGTTAGAAAGAAAAAATTGGAAGCACAAACAGTAAAAAACATCCGTTCACTCATCCATCCTCCTTTCCCTACCTACCTATCTACCTACCCAATCGTTCCCAATCGTATCTCCCCCTCCCCCCCCACCCAAAAAAAAATCAAAAAAAAAACATTTGATGAGAGTGGGATTCGAACCCACGCCTATTACTAGACCAGGAGATTGTAAACAATCGAATTTGTTAAGTGTTGGATACCTTAACCTGGCGCCTTAGACCAACTCGGCCATCTCACCGTGGTGTGTTGTACGGAATGTGTGTAAAGCGCTGGAAAATTGGGTTTATATTTGAAGGGTTGGGGTGGGGATGGGGGGGGTTAGATTTGGAGGGATGGGGGATGAGAGGGGATGGGGGATGAGAGGGGATGGGGGATGAGAGGGGATGGTGGATAGATAGTAGATAGTGAGTATAAAGAAAAAAGAAAAAAAAGAGGATTATCTATATTAGTTTAATATAATATCATTTACATATACTATATACTATTAAGAGTATAAATATTAAGAAATGAATTTTTTAGGAAAATATATATGTATATTATTTATTATTTATTATATATTCTAATACTCTATCTATAATCATTTATATTTTTTTTTTTTAGAATAATAAGACTGAGAATAATAAGAGTTAGAGGCTTAGAGGTTTAAAGGTATTTAGATTGAGTGAAAGTATTTGATAGGATTGTTTGAATTAGCTGAATTGAGTATATAATATATAGTTTAGATTTATAGAATATAGTTATTTGAATATAAGAGATAGAGTTCCTCGTAAAGTATGATTTATCTGAGTACAAGAACTACCGAAGGCACGTGAGTAGATCCGCAGGACCTACTTCGGACGACGACAACCCGCGCACAATTATAAATTGTAGAATTTTCATAGTTGAGAGGAATTAATGGAAAGTCTTTGTGCTACATTATACCTAGTTGATTCATTGCTAGTATCTACTCTAATACCATCTGTCTTCCCTCCTCCGGGTTTCCATCAACCTTCCCCCTTTCGGGTTTTTATCTGCCCTCCTCCTTTCAAATTCTTATTTGCCTTCTTAAATAAGCTTAGCTTATATTATACCTTCTGATTTTTTTACATTTATAATGAACTATATGAATAATTATTTGAAAGACGTTCCGAAATCTCAAAGTATATTTTATATTCAATCTATTTATCAATCTGAAAGTCTTATTCTCAAAATTTTGCAACACTTCAAGATTCATGTGCAGACCGTACATAGAATCAATCAGTCTTCGACCTTGATAATATAGAACCTGTCAATCTAGGTTGTCGTCTTCAAATTGCTTGCTTAGCTCTCGGGTTGCTCTAACGCCGCCCACAACGCGGCCACTAGTTGCTCACCCTTACATGCTTCCCGAGGTCTGCATAAATGTTCTCGTTGCTCTGATCTACCTCTATCTTTGGGTAAATAATCACGCCCCTAACTCGGAGGGTTTCTGCCTCCCCATAATGCCTTTTCCGAAGTATGAGGAAAGGTTTTTTGAAAAGTATTAAGTTAAGAGCGCTTTTGGGGGGAGGTAAATGTAAACCCCACTTTTCACTTGAAAATTCTTGGCACTTTCTTGATCGATTTTTTCTTAGTCAACAATTTCAAAAATCCCAAAAATCAAAGAAATCCGCCCTTTTGCCCTTTGGAAGAGGCTGGTGTTGTGTGCCAGCACGACGCACCCTGTCTGATACTGCTTTATGCACGGATCCTGACCTTACCAACAAGTTCACGAGATTTAGAGAGAATAGCACGAAGCAGCATGCGAGAGCATAGGTTTCATTGGGTGGTGGCCCTGATTATATTGGAGTTATTAGAGCTACGTTTGAACACCCTCTGCCGGAGGCTCTTCATAGATTTCAGATCCTAGTTGGACTCATGAGTCATTACCATTACTATCCTAAACATATAGCATGTGTTTGTTGTTCCTACAATTTCTCTTGCTCAGCAAGAAAAACGTCCTCCCTAAGCATAAATGTAACAGAATATTCCATTGATGGTGGAAGAAAGTTCTCCAATTGTCTTAGTTCCGCCATTGTATCCTAGGCCTAACGTCGTATCCAAGGTACCATTAGCCGACGGGGGTTCTACAACAGCAATTAGTCCCTATAATCAACCCACAAGTAGCGGGTCAGTCTTACCATTCTTGATAGTCAAAGTATCAGACACCTCCTTCGTTCTGACAGTCTGGTTCTGCGCAGCCCAAAGCGTCCACACGCGATCCACCTGAGCATGATGAAAGACGAAACTCGGGTCTTGAGCAGACACCCACAAATCATCCTGTAGACCACCCGTAGCAGTATGGCCATTGCTCTGGAGACCCGTGCTAGCTCCCATGTAGTTACTGAAGCTCTACAAATCTTCCGTCAACATGTTGGTTGTGACATTCTGGTAGCTGAGATCTCGTTGCAGAATGTAGTCACGGAAGTTGCGTGTCAGGCAGCGAGGGTTGTATGCGAAGCCGTCTGAGATGGGTGCACCGTGTGGACCGAGATGGGAGGAGAGGTTTACAAAGGGTCCGTCTGTGATACAGCCGCCGCCGGTCCCAGCTGCCCCAGAGACATTGACGATGACTGGGGTTGGGAGAATTATAAAATCCGTGTAGCCTTCAACGTAAGCCCCGCTAGAAGAGGTCAAAGTTATCAGTCAATAAAATTTTGCTTTTCATCGTGCTCAAGAGCTTTCAAGCAGGAACTTGACGTCGCGTAGAGATTGGGGCACTTACTTGCCACCAATAGAAGTGTCGGAACCATCAAAGAGAGGATGCGCGGCAATGGTGTCTGTAGAGGACCAATCCCAGTAAGGTTGAGTTCCGTTGTAGCCACACTCGTCCCGAAGAGCAGTCTCGTACGCCCAGGTGTAGTATCTGTGCCATGCCAGGAAGATGGACTATATCAAAATTAATTTTTGAAACGGATTTTCAAAGCGGAGAGACCTACAGTCTAGTGAATGTAGGCTGTCTGGTTGACATGCACAGCTCCAAAGTCGTCGTGGCGGCTTCGCACACCTGGGACAACAGACAGTGGTGTAATTGGAGGCAGTTTCGTCATGCACTGAACCGCTGCAATATACTCTTTCTTCTCTGTTGATGACAATGCCCCCCTTGAAGTTGTGAGCACATTTCATTAGGAGTACTATAGGTGGCCTACCATTCACGGCGAACAAGTACGTTCTCGGAGGTACAGGTCTCAGAAGGGTTGCCAACTCGAGATTGGAGTATTTCTAGCAAGTTTGCATTGGCGTTCTCAACGAGAGCGTCCAGAGTGGCATTGGTTGAAGCTTGAACCGTGGCGAAGAGGCCGAGAGCAACGGAGGAAAGAATGGTAGAAGGACGCATTATGAATCGATCACGATTAAGGATGATACTTCGAACAACAAATACTGAACAAGTGTGCTACTCAAAGAGAGACGTGAGAAATGCGAATGAGATTGTAACACAACATTGGGAGGAGGCACCTCATTTATGGGATTTGGTGATGCATAAGAGGGACTCAAATCTGAAAATTCGATTGAAGTTGTTCATGGGTTGAGAATGCCGACATTAGAATACTCCATAATGTCAGCAAATTTTTAGCGGTCTGAAGCATAACAAGATCCATTCTCAAGATAGCGCTACGGGGCGGCCCGCAGGGTATCTGTATATCATCCCTACGTGCTCGTAGATCTGACAGGCCGGAGACCATTCAACTGCCGAAGAAAACCCTATCTTCTTTCAGACTAAGATCAATATCTGGATTAATAATTATCAGATGCAAAAGGATAGGATTATCAGGAGTTCGGCAATCCTATAAGATTTGATTGACTGCTATTGGCAAATCACGGATATTCCTGATTAGCTTTAAAGATCCTGGTTTTTAGCTGACCAATTTTATGAATTAAGCTTCTCGGATGAGAAATAACCTTAAGCAACAGAAAATGAATTAAGCTTTTCGGATGAGAAGTACTCGTGCTGCCAGAAAGTATATGTCTCCGATGCTAGATGCACATGCCACACGATGGTAGACTACAAGAGGACTAACCTGATTTTCATAGCGCCGGAGTTGTATACTTTCTGCCTGTACAAGTATGTAACGTTAAATGATTAGCTAATACGCTAACCCCAAATTCTTTGAATTCTTACGATTTGACGAAGTTCTTTAAAAAAAGAGTCTAGGGTATCTGTAAGTCGGGTACCCTATTTTCTAACCACTCCTGTTTTGGGCTACTCTTCACTACCAAAAATCTCAAAAAATGACATTTTTAACTTTCTTATTTATGAATAGAATTTATTAAAAATTTGTATGTATATATATGATTCAGATTGTTTTAAATTTATTCAAAAAAAATTAGATTTTTATAATCTTTCTATATTGAAATCTAAAGCTTTAAAATACTGATTTTTTAATTTATATAAAAATTATATATAAATTTAAAACTTTAATGAAATCTTTAATAACTTTTATAAAATCTTAATAACTTTTTAATAATAATTATTAAATAAAACTATATATCTTTTTGAAAGTTTTGAGCTTAAATTTTATAAAAATTAAATTAAAAAAAAATATAGAGATATAATATATAGTAAGTTTAGAATAGTATAAATAATCTCTGTAATTTTGAGGGTATTTTTCTAAATATCTATTATAGAAAATTTTCTATTTTTTCTCAATCATTCAAAATAAATATATTATAAACTTATAGTAAAAAATCTTAGTTTATTTTTAGTAATTTTTATTATAAAGTTATTAAATATTTAATAAAAGATTTAAATTCATATATAATTCTTATATAAATTTAAAAATCGATCTTTTGAAGCTCTAGATTTCAATACAGAAAAATCCTAAAAATCTGAAATTTAAAATGTATCAAAAATAATCTGAATTATATATATATATGTCACGAGAGAATATGCCTATATAAACCCAATTAGCTTAATGCTATCGGTGATATCACTTTTAGCGTGATAATATAAATTTTAATAAATTCTATTTATAAATAAGAAAGTTAAAAATTACGTTTTTAATATAAAAAGATAGTTTAAAAGGAGAGTAATTAGAAAATAGAGTATTCTATTTATTCTTATAGGGCAACCCAACGACACATCAACGAGCTCATAACAACCATATCTACGGGTATCCCGAAATCATATTATACAATACATACCAGCGCGATCGCTGTAGCGCTCCGAGCTGCTTGGCTCGAGAATACTGTTGCAGCAGAATTAGAGAGGACCGGCAAGCCAGCCATTACCTATAAAGATAGCAAGCTCCCCGATTGATTTCGATAACCACTCCTTAACTATTATTCCGAAAAGAATACGGATTAACAACAAAAACACTAATCCTCTCTCAAGCTCACTCAAGAATAACCAGAACATTATTGAAACAATTATGAAAACAGTTATTTAGAAGAAAATCGATATATAATAGAAGTATACTACAGACAAGACTCTAATACTCACTAGCTTCAAGATAATCCTTATATAATTCACAATGCAATTTGTAGAACAGAATCTGAGTTAACTAATAAAAAAACTAATATACAAAGCATTAACAGCCATTACAAATAATACAAAAGAAACCTTCAACTCGAAGCTAGCAATAAAAAGCATAAAGCCAACTATACAAACATATACAGGGATACTTCAAATCCTCAAAACTATAACCACTATTCTTTTCAGCTCAATAATGAAAACAGAAGCTACAAACAAACCCAAACGGGTAATTAGTGGAGCATTAAGATTAGAATATATAAATAAAAAACTTTTCCTTCAATTCGATAAATAAATCAAAATGGAGTTGTTCTTATAAAGGATCAGATAGGTGTTAGTAAAGGTGGTTCTAGAGATTACTACTCTAAGGGCTAGAGCTATTACAGCAGTAATATCTACTTGAATTGGATAAACAATCATAGCTTCCCTAGAAGCCTGTATAATCCTTTTTGCGAATAAGCAACAGACTATAACAACTATTAAAGCTATAGATCTCGTGATTAGTAAGCTATGGTATATATATATAGCATTAGAGGTCCCGATAATTATTATCGATCTTTTGGGAATGCCCATAGAGATTGGGGAAAAACAAATGAGGGAAGAAATCTGATATCAAACAGAACTATGTTTAATACAGATAGCGAGATTCAAATTTGAAGTAGATGAGCAGAATCGAATTATTTGGATACTATTCTTTTAAAAGTAGTTATCTTATTATAATCTATTCAACGAGATTCGAATATTCCTAGCAAATAGAAGACAAGCTTTGGGAAGATATAACCTAGGGTATTAGTAATATTATAAAAACTGGAAATATAAAAAAGAAGTAATATATAGAAAGTATATATACCCACTATCTATTTATAAGCTAATTGAGAATTATAATTACTTAATACAATACACAGGATACTGCAGGCTCTTCCCAGCAGATTATAACAATTATCTTATTAAACCCCAGCAGGTAAACGGCAAGATAATATACCCAGATTGAAAATAGATTTAGATTATTTGATGAGTAGGGGAGATTAGTATTACTATTGTTTCAATACTAGTAGTAATAGTTCAAATACTGATAATAATGTAAAGAAAAAAAAGGAAATCTAGAATGAATACAGTCTCCTAATATAAAGATGGTAATAATTTGAAAAACGATATTAAAAGAGAATAAGTAAATAATATCTCGGGGAGCTTAACAAATAAAAAGCAAAATATATAAGATTAACATATCATCCATAATAGAGTAGTAAAGATTAATAAAAATCTCAATCTTGAAGTTCTGAGTAATCAAACTATGACTAGGGGATATAATATAATAATAGAAGATCTATATAAATAAATCAAAACTACTATCTATTACCTAAATAAATATACGGAAAAGCCTTATATTGTATATAACAATATTATAGTAAATATTTGAGAAAAAGATTAATGTAATATATATATAAAAGCCCTGGATATCCAATATATATATTCAAATATATAATGGATACTAATATCTATCCCCAATAACCTTCTAAGGGAAAGCGGGATATACAAGGAAAGGCAGGGATACCCACAAGTAATGATATATATTAAAACTGAAACTAAATTATAAGTACTATAATTAATAGAAAAGGAGTATAAAGATTATATATAACTTTCTATAAACGGAATTAAACTATTAAATTTATATAGAAAACCGAATATCTCAGGAGTCCTAGAGATAATTCTTGATCTAATATTAATTAGGAATATAATTATTAGAGGAGACTTTAATGCTTATTATACATTATTCAAATCAAATGTGAATATAGTGTATGGTAGTAATCGGCTTATGGAATAATTTAATGATAAAGATTCAAATTTATAAATATTCTGGGGCAAGCGATATACAAAGCAGGATATATAATCGATCTAGTCTTTTCCAATATTCTAGGAATATATACAAAAGTTAAAGCTGATATGCATTGCGGATCTGATTACAATATTCTCCTTACCATTATATAAAAAGCAAGCTCAGTATCGAGATCTTAATATATGTATTATATTAGGAAAAAAGATCTATTTCTATTTTAAAAAATAGTATCAGTTAATATAGTGGGAATCAAATGGGAGGTATAAATAGTAGTTATAAGTATAGCCCTGGATCGAGCTGTTGAAAATATACAGAAGGTATTACAATAAGCAATCAGAATAATAGGAAGACCGAATTGGAAGATAGGAAAATCGGCCTTCTGATAGATATCCGATTGTATGATTGCTCGAGATGTATATCTTTAGAGCTGTACAATTAATAGCAATTACTCTACAGAATATAGAGTATTCCTATTATGTATATAATAAGCCAAAAAAGGGTATTGGAGGAAATTCCTTAATAAAATAAAATCAGATTGAGATTTGTATAGAGTGATCGGATGGCATGATCTGAGCTCTATATACTATTCTCCATTGATTATAGTAGGCAAATACATTGTTATATTAAATAAAAAAAAGACCGAGCTACTATATTTGGAGATTCTATAGCACTTCAAAGCTACTAACAATCTCCCGGACTCTGGATATAATTAAAGTGGGGAAAAACTATTCTAAAGAAAGTCTATCTCTATAAAGGAAATGGAATGTAATATTATAAAGATCTCAAGTATATCCCTAAGGATAGATTAGATTACAGTGAGACTACTAAAGATTATCTGAATGGAAATAGGCTCAATTCTATATATCATTTTCAATAAGTATTTATAGCTCAATCACTTTCCTATAGTATAAAAGCAAGTAGAGGTAGTTATACTATCAAAAGTGGGGAAGATAGATTAAATATCCCCACGATTATAGTGGCCTATTGCTTTTCTCTTTTATATTGGAAAGGGCCTTAAAAGGATTATAGCAAGATATCTAGTATAAATAGCTTTAACACAAGAAATACTCAGTCCATAATACTACAATGCCCTTCCAAAACGATTGGCTATAGATTTAGTAGTGTTGTTTGTTTATGATACAGAAATAATACTCAATAAAGGTTATAAGATCATAATAATTATACTAAATATATAAGAAGCATTCAATACTCTACTTAAAAACAGATTCCTAAAACAAATAAGGGAATAGGGGTTCCTATAGAACCTAATCGCTCTAATCGACTCCTTCTTAACCCAAAGACAACTCAAAATTAGACTTAACAAAGCAATAACTGACTATAGTATAATGGAATACAATACCCCACAAGGCTCACCCCTCTCGCCAGTTCTGTACATACTTTATCTCACAAAGCTACTCCAGCAAAACCCTAAACTCCAATTCGGGTATACAGATGACATCTGTCTATACCGATTATCGATAAGCGTTCAACAAAACATTGCAATATTAGTAAGAAATGTGAAAAGCATATTCCGTTAGGAAGCTAGAAACAAAATAATCTTTATACCCAAAAAAATGGAAATAATCCATATAATATAATACAAGTATTTTATTAATCTGGTATACGAAATAAACTATGATTATATTATCTTTCCGATTGCACCAGGATCAGCTCTATGATAACTAGATATATAATTTGATCGCAAGTTTATATTCAAATAGTATATCGAAATGCAAATAGCCAAAAGCCGGAAATTGGTTTATTACATTCAAGAGCTAGCCTGGATTATAAACAGATCCTTAGCAATATCCTTACAGAAAGCAGTAATCATTTACTTATACCCAGTCCTATTCTATAGGATAGAGGTATGGTATGCAGAACAAACAAAAACCATTAAATAGCATTAAGATAGGATATTAGTAGTAATAAATGCTTGATTAGGAGAAGCGATTCTAGCTATCAATAAGATCCTATAAATAACAATCAGAAGAGTTCTTCTAGTCTGGTGAACAACCCCGAATATAATAATAATAAAGGACAGCACTCTTCTACTAGTAGAAGTAATATTAAAACAAATAAAATGGAGAGTAGCCTTCTGTGTTCAAACTATTAATTCAAAACACCTGTTTTATTACTGAGGGATAAAAGCCACCTACTCCTCTGGCAATAGGGAAGACCAATTGTAGCCAGCTAGAACAAAGGTTCAGGTAATCAGTTAGTGTTTTTCCCAAATCAAGGAGACGACTTTAGCAGGGTTTCATTATATATCAAAATATCAAACAAATCCCATTAGAGGTTTATGAAAGAGATAGCAACAGAGCAATTTCAGAAATGATGGAACAAGCGTATATACAATCAGATCACCATATTCTCTAATGGATCAGAATAGACCAATAAGGATGATAGACGAATAGGATATGGATATATTATATATAGAGAATAGACAATAATATACAAAGAAAACAATAGATTGCATTACAACTCTCATATATTCAATACAAAAGCGATCGGGGTATACCAAGGTTTTTCAAACAGCGATTAGAAATATCATTGGTATAAAACAAATGGAAATCTATATATACATCAATAGTATATCAATAATATAGAAAATGAAAAGCACAGCCTTTATTACATCACAATGAACTTTCTTCAAATACTATAAACTAATACAAATACACTTAATTCAAATCAATGATTACTAGATCATACAGAGATTGAAGAGAATGAATATGTAGATACACTTACTAACAAAAAAATAAGAAAATCAGTCTCAAAGCATACAAATCGATCTACAACAAGCAATATCCACTTTATAATAAAAACTACTATGGAATCGGCAGTACAAATATAATGGATTAAATAGATATTAACACTCTCCAAACAATACCAGAATAGGATTCAAAGAATACAAACAAATACCCTAAGAAACTAGAACTCTTATGAGTAATTCTTCATTACATACTAGCGATTTGCTTAGTATATAGCAATTTCGAAAATTATCACCAACAATTTAAATATAAAAAAGCAACAATCTATTACTTATACAAAGTATTCAAATCCCTTAAGTATATTGTGCATTACCATAAAGTCCTTGTGATCTATAAAACCTGGCTCCCAGATATCAAGCCAAATATTCACCCTGCAATCAAGCAGCTTAAGAACGACTACTGAAACAACTAATATATACACCAGCCAAATTCACTAAATTCATTATTATAACAGATTCTATAAAAGCATATACCCTAAAACACCATTAGAAGAATAGAAAGAAAGAAGGAAAGGGATCGATTGATCCAGGCAAATATAAGCAAGGAGTAGAAGGGGATAGATCTAGAAAAACTATGTGGAAGAAAATTGAAGCATATAGCATACCATATTGCAATAGAATGTATACAAAAGCTACCCTTACAGGATAAAGCAGTTTTCAAACAAATACTATATAGGAGATCGGAAAGCGCGCACGGAGGCGCTCAGAGGATCGGAGACAAAGGTGCAAGTGCACTAGCCATCGCTTGGGAGGCTACTGAGGGTATTGAGACCCCATCCCTAGGAAAGGGGGATCATGTAAACTAGAAGATCATCCCGCAGTTAGCCCAACCGTAATGCCCCCTGGGAGGCTCGCCTATACGGCCCGGTTGAAAATTACTAATAATAATAATAATAATAATTATAGGACAACCGTTCGGATACTAGCTATATTATAACAAATCATATTAAAGGAATCTTACAATACCATGATATTGTTAATATGCGGTCGTAAGCGATCTGTCACGTTGCCGAGCGTATTGGATCGCGATCCAATCGCTTTAACAATAATAACAATGACCATATTGATAACTAAAGTAAATAGAGATAACGATATATAGTCTATCTATAAAGCAATAACCAATCAATTTATAAGAAGAATGGAAAGCAACGAATAACTCTAAAGATTGTAAGCATAATCGATATATGTATTAAAACCCTGAACAAAATGAAATTGAGCTATACTAATATATTAAGGTTTGTATATATTAATGATATAATTAAGACTATAAGATAAGCCGGGTTTATACAGAAAATCTCTATATCAATTACAAAAGCAATCTCAAAGGGAATTGCTAAATCCTATACTAATATACTCAAGACTAAAGAAATATCTCAAATACCAAAGGGTGTTAAAACAAGTATGTTCAAAATAATGAAGACGATATAGAAGTGTGAACAATAAGAGCGAAATAGTTGCATAATCCTTATAAAGATAGAAAATAAGCAATAAATAATTGCCAATAATTCTTTCGAATTGTAATTAAAGATTATAAAAGCAGTTTCTAGATTAAGGCTTAAACTAATCCCCTTACTCTATTACAACAGGATGGAGTGGACTCTGGAATATAAGACGCTAGAGAAATACAAGAACCTCTTACAAAATGAAAATTATATATAATTAATCACCATATTTAATACAAATAATACTCAAGTTGCGGAGATCTGGTATAACTATATTATACCTCAAATCCCTTACAACATACTGGATATACTCACAACACTCCTAGACACAATTATCCGAAAAGAAATCAAGGTATAAACAGGAAAGGAATCAATATAATATAGAGTCTCTAAATACAGAGTGAATTTTTTTATAGAAAGAGCCAATTGAATTATTAATTTCAAGAAGATAATAAAACTATTCCGGCTATTTAATATCAGTAAATACTCAAAGCCCCTTGATAGATTGCAATGCCCTCAATCACAATAGCACTCCAATAGATGCTAGCTATACTGTAACCCGTATATATATTATCGCCCGGCTTATTGCTTTAGATATAGCGAACTGACTGCTAAATATACCGATGGAAAGATCTATAAGCAATACCAAAACGATACTCAATATACAGGATGCCTAGAACCCTTCCGATCTGTGTATAGCAACTGCCTTGTAATACTATGATTAGTCAATAGAAAACTGATTAGACTTATCTATTGATAAATGAAAGAAATCAGGATTGTTAGTTAAAGAGAGATTTAGAAAGTATATAAAGAAAAGGCACCTATTCCAATATCAGTCAAACAGCCTCAAGTGATTATCCCCAGACCCCCTGTATCGGGGGCCTGTATTACTACCTACGAGAACAAATAACAACTGATAAATCGATTATCCAAACAAGCCCGATCAGGAAAAAGCCCCTCCAACAATCCGATTTATACCCCAGGCTATAATCCTTTGCATTATACTAATAAAGGAGTAAACTACAATATAGCAGCTATAACTGAAAAAGCCTTCTTATCTCCCAACTCTGAAATAAATAAAAGGAGTAAATCAAACACTAACAAAATTACTACCATCTCTATATAAATCGTATAATCAATACAAACTCAATAAAGAAAAGAGAGTTTACAATCGTATAAGCAAATATAAAATGCGGATATTCCAATCATATTATTCTTTTATAGATTACTAGAAAAGCTGATATAGATATCATCTATATTCAAGAACCCCGATTATATAATAACTCAACAACCCAAAATCATACTGCATATAACTAATACTAGCCGATCGACATTTAGAGAGCAACTAATGATTCTAAGCATAGGCTACAAATAATCACCTATATACGAAAAAGAAGCAAATTAAAAATCAGATAAATAAGGCAAACCAGAAGCAGGAACCTACTTTGGATTAATGTTAATAGATACTCGATTCTCAATGTCTACCGCACCTTATTTGATCTGCTAATAATAGAATATATACTTGAATTAGAGATTGCTCTAGGGATTAGTATAATTATTGGAAATAACTTCAATACTAAGTATAATCTATAGGAACCCAAAATAGTAATTGTTAATCAAAATGATATGCTTGTATAATAAACTGCCGAATAGGGAATAGAGTATATTGGGACTCCTGATACCCCTATGTATACAAGGGGATATATTCTGAATCTAATCTTTCCAATCTGATTATTGTTATAATAATAATCGATAACAATCTGTACAACAGCTCCAATTATATTATTTAAGTTATTACCATCTTGAATAGAGAAATCTTTAAATATAAGCAAGTATATATTCGAATATACAATTCAGATCTACCCTGCCTAGCAGGTATAATAGCCAACCGCTTAGCGAACCTCCAGAATCCGGACCTCCGATTTATCTACAATATCAACAGATTGATTACTAGACTTATAAATATATTAAACGCCTCTATAATAACTATAAGACAAAAAGGCCGTAAATCCTATTAATTATTTCTATAATAGATCAATAAGTATAAGAAGATACACTGAATATATATACAAATCAGGAGAACTGGAATTACTAATAGAATAGTAATAGTTCAATAGAATTTACAAAGAATCGTACGAGCATTAAAACGAGTTTATTAAATTAAACACTTGAATAATATACAGAATAATTAGAAACTATATAAAATTATGAATTGACACAAACTAACCCCAGAAACAGACCTTAAGACTCCTTCTCTAATAATTGAAAACCAGGAGATCACTAATACTAGAAAAAAAGCCAAAGTACTCTTTACAACAATACTTAATCGCTTCAAAGTATTAGATAATCTATAATACAACCCTTTATAAGAATAGAGCTACTAAACAATCTTATTATAAAAAAGAATAATTATTACAAAGAAAATAGAAAAACATATAATAAGAGTCAGAAACATATTACCCAGAGTCGATTAGATAATTGTTCGCCTTCTTAAGGTATACTAGCCTAATACAAAGAATATAATATATGAGATTTTTATAACCTACCTCAGGCTCAATTACTACTCTAACAAATAGAAACTCACTGAAATAATTATATTATCCAAGATTAATAAGAAGGATAGAATATTCCCGAGATCGTAAAGGCCGATTACATTGATATTATATATTGGAAAAAAACTAAAAAGATATATCGCTAGTCAAATTATATAAATAATCATAAGATATAACATTATTAGCCCTTAACATTACAGAGCACTATCGAAAAGAGCCGGTATTGATCTTATAGCTGTCTTCACTCATAATACTAAACTTGCTTTAGCAGTTGGTAAAGTGATTATATTAATAATTTATTTATTTATTTATTTATTTATTTATATTAATTAACGTCTGTTTTGGATCTCCCTAAGGGTATTTAGATATGCTAAGATAAGGAACTATTTGAGCAGCGTAATCGTCGCAACCGAATTTAGCAATTTAACTTTAATGCCAGGGGCTATTCGCTTCTCTGCGGGTGCGATCCGCTTCTGTTTCCAGAAGGGAATGTCTAATCCGGGTTATTGTTGAAGCAGAACTTGGTTCCCAAATGGATAGACTTGTTGTAGACTTCGATCTTTATGGTAGAGGAGAAGAAGCGAGAATGGGTTGCTATTTATTTAGCCGAGCAGCAGGGCTTTTGTGTTATATATTGGGTTTGCGGTTTTTAGGGTGTAGTATATTCGAATAATCAATTGAGTGATGAGTTTATAAGGGATGAGCAGCAAGCTTTATTAAAAAGATTGTTGCTTTCTAAAAGTCCTTTAATAATTAGGACAGATCTGAGTATAGAACTCTGAGTCGGTGATCAGCTGAATAAACTTGTTAGATATGTGTAAGAATTTCTTGATATATATGATCGCCTGCTTATTAGATTACATTTCTATAAAGGCAAGGGGTTAATCTAAATACTTTAAATTATTTATAATACATTTAAAGAAGTGATATAGTTTCTTAGTATTGTTGTATAAGCAGTTCAGCTTATTGTTTTAATAACCAAATCGCTAATGGTAAGTGATGTAATCACTGTAATCTGTTTTTATAGCTATCAATCGATATAAAACTACTCTTGGTAGAGTTAGTTCCTTTAGCTCCTTTGTACTGTATCTAGAAAACCACTCTTTATAGCCAGCGGAGAGAAAAGAGTTCATCTCTTTCTATCAGGTAGATTCTGTGTATAGGCATTTCTAACGAACAATTGTTCGGATCCCACTAATTGTTAATAGCTTATCGATTGTTTGGTCTATAGGCCTAATTACATTTGTATTTGCTAAGCGATCTGCTTCCTTATTACCTTCAATCTCTATATATTCAGGTAATTACTTTATCCTAATATCGAGTTATTTCATTGCTTTGTAATATTTATGGAAGGCCTATTGTATTGTAGGTGGTGTGTTTTTGTGTATACCCTAAATAACCAATGTACTATCAATATATATCCAGATCCGGCTGTTCAAGGGATCTTCAAGTATAATGATTAGATGCTCCAATCCGTGCCATGCTTTTATTACTTCTGTATTGAATATATATAAGTCGCTTCGAATCTACTTAAATCCGGAGGCTATTTGAGTGCCATTATAATATATTGTATATCTGTAGTCAATACAATGTTTGCAATCAATAATTTGTTCTGATTTGTTAAAGAAGATCGTGTAGTCTTTGGGTAGGAATTGTTGTTATTACTTTTTGAAGGCTTGAGCTGTTTTTTTTTTAATTAATCTTTTTGTTGGATCCGTTCTATAGCCACTCGAAAAATGCAGACGGAGTAGCTTCGAGCATTACATCTCTGGAATGAAACAGCTAAGCCATTGGATTCTTGTAAGAGGCTCTCTTGCTGTGCCTGCTCCTTATCCGCGTTTTTGTATTACTAGCTTCAAACGATTTATTAGCAAATATTGATTGTCGATTGTTTTTAAACGAAATACAAATCGCAGCTTGGCATATTCTAGTGCAACTATTCTCGATAACAGGCCTGCTTTTTTGATAAAAGCTGTGATCGGTGTAGTCTTATATACTAGAATCGCTTTTCTTACAATAATATTGATCATTCTATTGATACAACAAAGATAATCTTTTATACCTATACTTATACTTGGATTGCTTTGGCCTAGGCTAGGCTTATGTTTACCAGTGTACCATACTTCCATACCGAATAGTGCTACTGGAAGAACGCAGGTGATCACTGCTTTTCTTAAAGAGGAAGCTGGCGGCCCATATATAGTGCAAGCAATCGATCTGATATGTAAGGCTACTTTTATAGCTTTCGCTATATGTGTTTTGATATGTTGTAAAAACGAAAGCCAGCGATCAAAGAAGATACCCAGCCATTTCAGAGTAGGCTAAGCGTTTCCACTTGTTGCAATCGGTACTGAAGTGATTATCAGATCTGGATTCATTATTAATGGTGGATTAGTGATATTATATTATCTAATAATATAAAGTAGTTCGAATTTCTCAGGAGCAAATAGGATTTTGTTCTTTTTACCCCATTTGATGATCTGCCGTATTTGTTGTTATAAGATCCTAGCATTTGTAGAGAAATGTTTGGAAAAGTGGTAGATCGTAATATCATTTGTATAGTCAAAACAGAATTTCGTATCTCAATTGAGGAGTTTAGCAAGATAGAGCATATAGAGTATAGGTGATAGTAGGGACCCCTAAGGGGTACTGCATACCACTAGATACTCCTCAGTTATAATGCCTTCGAGTCTCACTCTGACTTTTCTGTTTGTAAGGAATAAGTCTATCAGCTTGAGCAGCAAAGTTGGCCACCCTTGTTTGATTATTCGGCTTAAGAGTCAATGCTTCAAGAGAGTATCAAAAGCTCTCTGTACATTTATAGTAACAATCGAAACTACATTACCAGTTGCTAATACAAGCTCTGCATCGTGAGTGAAGGCAGCTGCTAGATCTGTCCCTGATCTTCTGAGGAGCGCTCCGCAGTGTTGTAAGCTGATTACTTTATATCTCAGAGCTGTCCAAGATATTTGGCTGGCTATATATCGTTCGAGACTCTTTCCGATACAGGAGATCAGAGCTATTGGTTGCCACGACCGCGGTGACATTTTGTCTTTTTTGTCTACCTTGGGAATTATTACTATCTCTACTAGCTTCCATTCTTCTGGGTAGTAGTTTAGAGCTAGGTATGATACAAATATCTCCCGGATCAGTGACTTGATGTTCGGCTAGTATACCTTAAGGAAACGTACAGTGGCTCGATCCACTCCTGGTGCAATATATGAGGTTCTTATGATGTGCTTTTCTACCTCTTCAGTCGAGATCATTCTTTTCCAGGGGAGGGTCCTCTTGTATATTTGATTACATAATAGATCATTTGGAAGATCATTGTTCACCTTGAATCGATTCAGAACCGCTATAAATAGAGCATCCGCTTTCTCTCTTGTATCACAAATCTCCCGCTTATCGATTATTAGGAAAGGGGATTTCATATTACTTTCAGGGGTCAACTTATACCATCCTATAATTCGATAGAGTTCTTTATCGTTCTTGACCCTATCTAAACATATAGCCCAATAGGATCTTTTAGCTTGTTACACTACTTTTTGTAAAAAGTGTATAGCATGAGTCTTTCTTTCTAAGTCCATTCCCCTCCGTACTTCTATATATACTCGATAAGCTTCTCTACACTCATCCGTCCATTATAGCAAGACTTTCCCTGCCTTTCGATCGATCTTGCCAACTATTCGGATCGATTTGTCTAGCGCTTTCGCCAGCTCATTAATATAGATCTCAATCTCGGTTGTGATCTGGATATCTACATTACTGAGGTAGGCTAGCTGATTGGCCATTAGTTCACCCAATCTTAGCAGATCCGTCTCCTTTATCTGGTAGTGATATTGATTCTACTTTGTTGTTCCGTAGTTTGCTAGATTGATAATCTAAGTAATATAATCAGATCTATAATAGAGTTCTTCCAGTATCTCTGTGTAAGCGAATAGTATATTGAAGAAGGTTAGGTTTAGTATATGCCTTCTTACATAAATGGGTATGCCTGAAGTACCTATAAACTCCATATCCTACTCATTTATCTATATTGCGAGCTGCGCCCCTTGATTGGCTATAATCACCCCTGGTTCTCACAGTTTATACTTTATATTAAAGTCCCCTCCTATAATTATATGCTCATTTGGGATTAAGTATGTAATATAATTAATAATATTCAAAATATACAGAGCTCTATAAACATTCAAGATCGAGTATCCATTAACTTGTATCCAGAATAGGTCTCTGTTTTCGAATCAATCTATTTACTTTACTTTCAAGTGCATACCTTTTTGTATATATATCATAACCCGAGGGCCTTGTTCGTTCTCCTCCAAGTCTCTCTGAAGGTTTCAGTTATCGATCGGCTGATATTGATTGTATGCATTGTGATTTTGTATAATTGAATTCCAGTATAGTCTTGGCTCCTGTAAACAGATCACATCCAGCTAAGCTTCAGCTGCTAGCTGTAATAATATAATATAATTCGTATATTCCCGGCCTACATTTACCTAAGCGATAGTGAGATCTTTGTTTCTCTAAATATACTCGTTGATTGTACTACTCATAGAAAGGATCTAGATACAATATCTACCATTATAGAGATCTCTACATCATTTATCTCCAAATCTATTGGAGTGAAGGCTTTTTCTGCTAAGGCTTCTATATTGAGATTCCACTAGCTTTGGCTACAAGCTAGATATATGTATAGCATGATTGATGTGATCAGCAGATTTGTATTAAGCTTGCACAGGTATTTGCTAAGATATTCATTCTTATATACTATAATCCTCGCTTCTAGAGTAACCAGGGTTTCTGTAATTGTTACTCTAGGAAGCAGAAGTGGTTTAGGGATGTAATCCGCTTTATCTGCATCTACTCTATACAACATCTCATAATCTTTTCTGCCAACAGCTCTGACTGCAGCCAGTTCCTTTGCGGTCAGAGCGATCCATCGTTTAGCATAGACCCTAGAAGCAGCTGGGCAGTTGGAATGGCCAGCGCAAAAGGGCCCATAACAATTAGCACATTGAACTACTCTAATACATTACTAATATACAAATACACCCTCATACTCAGTATTTAGTTTACCGCATATCAAATATCTTGAAGCTTTATTACAGATAAAGGGATTACAATACCCTAGGCAGCTAGTACTGTGAAATTGAATTTCCTGGGGTTTGTCTAGGAGAATCGAGTAGGAGCTGTTATTGAATAGTCGAAACCACGGTACTGCAATATTGAAGCCAATAATCCAGGTGGCTCTTTTAATAATCGGGTTGACCCTGCTACATGCCAATCTATAATTGATTGACTGCTTGCCGGTTTGAGCTATAATCTCCTCCTTGATAAGCTCAGTAGATATAAAAGCAGGAGTACTTTTGATATAATAGAAATCGTATAATACTTATAGAACTGCATATATAAACCATTTTTTTAATCTACACATACTTATTACATGAAGAGTTTTAAATACCCGCTCGACATTTTCTGTTTTTATAATCTCCTCCCAACTAGTATTAGAACTATACCTTAACATCCAGCCTATATTGTTCCTCTAAAGAAAGGGGATCTCTACTAATGTGATCCCAGCAACTGTCTCTTTTATTCTAAGTCTTAACAGAAATAGGCTAGTCTCTAAAAGCAGAGCTTCCCCACCAGCTATTATAAGGATTGTTTTCTCGATCCAATCATTCTCCCTTTTGAGTCTACATACTCCCAAGCGATTAGTATTTGTACTTCCATTAAAAGCAAAGCGCATTGTATTAATAGAGCCTATAATGGGGTTTGCTACCTCAGGCCTTATTTAAATTTTCAGTACATTAATATAGGTTTTCTGCGTATTGCTTTTTGACTGTAATTACTCCATTACAGGCTTTCTCCCTTAATCAAGGGTAATCTCCATTACTCCTAGCAGAGTAAAGATGATTGTGCTTTTAAATTTCGTAACGAGTTTGTATTGTTAGCCTTAGAATCTTTATACAAGCTTATCTACTAGCACCACGAATACTTCGATTACCTTCTATCTCTCCCCCTCTATCTTATCAATCCTTTCAAATTGTTTCTTAATTACATTAAGGGCAGAGCCTGTAGGCGATTTTATAATTGGTAAGGGCTGTATACCAGCCCCTGAAGTATTAGTAATTACTTAAAGGGGAAGCATCTTTTGGATTAAGAAACCGCTCGGTACGCCAGAGGTGCGTATCGCTATTGGCGTGATGGGAGCCTCCTGTGGTTACAAGGTTTGATAGGATTAAGCCTACCGGGGCAGGGGAAATAAATAAGGAGTATATGTGATAGTGATTATCTTGTTTGCTGGATTGTGATTATATTAATAATAATGGATATATAAAACGCTTATAATATATTCCTTAAAAAACAGTTCCTATATATATAAAGAAATAAAATTAGCCTATAATATTCTTACAATTTGTTAATTCATTTCTGACTGAGAGATATATGTGTATAAGGCTTGAGGGGATTATAATATAGGATTTCCTGGTTGTATATAGTATCCTCTAGAGATCGCTACTTTCCCCTATTTTGTATACCCTTTACCTTACTAAGCTTTTCAATCAAGATAGAGCATAGTATTTTGGATATACTAACAATATAGCTATATATTATATATCTAAAGACCTATCTATAAATATATATATATTCTATCAAACCATTCAATATATTTTATAATAGGAAGATTAGAATAAAATCTTTTTTGCTTTGGAAAAGTTTGAGCTACTTTATATATCAAGGAAATATGAAATTGCAAATCTGGTTATAAGGATAAGTCGGGATCTAGTTATTATGCCGATTCTTTTAGAGCTTATTAATGGAGCACAACTGATCTTATACTGGCTTGGCGTTTTTTTTGATCGATACCTAACATTCCTATAGTATGTCAAAATGTGCATTACGAAAGCTATGTATATTGTATCCCATATCCGATTAATAGCTTATACAGCCCACAGACCATTTACAGCCTACTTGCGAAAAGCAATTATTACCTATGTACTTCCTATTGTTCTCTTTGGCTTTAAAGTATAGTTCGATGGGCTATATAAACAATACTCAAATGCAGGTTATATTTCAATCGGCATTAGGATCAAGAAATATATTAATCTAATCAGCAAGACGATTTACAATGTAGTATAGGGAGCTTTACCCGTTTACAAAACGATCCTAATAACTATACTTTTTATAAAAGCTGGTTTTCCAATTGAAATTGTTGTACTAAAGCAAGCCAAACTGAGGTTTGCATTTCGACTTCAGATAATGGATATACAATACCTACTTATAAACCGATTAAAGCTATATATCAGAAAGAAAGGATAAGGTATAGATACTCTAAAAGATCCCAATACAAAACTACAAAGAATGGGATAGGCGATTTTTGCTATCAAGTGTCCCAGACTTTTATAACCTCATTTCTTTCTGAATATTATATCGATTCAATGAATAATATAGATAAAGAGAATATTGCAAAAGTATTCAAGAAATAATGGGATTTAATCTTTCAAGAAGATTACTCTATATTTTCAAATGGATCTGAATAATATAATAAACACAATCACCATATAAAATACAGCTTTACAATCTATTGCGACAAGCAATAGATCGATAGTGACTATAACCGTATACGCAAATAATCACATATTTTTGATATTAAGACAATCGGCGTGTAACGGGGATTAGAATGCCTTCTAAATATTATTAATCACCCCTACCAAGAACAAATATGATTATACATTAATAGCACCTCAATAATCTAGGGAATACAAAAAAGCGCCACTGCCTCCTCTCAATGAGTATACTACAAATGCTATCAAGCAATGTAACACTACAATATTGTAATCAAATAGTCCCCTAGGCATACTGAGATTAAAGACAACAAAACAGCCGATCGCCTTGCTAATCAGAATACAGCTGGGCTGCTTGACCCTAGCCCATCCTGCCTCCCTACAATCAATAGCTCCCGCTTTGTTCTATATGCTAAATGTCGGTATTCCAAAAATAGATAATGGAAGGAAAAAAGGGGCCTGATCTCCGAAACATACAATACATAAAAACCGATATATAATACTTCGAAGTCGGAAAGCCTCAAGCTCTTTTACGAGGTATTATACAGACTTATAGTAATGCGGATTGGATATAATGACTTTGCAGTCTATCATATCAGATTCAATTACAAAAATAGTACGAATACCTGTATATATAGGATTAAGAAAAGCTCACTATATTTCTTTCAATGTTCAATCAATAATCAGATACACAGCAACTAGTTGCTTGTACCAAATCGACTTTGATCTGAATAGGATGTAATAGTATATATCAATCATATCCTGTAAACACAATATAGCTTTATTGACCTTTTCGCTAGATTTAGATTCTATACTAGGATATGCTTAAACTACACGGAACTATGCGAATTCCAATCTGTTCTAATATCTTGAGGATGAGCTTTTCATTCTGATCAATCTAAAACCTGTACTAAACAGTTATAAGCGCTTCGAGCGCTCTCCCAATTGACAGCAATTGACCTAATCATCCGCTGATACCCGGATAGTATACAAAACAAGGCTCTCTAAAACAAAATCATAAACCCTTAGACAGAATAGTCGTAGGATCGTTATGAGTGGTATTGAGTGGAGAATACCAAAGGCAATAAGTCTCTATTTAGCTAATATTACACTATTATAAGCAGCCGGAACGCTAGCGGCCTGTAGACCCACTCCTTAGTATATCTAGAATACCCCTTGAGAGGTTAGATATTAGACGTTAATCACTATAAATAAATAAATAAAAATAGGGCAACCGTTCGCCTTCTCAAGGCGTGCTGGCCTAGCATCAAGAATGTGATACATAAGATCTTTGCAGCCTATCTTAAACTTAACTATTATCCCAACAAATGGAAACTCGCTAAAATAGTCATACTGCCCAAGGTTGATAAAAAAGACAGGTTGTCCCCAAGATCATAAAGACCGATTATATTGATATTATATATCGAAAAAGGATTAAAAAGATATATTGCTAATCAAATTATATGGACAGTTATAAAATACAATATTATCAGTTTTTAATATTGTAAAGCACTACTGAAAAAAGCTAGTATTGATTTTACAGCTGCCTTCACTTATAATACCAAACTTGTACTAGCAGTAGGCAAAGTAGTTATACTAATAATAATAGATATACAAGGTGTTTATAATATATTCCTTAAAAGACAGCTTCTACAATATATAAAAAAAACAGGACTAGCCTATAATACTCCTACGATTCGTTAACTCATTTTTGACTAAAAGATATATATATATAAGGCTTGAGAGGATTATAACAAAGGACTTTCCGATTGTATACGGTATCCTCCTGTTAAGGTACGGGTAAAGACTTATATTGTACCATAAGGGTAGAAGAGCTATGGAAGAGTGAAGCCCTATTTATAAAAATAGGGCATACTAATATATTATACCTGAAATATAAAGGCAACTACAGATTATATAGTTAGCACTATAACAGTATCCTTTGCTTAAAACGATCGATTTACAATCACAATATCAATTGATCTTTTAGAAAACAAAATAATATTAAAATACTCTAATTTCTATTATTGAATTAAAATAAACTTTTTTAGAAGTAATAATTAATTGTTAAAGATTTTTAGGTTTACTTTAGCCTCGATTTGGAAGTGCGCTTGGTGTAAGTACTAACAGGGGATCGGGAGTAGTAGATTTTTTGAAGTCTATCTAAACAGACGGTTTTGGCTTATCTGGATTTGCTAAGTGGAAAGCAATAATCGTATTTTCCTGGCTGCAAAAGTTTTTGGCAGATTGTCAAAATGCTGGGTAATATTTCCATTTGATTTGATAATGAAATTTATTCTTATTATAACAATCAAATAGTTTTATCGAATTCCTATTGCTCGGTTCCTTATTCGTTTTGTTATTTCTTTTAGGATACAGCTTGATTTCGATAGGATTCGGCTTCATTGATTGCTTTTTGACTAGCTAATCCAAATAAACAATGAAATAATCAGAATAATAAATTGTAAAATACTAGAAAGATCTTAAAACTAATAAAGAACTAGAATAGACAGACTTATTTATAAACTTTTAAATCTTATAAAACTATCCCATTTATGATCACCTTTCTTCATTGAACAATTGGTTTTCATATTCTTAATACTAACCCATACTTATTACCTTCTTTATATAAAGAAATATTAATACAAATCTTGTTAGTATAATCTTTATATCTCTGAATAGATTAAGCAATTAGGCTTTCAATTTTATTAGAATATATCAAATCAGTTTGCAATCTCATTAGCCTTTAGGAATTCGCATTTACATTAATATAATAGGTTTGAGGAAACAGATAAAGAAGACTTAATATCGAGGCATAAATGAAAACTGTAATTAGCAAAGAATAAGGAATACACCGATAATCTCTAAGATAGTATTATTAAGCGCAAACTCTGCGAATGGAAACCAATTATATTAGTCATCTTGGTGGAAGTTCATAAAAGCCTAAAGATATTATTCTATTATAATATTAATCCTTTCTATTTATCCATCGGACTCAGAATAGAACAAGGAGAATTGTTTCAAAGTAATCGATAGATACTCGAATAAGTACTTCCAGAATTCTAATATAAATTGTGAACCTTTATCGAATACTATATTATCAGATACATCATATAGGCAATAGACTTTTCGACAAACCGATCAGCAAGCTCCTCTGCGGATAGTCCTATAACCAAAATGAAATGATACATTTTTGTTAGGTGGCAAACAACTATAAACAATATATTAATATTTTTGCTATAGTATTCGCTAATTAGTAATAATATAATATAGTTAATAGAGATATCGGATCAAAGGCGGAATAATACTGGTAGAGGTTCTAGGAATCCGGATGTAGTAAGATGGGAGGCTTTGATTCAAAAGCAGAGTTGATAGGCTTGTATGTAAGTTTCGATTTCCCTTGATATATTGAGCTACCAGTATGTGCAGGAGACAAGATCAATAATTTAATTCAATCGGAATATCTTATCGGACTAATAAAATGCGTTCGGTATATAATCTAAATACAAAGTTTAGCGGAAAGGGGAACAAAGAGGCAATCGCAATAAAAAATTTTATTATTAATTAATCTACAATCTTGAAGAGCAATTCGAAAGTCTTTTCAAATCGATAACAGCTAATAGCGAGCAGTTGGGTTCTGAAATGTTTTATACTGATAATAACCAATTCGGATAATTTGTATACTTTATTGATAAGATTGTTAATTAGCTTCTTAGTATCGGGAATAATCATACCCATAGACACCACGGTGAGATCGATATTGTTATTTGTTTGTCAAATGAGGTCCTTGAATGCAACAATATCGAATACTTTTTTTCAGGAAAACTGTTTGTAAGCGATTCTTAATTCGATCGTTATTAGGATTAATGTATACAGAGCGATCTTCTGCTTTCCTACTCAGTATATCAGAGCGAACTGCTTTAAGACCCGATCTGTATATAATACGAAAATTGAAACCAATCAGGAATTCAATCCATTTAGCTTATCTTTGATTCAATATCTTTATCAATATAAAGTACTCTAGATTCTTATAATTAGTAATAATCTCGAACAGCTTTTGAGTTTTATATAGTTCAAATCTCTATTCTTCTAAGAACTTAATAATAATTAATAGTTTCTTATTATAGATCTTGTAATTGTATTCAACAGCATTATATTTTAAGGAGAAGTATATAACCAGGTATAATCAGCTCTTATTATTATACTAAGAGAATATTCCACTTACAATTCAATTGGAAGTATTTGTCTCAACAATTGTGCAGTAATAATAATCAAACATTACAAGGACTAAAGTGGAGATAAAGGCATACTTCAGGTTTTTAAAAGTATTCTCTTAATCAACAATCTAATTCCATATATTCTCTTTTTTCAATAAACAATTTAAAGATTTCGTGATTTTAGAAAAGTTACAAATAAAGTATCAGTAGAAGTTAGCGAACCCTAGAAAGTATTGGAGATTTTTTAGTTTAGTTAACGATTTCCATTTAAGGATAATCTTAACCTTATCAAGGTTCATCTCGATATTATCAGGAATAATAATCAGATCGAGGTACTTCATTCTCCTCGTTTTGAATTTGTATTTATCAATATCAATTTGTAATCCAGCATCAATAAATCTCTGAATAACTTCACGAACTTGTTTTCAATAATCTATAACATTTTCAGAATAGATCAAGATATCATCTAGATATACTATACAATTTTTATTCAGGAAATCAAAAAGAATATAATTGATATAATTCTAAAACAAGATAGGAGTATTACAAAAACCAAAAGGCATTACCAAAGATTCGAATAAACCGAAACGAGTTATAAAAGCAATCTTCCATTTGTAATCTTTTGTAATCCGTAGTTTATTAAATATAGCGATGATATTCAATTTGATATAAACTTTAGTATAGTATAAGATATCAAGAGTTTCTTTGATTAGTGATAATGAATAACAGTTCTTAATAGTAATATTGTTCAGTCTATAATAATCCTAACAAATTCGAATACCCCCTCCGGGCTTTACAGCTAGAAGAAATAGAGCAGCCGATCAGGAACGGGATTTGTGGATAAATCCTTTATTTAGATTATCATCAAGCTATTTATAAACGATTTGGAATTCAACTAAAGATATTAAATAACCTTTGTTATACAAAAACTCTTTATTTAGTATAATCTCAATCTTATAATCCCAAAAATATTATAATAGAAGCTTATCAATAAAGAAAAATAAAAACCTAGTAAACAGATTGCGAAACCAGAATAATAGCTTGCTCTGAATCTCTATTATAGATGGTACAGGTTGATCAGTCTTTTTCCATAAACTTCTTGATATCGTTTTCTATAATATTGTAATATAGTTAAATAGAATTGTTTATTATTATACAATATAACTCACAAACTCTATCTAATTCATTTCAAGTTATTTTTGTGATATAAGCTTCTTGATCTTTATAGAATTAAACAAAACTATTAACTATAAGGAACTTTATATTGTTTATTTTCTATCAAATATTTTGTAAGATATTAATCGGTTTCTTAAAGAGCTTTTATAGTAATAAGGGATTCAATAGGAATAAAACGTTTTGATTTTATAGCGGTCTTTTGTATATCCTAAAGCCTGTGATAATCCGCGTTAAAGCCGGTTTCAGGATCGGCCGGTTTAATATCATTTGATACGAATCTTTGTTTTTCTGTTAATTCGATGAATATAATAGTAATTTGAATTAAATGGTATTGGATCAGCAGAATCTATATTATAAGGTTTCTATCAATATTCTTTTTTATAACTAGAGTCGGAGGATCGTATTCCAAAAGTATTAATTGGTTTTGGAATGAAAAAGGAGGAAGTCTGGAGACTTTTGTTAATAACTTTTTCAGTAAAGATATAATATAGGGTTGAAATAGATTTCTTCAAAGTAACTTCAAAATAGACTTTCTAATAAGTATATATAATATTAGATTGAGTATTGTATCTGTTGGGATTAGTATATTATTATAATCAGAAACAATAGTTATAGTAGAATTAATTAGATAGTAATATCTAGAGTAATATATGAATATAAACTTAAAAGTTATTGTTGCTCAATTAATAATAGGGTTATAACACTGAAGCTATAAAAGATCAAGGATTATAAGATCTGTATTGAAAAGATTAATAATATAGAATAAGCTAATTTCTTTATAATTGTTAATCCGTAGATCTAACAATATATATTGAAATAGAATATCAGAAGTCCTTCTATTTATAAATAATAGGTTGTGGGTAGTAGAAAGGGGATATATAGGGATACTAAATTTGAATATAAGGATTCTATCTATAAACCTATATCCTATAGTTCTATTATTTATTAAATCAATAAATAGAATAATTATATTAAATATAAGGAAAATTTTCATTGAGATTTTAAGAGATTTGCTATTTATTGTTTTAAAATATAAAGGATCTCTAGATATAATCAATCTCTTAATTCACAAAGACAAACTTTCTATAAAGAATCTCGATTCGCGATTATAAATTGAGATTAGTCTTTTAATATATTTAACTGGGAAATTGAATTTCCATTATTATTCGAATATATAGAGTCTTCAACAAATCTGCCCAGATTTTTGCTACCAATAGGGACTAGAGAGGTATATCGAAATAATACCGCGGCAATCAGGAAACAATTAGCAGACAGAAATGTATTCTGGTAAGTAGAGCTATAAGCATTACAATAAGATTCGGGATTATAATAATAATTAGTAATAGAAAAATAATGGATATTTAGAGCATATTGGTTTATAGTAAAGGGACAATCGAGATATTATATAGTTCCTGAATTGGTATTATATTTTATATTATTATATCACTTTTCTTTACAATTGAATTTGATATAACCAGGCTTTTTACAATAAAGATAGAGATTAAGATCTAGATATTATTCTCTATTATAATATAATAAGGGTTGCTAGCCTTAGTAAATAGCATTCAGTTATATAGAATCTCTAAAGGAATCAAGTATAGATATTATAGTAATAATAATAAGCTTCTTTTCATTAGGTTTTTTCTGATTACTGAAATTAGTACCTTGGTTTTTGTATTGATTATCAAAATAAATCTTTTCCTCTAAATCATTATAGATATCTTACTACTAGACTATTCACATATCGATATCAACAATAGAAGGTTTATTAAAACAATTAACTAAAGTATCGATTAATTCTTATAAAACTTTGAGTTTAAGATTAGCAACTTATTATTCGGCAGTCTTCTTGTATTTGATAGCAAACTGCTTAAATTTAATAATAAAATTACTAAATAGAGTCTTTTTCATTTTATATTTATCGTAATCTATAAAAACTTTGTATAAGAGATCTAGAGTCTGGTATTACTTGTTTAATTTATACTAAATACTTACTACAGTATATTATCCTATCGTAGGTCATGAGCTAGTATATGAGTATATAGTATATAAGAGGGAATAGACTAATATTAGTCTATTATGGGAAGCTGGCTCGTATTAACAACTAAATAGCTATGAAACACGTGATTTTCATGAAACAGTATATGATATTCTTATTTTTTTTTTCTATATTCGAGGGGAAAAGGCCTTATTTTATGCTTTTTCCTACTAATCTAGCTTTCCACTTTCGTTTATTTCTCGTAGATCTCTTCCTAATCCGGCCATTCCATCAAATAAAGCTTTTCTTTCTTATTCCTTATTCGATTTCGCTAGTACTATGTCGATCTTACTACGAATGGATTGAAAGAACTAATAAAGAGCTAATAAAGAATTGATTTTCAGGCCGTTCTAGGCTAAGAGCTCTCTTAAGCGACGATCATGTGATTTGATCATGTGATCTTGTGATTCGCTCTTAGTATTTATTTATTTATTTATTTATAGTGATTAACGTCTTGTGGGGGACCTCCCTAGGGGTATGAAAGACGTGGCTAGATCTAGAGTTACAAATACAGAAAGGTGCTGATGTGTACGTTAGTAAAACCTTATAGAGTAAATCCAGTTCCTTTTATATATCCTAAACAAGTTAGTATAATAATTGCAAATAGGGCCGTTTGATCGGCCCTATATTCCTAGCGCTTTCTGCTGCTTGTGGAGAGGAGCGCTCTGATTGTATGATTATTTCTGCTATAAAATCATATGGGCAGGAGTAGTGTGTATAGGTGTGTTGCTTTAAAGAAGCAGGTGTGTGTGTGATGGTGCTCTATAGGAGCGGAGGATTCGGCTATTGGGCTGTTCGAGAGGAGCAGCCGGAATGATGGTTCCGCTGAGTAGTGGAGTGGCGTATAGGCGCAATGGTGGTGGCTGGAAGGGGGATCAGTTTCTTCTCAGCATTCGATCGATCGCTTTTGCGGTCCATAATAGAAAAGCTCTATTAGGGTTAGTGGTAGATTGTTGGAGTTTAGTGGAGCTGTATCAAGAGGTCTACACTAAGGTGGCCTATGAGGCGGTATATAGGATGGATCTATGTGGATCAGATTGCTATAGCCTTAAGTTGTAGAACAGTGGGAGAGTGACTCGATCACTTTATTATTGAACCAGCCGGGCTCCTTGCGGAGGACAATGGTCTTTTTGTCATTCGCTCTTAGTATACTATATGAATATAGAACTATATATATATATATAAAAAGATATATTATTATATTATTTTTATATAAAAACAATATATCCAAAGGGCCAAAGATCGGAATTATATGTATTATCTATAATTATATCAAAATATATCTGATTGTTTGTATAAATAGGGTTAGAAAATAGGCTAACAAGAAATATGATTTTCTGAAACTCTGATTTATTTTTGTAATCCGTAATCAAATAGTAATTAACTGTACTACAAAAAGTTGTATACTAATCTTAATACTTTATAATATCTTATTTATTACCATTAAATTTTTCGAAAGCGATAAGATACTTATAATAAGATGAAGCTTGCGAATTATTGTAAACAGTAATCTTCAATATCTCAATTGTATCTTTCAATTCAATAATCTTTGATTAAGCATTAGTGACTTAGGCTTGAACAACAACAGCTTAGGCTTGTAATAAGCCTGTAATCGATTCGATCAATTCAAATACAATTTGAATGATAGCGAAGTGTACAGCATTTGGATTATTGAATAGATCTATAAAGAGAGAAATATCAGCTTCAACAGAATTAAAAATATAGTTCAAGAAAAGGAACTGCGAAAATAAGCCAGATACAGATACTTCTGATACAAATACTTATTCACCCATCTTCAGCACTTTTGAGATTCAAAATATTGATAGCAGAATGTATAATGAATCAACAATAGATACGATCAACACGATTAAAACAAAACATCGATAGGGCTTTGGAAATAAAATAAGAAATAAAGTTGTGATAATTTATTTGAAGATAATACAAACTATCAAGATATAGGTAAAGACTTATATTGTACTATAAGGATAGAAAAGCTATGAAAGAGTGAAGCCCTACTTATAGAAAGTAGAGCGCACTAGTATGCTGTGCCTGAGGCACGAAGGCAACTACAGATCATGTAGTTGGCGCCGTGACACCTCCAAAGATCGCTACTCTCCCTAATTTTATATACCCTCTACCCTCGCGAAGCTTTTTAATCAAAATAAAGCACAGCGTTTTCGGCTATACTAATAATATAGCTATATATTATATATCTAAAGATTTATTTATAAATATATATATACTCCATTGAATCATATAATATATTCTAAGATAAGGAAATCAGAATAAGGTCTTTTTTATTCCAGAAAAGTTTGAGTTATTCTATATATCGAGGAAGTATGAAATTGTAAATCCAGCTATGAGGATAAGTTGGGACCTGGTTATTACACTAATTCCCTTAGAATTTATTAACGGAGTATAATCGGTATTATACTGGTTTAGCGTTTTCTTTGATTAATATTTAATGTTTTTATAGTATGTCAAGATATGCATTGTAAAAGCTATATATGTTATATCTTATATCTGATTAATAGTCTATATAGTCTACAGACCCTTTATAGCCTATCTACAAAAGATAATCATTATTTGTATATTCCCCGTTGCTCTTTATAGCTTCGAGGTATGATTCAATGGATTATATAAACAACACAAAAGTGCAAACTATACTCCAATTGATATTGGAATTAGGAAATATGTTAATCTAATCAGCAAGACGATTTACAATATAGTATAGGGAGCTTTATCTGCTTACAAAATAATCCCAACAATTGTTTTTCTTATAAAGACTGATTTCCCAGTAGGGATTATTGTATTAAAACAAGTTAGATTGAGATTTACATTTCAGCTATAATAGTAGATACACAATATTTATTTATAAATCAATTGAAACTAGATATCAAAAAGAGAGAACGAAATACAAGCACTCTGAAGAGCCTCGATACAAAACTATAAAGAATAGAATAAGCAATCCTTATCACTAAATGCTTTAGACTCTTATAACTGTATTACTCTTTCAAATGCTATATTAATTCAACAAATAATATAAATAAAAAGAATATTACAAAAGCATTCAAAAAGTGATGAGATTTAATCCTCTAAAACAATTATTTTATATTCTCAAACAAGTTTGAATAATATAATGAAAATGGTTATTGTATAGAATACAGCTTTGTGATATATTATAATAAATAATAAATTGATAGTGATTATAATCGAGTATGTAAATAATTATATATCTTGATATTGAAATGATTAGTGTATGGTAGGGGCCAGAATATCTTCTGAGTATTATTGATTGCTTTTTATCAAGAATAGATATAATTATATATTAATAATATATCAGTAATCTAGGGAATACAAGGAAGTACAGCTATCTCCTTCCAATAGGTATACTATAAGTGTTATCGAGCAATGCAATATTACAATATTGTAATCAAATGGTTTTTTGGGTATATTAAGATTGAAAATAATAAAATAGCCGATCGCCTTGCCGATCAGGATATAACTAGACTACTTGATTCTAGCTCTTCTTGTTTTCTTATAATCAATAATATTCGCTTTACTCTATATATCAAATGTTTATACTTCAAGAGCAGATAATAGAAGGAAAAGAGAGATCTGATTTCTGAGATATATAATATATGGAAACCGATATATAATATCTCGAAACCAGGGAATCTCAAGCTCCCTTATAAAGTACTTTATAGACTTATAGCGATAAGAACTGGATATAATAACTTTATAATCTATTACATTAGATTTAATCACAAAAATAGTATGAATATCTATATATATAGAATTAAAAAAAGCCTATTATATTTCTTTCAATACCCAATCAATAATCAGATATACAACAACTAGTTATTTGCATCAAGTCGTTTTTGATCCGAATAGAATGCAATAGTATATATTAATTATATCCTGTAGATACAAAACAGTTTCACTAATCTCCTTACTAGATTCAGGTTTTATATTAGAATATATTCAAACTATACGAAATTATGTAAATACCAATTTATTCCGATATCTCGAGAATAAACTCTTCACCTTGAATAATCTAAGACTCGTATTGATCAATTATACACACTTCAAATATATTCTCAATCAACAATAATCGATCTGATTATTCACCGATATCCGGATAATATACAAAACAAGATCCTCTAAAAAAGGATCACAAACTCTTAGATAGAACAGTTGTAAGATTGTTATAAGCGATACTAAGCGGAGGAACACCAGAGGCAATAAGCTTCTGATTAGTTAACATTATATTACTATAAGTGGCAGGAATGTTAGCAGTCTATAGGCCCGCTTCTTAGTACATCTAGAATACCCTTCGAAACAAAAAGACCATTGTTCTCCGTAAGGAGTGGCTGGCTCAGTGGTAAAGTGATTGGTGCCCACTTCTGCTCAGAGCCATATCCCGATCGATATCTATCTTTTCGAAGCCTAGTCATCTACGAATCCATAGCTCATTATCCGCATACGATTAAAGAAGAACATCATACCCCCTTCCTGATCCTCTAACCCTGACATGGAGAAGCCTCCGCTTTATTGCTACTCTACCTCCTCACTAGAAAAAGTGGTTCTACCTGTATCCGAGCGGTCACAATATACCTCCCTCTCTTGACAATAATGATCGCCTGCTTATAGCAGCCTACAATCGCCTTGGCCTTCAACAGTCCGATCACTCCGGCCTTACCAGCCTATGATCACCCCAGCCCTTACCGGCTGACATCCCCTGCCTTTTCACAAAGGCCCCGAACAACCCCTGGACTCCTCAGCATGAAGTGAGTTGGACAGCCCGAACTTGCAAGTTGGAGTGGAGCGGCAAGAGCGCTCGTAGCGCGGCCGCCCTGCTCGCCATTAGCATCACAGCCGTAGAAGAACGGAACGCTTGGCTATGCCAGCAATTGTATGTATATAGAATTGTTAGTTTAGTCCATCCCTAGTACCCCCTGGGAGGTCGTGGCGAGCCCCTGTGGCTTGCCCCCCGGATGTAAAATAATAAATAAATAAATAAATAAATAAATACCCTTCGAGAGGTCAGATATTAGATGTTAATCACTATAAATAAATAAAAAATATTTATTCTTATATATTTGTAGATTTAATAAATCGAAAATAATTAAATTGCTAAAGAAAATTCGATCTTTTTTTAGATTAAAATTAATGTTTGAATTAATTATTATCAGATATAAGATAATGAGATTATTAAAAGTTCGATATTCCTAATTATTATTCTAACAAATTTTTTTGATATATTCTTTAAGGTTGTCACGGGATCACCTCTGGGAGTATTCAGAAGCTTTACCGCTGAGCTAAACGCCCAAAAGACTAGGAGGTAGAACTGGAAGTTCTACCTTACTCTCACATATATAGCAGGACAGGACAGGACAGAAAGGGCTTAGTGTCACCCCGTGACAAAGGTATTATTTATAAATATTTAATGTAATTTATATATTCAATAAGAATATTAATAACTTTAAGAATAATATTATAAATAAAAATCTTTATATTATATTTAACAATTAAAATATATAAGAAAAATAATAATAAATAAATTAAGTAAGTCGGCTACCCTACTTTCGAGCCACCCCTATCTTGAGCCACCTTTTTATATCAAAAATCATTTTTTAGACCTATCAATATCTCTATCAATATATAATATAATTTAATGAAAATTGATATATATATAATTTAAATTGATTTAAGCTTATTCTGAAGTTTTTAAATATTTAGGACTTTTCTGGATTGAGATCTAAAGCTTTAAAATATCGATTTTCAAATTGTATAAAAATCATATACAAATTTAGAATTTTTATAAAACCTTTAATAATTTTTAATAACAATTATTAAAAGAAAACTATATATCTTTTTGAAAGATTTGAATTTAAATCTATATAGAAATTAAAAAAAAAATTAAAAAAAAATTAATAGATATAGAAATATAATATATAATAAATTCAAAATGATATAAATAATCTCTATTGTTTTGAAGATATCTCTTTAAATATTTATTTATAAAAAATATTCTATTTTTTCTGAATCTATTAAGTTAAATATATTATAAATTTATAATAAAACTTTATAATTTTTTTTAGTAATTTTTTAAAAAGTTATTAAAGATTTTATAAAAATTTCAAATTTATATATAATTCTTATACAAATTTAAAAATCGATATTTTAAAGCTCTAAATCTTAATACAGAAAAAATTCTAAAAATCTAAAAATTTCAAAATAAGCTTAAATCGATCTAAAATATATATATATAAATTTTCATTAAATTCTATCCATAAATAAGAAAGTTAAAAATTCAATTTTGGTGTAAAAAGTGATCGAAAAGTAGTCTAAAAGAGGAGTGGCCAGAAAGTGGGGCATCCGACTTATATTTCTAAAAACTTTTTATTAAAAAAGAATCAGTAAAAGATTTTATAAATATTATTATATTTTATATTCTAAAATAAAAAATAATTATAAACGATTTTAATATAATTCATAATTAGAAATCTTATTAAATCAAAAACTCGATATTTATTGAAAAAATAAAGATGTATATAAAGTTTTATATAAATATAAAGAATATACTATTTATAGTTATTAAATTTCTAAGTATTTGATAATTTTATTCAAAAAAACATATTGAAATTATGAGAATTCTTAGAATTCTAATGTTTTGATTGATTAATAAGACTCTATTTAGCGAGGGCGCTTATAAATGACATCTTACTCGTAGAGGATATTAGTTGTAACATCAATTAACAGAGGGGTACTGATATGAGCTAATAATCGAGTTAATGTCGCCATTCAAAATTCAACGAAAATTTTTGTTTGTTACTTGGGCTTTAGGGTATTAGATTATCGTATCGATTTGTGAATACAAACCACCCTTGAAAATTGAAATATTCTACGATACAGATGTATGGATTTTCGAATATTGGAAGTTTAAAGATTCTGCGATACTTATTATTTCTTTCAGATCTGTCTTCGACTTACATCATAAGAGTTGATAGAGATATCTCAGATGAAGTTGATCCTGAAGTTATCGATGATTTATAATTTCGAGGTTTCTTTTTGCTTATTGGGATTTTCTATGGCGACGAAAGTTCGTTGCTGGAGTTATTTGTATGTCTATATGGTATAAGAGGATTGTTTTGTTTCTCGGTGCCTGGTTTCTGATTACATGATGTGGTAGTTGCGAGTTGAGTTTTTCCTTGTGATTAGAGTGTCAGATTCGTAGATGATATGGTATATAAATGTGCTATGGAGTAGGTTGTAAGGTGGATGGAAGTTTATGTGATTAGGATCTTTGGACGAGTGTTCATGTGATTTTCTAATGATGTGTAGACTGATATTGGGTGATATGTAGCTTTTACTTCTATCAGGTGTTTGAGATAGAATGCTATGCATAACAGAAAACTTGCCATTCTGGAAACCATTGAAGTTAGTTAGTATGGTTGTCGGTAATAGTGTTGTCGTTAGTTTGGTCTGAGAACTATAACTGATAGAAGATTTAGACTTTTGGTAAGCCAATGTGGTTTTGATGGATGAGCTATGGAGAGTATATATTGGCTCTTTACTCTGCAATCGAGTTGATTGGGTACTTCCCAAAACAAAGCATCAGATTGAAGCGAATCCACGAATGCACACACGAAGTTGGATGAAGTGAAGTACACTGATTTGGAATACAAAGTCCTCTTCTCTCACCATTTCGACTACATAATTAAACAGCTGGATACTCACCTACTCACCCACTTCTTCATACAGATATCTCCATACAAATAGCAACATCAACACCCAATATCCCATCCCCTAGATATTCAACTTCAAACTCGGCAAAAACTCCACCTTCACCGCTTATAAAACTCTTCACCCTTCACTTGCCCCTTCACTCCATTCAACCTCTCAACTTATTCACTCCTACCTACCTGGAACTACCCATCTTCCCCAGATCACGTTACATCCCATCAAACCCAAACCTTTTGTTGCACATCTAACATTTTCTAATCTCACGATACTTCCTCAAAATCACCCTTTCCACCAAATTGAAAAGCTTCATTTTCTTCTCTCTTTCTGCTGCAACTTATTAGGAATAGATGAGGAGATCAAGAAGTCGATATCATTTTTAGTTTTGAGTCTTGAGAATATACTTTTTGGTATATCATTTTCGCATTCACTCTTATATATCTCGTTCTGTTTACTTTAGCACACTTCACTTTATCCTCTTTCATTCTATTCAACCATATCGCTTCGACAACGACCTGGAAGTTTTGTTGCATATCTCACATTTCCTAATCTCACGATAGTTTATAGTTTGAGGTCTTACTACAGTTTGAAAAGCTTCATCTTCTTCTTTTGCATTGCTTCAACATATGAAGGGATGAGGAGATCAAGAAGTTAATACCTTTTTTGATTTTAAGAACAAAGATTTCATTCCTATATTCACTCTTATCAATCTCATCTCAATCACTTCACTTCACCCTCTTCCATTCTATCCAGCCACATCTCTCCCTCAATACCCTGAGTATTTTATTGCCCATCTCACACTTCCTAATCTCAAAATAATTTAAAAATTTGAAATCTTACTACAATTTGAAAAACTTCATTTTTTCCTAATTCTGTTTTCGAACCTTTAATAATAAAAAGATATTTATAAGATATATCCTTCTACCCAAAGTTTTGATTTCATTCATTTCAACTATTCTACTTATTCACTCCGGGATACGATGACTCTCACCTGTACGTGGTATATCCTACGAACCTTCGATCGTGCGATCGGAGAGCTAAGTAGAGTTAGCTGGAGCTGGGTGGTGGTTGTACACTAATCGGAGGCCATACTAGAAACGAAAGTACATGCAATTGATTACCAGAGAGTAATCGCGAAGATACTTGAAATAGAGGATTACCAGTATAACGAAGATGAAAATTATTCGATAATAAAAGAGAGATGAGAGTAGAATTGATATAAAACTATATCTTTACAAATCTGTATAGAAAGTAGAGCCAAAGTATATTACAGCAAAGTGTTTACAAAACAGAACTAATTCTTGAAATAGTAGATAATAAAGTTTCTATAATATAGTTGAGTCTAACTGAAGTCTGTATTAAGAGTAAGGCTAATATCCTTAACTTGATAAACAAAATCGATAGAATACTTTTGAAATATTAGTATACAGAGTTTTCATAATCTAATAATATATATAATCTGTAGATATATTGAATTGAATATTTATAAATAATAAAAGGAATAGTAGGAAGTATATAAAGGCTAGGATAGTATCTATTAGGGTTAATAGAAGTATATATAGAATAGGAGAAGAGATGTTTTTAGTATCTTATTTTCGAATATATAGGAGTGGTATAGCAACGAAGGAGCTCCGATACAGAAAGGACGCTTTTAGCAAGCCACATTCGACAATACTTGATCGGTATTATAGTAATGGAGGATTTCAGGCAAAGGCTAATCCTACGATATATATATACAATGTGCTTCTAGTATTCTATTTTCGATTACAAATTATATATTAGGGGAATGGATTTTATAAGCAAAGCTTTGGTTAGTGGATTGGAAATACTATAGAAAGATTGTTTGGTTAGGGGTTTGAAATAGCAAGCCTGTAAGATATAGTTGGTTTTATTGTATAGAAGAGATCCGGTAAGATAATATAAAACGATTATTAGCTGTAAGGTATAGTATATAATAATAGCAATAGCGATATTATTTATATAGCTCGAGAGGACAGATATATATATCAGTCTATAATTGGATACTATAGGGCAGAGAGTATAATGAAGGTATTAGATAGATTTAAGGAGCAAACAGGAATAAAGGTGTAGAGAAATGGTTTTGATTCTGATCAGAATTTCCGAAGGTAATTACATAATAGATAGTTTAATATAATCAGAAGATTCTATAGAGACCTAATACTAATGATTTTATCACAAGTGAACTGGGAAAGCGTTTGTAGGTGTAGCGAACCTACTTTGTATTATAAGATATTCTAGAAAGTAGTTATAATATAATTCATTTCTGTCAAAGCATCGGACGATCTACAGCACGACCCTTTACAGGAACAGGATAGCCAGATGACCTTATTATGAAAAAGAATGATCACCGTGGAGAAAGTGGAAAAATATATAATAGGAGTCAGGAGTACATTATTCAAAATCGATTGGGTAACTGTTGTTTTCTCAAGGTATACTAGTCTAATACGAAAAATATAATATATAAGATTTTCGCAGCCTGCCTCAGGCTCAACTATTATTTCAACAAATGAAAACTCGTTAAAGTAGTTATACTGCTCAAGATTGATAAGAAGAATAGAATATCCCTAAGATTATAAAGACTGATTACATTGATATTGTATATCGAAAAAGGACTAAAAAGGTATATCGCTAGTCAAATTGTATAAACAGCTATGAGATACAATATTATCAATCCTCAGTACTATAGAGTATTATCGAAAAAAACCGGTATTGATCTCACAGCTGCCTTTACTTATAATGCTAAACTTATATTAATAATTGGCAAAGTAGTTATATTAATAATAATGGATATACAAAATATCTATAATATATTTCTTAAAAACAGCTTTTATAATATATAAAGAAACAGGATTAATCTATAATGTTCTTATAATTCGTTGATTCATTTCTGACTGAAAGATATATGTGTGTAAGGCTTGAGGGGATTACAATATAGGACTTTCCGATTGTATACAGTATTCTTCAGGGATTACTATTCTTCCCGATTCTGTATATCCTTTACTTTACTAAGCTTCTCAATCAAAATAGAATATAGTATTTCGAATATATTGATGATATAGCTATATATTATATATCTAAGAACCTATCCACAAATATATATATACTCCACCAAACCATTTAATACATCCTACAATGAGAAAATCAGAATAAAGTCTTTTTCGCTTCAAAAAAGTTTGAGCTTCTTTATATATCGAGAAAGTATGAAACTGCAAACCCGATTATAAGGATAAATCGGAACCTAGTTATTACACCAATCCCTTTAGAACTTATCAATGGAGTATAATCAACCTTATGCTGGCTTGGTATCTTCTTTGATCAATGCCTAACATTCTTATAGTATATTAAAATGTATATTATGAAAGCTATATATATTATATTCCATATCCAATCAATAGCTTATATAACCTACAGACTATTTATAGTCTATCTACGAAAAGCGATCATTATTTGTGTATTCCCCGTTACCCTTTTCGGTTCTGAAATATGATTTGATGGGCTATATAAATAATACCCAAATACAGGTTATATTCCAGTCGGTACCGGGATCAAGAAATATATCGATCTAGTCAGCAAGACGATTTATAATATAGTATAGGAAGCTTTACCCGTCTACAAGATAATCCCGATAATTACATTCCTTACAAAAACTAATCTCCTAATTAGAATTGTTATACTAAAGCAAGCCAGATTGAGGTTTGCGTTTTGGCTTTAAATAATGAATATACAACATCTATTTATAAACTGATTAAAACTGTATATCAGAAAAAGAGAATAAGGCATAGATACATTAAAAGATCCTATCACCAGATTATAGAGAATGAGATAAACAATCTTTGTGATTGAATACTTCAGACTCCTACAGCCACACTTCTTCCCTGAATGCCATACTGATTTAATTAATGATATAAATAAAAAGAATACTACAGAAGTATTTAAAGACTAATAGAATCTAATTCCCCAAGAAAATTATTTTGTGTTTTTAGATAGATCCAAACAATACAATAAACACAGTTACTGCATAAGATACGGTTTTACGATCTACCACAGTAAACAATAAGTTGATAGTAGTTACGGCTGTGTACGTGAATAGTCACATATCTTTGATATCGAGGCGATCGGCATATAATAAGGATTGGAGTATCTCCTGAATACTATTAAATGCTTTTATCAAGATCGAATATAATTATATATTGATAGTACCTCAGTAATCTAAAGAATGTAAGAGAGTACTACTGATTCCTTCTAATAGATCTATTATAAATGCCATTAAGTAATGCAACACTACAATATTACAGTCAAGTGGTTCTCTGGGTATATTGAGATAGAGGGTAACGAGGCAGCCAATCGTCTTGCTGATCAGGGTATAATTGGATCATTTGATCCTGGCCTATTATACCTCTCTACTATCAGCAACTCTCGTTTTGTTTTATATGTCAAATGTCAGTATTCAGAGAGTAAGTAATGGAATATGAAAGAGATCTGATTTCCGAAATATATAATGTATAGAAGCCAGTATATAACATCTCGGAGCTGAAAAGCCTCAAGCTTTTTTATAAAGTATTATATAGATTTATAGCGATACGGATCGAACATAGTGACTTTGCAGTTTATTATATTAAATTCAATCACGAAAATAGTAAAAATATTTGTATATATAGGATTGAGAAAAGCCTATTATATTTCTTTCGATATCTAATCAATAATCAAATGTGTAACAACTGGCTGCTTACATTAAACCAATTACAATCCGAATGGAATATAATAGTATATGTTGGGATAGGGATCATGTGACTGACCGCGCTAGCGCATGCGCTAGCGCCCCGCACTATAGCATATATGTTCATAGCCTTTAGCTTTTAGAACCTCGAGCAATATTATAACAGTATAAATCATTAGTATTATATTATTTCATCATCCCTATAGTAATATTAATACTGATTAGTGATATTATAGATCAAAAGTCTGGTATCTTAATTTCAAATGTAATGTGAATTTGTGACTAAGGTTGATATTTTTCTAAAAAGGTATAAGCTCTTGTATTAAAGCAATGTGATTTGATATCTGCCCTTATATAAATAAGGATTATTAGTAATATGACAATAGTTTTTGTATTTAGTATTAATCTAATATGATTTAATACTAATAAACCGAATTTAGTCGGTAATATAACAATAATTCTTATAATCAACCTTAATCTATATTTTATTTTTTAAAATAATATACATTGAAGAATATAAATTAATAGCTATTAATTCGAATTAAATATCATCTTTTAACAAATAAATATAATTTTGCCGAATTTTAGTAAAGTTATATTTAAGTATTTTATCTTATTACCTATTTGTTATTTGTAATATAATAGGATTTTACAAAACGACTCTGTGAAATATAAGTCTAAATGCAACAACGATATTGAAAGCATAGCTGAATCGATTGTATCATTAGTTATTGTAATTAATGATTTTAATATAATAACTGAATATAGCAGGATAATCCTATTGATTTTATAAAGGAAGTAGACATAAAAGAAGTTAGGGATTTTTGCAAGTACAAACTTTACAAATATTAACAATCGAAATATTATGATAACAAACTATGATCAAACTATTTTCGCAAATTTGAATACTTCAATTTGGAATATTTTTAAGCAGTTAGTATACATCTTTTATATAAGTTAAGATATGAATTATACTTGTGCGGTGTATTTATTGTAAAGTATGAGATCTGTATGATACAATCTGTTTATGATATTTAATTGATATAATTCGATCACTGTATAGAAAATGGTTAGATAAAAAGATTATGGATATATTTGCAAATAAGGATTTATATTTCGATTAAAAAGCATATAGAAGAAAATAGATGAAAAAGATATTCAAGTTTTATATATATATTATTAAAAGAATTCAAGGTATTTCAAATAAGCAACTAATCCGAATCATTAGGTTTCAATTAATATAGACTATTGTAATTACTAAGTGTTTTATTTTAAATCACAATAATTTCAGGATTCAGCTCTTTAGGTGGTAAAGAAAAGAGTATTGATATTAAACAAAAAGTATTATTAAAATTATAAGCATCCTATTATTATAAATCCATTCTCTAATCTAATATTAACTTTCTATAAGAAAATAATAAACCTAACTCATTTGTATACTTATTCTACAATCAGAAGAAATCATTATCTTCGTAATCGGTTTAGTATAAATAATTTCAACCCGAAATACCTTTTCAACAACCCAACCCTTCATTATTATAACTACCTCTACTATTACAAGAAAAAGATGGTTAACCATCCAGTGATTTATTCAATAATAATAATAATTTAAATAAAAAAGGAAAAGAAGAAGGTAATGGAGATAGAGAAAACAATTTCTCATAAGATAATTATAATAAAAATAGTAGTAGTGGAGATAAAAGCAATATAGAAGGAGGAGAAGGAAATGATCTAGGATATAATCATAATATTCTAAAGATTTTCTAAATCTATTATTAAGAGTTATAAATATTGGTCAATTTCTCAGAAATCTTATAAAACTTTATAATAAGGATAACAAATATAATAAATAAAATAATAATTTCATGTATAAATTCAATATATTCCTTAATAATTATTAATATATTAATCTATCTGATAATCTATTCCTAAGAGTATTTCCTGCTATACTTGTTGATATAGTACTTGATTTTTATCATATAAATTTAAAGACTATATCAATATTGATATAGGAGATTTACAAGTTGTTTATAAATATATTCAAAGACCTTAAGTATAAGAAGAATATTATGTAGTAATAGGAAGTTGTTATATTAAAGAGTATAATAGTACAATTAGAGAATAATAGAAAATTAATTATTCACTATCTATAACAAATAGTAATAAGATTATATTATTTACATAAAGAATTCAGTAATATGATTAGAATAAAGGATTTATTTTATTAAAAGATTGTTAATATATATATATTAGTATTAGTATATTCTCTACACTTATTTTTGTTTAACTACTAATATATCAAATCTCCTTAAAAAACTTTATTCAGTTATTATGATATGGGAGCTAGCTTATCCAAACAAAAATATAATATTTTATATTAATTGGAAATATCAATATAGAGAAGGATATAATTAGAATAGAGGATTGGATGAAGTAATCAATAATTATTTAAATTATAAACTAAAAGAAGTATTTTGTTTATAAAAAGAATAATTATTAATCAACCAAATATAGTAAGAAGAAGCGTGATAAGTTATAATATAAATATAAGGAATGATTTAAGGGTATTAATAATAACTTTAATAAAGGTTTTGAATAATTTCTTATTGAATATAAAGATTCTAATCAAGATGATATTAAGGAATCTAATATTAATATTAATAAAAAGATTAAAGCTTACTTTACTCAATATAAACTTTAAAATTCATTAAAACAAAAATTATATTTAAGCTTTATTACTCAAAATAGACTTATTAATAATAAAAAGATTACAATAAGATTGGCTAATAAATACTTATTTATACCCTAATATATCAAATTCAAAAGGAAATTATATTTATAAATAGATATAATTCTAAAGAGTTCAAGAGCATTATCATTAATATAGCTATAGCGGAATGATTTATAATAGGATTCAATTAATATATAATATATAAGATAATTATTGAGGATGTTATTTTAAATAAAGTAAAGCAGAAATTGTAAACATAATATTCAGGATCGGAAAAGCTGAATCTTTCGAATCAGTCAAACTCTATTTACCCCTAGGAACTATCGAATTTCATATTATGGATGCGAAATACTATTCCTATTATTATTTAATAATATGGATCGTCTTGGCATATACTATAATAATATTATGACATTGTTATTACAAGAACAGAAGAAAGTTATCTTGTATTTAATATAATAAATATATAGTTCTATTATAGTAAATAAATATACAGTAGTTTATATAACAAATCATTAAGAGTAATGAGTATTACCTTATCAATACAAAACGATAATGCTTATATTATTGCTTTGATTATCTATTGATATATAGACTTTTACAAATATTATAACAAGCTGGTCACAATAATATTTCAAAAACCGAAATTAATAAGCTCAATAAGTTCTATCAATATTATCAAAAGTACAGAAAATCACTAGATCAATTTAAATTCAATCTATAAAATAATGTTAACTTCAACCATTCAATAATAGTTAATATTATATATATTAATACTCACTTTATTCTATATATTATTAATAAAGGTATACAATTCCAAGCTGTGTAATGACTAGACAATGTCACTGCAAAACACACTTTCGATACACTTCGAAAATACTGGATGGATACTTATACCAGTCCACCAGATTTTATTATATATAATACTGGGAAGAATTTTGTAAGCAAGGAATTCGTTTAATACACTGTAACCATATTGATAAGAACAAAGAGTATACTAATTGAGGTATATTAATCAATTAGTATAATTGAATACTACCATGTAATTATTAAGAGAATGTATGCTATTATCTTCGACAAGCTTGGTAGTTCTATTATAAAAGAGATGATATTACAAATGACTATAAAAGCAATAAATGATATTACAGAATCAGATGGATTAGTTTCAATACTTCTAGTCTTTAGAGTATATCTACGGATATCTGAATCTGACCCATCTGTATCTATAGTTCTATAATGGCAATCAGCAATCAAAAAAGCAATAAATGAGATTTATAAATTACAAGCGATACAATAAGTATTTAATACTTTGAGTTAGCGAAATAAATCATTTATAATAGCTTTATATAACTTATCTGTCAATTTGAAGATTTGGGTATAGAGAGAATATAAAGGATAAACAAGACTATATTATTTATTGGGTATAAAAGATGAGATATGTATAATACGATTATCAAGTGGATTAATGGAATTCCGTACTACTCAGGTTAAACCTTATATAGAGGATGTACAGGATTGGCCTTAGGATCAATCCTAACCACTTATCGAATTAGTACAAATACTATCTATACAAGCTGGATTGATGTAGTAAGAGTAACTTACTATATCTAGTGTAAACAAAACAACTTTGCTAAAATCTGGTAAAGTTATATCTATTCCCTTACTAGCTATTACCAGGAATAGGAATCCAAAGGAGACCCTCTTGAATATATCTAGAAACCCCTAATCTTAGTAATAATGAATCCCTCAAATAGTAATTCTAGTATAATTAATACTTTTTGCGAAAAGAGAAAATATCGAATTTATAGAATATCTATTAGATTTTTCGATTTTTCTATTAAAAAAAAACAAATCTAATGATATATAGTATATTGAATATTATATAGTATTTACTAATATCTTATTATTAATAATTTTTGTGAAATCAAAATAAAAGAAGATTAATAGACTTATAGAAAACAATATTTTCCAATTTATAAAGATTGTGGATATTCTTATAAGTATAAGGATTTTTAATTCTTATTTTATTAATGAAATTAAGAATAAAGGAATTAATAAAGTATTTCCCAAATCCTAATTAATTATATAAGTATAGAAAGATTAAGGAAAAGATACTGTTTTAATATAATCATTAATAATATAATATGTTAATCAATGTATTATATTAATAATAATAGTGATACTATTTAAGAACGAGATAATTATAAGTATTTACAATATTATACAAATATATACACAATCGACATTAAACTTAGTTCGGAAGTTTTATGCTTGATCATCATTGAAAATAAATATTCCAAAGAGCTTTATCCTATAAATTATATGACCATTATATAGTGTCCCAGAAGTAGATAATTATTGGTTTAACATTTATCACAAGTATTATACTAATATTCTTAAGATAATACAATCGATCTATAATTTATATTTGTTATATATAACTAAAGATAATATAGCATTCGATATTATCAAATTATAAACAGATAATATATTCATTATAGCTAATAAAGTATTTGTAAATTATAAGTAAGCTGAATTTAGAAATACTAAATTCACAATAAAAGAGTATAAGATACTTATACCAAATACACCACTCAAGTTTAATGATAATCTGATTATTTAGCGGAATGATAGTATAATCTACCTCAATTAAAAGAAACAATGCAAAAACCTTTGTCTAGTTAATTCAGAACCATCTGATATACAAGGTATATACAGCAAGCTCAGAAAGTCGGCGATAGCAAAAGACCAATATGTTATACAATGCGCTCGAGGAGTATACATAGCAACTATGTATTAACTAAAGGCAGCCTTTGACTTGTTATATACAGTACAAATAGTTAACCTAAAAGAAGAAAATGCTAATACTCTCAATAAACATATTCAATAGTAAATTAACAACTTAGAGAAAGGATTATAATTTATTCTATTTGATATAGACTTTTTCAAATTGATTATATTCATAAATACATCCTTTACTAACAATAAAGATTTATTCTTCCAAATTGAATATATTATTATTCTAATAAATAAATTCGATAGAGCTAATATTATTCATTGATTGTTAATCAAATATAAAAGAGTTACTAAGAGTATACTAGCATCAGAGCTTTATGATATAGTTTTGGGCTTTGATATTAGCATAGTAATCAAAGGTATACTTGACAAGATCTTCCCAAATCGCAAGATACCATTAGTTATATATATCGACTCGAGATTATTATATGACTATCTCACAAAGCTTGGTATAATTACCGAAAAGAGACTAATGATCGATGTAATAACAATTCGAGAGGTATACGAGAAACGGGAGATTGTAGAGATCAAATGGATTAATGGAGAATCTAATCCAGTAGATGCAATAACTAAATCTAAACCATATCAAGCCCTAAAGGACTTGATTAATAATAATACTATAAAGATTAAGGTTATAGAATGGGTTGAAAGAGATTAGTGGTATAAATGGTTATACTGAGAAAGGGATATTAACTAGAAAAGACACGATACAACAACTTTAGAGAATCACCAGTGTTGGGATAGGGATCATGTGACTGACCGCGCTAGCGCATACGCTAGCGCCCCCGTACTATAGCATATATATTCGTAGCCTTTAGCTTTTAGAACCTCGAGCAATATTATAATAGTGTGAATCATTAGTACTATATTACTTCACCATCCCCATGGTGATACCAACAGTATATATTAATTGTATTCTGTGATTACAATACAGCTTTACTGATCTTCTCATCAAATCCAGATTCTATATTAGAATATATTTAAACTATATATAATTATACAAATACCAATCTGCTTTAGTATCCTAAGGACAAGCTCTTCATTCCAATCAATCTAAGATTTGCATCGATTAGCTATAAGTATTCTGAGTGCTCTTCCGATCGATAGCGATCGACCCAATTATTTGCCAACACCCGAACGATATATAAAACAAGGCTCTCTAGAATAGAACTACAAATCCTTAGATAGAATAGCTGCAGGATTGTTATAAATGGTACTAAGCGGGGGAATACTAGAGGCAATAAGTCTCTGATTAGCTAATATTATATTACTATGAGCGGCTGGAACACTAGCGGTCTATAGGCCCGCTCCTTAGTATGTCTAGAATACCCCTTGGGAGGTCAGATATTAGACGTTAATCACTATAAATAAATAAATAAATACTTATTCACTCCAAATTTATCAATTCTTACTATATTCACTTCCTCATTATATTACATTACATCACATCGACACATCGCCTAACAATCAAAAATCTTTTATTGCACATCTCGTATTTCCTAATCTCACGATACTTATAGAATTGAGATCTTCCAGCAAACTGAAAAGTGTGACGATTGCATCATTTAGAATACTAAGGTGAAGAGCTAGAAGAGCTTTTCGGAAGGAAGTGGTAATATACAGGATTGTGGATCATGTGAAAACCTAGCCGATTCATTAATATGATAGGATCATCACACTACCCCCCCTTTCTGAAAAGCTTGCCTTCGAGTATATTAATAGTATTCTAAATACAGTTCTCCAATCTAACTATATTATAATCTATATTCTCTATTACTGTTAATATCTGGTTTATAGTTTCAATACTAGTTTCAATATTATTTATAATATGATTTATAGCATCATTGATTGCTTGTGGAAATATACGTTTTGCGGTTTCATTGCTTTTATAAGAAAGGTTTCGAAATTAATAGAAAAAGGTTCGAGAGTTGTGAAGATAAAATGAGCAAAAGAAAGAAGATTACTTAAAATGTATTTCTTATCATAGTATTGATAAAGCAGGCAGAAGTATTGATGGAATACGGATTGGCCTAGTAGATCAACTGAATAAGCTGCTTCATTGCAGTATCGATTATACAAGTATATTGATATTCGAATTGATCAGTTCCTATAATTTGCATACTAGATTTAGGATCTTCGGATTTATTATCGATAGAGTAAGGAAATTCTAAATGATATGATAGTGAAGTATCAGTTCATCAATAGATAAGATCTGCGGAAACAGAGCTAAAGAAAGGTTTGATCAGAGATGGTATGAATGATTGTATTGGGGAACGGGCATGAAAGCAGGAGGTATTCAACAAGTAGGCTAATATAAGAAGCTTATAGGAGTAATCAAGAGCTTAAAAATTATATGACTTTAAGTGATGAATGCATTATTAGAATATTAAGGGAAAGGAACTAGAAGACTCTCGGCGGAAGGAAGGGTAAGACAGGATTGGGGGGACACGGGAGGACCTAGCCGACCACCGAATGACAGGATCGTCACAAAAAGCTTCATTTTTCTCTCTGTTTATCCCAAAATCTTTAATAAAGAAATATATACAATTTACAAAGATATCTTCCAAGATGCTTTAAAATCCACGCACATCTCACCCTCAAGCTCATCCTTACATTCAATAGCCGAGAGGGATTTCCGACTAGCACTTCCTTATCAACCTAAAGATTTTATTACATATCTCATATTTTCTATACATCTTCTAATCTCAAAATAATTTCAAATTCAAGATCCTATACCAAATTGAAAAGTTTCATTTTTCTCTTCATACCTACTATCTTTAGAATCTCAAGAATAAAAAGATTTCTATATACCTACCTACAAATTATATTATTCTTATACTCAAAGCCAACTATCGACTTACTTCAAATACCTACCTACCTACCTACCTATATATATCAGCCCTTACTATATTCACTCATTAACTTCTTCATTACATTACACCACCTCCATCCTCCCAGCAGTCAAAAATCTTTTATTACACATCTCACATTTCCCAATCTCACAATATCTCTCCAAAATCTCGTTTTCCATCAAATTGAAAAGCTTCATTTTTTCTTAATTCTATCTTTAAAATCTAAAAATAAAGAAATGAATATCTAAATATAAATTATACTATCCCCCACTCAAAATCTTGATTTCTTCAATCTTAATATCTACCTACTCACTTTAAATATATCAACACTCTCGCTCTTATTATAGATATTCACTTAGTAATTTCCCTGCTATATCACCTCCCCAACATTTGAAAAGATTTATTGTACATCTCACAATTTCTAATCTCACTATATCTCCCTATATGCGACTTTCCACTCATTCGAAAAGCTTCATTTTCTTCCCTTCCCTTCCCTTCATCCTTAACCACGTACAACATTCCTGACCCCAGGTACAAGCACAATCCCAATCCCAATCCCGATCCCATCCCAAATACATTCTAACTCCATTCAGATTATCTCAAGTATAATCCTCAAACAATAGACACCTGCCCATCTACCCATCTATTACCATCCATTACCATCAATTACCACATCCACCTCCCAAGCACCTACGCTCACACTCTCATCCACCTCCCTCACACCACAAAGCTTCACAGAAAATAAGATATTCATCGTATCTTCATCCTGCAAGCCAAACAAGTAGAGTAATGTATGACTGCATCTCCCCTTCCACAACATCCACAACATCCATCAATATTAGAAACCCCTTTCTCAATCTCCATATCTATATCTGCCCCTATTCCCAACCCAATGTAAAAATCAAAAAGAAGAAAAAAACTTTTAATACCTAATACAAGCAAATGAAAAAACCACCAAATTGCGTAAAATGTCCCTGAAAAAAATAGCTGAAGAAACCCCATTGATCCGAATAAAAAAAGAAGTATACGCGTAGGCAGCAACGAAAATATTGTAACCATTCCATGCGAACCGCGAAAATACTACCGGGTCCTCATCGTTACAAGCGTTATTCCATCTGCAAACGATCCTTCAAACTTCATCACTGCGAGTATTCCTCAAAGGGATCTGCAAATATTCATGCGCATCTGGAACAATATATTGATAAATATTGAGTACTTCTTCATCACTTCCGAGTAAATCGATTGTCAAGATAAATCAATTCTTAGCAGGTTCCTCATTTTTCTTTCCCATGCGACTCCAACGAGATTCTGCAAGTGGTGCTACTGCAACAGGTTTCTTTTGCGCAACCGGTGCTACCACAGCAGGTTTTGGTACTTGTACTTCAGCAGTAGGAGCTTTGAGAATAGGAGCCTCTCCTAATTTGCGCGTGGTGCTTGTATGTAATCTTTGTAAAATATCGTAGTTGTGGAAGACTACTGGTTGATGTTTGAAAGCATCACTTGGAAGAGATCTGCGTGGTGTTCTGGGGCCGATTTCCATTCCTAATTCGCTGGAGGATGATGAAGAGGAGGATACTTTACTGTTTACAGGACTGGCTGTTTGGGATATAGCTTTGATTACGTTAGTGTATTGTTAAAGTTGAATGAGGAGAGAAATAATTACCTCTACTTTGAGCAACATTTGATGCAGGACTGGCTTTTTGGGACATAGCTTTGATCATGTTAGTATATTGTTAAAGGTGAATAAGAAGAGAAACGATTACCACCGCTTTGAGCAACACTTGATACAGGACTCATACCAACAGCCGAATCGGGAGCATTTGGAACTTGAGTTTTGATTGGAGGAAGAGGAATGGACCGATTGAGTTCTTCGAAAAACGATACATGTTCAATACGAGAATTCCACGTGGGATTATAGCCATCATAACTCGGGGCGCGGGTCGCAGCAGGTGTACGATGAGGAGTGGGATTTGCGGATGAAACGGTGGATAGAGTACTATGCGTACGACTAACCGTTCTCTGACTTCTGCGTCTATTGTGTTCGATGATTTTGGGTCGATCTTCATGTTTCCAAGTGGGAGGGGCGCCGAAAAGGGCATCGACTGAAGCGTGTGATGGAACGTGTTTGTATGGAGCTTTGGCAGCTTCTTCTTCGGCTTTCTTTTTATCCTCTTCTTCGGCGGTGACTTTGGCCTTGTTCTGTGCAATGGCCTTTTTGGTACGTCTAAGCCTTGAGAGAATCGACATTTTGGGTGAAATTGATTATATGTTGTGCGGTATTATGAAGTGAAGAATCAAAGTAAGATACGATGATTCAAGATGATTTGATGTTGAATACTTTAAAGTATCAAATGTGATGAGATGAGATGAGATGAGATGAAATCAGATGAAGAGTATAAAGAGAAAAAGAAAAGAAGAAGAAGAAGTCGAACTCGACAAAATCATAAAAGCGAATACCTACTAGATAGTATTTCAAACTAAAAAGCCGGTTCGAAGAAAGAGACCATATCAAGATATCTAGTATGTATCTAGTATGTATCTAGTATGTATCTAGTATGTATCTAGTATGTATCTAGTATGTATCTAGTATGTATCTAGTATGTATCTAGTATGTATCTAGTATGTATCTAGTATGTATCTAGTATGTATACAAGAAATCGATCTACCTACTAGTACTAACCATCAAACTAACCATCAAACTAACCCCCCGCCGTTTTTTCTTCCACCTTCACTTCCACCTTCTTATTATCAACTATCGATAATTCCACACCAATTCCACCTCAAGTAGTATCTAGCACAGCACTAGATACATCTATCATCCCCATCCGTCCACATCATCCATCACATCCCATCCCATCACATCCCATCCCATCACATCCCATCCCATCCAAGTCCAGAATAACCAAGTTTTTCATCTTAGATACCTACCTACCTACCTACCTAGCATGAAGATCAGAATTTAATTCACATACCTACCTACACTACATAAAATATTCCTACGGCGTATCTATTTATATCATTTCGACTCGTCACAGGTCTGTCACCTCTAGATTTTGGATCTCTCGATTTTAATGCAAATAGGGGGGTTGGATATGATTATATGAAGATTTAGATATATATAGATATATATATCTAGTAATCTATTAAAATAAAATAAAATAAAATAAAATAAAATAAAATAAAATAAAATAAAATAAAATAAAATAAAATAAAATAAAATAAAATAAAATAAAATAAAATAAAATAAAATAAAATAAAATAAAATAAAATAAAATAAAATAAAATAAAATAAAATAAATCTCCATCAATTTTCCCATCTCCCATCTTCCGCATCTACATTTCCAACCTAGAAAAACAAGTATACCTCCCTCCCTCCCTACCTCCCTACCTACCTACCTACGTATCAGATTTCCCCTCGCATATCCATCAAAGACGCCGGAGGGAATTCAAAGAGGAATATGAGGAAATACCTAGTGCCCAGCGAGAGCTTAGCTCCAAGAACGTGTTGATATGATTGATAAACCTCATAGATCGTTTGGCATGTAAGATTACACTACCTACCTACCTAGGTAAAGAGAGGTAGTCTCCTCAACAACGTACTAATACACAAGACAGATCAATCCCAAGTCCACCATGCAATACAATCTAGATCACCTCTTCAATCTCAAATCTTGAATTGAACAGTCAAAATTCAACCGTCAAAATTCAAAATTCAAATCCACCGATCTACCATCTACCATCTACCATCTAAAGATTTTGATAGCTTGACGGGTGGATACCTACCTACTACCTAGCGCTCTACTAAACAAATCTCCCCACCAATCCATCCACTCAGCATCCACAAAATTTTCCTGCTCCCCTCCTCTCCCCTCTCAACATGGGAATTCTCCGGCGCAAACATGTGAAAATTTGTTGGATGGGATATCACGCTCAAACCTTAAATTTCATCTATGATGTCTCGTAGGACATTCACATATATACCTAGTAGATAATAGAAGTAAGCTATCTGATCCTATTTTCCGATAATGATATGATATGATATGATATGTGTGATCTAGACTTACTGATCACCTCGTATCTTCCAGTCACGATTTGGTTCTTTGGATGAACATTTCGACTTACTTATCCAGATTTTTGGTACAAGCAACCAATTAACACTTCACTAGGATTATCTAGCTTATCATAAGCCTCCTGAGAGTATGATCTTGAATATCAACTTCATTTCCACTGTGTATCGATATCTGGAAGAGTATTCGGTGGATCACTTACCGAACAATCATTTTTAGACTTCCAATTTTATTCGAGTACTCGGTGTCTTAGTGATCCTTGGTACCTCTAACACATGTCGGTACAGACTAGGTAGACATGAAAAGAGCATTACCCAGTACCAAAGACCATATGGTGTTGGTAGTACTTACCACCAAAACCATGGAAATCATGTACGAATCCGTGTGTGATGGAGCTTGCCAGGATATCATTTGTCTTAGCCCTATCTCGGTTATGCAACACATTAGGGAGGAAGAGATGGTACTGCAAGTGATCAGACCTTTGAAAATCTACTAAGAAATCTTCCGATGAACTGGTATCGATGGAAGCTTGAAACAGCCTCTCGGTCGTTACCCAAAAGTATAAAATGCCATGTGGGAAATGTTTTGGGGAAATATTTGCAGTCGTTCGATATAGTAGAGCTTGTTGAAGGTATGTGCGAATTTGTGGAAAGTTTATGAAGTATGAATTGTGACATCTCTCAGAAAGATAGACTAACTCAACGGAAGACTTCCTTTCATCAAAGAGAGACCATTACAGAATGAGAACATATCTCAGGAAGATAGAACTATCCACCAAAATGTTAGACCTCAACGTTAAATGAGGCTGAAGCCTTGAGCCATTCTCTACTCGTCGCATCGTTTGCTGCAAAGATTGACCAGAAATACGATACTCAACTACCGGTATGCATTAAAATGTAGTTGGAATAATCGATAGATCAAGAGAAGGTTTTGTTGTTCGGCCAATACCAAGGTTGTCGTTATCAACAAGGACGGGAGGGAAAATTGCTACTGCACTGCACGGTACTGACCTGATTTCATTCATGATGAGAAACGCTCCAATCATCATAAACGAAGATCCAACTTATAACTGCAGCCTCCCGCGTATGCATATTCTCCCCCATGGTACGATTTGAAGCGTACCCAGTATGCATAACATACCGGTGAAGCTTGTTCCTAGCATATCCATTTGTTTATTTGTGTCTTGTTTCTAGAAAGCGGAATGATAAATAAAACCTTGGCAGGTCCGATTTTATGAACCTCCGAAAGATCCGTGATTTTCATGGGGTTGTGAAAAGCGTGACGATTCCGAGCATTGAATTGCACCCATCCGGAGATTTCAACTGTTCGAAAAAGAGAGTTTTCCACAACCCAGTATTGGATTCTTCGTTTTCCAAATCCAGGATCTTGTCACCGAAGAATCGGAGAAGTCTAGTGAGGATAAAATCCTCGGAGAAAAAGCCACGATTCCACGGATTTCCTAGTATTCTCCGCCGCATGAGGACATTGTCCTCAATTGGAGAAATTCCGCTTTGAGTGGTATTGCTAGGACATTTTCCCATCTTCCGTGACGCCTCCCGTCTGGCCAATTGATTCTTGGATGGTGGCTGTAGAGAGAAGGAGATCTAGAACGCTCGACTGAGATATCCGGAAAAAACTACTCGTAAGGAACATGTCAATTCATTTGTGGTGAAAGATTTGGATATTCATCATTATGATGATCATGATCGCAGGCATGTTTAGGTATTTGAAAGAGGCATGTAACGGACGGGAGCGGGGGATCGTATTCGCCAAGACCTTATGATGGACTGTTCAGTGCATACCGGTACTGTCAAATCCCAAGATAAGCAAGCCTACGCAGGACGAGTACAGAGGCTCGAGGATTGGATCTAGGATGTGTACATTTGCATGGCATGGCATGGCATGGCATCGCATGGTAGGTGTATCATTGAGTAGCAAATCCACCCAACAAGTCAAAGAATGAGGAATGATGAGGAAGAATAAGGAAGTTTGAGAAAGTTTGAGAAATTCTATATTATTTCCTTAACAAATGATATATATGTATATTTGTATATTGATTCTTCAAGAAGTACAGCCCCCAAAGAAGTATGAATTTCTTTCATCCGCCAGAGATCTTAAAGAAAGATGGAGATGGGGGCTGAATTATAAGCACTCAACACCCACCCTACGCCCTTAGCAGGATAGATAATTTAATGAACGAGATTCAATCCATCCTCAACAACTCATCATTTGGTATAAATAGTCCTCTCACCCCCAACTTCACATCGACGTGAATACCCGTGGACTTGAACAATATTGTATTCCTTCCCTTTCTTCCCTTCCCCACTACGGAGTACACTGCCCTGCATCAACTGCCGCTCAATCTATCATGCATCGAATGATCCCAGTCCGACAAGGAATATAAAAGTTAACGACGGATGTGAAAATCCATTTTGGACATTCCCCATGTCTCAAGAAGCGCGTGAAAACCGATCCCGACGGAAAAGAGTTTCAAAAAATGAAGGGATGATGGATATCATTTTGATATCGACATGCGATTCAGCCATCACCTACTAGGTAGGTACTCTCACATAGCAAACCTTTCCATCATTCATGCATGTATCTCTCGGGGATCGAATCCAATGCACCATACATACATACCTACCTAGGTACATAGCTGCCAGACGGAAAGATTCGCTTGGAAGATTGTTTATCTCCCAACATTTGAAACACCAGCACAGAACATCGGGTGAGCTCACGATTGGTTGATGGAAGGAATTATTGGACCCCGAAGTATGCTAAAATGAGACACGTGATACGGATCCCAGAGTGGGAGAGTTTATTAGATGATCCCACGGTGCGAGGGTGCCACTCATCTCATGATAAGATCAATCCATAATATCATCAAAGTAATTATACCTGGCTCATCGACTGTGTGAGATCTTCCAAGGGTCCAAACGATAAATCCCGTACATCTTCCATCAAACCAGAGAACACACGTAAAATCAACCTGTGGCCGTATGAATATGAATCCTTTCTGTTGACCTTGGTAAATCATTATTGTTGGTCACCTCAATTTCTATATTTATCACATCTTGCCTTGCTTCACTTGAAGAGAAACTTGCTTGCCGTGCCTCACCTTACCTGGCATAATTTTAGCGAGAGAATTACATGTACGGCGTGAGCGTGTAAAAGTTAATAAGTTGTTCCACTTACAATTTCATCATCCCGAACCCGCACGGCCAACAAGCAGTTGAATTAACCCGCACAACAATCCGAAACCATCGCAATCCATCCCCATTTATTCATTACAAGCAATTATCACCGTCGCTTACTCTATTCATTTCGGATCTCATCGTGGAGAGGTCATTCCATTACCTGAACCAACTTCCCAGTTACGCGCGACTCCGAGGCGCAAACAATCCACTGTGGCGTCCGTTCTCACTCAAACGCAGTCGCAACTGTCTCTTCAACAACACTTGGATATCTCGTCGGAGGTCCTGGAATACGTGCAAGAGGAACTGGAGGGGGAACCACAACCTTTGATGATGGCGCAGGCAGGAGGGCCTAACCAAAATCCGCCAAATGACAAGAGAAGGGTCAAAGTCTATGAGTTGCGCGATGGTGACTGGTTTGATAGAGGAACCGGCTTTTGCAGAGCCGACTTTATGGTTGTATGTTGATGCTTTCATTCTCAATCTTCACGCATGCATCTATTGTCTGCGCGCCGATTGTTCTTGTCCTTATCTCTCTCTCTCTCTCTCTCTCTCTCTCTCGCATTTTCATCGGGACTTGTTGCCTAATCATCTTGAATTTATATAGGATAATGGCCCTGAAAAATCAGACCCTAGAGTAATGGTGCAGTCGGAGGATCAACCAGGTCGTATACTTCTAGAGACTAAGATCGTTAAAGGAGATGAATTTCAGAAACAGCAAGGTATTTGGATCAGCGCATGATTCCCACATTTCATACTAATGCGTGCCATGCAGAAACTCTCATAGTATGGACGGAACCGGATAGTGAGATGGATATGGCTCTCAGCTTTCAAGAAGCAGAGGGCTGCACGGCTGTTTGGTAAGTGGCATGTCGCGATTAACGCGTCACAAGATGGTTGCGCATCCGAACATTTCTGACTGATGCTTACTACAGGCGATTCATCAACAACATACAAACGACTCTGGGTGGACATGGAGGAATTAGTATTGAGGGTAAGTTGAGCAACCTAAAGTTCTACTCATGATATCCTTTTGGCCCTCATGGTACTTACTATTTTCTATAGAAGATATCATATCTGATGATAACATCCCCGAGCTAAACATTCCAACGTCTCTCCCCAATCCTTCATTGGGTAACCTGCCCGAATTGGAAATGCAATTAAGACAATTGAACAGCACAACATCCGGACGCGAAGCCCTTACGAAATTGGTGATCAACGAAAACTACATTCGCAGATTGATACCACTGGTCGAAGTAGCAGAAGATATGGAGGATTTACCAAGTTTACATCGACTTTGCAACATGATGAAGATTATAATTTTGCTCAATGACAATGCAATAATCGAGCATATCGTTACGGATGAGGTGGTTATTGGTGTTGTCGGAGCTTTAGAGTACGATTCGGATTTCCCAAGTCACAAGGCCAATCATCGACTTTGGTTAGGCAAAAAGGATATATATAAAGAAGTTGTCGAGATACCCGATGAGAACATCATGAGGAAGATTCATAATACGAATCGATTACAATATCTCAAGGATGTTGTCCTCGCCCGAATCTTGGATGACCCAACGTTCTCAGTTCTCAACGGTCTTATCTTTTTCAATCAAGTGGAGATTGTCCAATATCTACAGAACAATACAGCAGTTCTCAAGGAACTTTTTGGCATTTTTGGAAACCAAGAGACAGACCAGGAAAGGAAGAAGATGGCTGTACTTTTCATACAACAATGCTGCGCTATCGCGAAGAATTTGCAACCACCAGGACGACAAACGCTATACAATAACTTTTTGAGTCATGGTCTTTTGTCTGTCATTAATTTCGCTCTCAAACACAATGACGTTGGGGTTCGAGTGGGAGCTACAGACGTATTGGTTTCTATGATTGATCATGATCCGCAAATGATTCGTCAAACCATATTTCGACAAATGGCCGAGAAGCAAACTTTGCTGACTGATTCTCTTATCGATCTTCTTCTGGTAGAAGCGGATTTGGGTGTAAAAGCTCAAATAGCAGATGCGATCAAGGTTCTTCTCGACCAAGGTAGTCATGTAGGACCATTGGAAGGACTCTCCAAAGCCAATGGTGCTGAATATGCCGCTCGAATTCGAAACCAAACAGATCCTCAACATGAACTTTTCCTTAATCAATTCTATGAGGAGTCTGCGAAAAAATTATTTAAACCTTTAGTGGATTTGAAAGGACGCGAAGATATGAACTTTACTGTTCATCAAGTATCTTTATTCATTTACTTGATAGAGATTCTTTGCTTTTTCATTAGACAACACATGCACCGCAGCAAATATTTTGTGCTATCAGAAGGATTAGCTCAACGTATCTCTCAGCTTTTGGGGAGCCCAGAGAAGTACCTAAAATTAAGTAAGTCACTGCATTTTAACAGCCTTGAACTTTCTTTACTAACGAACTCTAGCTGCATTGAAGTTTTTCCGAAATTTGGTTGGTTTACAAGATGAATTTTACAATCAACAGATGATGCAAGATCATCTCTTTGAGCCAGTCTTAGACCTTGTCATTGAAACAATGCCTCGAGATAATCTTTTGAATTCAGCTTGTTTGGAGTTCTTTGAATTTATCAAGAATCAAGGTTCTAGTACAAGGGTTTTGGTCAATCATTTGGTGGAAAACTATCGAGAAAAATTCGAGTCAATCACCTATGTTGACACTTTCACAAATTTCATCACAAGGTATGATAATAATCAGGGATTTGCATCGAGTATGGACACTTCATTCCTCGACACCGAAGATGAAAGTCCGAAGAGACCTGAGACAGGTAGAGGTAGTAGATGGGGCTCAGGTATCAAGGACTTAGATGCGGATGAAGAAGCCTATTTCAATACTTCTGACGATGAAGAGGAAAAATCTCAGGATCAGAGTTTGACGAATGGGGAATCACCTGCTTCGCAGCCTTTAGTTGACTATCCATCGGATGAAGAAAATGAAAATTCGGAAAACGATATTTCTGTGGGTATAACCTCCGCTCCATTAAGTCGGAGCCCTTCGCCAAAGCCATTAGCTTCCAAAGATTCCAGTGGAGATGAGTTAGTATTAACTCCTACTTCTTCCACACCAACTCCACCAGAAAGGCTATCGGAAAAACGCAGGAGAGAAGAAGATGAAGAAGATGAACTCGGCAAACTTTCCCATCACAAACGAAGAAGTTCTACGAGTTCTACGACATCAACCAATAGCGTGTTGAGGAGGAAACCAAGCTTCAACAAAACACGAGATGGTAATAATGGACCTAAAAAGATTGCAATCAGTTTAACTCCAGCTATCAAAACTGGTGGCGATAGCCCTGGTGGCAGTTCAAGTTGACATACTGTTACGTTGATTTAAAAATCTTTTTTAATGGAAGATTAAGATTCTTCGGAGGACATTGGCGCTATTTAATTGCACGACATGGAGTTTGGGCGAAAGGAAGGGAAGGAAATGGAATTGTTGCTGATTGATTGATATAAACATTCACTCAGTTCAAACCAGTGACAGTGATTGCTTTATTGGTTTGCTTTTAATTTTGGCGCCAATTGTTCAATTTTGCTTGCATCAAGATTCTTGGCTTTGGCTTGATTTTTTCGCTTTGGTTGAAAGGATGGGGAGGGAAACTTTGCGGAATTCACTTGATTGTCAATTACTTGTACAGTAGAATTGGGACAGCGATATTTCTGGGAATGAAGGGATGGATAGGTGGGATGGGATGGGAGGAAAATCAAATGATTAGCGAAGGAAAGGGGAGAGGGCAGAGGAGAGAAGAGAAGAGAAGAGGAGAGGAGAGGAGAGGAGAGGAGAGGAGAGGAGAGGAGAGGAGAGGAGAGGAGAGGAGAGGAGAGGAGAGGAGAGGAGAGGAGAGGAGAGGAGAGGAAATGAAAAGATGAGAAGAGATGAGTTGATATCAGATGAATTGATATTATCTTTGTCAAGTAGATGTTGATATTGATGACAGCATGAAATGAAGATTTTCAGCACTTTGATTGATTGATTGATTGATTTTGAATGGTATGAATGATTTGAATGCAGGAATCGAACTATTAAAATTCATTATTGAGATGTAATGTGATGTGATGTCATACAATAAATGAATGAATGAATGAATGAATGAATGAATGACATTAACACTATGTCTTGAAGAATATATATTATATATTCTAGGAAATCTATTCTCTCCCCTTTTTCCATCTCATTCTCATTCCATCTCATTCTTATCTCATTCTCATTTTATTCCTATCTTATTCCCATTTCATTCCTATTTCATTTCTATCTCATTCCTATCTCATTCCCATTATCTAATGTCTTATATCTTTTTTATATATCTTTTTTATATATTTTGATACATATCTATCTATTATTAAACTTCATTTTTATAAGTTAGACTTTCTATATTATAAGTAAGTATAAAAGGTTATCTATGATTTTATTTTGTTTTATATAAAATATAAAGTATGAAATATAAAGTATAAAGTATAGGAAATAAGAAATAAATAGGATTGAAAGTTAGAAACTGAAGGCTAGCGATTATATTAGATTAGATTTGAAATATTATTTATTATATAGAAAACAAGAGTTATATATAGTAACTATAATACTTCTATAATATAGAATCTAGTATATAATAGATATAATTATTAAAACGAATATATAATAAATGTCATGGGATCACCTTTGGGAATATTCATGTTGGTTCAATAATGAGATCAGGAATACGGGAGACGTGGTTCCCACTATCATTAGTAGGCCCCTAAATGTCTGTATTGTATTCTGTCTAAAGAGCTAGCTAATGAGGGGAAGTAGTAGGCCTTATATAGGCACTACTGAAAGAGCTAGTCTCCTTCGCATTCGCCTAAATACCTTTGATATAGTAGCTATTATATTGAAATCATTTTTTTGAAGTGAATTCCCTTATTCACACACTCGGAACTCTTTTTTATGGCTTCAAATATAATGGCTGAAAAGAAATTCGTAAAATCATAAAATCCTCTATTTGCTAGTTAAAGTCCCTGATCTTTTATTAGCAGAATTAATCCCTTCCTTTAATCCCGTTCCACTCACTTTATTGCCTTGATATTGATTTTATTCGTATTAATCAGATTAGCAAGAGCTTGATATAGCTTTCCTTTTGTTATTGCATCAGCCGGATTAGTCGAACCATCAATCCAGATCACTTCAACGATCTCCCTCCATTTGTAGGATTGATGTAATGCTATGATATCAATCATTAATCTCTTTTCATTAATTATTCTCAGTTTTGTAAGTAGGTTGTATAATGATTTGGAATTAGTGTACAAAACTAATAAAATCTCCTTGTCGAAAATAATGTTAACTATAGAAGTGATTGTTGTATCGATATTGAATTCCTGAACTAATCTATATAGCTTGAATATCAAAACACTGTATATAATTCTTTTGTATTTAATAAATAATCAATAAATGATATTAGTATTATTGTGTTTATTTATTATAACAATCATATAGCCTATTTAGAACAAATAATCCTTATTATTCACAAAAGAGGTATCAGCAAAAATAACAATCTTAAGTGAATCTAAGTCAAGTGGTATATATTTGAATCCTCTAATAGAGTTTTCTTTTTATTATTTGATATACTTGTTTAATGCTGCAATATCATTCTTACCAAATTGAATTATTTGTATTACTATAAACAAATCGAAAGATGCCTTGGGTTGATATATAGTTATAATATATACTCCACAGGCTCATTGTATAACATACTATTTACATATAGAAGCATACTTCCGAATCTTGCTACATATACCATATATATCCATAGATCTTATAAATACAAGCTATAGATTACTGTATTGCCTCTCCTGATTAAAATAAATATTATTATTTTTGAATATAAAAATAACATTATTAAACTTTAATAAATGATCATAAATAAATTCCTTATGATTCTTAGCCATAAAGTCAGCTTACTTGAATTGCTTATTCTCAGTTTATATAAATATATTATCCCTAATGATGAATGTATTATTTATCTAAAGCTTTATAATATCAAATCTAGTCCCCTTATTATTAGTATACAAAAAATAAGGGTTATATATAGATTACTGCATTTTAAGCTTTTTGTAATGATGAGTATGGTATATCCAGAACCAATAGTTTCCTACCTCAGGAATATTATATAATAGCTTAACAATAAGTAAAATCATATTGGTTGGTAGATTCATTTCTTTCAAAATATGGATATAAAAAGTGTAATGTAAATTCGAAGTGGATTGAGTATATGCCTAAATAATATTTCGAATATATACTTCTATACTTGTTTTTCGAGTACTCACAATTAGTAAGATTAAAATACATTAATATAATTATTGAATTGTTAGGGATTGTATCAATATAGATATCTTATTAATATTATTATATGCTTGAATAACTAATCTCGACTTACGGAATTCAGTATTCGTTCTTTTATTCTTAATCTTATCAACAAATCGCAATTTAAAAATATATATATTAAAAAGAATATCCGAAAATGATATAACCTTGAATACACTCTTAATTGTTAATCTATCAATCTCTTTTTTCCTGGATTCTTTATATATAATAGGATCCTTGGGATTAGTAGTAAAACATTCAGGATAGTAATCTTGTATATAAGCTCGAATCTGAGATATAACTATTTATGGGAAAGATGTTAGTATAGATATCTAATTGTTTTTGAATAAATTCAAGAGAGATTCCTCTGGATTTGTTGTATATGTGATTACTGTTTTTGAAGAAGGCAATATAACTTTATCGGAATTTGATAAAGTTATCTCGAAATTAATATTATGATTAATTTCTTTAATCTCCTTAATATATCCAGTTTCTAAATACTTATAATACAGCTTTATCAATATAAATCTAAATCTTGTAGGTCTATAAGGTAGATCAAAAGTATATATCTTCCTTTCCATACTAATAAATGAAAAAGGTCCTTTTTATTTATTAATAGCTATTCCATTATTCTCTCTCCAAACCAAAACCTTGCTATTTAATAGCAAGTCATAAAGTATAGTTGTAGAGGATCCGTTACATATATTCAAGGTCTCTCATACTTGTATAAAACTATATAATTTATAAATCTCTATCATAGCTTTAAAGATTATAGTAATATATTATTAAATAATAAATATTAAAAAGCTAATATCAATTATACAGAGAAAAATACCAAAAACAAATAAAATAGATACTAAATCATCAAATCCAGTAATATCATTAATTATCTTTATAACTATTTGAAATATAATTGCTTTGTAAATATTAAGTTTATAAACTTCTTTGTAAATAATCTTATAAGATCTTTATAATAGTATATAAAATCTTTTAATAATATTGATTGAATAATATATCTTTATAGGGACTGTCTTTATCTGAATAAATATTGACATAGTATATTGTTGAAACTCTCTTCTAATAAAATTGATATTAATATTATAAATAATATATTCTGATAGACCAATATATATATCGATCCAATATTTATAGAGTTTATTCCATATATACTTTACAGATATATTGCTTAGCTATTAAGCGACTTGAAAACATATAGCTTTATCAACAATATATAGGATTGGATTATTGTTAATATAAAGTATATTGATAAATATAATATAATTGAATTCAAAATCCTTATTGGGTAAAGAGAATTTGAATCTATTGGGTGACTTGCTATAAATTTGATAATAGTAATAAAACTTGGTAAGTTATTTGATTATTTCAAAGTCTTTATTGTACCTGGAGTGTTTAAGTACTTTATAGAACTTATATATAGATAAATAACTAAACCGATAATGAATTTATTGTAATTCGATTTTGGTAAGATAGCAATCATTACTATCAATAGAATAATTAATTAATCTCTCAACATTGATATTTCATAGCAAAAATGCATAGCCGAATTATTGATACACAGAATAAACGCCTTTAGATATAATAGCAACATTATCAAGGTTATCATACTTGAATCTAAGTCTATTTATATTGGCTAAAGAAAACAAGAATAGAAGATCAGCTTCCATTACATTCCATTTTATTTCTTCAAATAAAAGCTTGATATAAAACGAACCAATAAAAATCGTTGCTTTAATACTATATTGAATTATTACTTATCCAGCAATAGCTTTATTATATTCAATATTCTCGATCTTCTTTCATATCAAATATTGATTATATTCAATAGATAATCTCTTAATCACATTTGTATCAATTATAATGCTGAAGAATGTATCAGCATTATATTGCTTACCACTTGTAATGAATATTTCAGTTATCAATTTATAAGTGTTTGTAATATTATTAAGATCAATTGTTATTAAAGAATTATTACAAACACCTATTGAGATAAAGAATATTCTAAAGATCTCTTCAGAACTACTTGTATCAATAAAATACTGATTAATGAGATAATCATTATTATTATTACTATCACCATCTCGATTATCTTCTTATCCGATATCAATAACGAACTAATTATATTGTTTCATAAAGCTCTTATTATCAAGATTGTTATATTTAATATAGTAATTCATCTTAAGTTGATCTTTCTCTTTTTGTATATATTTATAATATCTATAGCCCTTCTTTTTATAATTAGAAAAATAATAATTGTTCTTATCCTTATTAGCTAATGTAAAGAAGGATTGTTGACCAATATATTTATTATAAGGTTTCCGAAAAGAAAAGTCTAAAAATACATTATTATAGAAATATTGATCTATAAGGAATATCTTAAGTAAAAGGTATAATTTTGGAAATGCCTTTCAATAAGAGTCGATAGTCTGTTTAATCTAATTAATAAACTTTGTAATAATTGGATGAGGATTACATATCACAAAATGACACTCCAAAATACTATTATACATAGACAAAATCTTAATATAATATAATTGAGGATTGTGTATTATCCTGGGAATAGTATACTAAAGAAAGCGTAAATCTATAATTATTATATTAAATACTTTCTAAGGCTTTGTAAATAGATTTTTCTTAATATAATTCTTGAAAATAATATTATTTCATTTAAAAAGCATATTCTATTGATATTTAGATTCTTTAAAATTATTGATTATTATATTGTACAAGTCTTGATATAAATCAGAAAGACTGCTAAGATTTATCTAATAATAATTTCTAGTTGTGCTTGTAAGTATAATCGGAAAGGCTGTTATAATCATTTTTATTGGTATAAATATCTTGTGATAATGCTTTTCGAATATAAAGATTTTCAAATCAAAGGAATCATCGATACCCTTATATCTATTATTATCTCTATAGATTTTCAAAAGATTAATAAGATAATAGCTCTGATTGTATTGATTATTGTTTTTGTAATTAGAATGATTAGAATGATCCCTATCTCTATCACCTCTATTACTATCTCTATCATTATTACTGCTGCCTTTATCATTATTGTTATCTCAATCATCATTCTAATCGTTATTATCATCTGGATTATTATTATTATTAGGTAATCCTATAAAAACATCAATCAATAAAATTCTAGAGTCTGATTTGATACTGGTAAAGGTATACATGGGACTTGTATATCCCCAGATTGGAATGGAGCTAGTCTTTTATGTATATCAAAAGGAATAATCGAATCACTTATAATTTTGCTAGGTTTTAATAAAGTTAAATAACTAGCTGAAGTATTATTCTGAGGTTCAATAAAAGGTTTAACTTATGATCTCAAATTGAGTCCAATAAGAAGGTAGATTTATTTTGTAGATACAAATGATTATACCTTATTAATCTGATATTTCAAAAATTGATCTGTAATCCAATCATAATACTTTTTGTAAAGAAATGCTTTCATTAAAATATTATCGAGATTTGCATTTATATTGATATAAACTCTATAATATCACAAAACCTTGCAAAAGTTATATAATATCAACTTATTAATACTTCTGAATAAAGCTCATCAAATAAATTCGAAATCGAATATGATTATATTCTAAAGAGATACATTAATAATCCTTATATTCGAATATACAGCTATTCGAAAAAGAAAGTATTTATCAATCTAATACTTTATTCTTATTTTGAATATATATTCTTTATAAAATTATCTAGCTTTATTGAAATCTTTTGAAAAGAAATAGTTTTGAGATTCTCTTTTGAATTTCAAATCCTTAGTAGTTTTCTAAGTTTTTCTTTCTTTAATTATTATTTTGTTAGAAATATAAAGATTAAAAAAAAACAAAAGGATAAGGAGGAGCATTGGTTATATTTTCGTAGAAAGAAGTCTTGAACTTTTGTTATAAAAAATTGGTATCATTAGTTATCGTATTAATAAATCCTTTTATACCAATGGATTAATCAGATGAAATAGGTTTCTTATCAGTATCGAGTTTCTTGCTAGCTTGCTTAGAGTTAGTGCTAGCGCTTCCCCGGGATGTTATAATATTGATAACAGGAAATAAAAGAAATAAAAGTGAAAAGATATTTTGAATAAATAAATTAAATAATTTGTAATATTACTAATTAGTATTAGTTTAATAATGAGATTAGGAATACGAGAGACATAATTCCCATTATCATTAGTAGGCCCCTAAATGTCTGTATTGTATTCTGTCTAAAGAGCTAGCTAATGAGGGGAAGTAGTAGGCCTTATATAGGCACTACTGAAAGAGCTAGTCTCCTTCGCATTCGCCTAAATACCTTTGATACAGTAGCCATTATATTGAAGTCATTCTTTTGAAGTGAATTCCCTTGTTCACACAATTCAGAAGCTTTATTGCTGAGCTAAATGCTTAAAAGACTAGGAGGTAGAACTAAAAGTTCTACCTTACTCTCACATATATAGTAGGACAGAATAGGACAGAAAGGGCTTAGTGTTATCTCGTAATATTATCCTTTTCCTTAAGATATAGTCTCCATACCATCACCTACTAGAAGGTTTCAGGATTTAGGATTCTGGATTCTAATATCTTAGGTATTTAGATAGATAGATAGGATCTATATATACTAGTTTTCAAATCAATAAAGGCTTGTAAGCTATAAATGGACTCCCCACACAGCTCTACTTATAATCAAGAGTAGTTTTATTTAATATCATGGAATTATCTTTAGGAATATTCAAAAGCTTTACCGCTGAGCTAAATGCTCAAAAGACTAAAAGGTAGAATTGGAAGTTCTACCTTACTCTCACATATATAGTAGGACAGGACAGGATAAAAAGGGCTTAGTGTCATTTTGTGATAATAAATACAAACTTGAAATTATTGTAATTTTCTAATCTAGAATTATTTAATTTAATTGAAATTAGTAATAAAAGAATAAATTAAATATATTTTGAATATAAGACTTTATCTAATTACATCTGAATTTTTTATATATCTTTTTTTCTTTCAAATTAACTCTTATATAATTTATTTATTTATTTATTTATTTATTTATTTATTTATTTATATTAATTAACGTCTGTTTTAGACCTCCCGAAGGGTATTTAGACATGTCAGGATAAAGAGTTACAAATATAGAAGAGTGCTAATATATATACTAGTAAAACCTTAGAGGGGAAATTCAGTTTTTCTTGTATCGCTTGAATTTAATAGTTTAATATCAATAAGAGAAACTGTTTGCTTCTTTATAATTACAATTACTGAATTTAAAACAATCGCCTCAAAAATTGATCTGAAAAAAAGAATAATAAATTTAATAAATGAATTTGGTTTTGTATTTCTCTTTATAACTAATAATTAGAGGAATATAATTAAATATCATTTGAATAGCTAGGTATTAGTATTTGTATATACTTTAATAAGGTAAATAAAGCCAGCCTTTTAGAATTTAAAAGCTTTCTCTTCTTAGATAAACTAATCTCTTTTTTGTTATACAATATCCTTCCTCCTTTCCTTCCTTTTCTTCTTTCTTTTATTATAATAATATTATTATTGTAAAGGATATAGAGCTTAATTACTCTAATTATTGTTTATAGGAATAAAGAGTAAGCTTAATAAAAAAATAAGATATTCTACTTTTATAAAAAGCTTTTCATTTTTTATTTTGATTGAGTAAAAGAAAAGTAAATTGTATAATAAAAATTCAGATATTCAGAAAAGTGTGAATTTATCGAAAATATAAAGAATATGCTATAAACACCAACAAGTATTTTTTCTAAAACCTTTCTTCTTTTAATTATTATCAATCTAGTCTTTTATTCAATTAGATTGATTTAAAGTATTTCTTTATTTATTGTTTATTATATGTTATTTAATATATAGTGTTTTATGTAATTTATATTTTCTTTATATCAAAATCTCCTAGAGAGTATTTAATAAATAGATTATTTGTTATTCTTCTGTATATTTAGCTTAACAATTTGTTTTAAAATATATATATCGTAATTGCTTATTTACTTATTCATAACTATTATATAGACAAAAAGACCATTGTCCTCCGCAAGGAGCCCGGCTGGTTCAGTGGTAAAGTGATCGGGCCACTCTCCCATTGTTCTACGATATAAGATTATAGCAACGAAATTTTCGTATATATAGACTAATCCTTATCTTTAGGATTCATATGGATTTACTCTATATGTTATCTCATAGACTATTTTAATATGGATCTCATAACATAGCTCCTTTAAGCTTCAATAATTTATTACTAATCCTAATAGAGCTTTTCTATTATAAGCCGCAAAAGCAATCGATCAAGTGCTGAGGAGGAACTAGTGATCCCCTTTCCAGCCACTACCACTATGCCTATGCACTACTCCGCTATCAAACAGAACTACTATTCCAGCCGCTCCTTTTAAATGGCCTAATAGCCGAACCCTCCGCTCCTCTGGAGCACCATCACACATATACCTGTTTTTTTGAAGCGGTATACCTATATATACCATTCCTGTTTATAAAATATGATTCTATAACAGAAGTAATTATACAATCAGAGCGCTCCTCTCCATGAGCAAAAGGAAACGCTAGGAATATGGGGCCAATCAAACAGCCCTATTTGCAATCATTATACTAGCTTGTTTAGGATATATAGAAGGAACTGGGTTTACCCTATAAGGTTTTACTAGCATACACATCAGCGCCTTTCTGTATTTGTAACTCTAGATCTAGTCACATCTTTCATACCCCTTGGGAGGTCCTCCACAAGACGTTAATCACTATAAATAAATAAATAAATAAATAACTATTATATACATTTTCATATACTTTATAGAGCTATTTCATTTATCTACCTCAAGATATTCCATTATCATACAAGTCCTGTTAGCTCTGAGTATTCTTACTTCATTTGATCAAGATGTACAACTCCTCTTTCTTTAATAGTAATATCCTTAGGTTTGTAGCCAGCACCGCGTACAGGTAGGACTTCGTCTTCGCCGACCACTCTTATATAATATTAATAGAGTAATATATAAAAGTTATACTTAGTTAGTTTGTATTTAATCGTTATTACTATAAAGCTTTTAAATTAATATACTTCAGATTTTTGAATTTAGAATAATGCGAGTTAGTTAGAGTTTATTCTAATAATATTATATAAGTTATAGAGGAGATAATCACAATAATAAACATATAATTAATGATTAATTAAACTCTCTATATTCTCTTATTCTGAATAATCTCAAAATTGAAGATTACTGAGTATTTAAATTTATATTTATTTTGTATCTACATTTATAGAATTACTTATATTTATAGGGTTTTTATATCGATTATAGTATTTCACTTACTACTACTTACTTTCTAGCTTTTAATTATATTAGATAAAAGTATTTAATTACCTAGGTAGTTATATAGCGATTCTATATTTATTATACTATGAATATAAAAAGCCCTCATTTCCTCCTAGATAGGTAGATAAGCTACAACCTGCCGCGTCAGCTAATTCAATCGGATCTTGTATTGTATTTAAATTCGATTCAATTCGATTCAATTCAATTCAATTCGTAGCCGAAGGTAGGTAGGTAGGCTCGTAGGTACATAGATACTCGTAAGTGTCCCCAGATTAGATGAGACGCTTGGACCAGAGTGGATGGGCGGTGGACGGTGGGCTGTAACATGACATGGTACATACTCCGTACGGTACATGGTAAGGGTACGAGGTGAGGCCGTGAGTTTGGTTTGGTTTTGGGTTTTGGAGAACGTGTTCTTATGTGCATATGATGATTGAGATTGAGATTGAAGATTGAGATTGAAGATTGAAGATAAATTCTAACCGGCTCCAATTGATTCAATTGATTTATTTATTTATTTATTTATGGATTTATTTTGTTAGTCCTGGGTTTACTTGTTCGATTTTTTCATTTACTAAGGTACTTACTCACCTGGGTTGGGTATCGGTATCTTGGTTGATTTTAATTATTTTGGTCCGGTCGGCACGTACATACATACATAGGTACTTGCATACTTACATACATACGTTCCTTTCTGAACGAGTGAGTGGGTGTTCTGTGGATTGGAGATCTGTGGATTGGAAAAATTGGAGGAATCAGAGAAATTGGGGGAATTGGAGGGGAATTTGGATGTTTGGAGGGCAAGTCGGAGCTGAGGGGAATTGTTGATTGTGATTGCGATTGTGTGCGATTGTGATTGCGATTGCAGGTTTCGAGAATCTGGGTTGCGCGCAACGAACAGAACGAGCGGCTTTTGCGATTCGATTGATTGATTGATTGCTTGCTTGCTTGATAATTGTATCTGCGGAATTCCTAGCGCATTTCGAGGATTCGAGAAAGGGAAGAAGGAAAAGAAAGGAAGACGGAGGAATCTTGCTACTCTACTTAAACTTCGATATGGAGGGGTTACTCGAACTTCCGTTGCAGATATTAGGGGGATTATGGGAGGTGGTGAGGGATACGCCGGCGCATATATTGGGGTTGATTTTGATCGGGTTGGTGGTTGTAGGATTAGGTTGTGTGAGTTTATCTTTTCTTTCTCTTTGGGGGGGTTTGCTGGGGGTTATGATTATCAGAGAGAGATTTATCTTCTGGGATGGGAAATGGATCTTATACTTTAGAAGTTTGGAAATCATGCTAATACTATACAATCCAGATATACGCTCTCCTCCTACTCGTCGCGCCCGTCCCCAGACCTCCCTACCCATCCGAAAAAACATACATAACCACCACTGCCTCCGGCACCACCGAAACCAAGCCCTTAACCTGTTGGTATGATTCTTGGGTCGCGCATCGCGAAGCCTCGGTTTCGAAGAGTGGTTCATCCGCGCAAAATAATATCCGCACCGGGGCAATCGAACCCGCAACTCTAGAAATGAGTCTGGTGGTGCCGGCATATAATGAAGAGGAACGGTTAATCGGCATGTTGGAAGAAGCGCTTTCGTTTCTCGATACGACATATGGACGTGTGGCGAAAGGAAAAGGGACGGGAACGGGGTATGAGATTTTATTGGTGAATGATGGGAGTCGAGATCGCACGGTGGAGATCGCGTTGGAGTTTTCGCGGAAGAATGATTTGCACGATGTTTTGAGAATTGTGACGTTGGAGGAGAATCGCGGGAAGGGAGGTGCGGTTACGCATGGCATGAGACATGTGAGGGGGGAATATGCGGTGTTTGCTGATGCGGATGGAGCGAGTCGGTTTGCGGATTTGGGGAAGCTTGTAAAGGGGGTTAAGGAGGTGGTGGATGAGGAGGGGAGAGGTGTGGCGGTGGGAAGTAGAGCTTGGTTGGTGGGAAGTGAAGCGGTTGTTAAGGTATTTTTCTCTCTTTTTTCACATCACATTCCATTGAGCGGAGATTGGTAGCGTGACGGAGGGAAACAGTTTACGTTTTCTTTTCTTCACTTCACCATACTATATTTCCTATTTCTACTTCCACCAACCCCCTCCTTACCCCCCAATCCATCTATCCATCTATCCATCCTTCCATCCTTAACCCCCCATCCCCAAAAAACAAAACTAACACCCCTCCCCCATAGCGCTCCGCCCTCCGCAACACCCTAATGCATTCCTTCCACCTCCTCCTCCGTCTCCTCACACCCCCCGCCACCTCCCGCATCCGCGACACCCAATGCGGATTCAAACTCTTCACTCGCGCGGCCCTCCCCCACATCATCCCGTATATGCATGCCGAAGGCTGGATTTTCGACGTCGAAATGCTCATGTTGGCTGAGAGTGCGCCGGGTGTGGAGGATGGAGAGGGGGAGGGGGAGAAGGGAAGAGGAAATGGGAATGGAAAAGGAAAAGAAAAAGGAATCAAAGTTTCTGAACAGCCGATTGCCTGGCAGGAGGTCGGAGGTAGTAAATTGAATGTTATGTGGGATAGCTTGGGGATGGCGTGGGGATTGGCGGTTTTGAGAGGGGGATGGGGAATGGGGGTTTGGAGGAGGAGGTGAGGTGAGGTGAGATTTTGGGAAAGGGTTGGGTTTTGTGAGAGGAGATGTTGGGTTATATAGGTTATTGATAGTTGGTTGATAGCTGGTTGATAGCTGGTTGATAGCTTGCTTGGTAGATAGATAAATAGATAAATAAATAAATAAATGAATAGATGGGTTGATAAATAGCGGGTAGCAGATTACTGGTAGCTAGTTGATAGTAGCTGGTTGATAGATAATTGCATAGATGTATGTATGTATATACGTATCTGTATGTGTATCTGTATCTGTATATGTATATATATATAAAGAAAGAGAGCTTTTCACCATACCATATCATACCATACCACAGCACAGCACATCACAGTACATCATACCATATCCGAACAGAAGAGATATTAGAATAAAAGTACCTACTTATATACCTAATATGTTCTCAAAGTATAATACTCCTCCCAAATATGCATTTCAGTAGCTTCATGAAAAATATGATCAATAAAAAAGTATTAATTAGGTATAAGTACGTATGTAATCTATAAAAAAGAAGAAGAATTTCATACATCCCCTCTCTCCTCTTCCCACAACGCCTGCATTACATGTATGCACATCTCTGAACAGTGATTGAATTTCCGGTATCTTCGCGGAAATCTCAAAAACCATACCCTTATTACCAGAATATAACTTTGTGAATCTCTCATCTATCATCTCTCGTAGTCATCTATTTTTCTGTTCATCCTTCCGGATGGACGTGTATCCATAACCTTGATGGATAATACCTATTTCCCAGAGATCAAATGAGCCCATTGAAGTGGCCTATGACATAATATGTACAGCCTCCACTTTCTCATTCGTCTGGGGCAGAGATAAGGCTAAGTAAATATTTACTGAGCCTTCTTTGCAATCTTTGCTTCCTTCTCCATCTTTCTCTCTCTTCTTCTCTTGGCAGCTTCAGGTCCACTCTCGGTATCCAAAACATAATCCCACCATCTGAAACTGCTTGCGTAATTTCCGATAAACTTCTCATGATGAGTATCATGATGTTCAGCACCAGCCCAGAAAGGCAAGAAATGATGTAGCGACCAAGGGAATTCATAACCACTATGAGCATCAATTGCTTGGAAAAGTCTGCACACGATCCAAATATACATGGTCAAAATGTGGAGGTTTCCGGTGAGCATAACCCAGAGAATTGGAGATCCGACAGTTCCGAGACCGAGAACCATAACTTCGATTGGTGATGCGTATTCGGCAGCGAGACCAAAGGGTGCAGAGTATTGATGATGAATTTTGTGAACTTTCTTGTAAAGCCATCCGTAATGCATGGCGCGATGCATCCAATAATGCCAGGTGTCTTCTAAAACGAAAAAGATGGCAACTTGATAGGCGATGGTGAAGATCGATGGGAAAGGGACATCGGTACCCATTCCAAAGTATTTTGCCATTGGGTGAAAGAGGTAAATTTGAGGAAGTTCGACAGTGAAATGGGAAAGGAGAACGAGTTTTGTGCATGTCCATTGTTCGGCAGCAGTAGGGATTTTATTCTGGAGAGGAATAGTTAGTGAATGTTGAGTTGGAGATATTGATACTGATGATTCTGTAAATGTGACGAGTATTTGGAATTGTCTTACCCCTTGAATCTTATATTTGTTGAAATAAGGAATTTGATCGATGATGACCCAAGGAAGACTTCGACCAAAGTAAAAGACTTCATGCATCACAAAACTCATGATACCAGTGGCAAGGACATCATTTTGCATGTAGGCATACCAACTCTATTGAATAATTAGTAAGAGTATTTTGGAGAAGAGTGAAGATATCTCAATGTAAAGGAAAGGCAGAGATCAACTTACCGCCCAGAGTCTTTCAAATATGTTGAGATGAACATTGTATTTACTCAACTCATCGTAAATACCTAAAAAGGTAGCTGGAGTTGCAGCAATGGTTGCATTTGATAAGATATCCATAGCTGCGAATTTAGCTATGGAAAAGGGAAGAAGGAAATCAAAAGATTGAAGAGAATTGTGTTGTAACCAGAAGGAAGAAGAAGGAGGAGGAGGGAGGTTTTTGAGAAGTAGTAAAGTACTAATAAAGTACTAAAGTAGAGTAGAGGTGTGTCAGGGTAGGGAATGAGATTAGATGGATGGATGGATGGATGGATGGATGGATGGATGGATGGATAAATTGATAAATTGATAAATTGTTTACTTTAATATGGATTCTTTGGGATTTGCCTGTCGAACCACAATTGGTTATCGGAAGAGAAAATTCCCGGTAAGGTGTAGGGAGATGTGAATGTGGGTGTGGGTGGGTGTGGCTATGAATATGGTATGGGTACGGCTATTACTTGATTAGGTAAAGGGGAGAGACGATTGAGATTTTTGGGGTAGAGGCAGAGAGGAAGAGAGGGAGAGAGGTAAGAAATGATTCAACCTTTTTGGGAAGAGATATCACGTGAGTTGATGGTATCCCAGTCACTGTAGTGCGGAGTGTGATCCTTTGTGTGATCGGGATTTGAGATACCGATGGAAGGAATGGGATGGGCTCGGTGGGATCATTTTGGATGAGAAAAAGGTCATGGATCACCTGGGCAAGTGACGATGAAGTGATGATGAAGTGATAATCGAGTGATAATCGAGTGATAAATGAGCTGGTGTTTGAAACAGATATTAGATACTAGATAGATACTTGATTGATGATTGGTTATTCGGGATATGAAATAGGTAAATCAAATACTGATTACCCAAGTTCAATATAATACTTCTGGTGTTCTTCAAGTTATCATCACATTTCACACTTCACATTTCACACTTCTCACTTCTTCGTGTTCGTACCTGAAAATCCATCCTAATCCAATCACGCACCTAGGATCTTTCCCAACTTTTACCCCTTTTTTCATTTCCCTGCATTGGATACCCGTACTAGTGCTTCATAGATTTCTTCTGGAATATGCTTATGTAATCACTCTTTTGGTCTTTCGATCTTCACTCACTCAGTTTTATCCCTTCCAGTCTTTTCTTTACTCTTTCACTCTTCACTCTTCTACTCTTCTACTCTCCTACCCTTCTACTCTTCCAATCCAAAAACCACCCTCGCTCCCTCCATACTAGATACACCCACGTGACACTCTCAACCTCCCTCCTGTAGAAACTTTTCACCGATGCCAAGCCAAAATAGCTTAATCATCATTATCAATTGGAAATCTCATCCAATCATCTTTCACCCCGGGACACAGAAATCCCCTACCGCCACATTGTATTTTGACCAGGGGGTGCAATCATGATCATAATTTTTGATCTTTCATATGATAATAATCTACCCAGCTACCGCCCACCAGCCCTTGGGCTAGAAAAGTCTAGAAATGAAAGAATAGAGAAGGCTAGGATAGGAATTTTAATCGTAAGATTTATTGGAAATATACTCATCATCCATCTGTCAGTTCATCTTGACCCTGATATTTTGCTTATCCAGAAAGAGTGCGAGAGAGGAGAAATCAGCTCATTGCTTGCTTGCTTTATATCATTCATTGTTTAGTATAGTATATTATATTATTTTATTTTATTTTATTTTATTTTATTTTATTGATACACGAGTATACCATTTGGATTTTTTAACCCTTTTTTATATACCCACGATTAATGACGGGATATGTTATATGTTGATTCCTAACATTCATTGATTCTTCACTCACTCATTCACTCATATAATAGATTGATTGATTGATTGATTGATTGATTCATAGACAAGAGTCGGAAGAATTGCTGTCATACCTACCTTCCTCCTCTTATTATAGCAGATATTATATCTGCAAACTTTACTCACCACCTACATACTTACATACCTATCTACATATCTACAACATCCTCAACTCTCTCATACCAACCCTCACATACCAACTCTCACATACCAACTCTCACATACCGACCCTCATATCCAAAATGTCAAAACCTTACACCATACAATCCGCAAACGAAGAAAGACGTCGCGTTTACCACGAAGCAGATGTAGTCGTAGTCGGCGCTGGTATATTCGGTTGCGCAATAGCTTATGCACTTGCCCAACAAGGTCGCAGTGTTATTCTGCTCGAACGTTGGCTTAAAGAACCGGATCGTATAGTCGGCGAACTGCTCCAACCAGGTGGTGTTTCCGCACTCGAAAAACTCGGACTCGCACATTGTTTAGAAGGCATTGATTCGATAAGGGTGAAAGGATATGAAGTTATATATCATGGTACACCCGTTTCCATACCTTACCCACCAAATGCCGGCGCAGCACAAGAAGGAGGATTTAGAGGATCGGAGAATGAAAAGAGCACCAGACCAGAGGGAAGAAGTTTTCATCATGGAAGATTTATTTCGCAGTTAAGGAAAGCTTGCGCCAGTCAACCCAATATCACAATTGTCGAAACAGAAGTTACAGAAACCATAACTGGCGGACACAATTCAGCCCAAGTCCTCGGAGTCCATACACGAACTACCAATCCAGCTACGGGCGAAAAAGAAGCAGATTGTTATTTTGGTCATCTCACAATCATCGCAGATGGATATGCCTCCAAATTTCGCAAGCAATATATCAACAAAACCCCAGTGGTCAAAAGTAAATTCTACGCTCTAGAATTAATCGATTGTCCCATGCCAGCTCCCAATCATGGAATCGTAGTCCTCTCAGACGTCTCCCCAGTTCTTCTCTATCAAATCGGCACTCACGAAACTCGCGCTCTAATAGATATTCCCGACAATATCCCCGCTGCATCTGCCGCTGCAGGTGGCGTACGGAATTATATCCATACCGTCGTCCTCCCAGTCCTCCCACCACAAGTTCGACCCTGTTTCCTCAAAGCCCTCGAAGATGGCAAAATTCCCCGCAGCATGCCAAATAGTTTTCTCCCTCCGTCCACCCAAACTCAAAAAGGAGTGCTTCTCCTTGGTGATGCAATGAATATGCGTCATCCCCTAACTGGTGGTGGTATGACTGTAGCCTTTAATGATGTTGTTCTCCTATCCTCTTTACTTTCTCCCTCCAACATCCCAAATCTAAACGACACGGTTGCTATAAGTAAAGCCATGAAAGAATTTCACTGGCGTCGCAAATCTCTTTCCTCCATCATCAATATCCTCGCCCAAGCCCTCTATGCACTTTTCGCAGCTAATGATCCACAACTCAAGGCATTACAAAAAGGATGTTTTCATTATTTCAAGCGAGGAGGAAATTGTATAGAAGGTCCTGCAGGGTTATTGGCGGGAATCATTAGACAACCGTTAGTATTAATTTATCACTTTTTTTCAGTGGCAGTACTGGCGATTTGGATCTTGATGGGAGATATCATGGGAGGGGTAAAGGGAATTTGGAAGGCTCCGTGGGCAATAGAACAGAGTATGGAGGTTTTTTGGAAGGCATGTGTGGTCATCGTTCCATTTATGTGGAGTGAGATGAGAAGTTAGGGGAAGGTGGAGGTTGTGAAGTGGTGTGAGAAAGGGAAGAAGGAAGTTGTAATGTTTGATGAAAGAGATGATGAGATTGTGGAATGTGGAATGGTTTGATGATTAGAGGAAGATGCACATGATATACTCAAGATGATGAAAGTTTTTCATGGCTTGTCATTCGTTTTGTTGTGTTGTATTGTGGTGTGTTGTATTGTGTTTCTGATAGCGAGCGAAGCTTTATGTGTTTAAGCATGTTAATGAGCGATTAATGGATTGAGAGGTAGGGGAAGAGGCAGGGGAAAGGGAAGGGGGAGAGAGGGAGAGAAGAAAGTGAGAGAGAGGAGAGAAGAAAGTGTGATGAAATTCTTGAGGTTCTTTTATAGAACATACATGCATGCATGCATACAGATTTTCTGCTAAAGAGATAGATAGATAGATGGATGGAGACAGCGAGATGGAGAGAGAGATAGCGAGAGAGATCCTACGTAGGTAACTTATAATTAATTAACATAATACCCCTACTAGTACTCTATCTGATTTTTGAGATTGTTAGAGTTGTATTGTATTATACTATATTATACTATATTATCTTCTTCATCTCCTTTCTCTCCTCCTTTCTCTCCTCTCCTCTCCTTTCCCTCCCCTTCTCTCTACCTCCTCTCCTTTCTCTATAAAAAACAAGAATAAAAATAATAAAAAGAGGAGTAGTATTTTAATATAATACGATATATTTTTATATAATATAATACAATATGACATAACAAATAGATATATACATACATATATATACATATAGATAACTACCTACCTACCTATCTATCAAATCCTCACTCCCTCATATCCTCACTCACCCACTCACTCACTCATCCCCCTATCACTCACCCCTCTTCCATTCTCCCCTCTTCCACCCCCTCTTCCACCCCCCCTCTCCACGCCAAGAACTACAACCACCTACAACCACCTACAACCACCTACAACCACCTACAACCACCTACAACCACCTACAACCACCTACAACCACCTACAACCACCTACAACCACCTACAACCACCTACAACCACCTACAACCACCTACAACCACCTACAACCACCTACAACCACCTACAACCACCCACATAAACCAAACCAACCCCAAGATTTCAAACTCATATTCACACCAGCTCACTCACCCCCCTCTTCCACTCCCCTCTTCCACCCCCAAGAACCTACAATCACCCACACAAACCAAACCAATCCCAAGATTCCAAACTCACTTCTTCCCTTCCCTTCCTTCGTCTCCTTCCCTCCCTTCCTTTCCTTCCCAAATCAACCATCCGCACAATCACACACCATCAACTACCTAGTACTTCAATCAAGAAGAAAAACAAAAGCAAAAGAGCGACGACACAAGCAGATAAACAAATAGATAGGAATATAATGTATGGTAATTGATTTTAGAATATTTTCAATAGTATATGAATCATCCATTCATTATTCATTCATGAAAAGAAGATTGATACTATTCTAGTATCTTTACTTTCCTCCCATATTCCTCACCCATCACTCATCATTCCATCCACTATTTCTCCATTCATCTACCTTCCAATATGCAACCCCCCTAATCTCATCCCCAAACATCCATCCATCATAACATCATCATCATCATCATCATCACCAACTTAGCAAGAGATCAAGAAAGACAAATAAAAATCGCAGAAAAGATTCGGCAGATGAGAAAATCCATTGTTTAATATTTAGCAGGAAAGGATATTTAGTAGCCAACTTTAACGAGATAATCGACCAATTTTTGAACAGTCTCTGCGGTGTTTCCGGCGATCATTGGGTCGACGTATCGGGCTACGATGATTGCTTGAACAGTTTTACCGATGACGAGTCCATCTTTGCCCTAATTTTTGAAGAGTTGAATATTAGTATAGATTCCGTGTATTGATTTGATAAGGACGTCTTTGAATGTCGTATATTGTGGTGATTGTTGTTGAAAAATTGTTGCGAGTTTTGAGATGATGATAGACAAGGCTGAGATAATCTATTCAAAGATAAACTTACCTTTCTAGCATAGAGCACCTTATTATCATCCTCCACTTTGGTAAGAACATATCTCTCGCCTGCAATATGTAAACCATTTGCGTATAGACTATCTGTAGTACCATCAAGTCCCTTCTTGACCTCGGCCATTTCTTCAGGGGTGATCTACACGATTTATGTCAGCGCCTGATATCTGAGTGAGATTTTGTATACGTGTGCTCTATCCGCATTTTCTGATCATAAACCCATCTGCCAATATCCAAAAGTAGCCTCGCAGATGTATATATTGAATGGATCTGAAAGCGGGATAGATATGATATCGAAAATCGGTGTGAAAGCGTACCTTGAATTCAGGACTGGTGGCCCAGCAAGAGGTTCCCTCCAAATTGTAAATAGCTCCCTTCTCTACATGTCCGCTTCCGCAAAGACTATTATTCCCATCAGTTTCCTATTCGATTCTATCTGTTCTCGTGGTTTGCATCATGGATTTCGTACCTTGTGTCGATATAAGCTATTGGAAACCATCAGTAAATGCATCTCTTCCACCGTATTCCAAAGACATAGAGGGGTTCCAAGGAGGGGTAACAGGAACCTCAGCTCCACCATTTCAAGAGGAAAAGATTAAACATACCCTGCCACGACATCTTTCAAATGGTAAAAATTGTTGATACGAAGATTCTTTCTTGAAATGCTTGCGATGATTTGGATCTCACCGGATATTGATCGAGGTATTGGGAAGATGAGTTGGTGATAAATTTTGATGGTGGTTGGATCCAGTTTATGTTTCTGTAAGAGTAACGTGAAGGTAGGTAAGGTAAGGTTACCTAGTAGGTGATATACCTCGCTTGTTTAGTTTGATGGCTGGCTTTTGGTGGGGTTGGTTGAAATGGATGAGTTGTTGTTTGCGGTGTGTGAAGAAGAAAGTCTTGAAAGATGAATGGATGCAATCATATAAAGTGGTACCTTTTTTGTTTTTTTGTGTGTATTTATGTTTTTGTTTGTCGATGTGGAAGTGATTATGGTTGTTGTTGTTGTTGTTGTTGTTGTGTTGTTGTTGCTACTACAAGATTATTGGAAGAGAGAAGAGAGAAGAGAGAAGAGAACAACAACGGTGAGGTGAGTGAGGAAGTATTACTATGTAGTTGGGTAGATAGATATATGATATGGGATCTTTTGAATGCAGCAGGAGGGAATACAACGATGAATCCAGTTCAATCTACGATAGTCATTCCACAACACCTGGGCACTCTTTGCTAGCTAGATACCGACCTATCTTACCTCAAGATCCTCTAGATCTAAAAATCCATGACTGAATATCATATCCGCCTTAAACGAAACATCCCGCTGTCAAAGCAAAATAAAGCATAGCAATGACGAAATAGATGAGGCTTATTTGGTGTAGAGCTCTCATAAAGGATCTAGATGGTCAAATGTATTGTTGCTTTAGCTTTACTCGCGTACCTACCCGTAGATATAATATATGAGGCGAAGAGGCTTGGAAGCAATGATATGTACTACGAGTAATGTCACTGGAGCTATAGATAGGTACGTATAGCTACATCACATCAAACGACTATTCCAGTTACATTCAACGAGAGAGAAAAACGTCTCTGATCTCTGAGCAATGCAATGCTATGTTGTGCATACGTTTAAGCAGTTATCTGAATAGAGCAACAGATGCAGCATCGGACGGTATCCCGCATGCCATGCTCGGCTCAAGAACATTCACCAGTCTTCAATCAAGCTCACGTCCTCCGTACATTCAACCTCAAGTCTTCAATGGAATGTTCCGCCGGTGAGCAAGACATGCATCGTGAGATGGCAAATGGAGTCTTGATGATTCATAGAATGAATAATGTTACAACTACAGACTCAATCCAAGCATCATACTTGTACGTGGCAATCGTCTCCATTCCCTTCATAAAGAAGAGTCCCCAGCGGAGGGAAATTGAATGGTTTGGATATTACATGAACGGTGAACCTTATATCTTCAACATTGGCGCCATCACAGATCAAAGAGTAGTCTTTCCTCTCGACACAACAAATCGAAACTGATCTCAAATAGGATCCCAGAATCCGAAGAGCCGAATCAAGATTTTACTTCATCAGCATTCATATCAACGAACCAATTAATACACTTTCTCTCATTTCACCCTTTCGGTCCATTTCCCAATTCTCCGTGATATATACATTTGGCAAACTCACGCGTGTATACAACGGGTTGTCGTCGTGTACAATGTGGGTTTTGATATCTTTAAAATTGCTATTAATTTCATGAGACCTCATTTCTGGATCTCCAAAGCCGTTTCCGGATGATGGCAAATCTACGGCGACGCGGAGGTCTTCATTGCATTGTCGTTCCAGATACTCGGGATGATACTGTACAATTTTCTACACAATAACCTTCGTACGATGCTTCTTGGAGCCAGAGTCCAGCCATATCTATAGAAAATCTTCACCCCAATCTAAATACAACAAGTAGACAACACAACCCCTCCAAGATCCGCACACATCATACGATTCTCCCCAAGCGTTTCGAAATTCACATCTTATCGTCGCAGATCTTTTTGAAACCCGCTTGACTGTCGGGGTTGCCCACCCACCATTATTTCCAAAAATATTTTCAAGAGAGGCATGTCTTTTATCGGTGAGAATTTGCTTTGTCATTACGAGTAGAGATTCATCAAATCACCGGGTTTTGGAGGTGGAGACTCGCTGAAATCTTCTCAATGAAGTTTTGTCTTGATTCTCGTATTGACTGGGATAATGTAAGAATATAAACACTGTGTAGGCCTTGGAAAAGGAGATAATGTGAGTTACACCGTTGCTACAGTATACAATTTTGTCAGGAGAGTCCGATTTTCAGCTGGCTTCACCAAGCCTATCAATCATAGACAACACAACAAAATTCCCCCCTTCGGCGCCTGGAAATTACCTTGACTTTTATCATTGTTGTTCTGCAGGAGCCGCGCCCCCAGATCGCATCTTTTGCGAATATGTACCGGTTGCTACGTTGTTTGAAGACCCTGGCTCCTGGCTCTTGGTTATTGTAGATCTTACGGGATAGTTGACAACTTGTGAGTGATACATACGAGGATATGATTTGCTTGTTTGTGAGCTTAAATCTTTATACTATGGATAACTTCATTTTATCAAAGACTCGTGTGTAAATGTAATTTAGGAAAAATTGTGAATACGACGGACATTCTAGAAACTAGAAATAGACCAAATGATCATCGAGATGTTTTCAAGAGAGGAAGGCCTTGGTGAAGGCAAGGTCTAGGGCTTGGTTGCTTAAACTTCTCGATTGTTTCGTCTCATCGCAGATTCATGCGATGAAGGAGGTAGGCGAGACAGACCCTCGAGAGACCCGAAGATTCCAAGATGCCCAGTAAACATGGAGATCATATCCATGAAATGCTTGTGATGATCTTTGCCTCAAGAACAATCTCCTTCCTAATATTCCTGGCTCCTTACGAAAGCTTCTCGGGGCTCCTGCCTTATGGACGACGGAAATGCAGAGATGATGTTACCGCGAGGTCAGCGGAGATTTAAGTACAGATTGTACTTGGATAGCTGTCCCTTGCCTAGTTTGTATGACGACGGGTACTAGGTAGATAGACGACGGATTCTTCGCCGTTTCATTAGAAGAGGTATTAGATGCGAGGACTAAAAGGACACAACGGTTCGATATCCAATTGGCCAAATCCAGAATATCTAATCATTCAAACAACCCCAATCCCAAGAGACGAACGCCTTTATAGGTAATATGTCAACTATCCAATTTCTTTCATACATACACTTGCAGACTGCCTTAGCTATTGAGCCGCTTCATCTCATTCGAGCTTCACACATGAAAGACCCCTCCTCATAACAATTTTGGCAAATATATCTTCATCTTATCATTGGATCACAACGAGGATTGTAAGATTAATGCATCTCCACAACAAACCTGGTTCTAATCTCTGGGATTCTGATACGCGATCTCATTCGCTTGTCTTCACTGCCAGCATCCTTTAAGGCCTCAATGAACAAGGAAGACATGGGTTACTATATATTTTTCAACCACATTCAACCAATGCCAATGGCCAATTTTACATCAATGTGTATAACACACCGGATGTAAGAACATTGGGGATGCATGTCAACGTAGCAACCTTATGCTACCACACAACTATATTTTGGGGTTTGGATATCCCAAACATCTTGAAATCCAATTTCCTTCCAGAACAATATCTGTAGGAAATTCCCAGTACCAGTCAAAACAATCATCTGGTACGGAACGGAATCTTCCCTGCTCCAAATCACCATCCACTTGGAATCTAGGAGCAAATCATCTAGACATCTAGACTCCACAACTGGGTAATCTCATCCCATGTCTAAAAGGGCTCAAATCGTTGTAAGAATCCTAACATTTAATCAGCCACTTGAAGGCCTTTTCTCATCCTAGATAGCTGATTAAATGTGCTACGTCAAGGTTGACTACACACAAATTGACAGCTTTTTATGATTATTACACTACTGTATGTATGGTCATTGTGAACTCCCCACTCGCTTGGCCTCGCCTTGTCCAGACTTAACCCCTTCCCCTTGTCCTCTCTCCAAATCTCTAAATTAAACGTCCCATTTACATCAAACAATCACAATGTCCCCATCTCTTCTTACTTGCTCCAACTTACAGGGCTGAAGGAGATGTGCGATGCAACTAACAGATAAGTCATGTAACCATTTTCCTTGATCATTTTTGTTATTCTTTTCCCCCCTTCTTTGTCATATCTTCGATCTCTTCTCGATTTCTCTCTCTGGTCAAGAGTATTCCACTCTTTTTATCTCTCTGCTTCTCCGCGATTTGTTCTCGCATTTCAAGGGTCTCCTGGTGTTACCTGTCCATTCCTTTAAGAAATATATTCGATCAATATACTCGTTTCACCATTTACATCAGTCACATCACATTTCATCATCGTCAACAAAAATACTCGAGTAGACCCATTTTATCGGTTGAAAAAGGCACGAAAGTTCAGGCTCAGACCCAGGGTATAAACTATGTCGAAAAATATAACTAGGTCGAAGTCGGTGATGTCTCGTTTTAGAGGTCGAGATGCAACAGCCTCTAGTGCTTCACTTCATGTTACAGATGATGCACAGGCCAGGGATATTGATAACAATACATTCCAAAAATTCGACCTTGGTCGCGAAGACCGGCTTAAACTTCCACAGAGACCATCAACTTCAGGTGGAACAAAAAAATCGTCAGGAAATTTACCCAAGAGGGCTCATACTGTCAAGAGAGAAACACGGGACGATCTATTTTTCAACCCTCTGACAGCACATGGGATAGACGGACCTACGTTTTATAACTTTCCTTTACCTTCTACTCGACCCCCACCTTCACCAGTTGTACCAGCTGTGCCCCAAATGCTTGCACCTTCACCACGACCCTACAGTCCTGATTCTATCAAGACAAGCAGGACTGTTCAACCTAACGTTAGTGAACTTGAGATTGGCATGGCACTTGGAAGTCCTTCACACCCACCAGAAAACTGGCAACAAGGTCAACACTCTCTCGGGATGGAACCAGTCCGTACTCTTGATCCAATGGACGACATGTCTCATTATGCCGATTCTATTGTTGCTCCGAAGCAAAAGAAAGGACGGAAGTGGTTTGGCTTCTTTGGAAGTAAGAGGGAAAAGACACCTGCACCATTCTATCAACTGAAACCAGAATCACAACAAGAAATTCCAACGAGCGATCCTTCCTCGCCAGAGACTAAACGTACTGGTAGATCTCGTGGTCGTTCAACTTCTAGTAAAACTGGTAAGAAACCTGACATGAAAAGATCGCAAACGGCACCAACGACACCGGGTTTACAACCTTTATTCCAACCCTCAACTTCAACAAGTATTCGAGCAGGAACTCCAGATATTCGTGTTCAAGGTCCCATTGGAGTTGAAGTTCTACGATCATACCCTAAAGTGTCACCCGAAGGACCAAAACTTGATCTTGCACTTCCTTCGGTACAGATGGAAAGGTATAGTGTTATGTTTGGGGATATTTTACAGAAACCTTCCACTACCACCTCTTCGTTACTCCAAAGACGCCAAGCAACACTTGATCGACTGAAAAGTGTTGAAGAAGCACTTGCGAATAAGGTTTGATATTATTTCCATCATATTCGAACCACACTAACAACTTGAATCAGGAAGCAGAACTTGAGGCCCGTACAAGAGCACTCACAAAGCGTAGGGCTACCTCACCACAACCAAACCACAACAGCCCATCATTCTCTCTCTTTCCAAGCACACCCTCAAGACAAGGCAATCGTGAAAGCTCACCAACAAGAGAAAAGTCGTTGCTAAATAGATCCAACACCTCACCCGCCGCTCTATCTCCATCTAGACCTTCATTCGCCCCAGGTTTAGATAACGATCTCCACGCCAATCTTGTGATTGATGACGAAACCTCCACGAACCGTCGTGGACATGAACATAACGATTCTTCATCAAGTACATCTACTCAGAAACCACGCAAACAATCAACAAGGTCATCATCAAGTTCTCCAAGATCGAGACCTCAACTCCAATCAGCACGTACTTGGTCACCAGACGAATCTCAACTTTTATCTCCATCGTCCGCTGAGGAATCAGAAGCCGATGCACGTTCCATGAATGGCCAAGAAAGAGAAGATTTATACACCACATCACAATTAACAGCAACCAAATCAAGGTTTGAAGAAAGGGAACCAACATGGCAGATGATCAATTCCAAGAAACAAAATCACGGAGCCCCATCTTCAGTATCGGGATCTACGACCAGTGAAGCTAGCACGGTATCATCATCACATTCTACTTCATCATTCTCAAGTGTACCGGGCGGTTTCAATACAAACACAATACCCATAATGCTCGAGCAAGAAAAAGTGAGAGAAAGAGGTTCGAGGAAAGCATCACCAACACATATTCAATCTTTCCAGAAGGACAAGGAAACGAAAATCTCCGTTAAATCTACTCCCGGCCCACGACCAATCATTTCAGCTTTCAATACCACCACTCGATCATCAGAAACTGCACCTCGTCCCATCCTCAAATCTCCCATATCTGAAAATCAAGGTCTGAGACCTAGACCTAGACCCTCAATCCAACAATCATCCTCCAGTGCATCCCTCATATCACCTCGTCCCTCGCTCCAAAAATCCCCCATGTCATCATCAACCAGCACCTCGATTTCCTCGCCACGAAAAATCCCCCTTCCCGCTTCTCCCCACCCCCCACGCACCATCTCCAGCATCTCCCCCCTCCCCGAACCCCCCACCCACCAAAAACAAGAATCCACCTCCTCCATCACCCCCTCCCTCCTCTCCCTCCAATTCGACGACGACCCCGAATCCCTCTCCGTCCCCACCTCCCGCACGCAGGACCCAGAGCAAAAACGTCTCGAATCCGCCGCCGGCGTCTCCATCGCACGACAAATCTCCGTCTCGAGACAACAGCGTCAATTACTCATCCCCATCAAAACCAGCGGCACGATATCGAAACGCAATCGCGAAAAATCTCCCGCCCCCGGCTCCGGGATTCGAAGTCCCGTTTCCGGGAGTGCGAAGAAAGTTATCACGGGGGAGGATGTAAATGCGAAAACTGGCTCGCCGCTGGAAAGCGTAACGGAGTTGAGTTTTCGCGGGGGCGTGTTATCTCAATCCTCCTCCTCCTCATCAAAAGGACAAAGCGGGAGTTCGGGGAACTCCTCGGGGAGCGGAAACAGGATCGAAAATGGGATCCCTAGCGATATCAAAGTAAAACAAACTTCCAAACCTTCCACGCCGACACTCGTCGTGGTTCCCGGCGTCGAAGAACAGTGGGGTGCAGGAATTGCTAGTTCGGGGGGCTTGATGAGTAGCAAGGAGAGAGTGGAAGCGATGATGAAGGGGAGTCGTGGGAGTCCGCTGCTGGGACAGGGACAGGGGGAACAGGGTTGGGAGGAACAGGGGGGGAAGATGTTGAGTATGGCGCCGAGGACGGAGATGGGGACGGGTCATCAGCATAGGAGGAGTGAGAGGGCGGTTGTTTTGGAAGCTTGAGATTGAGCTTGTGCTTGTGCTTGATTTGAGGAGGAGGAGAAGAAGGATGAGGATGAGGAAAAGGGGCTTGGGGGAGTTTGGGGGGGATGACATTATTCATTTATTAATTCTTTTACATACCTAGTTATACATACCTAGTTATACATACATACATATCTCATTCTTTATCCCAAGGGATTCAAAGAAGGAATGGAAAAGGGCGCAGGAACGGCACGGAATGGAATGGCACGGAAAGAAGGAAGGAGGGGGCGCAGGAAAGGAAAGGAAGGAAAGGAAAGAAATCCAAGGATGAATATGGAGAGAGGCATTTACGAACGCATTGTTTCATAGTATATAGTACATACCAACTGGTATTATCGTAGATAGTATATATAGTATATATACTATCGTATCGTATCTCCATCGATATCGATATCGTTCACTATTATGAATTAGATTATTATTCCATTATTATTCTATATCGGGAAGGGAGTTTAAATGGAAGGAGTTTGAATGAATAGAGTTTGAATGAATGAATAGGTAGCGAGCGATCGATGATGAGATGGATACTGTTGGATATAAATTTATATGTATGTAGATATAGATATAGATATAGATATAGATATAGATATAGATATAGATATAGATATAGATATAGATATACTTAATCTTGTCTTGTCTCGTCTTGTTTTGTTTTGTTGTACTGTCTTGTTATATGTTTATATGTATATATGTATATATGTTTATTTCTATATGTATTTATTTGTATCGTTGCTTGATATATATATATAAATTCCACATCTACATCCATATCCATCTCACACTCCAAAATACAAATATAGTAGTATATAATATTTCAAAAATCCATCTTATAAGAAAGCAAACAACCAAACCACCAAACAACCAAGCATACAAACAAACAAACAAACAAGTAAACAATATACTAATAATCAACACCTCACATATAATTCATATATTCTATATATCCCATCCCGCTTCGCTCACTTCAACTTTACCTATGATACCCCTCCTATTTATTACTTAGATAGATAGGTAGATACCTAGATAGATAGATAAGTAGACAGATAACTATCAATTCCTCACTCATCCCCCTCCTTTCCAACCCACTACACCACATCACACCACATCACACCACATACCTCGACATCATAATCTCCTACCATAATATGACATAAGTACCTAGGTATCTACCCATTCGATTCTATGCCCATCCCCTTAATACATATCTTCCCCACTCTAAAGCCACTCCATCCCCAAAAATGAATACCCTCCCTCCAGCTACCAATGCAAAGAACAAAACAAAAAAAAACAAAAAACAAAAAAACGCCTCGTATTTATGTATGCATTCATTTCCCAATCATCACAACTCCCCCGCTCACCTCTTATTGACCCCTAACCCATCCACCCCTATTCTATCACATGAAATAAAATCAAACCCACTCGGCCCCTCATATAGACACAAAATACAAATGCCCCGAATGAAAACAAAAGGCAGGAACAAAAACAAAAATAAAATCAAGAAAAGTAATAAATAAAAAGGGTATCAACTCTCTCTCTCCCCCCCCCCCCCTGTCTCTTTCCTTCTTCTTCTCCCTTCTTTCTCTCATCCTCTGTTTCGAGCTCACTTTCTTTCGAATTTCGGAGTCGACTATCCAATATCGATATCCAATCCCTTGAAGTGGAATTTCCAATCTCGGTTATGGCGACCAGACTAGTATTAAAAGAGACGAAGAATGATTTATATGCACCATTCTTTCTTTGCTCCTCCTTACCCAATAAATCTGAGTGTAAAAGTGCTCTTTCGTGATATCGTCATCAATCGAACTACCCATCTTTCAACATAATCTCTAGAAGCTCCACCCACTCTCTTCTTATAAAATCGGGTGTTCTCCTCTCAACAACATCCCCCCCCTCCTCTTAACCTCACCCCCCTCACCCCTCTCTTCATCTCTCCTCTCCCTCCCATCCGCATTCCCATTTCCATACGTACTCCCAATCCGCACCCCCGTCCCAGCATCACTCCCTCCAAGCGGTGTTCCCCCCGTTAGTCCCAGCAACCAACTCCTCCTATCTCCTCTTCCCACTCTAAAACTTCCACCAGGCCTCATAATCCCATCAAAATATCCCGTTTGCCCCTCTATCCCCATCCCGTCATTCCCCATAGGCGTACCGGGAGTCGCTACCGCACTCAAAAGTTGTTCTTTCATCTTATTATTCTGTTCCACAAGTTTTCTCGTGATAACCCTAAAAACCTCTTCCACGCCCTCTCCACTCTCCGCACTAACTTCATGACAACAATCCCATCCCACTTCCATACCCCAGAATCCAGAACTTCTCTTACTAGAAGGTGATCGTGCACCTTCTATCCCCATTGTGCCTTGACCACCAGATCCCCACACTCCACCTCCGGCGCCGCCCCAACTGCCGAACCCACGTTCTCCCAAAGCAGTAGCAGGTGGTGTGCTGCCTAAAATAGATGTGACGTTTTCGGCTACATATGCAATACATCTCTCGAATGGAACTTCTCTTGCACTAGGATCTTTAGCAACGAGATCAGCTTTGGTACCTACGACATGAAGGATGATATCCGCAGGAAGATTGCGACGGAGTTCGGTAAGCCAAACGGACATTTCGGTGAACGAGGTTTGGGATGTGATGCTGTAGCAGAGGATACAGGCATTTGCCCCGCGGTAGTAAAGGCGGGATATAGATCTATAGATTGGGAATAAAATGGTTAGCATGTCATCTTGTATTGCATTGTTCTTGTTCTTATCCCTATTCAATATGTGACACTCGCCCTCCCCCGTTCACACATCTTTCCCGTCAACCTTCCCTCACACACATCAACTCCCCTCGCCACAAGGAACTTCCACACCAGATACATACCTAAATCTTTCCTGCCCCGCCGTATCCCAAATCTGTAATCTCACAACTGTATCACTCTCGGCATCCACCACTCTCTTCGTCAGAAAACTAGCCCCAACCGTCGACGTCGTAGTTTTCGGACTAAATTGATTTTTTATGTATCGAAGAAGGAGTGAAGTTTTGCCTACGCCTTGGGCGCCTAGCACTACTATCTTGGCTTCGAGGGAGGTGCTCATTTTTCTTAATTCGGATGTATCAGGTGTGGGAGGAAAGTTTGTTGACAGTCGAGTACGAGGTCTCGTAATAGATATAGGTAGGTAGTTATGAGGTGACCGTATGGCGTATGTGAATTGTAGATGGGCAGATGGGTGAATATCTCGCAATATCTTCAGTACGAGAATGAACTTCCGCACTGATCCCTCTTGATCGTCCTTTCACAATATGACTCTGCAAAATCCCACGATATAACGCCGCAGATTATTTCCTTCCAGCCGTATGTTCGATTCTTCACCTGTCCGCTCGAATTCTCTCCAAACCCAATATAGATATATATCTCTTCTCTTCGCTCACCCTTCCTCGGTGTAGCTCCAAGCAATTCAGCAGATTTGCAATCAAATCTTCCTATTGCCCCCTCTCAAAATATCACAAATTCTCAACAGATGCCTTACGTATGCTCACAGTTTCCTACTCTTCTGCGGTTCTTCTCTTCCTTTCTCCTCTCCCTATCATATATATCTTCCGTCCCCCCGTCTGCAAATGTGGTATTTTGTTGCTAACCTGTTCTTCGTTTCCTCGTTCGTTTATCAAGTATGCCTATTCCTACTCTTTGTTGTTTCGATGCGTCTGTTTTGTTTTGTTTCGTTCCGTACCGTAATGATTCATACACTCATATCGCTCTCGTTCTTGTTCTTGGATTTGTTCCTCGTATCATATCTTCATTTCTCATTCCATTCCGGCTCATCCTATTTCAGCTCATCTCCCAATCCAAACCCTAACGTTGTATGTCGTCGATCCTTCACTCTCGTTCAATCTAAAAATCCGAGTCGAATCCCATCCAAATATTCACGCTCTGCTCTGATGTTCTTTCGACGCAATCCTAGGTATGCAAATCAATCCTGACCAATCTATCTGCCCAAATTCAATTTATCTGCGTATTCAAACTCGGCCTCTTCCACATTATCTATTCCAAGCCCTCGACAAACCCGTCTGAAACCAATACAAGCAAGTACCTAGTAAGCCGCACAAACTGACAAACGAACAAACAGATAAACAGATAAACAAATCAAACCGACGATAGCAAACTCGATGAAAGTTGTACAATATACACCAAACTTGTTCTATGTCTTCACTCAACAACCAAGATTAAGTTCCGAATGCGAAAACACAAAACCCAAGAAAAGAATGTGTGCTAGAGAACCTTTCATTTAAATTATCGAAATTGCTTTTTGGACTACTTTACCATACCATACTATCCCATACCACTTTCTCGACCTCTCTTAATATCAAAGTCTGACAGGTAGACCTAGTGAGCTAGAATCCACCATGACGCACCTAAGAAATCCCACCCCTAGAATAAATCCCCTTCCCCCCCCTTCCCCCCCCTCCCCCCAAACCATAGAAACTAGGGGGGTAAAAAGTAGAAAATTAATGCCCAGAGATCAATGGCCTAGGTATAAAAACTATCCCTGTCGATGAAACCAAAATGAAGAATCCCGAGTTTCTTGTTCTTTGCAGCACACATGACTTTCAAAGGTTCTCATAGTCGTTGAGTCGATCAGCTGTTATGCATTCTGACGCAAAGAAGATTCAAAGTAGTCTAATCGTCAAATTTGCGGTGTGAAACATATGTACTCATGACTGCATTTAGCAAGTATTTCAAGGTATGGCTTGGAATGATCGGGCTGATGGGCGACGCAGCACGTTTCGGCTTAGATCGGGCCAGGGCATGAAATCGGTAGGAGCGTTTGGTCCGAGTCGTACAGAGATGGGATTTTACATTTGACTGTGGCAATATCTCAAGTTCCGCGTTATTGGTCTTTTATTTAAAAATATGTGAATGTCTCGAATTATGTGTACAAGTCTTCTTTCTCTAATCAAAAAGTTCCACCCCACAAATACGCATCTTTCTCCATATATCTTCATATCTTCTACAACTTCACAACTTCACATCTTCACATCTTCACATCTTCACATCTTCACAACTTCGCCTTGGCTTTCTCTGCTGGATTCGCCAGAGGATCATAAGTCGTCATACCCTATTTAACCGTTAGCTGCCAGTCATTTCTCATATCATGCATGTCAAGAGAGGAAACTTACCAAAGTATCAATCGGAACCATTGTAGTATGTGAACTTAATCCTCTAGTATCGATCAATGTCGGATTCAACTGATCCACACTCGAACACCCAATCAACCTCATATTCATTTCCATCTCATCTTTCAATAACTGCATAGCACGATCTACACCCGCCAATCCATACGCACTCATAGCATACAAGAAAGGTCTACCGATTCCAACACCTTTAGCACCCAAGCAAAGTGCTTTGATAATATCCGTGGATCTTCTGATGCCGCCATCAATATAAATCTCGATACGATTTTCCCATCCACGCTCTCGAAGAACGGGCATAACTTCTGCGAGAACTTCGATACCCGATCGAGCAAAATCTAATTGACGACCTCCGTGATTAGAGAGCACAACACCTTGAACGCCACATTCGACAGCTCGAATGACATCTTCTACACGTTGAACACCCTTGAGAATGATAGGCATCTTGGTAATAGACTTGAACCAAGGAATATCTTTCCAACTCAAAGCTGGATCGATAAAACTCGAAATAGCTCTTGCTGCACCTTGAGAGTTGTCCGTGGATTGTCCACTGCTTGATTGAACAGAAGATCCTACATCCGTAAATTTTGAACGCATATCCTTTTCTCTTCTTCCTAATTGAGGAGCATCGACTGTGATGAATAGACCCTTGCAACCACGATACTCAGCATGCTGAACAATCTTCTTTGTAATCTCTCGATCCTTGTTGACGTATAATTGTAACCATTGAACCTGCTGCCCCTCTGCGGCATCCATGATTTCATCAAACGAGCAAGATGCTAGAGTTGGAATCATTTGTATAACATTGTGTTTCTTCGCCGCTCGTGTGAAGACAACCTCTCCTTCGGGGTGTCCAAGCTTTCCTAATGCTGTAGCTGTCACATAGAAAGGGATATCGACTTTCGTTCCAAGCATAGTTGTAGTAAAATCGACCTTTTCCACATCCACAAGAACCTTTGGCCGAAACCATATCTTATGAAAGGCAGAATGATTTTCGCGCATAGTCTACTAATATTAGCAACTGCATCAATGTTGAAGATAGGAAGGGTCTGTCTTACAATTTCATCATCAGCACCGCTGGAATAGTATGCCCAAGCAGTCTTCTTCATAACCCTTCTTGCCACGGACTCGAAATCCATCAAATTGTAGCATTGTTCTAGAATTGGCATACGTGCAATTCTCTCTTGTCTTGCTTCTTCATCTGGATCAAATTCCTTCTCTTCCTTCTCGACTGTGCCCATATCAACTGGTCCTAGATGTTTCGATTTGTCTAGGAATTTATCGAGAGTGTCAGGGGGATGAATTGGCTCGTATTCTTCTGTAGCATCTTTGCCCTATTTACAAAGTTAACTTCTCTGCATGCTATTGCTATTTCTGAGGGATATTTACGGCATATTTGAGAATAATCTTAGGTCCACCAGGATGTTCTGTCAATGTAATTAATATATAGCTTCCTTTGATACCACACATATCTTCATACCAGGTAAGAATTCCGTAACATCATAAGCTTTTCCCTATATCAAGAATTAGTTCTTGCCACTCCATACAGCGAGGCAAATACATACATGAACAATAACCCAACACGACTCTTTCGAGTTATGTTCTGCGACTTCCTGTCCAGTTAACTTGGCCATCGTTTCGTTTAGCTTGTGATAATGCAATGTCTTGATATCCTCAGAATCGCAGTCACAATCACAATCACAATTGGAAAAAGGATATGTAACTGAGAGAAAGATGATAAATTCTAAAAAAAATTCTAAACAAAAAAAGAGAAACCCGAGTGTATATACTATCAAAGTCAATAGTCAAGACCTAAAGATAGTTTGTGGAGTAGCCTCGGGAATAGTGGTCTCTATTGAGGTAAAGGAAAAGAAAGGAAAGGGATTCCATGCTCGGCATATCCAGCCTCTCAATTCAGATTCGCCTTTTCGGATGAATGGCGAACGAATGAAACACAGAAGGTATACCGACTTAGGAGATACTCACCGTCCAAGCAAGCATGTGTATTTGTAATTGCAATTGTATTAATGCGAAACTGGAGGTAGAGTTTGATTGAGGTTTATCTTTCATCACATTCTCTTTACAGAAAGTCATGGAGTACCAGGAGATTTGAAAGGAAGTTTGCATTTCGAAATACAAATAATACTTTGACCTTGATAACGACTTATCTCCGTGCCTTGATGATGAGAGGAGAGCCCAGCGGCCCCACCGACTTCGGATGCGGGGAGAGCTACGGTAAGGATGAAAGTGATTTGACCAATAAGATATCAGATATTAGACACCTAGGTATCATTTGTTTCTATGTTTCGAGTTATTCATACAGTTGATATAAAGGAGGACGACTTGAAATACTATTTCACTACCGTCTCGAAGTACCGAAGGACTACGGATCATTTTCCAAGGGGGGGTGAGCATACTGTCAGTGAACAGTATTCAAAGCACATGTCATATCTACAAGTCTTGAGCTGTGTAAAGTCATATATCATATCTTGTCTCATGTTTTCTTGAGAAGAGACTTGTCAATCGCCATTACTTTCATCATTCATAACTCTACAACTTCAACTGGATTTCCTACATCAGTTGATGATTGATAAACAACCGCAGCATTGATCATCAAACCACCATTTCCACCAGCAGGACCAACCATTAATCTTTGCCATAAAATACCCTTTACTCCATACCAAATCACTTTCATAGCATCTATCCATGCCAAATTTGGTATCAAGTCCATGATTATGCCTCCTCTCTTCCTTTCCATGAGTCTCTCGTAAGCTTCTTGTCCCTTGTCCCAAAACACAGCTTCGCGACCATGTCCGGAATGTATATGCCCAAACACATGAAGTCTAGGTTTGACCTTCCATATTTCTTCCAGTAATGATTTGCAACCTAGGTTGATATCGAGGTGATGGCGAGGCGGACAGTGTGTAATGAGAATATCTGTATCTTTCGGTATACGATTCTCCCACGGCGCAAGATGTCTTTGATATTGAAAACTGGCAATTGGGAATATGATTAGCATTCACATCCTCTCCAAAAGATTGGGGGCTTCTTACGCAAAATCAGAACCGCCACATTGAGGGATATCTGGCGATCCATAAAGCTTTAACTTTCTCCCGCCCTTGAATTTCAATGTGATAGCTTTGTTCTCCAAATAATGTAAACTTTTAAAATTCAATTTCCTCTTCTTATCTTCTTCTTTCCTCGATCTGGGATCAAAATAACTATCATGGTTTCCGCAAATAAACACTTTCTCTCTATGTGGCTGTTGGTCCAACCAATCTATCTGGGCTTGTATCTCTTCCACCGTGCCCGCATTCGTCAAATCTCCTGCATGTATTAAAAGATCACCCGGTGGAATTGGTATTGTATTGCAATGTGTGTCTGAGATACAAACAACTCGAACCGAAGGTTTGTTTCGGGGAGGTTTGAAAGATGTGCCACGAAAATAGAGGAGAATGGTATGGAGATAGAAGATCAATGTGCGGAGAGGAGATTCAAGGAGAGAATCAAGAGGAGTTGGCGGATCAAATATATTTTTTCGACGAGACCATGGGTATATGGTCTTTTGTTTGGGTGCCATGATTGAGGGATGCTGGCGCCTGTTGGCGGATATCAGGTAGTCTTAGCAATTTGCGGTTGAGTGTTGATCAGATATACCTGTGATCAGGACAATCCTCAATTAAGGGTTGCCCTTCAATATCCAGGATAAAGTAGACACATTTCCATAAAGCATAACCGATATTGGAAGTCACTAGAGAAGGCAGTTAGTTACTTGTCTATTGTACCCGTACCTGGTCAATTGATACTCAATCGGAATAGAACGTGGGGTGTGTGTGTGTGCTCTCTGCAAGTTCACCAAAGCCAAGCTTCAAAATAGGTGACGTGACAAGGATAAATTCAGGATCCCCAAATTTAGCGACGATTTCGTCATGGATGTTTGATGGCTTGATTGAAGCTTGTGTGAATATTATCGTTCAACAAAGAGCTGGTTATTTACCAACTTTTCACCTCTTGTTGATTTTATATCTTCTTCAATATATCTGCGGAAACTTGAGTCGAGCAAAGTTCTTCCGGCAGATTTGCATCGACAATATGGCTTCGCTCAAGAGTATCTACGAGCCAAATCCAGCTCTTGGAAATGCTTTAAATACCAATTTTGAGTAAGTGAACAGGAGGGGTTCATAAACATTAGCTGATCAGATTCTACACAGAGTCGACTTCGTAATCGATTATCGTTTTGCTACTACAAGTATGACAACCCAATGCTTCCCATCCAATTTCGCAGATAACTAATTTACCCCGCCAGACAAAGTCGAAGCCGAAGCACAATTCGTGAAGCTTATTGAAGCTCTCAACGATGTTGGATTAATGACTGAAGTGCGAAATGGGGATAACTGTTCACTTCTTATATTCGTCAAAGCTGCTTCGGACAGACATCTACGATCCGAAGTATATCGCTCCAGAGTACAAGATTGGCTATATGGAGTTCGGACAGCTGCACCAGAAAAGAATATGCAAGAGGCTTTGAGTGCGGAACCAATGACTGAAGCTGAACGATTAAGATTGGTCTACCTATTGATCACAAAACCAAGAAATGAAGGTGGTGCTGGAATCACGCCTAAGAGAGGGGAGTGGAAGGGAGTCGAATCGATATTTCCTCTTCACGACCATGAATTCAATAAGGCTTGGATTAAGGAAATTACCTCCAAGTATCTTCTCACAACCAAGGATCTAGAGGATATCAAAGACAGATTTGGTGAAAAGATTGGATTTTATTTCGCCTTTCTACAATCTTATTTCATGTTTTTGGTATTTCCTGCGGCATTCGGATTTTGCGCTTGGGTTCTCTTCGGTCAATACTCCCCAATATATGCCGTAGTCAATGGCTTGTGGGGAATCGTCTACACGGAATATTGGAAGAAACAAGAAACCGATCTTGCAGTACAATGGGGTGTTCGAGGAGTATCCAAAATTCAACACAAAAGACCTGACTTCAAGCATGAAAGGGAAATCAAGGATCCAGTTACTGGAGAGCAGATTAAGTTCTACTCTCCAGTGAAAAGATTGAGTCGTCAATTGCTACAAGTACCCTTCGCACTCTGTGCTGTTGTTATACTGGGAAGTTTGATTGCAACTTGTTTTGCAATCGAGATCTTCATTTCTGAAGTTTACAATGGTCCATTCAAGGCATATTTGGTATGTATATTGATCATGAATTTGAATTCAGCTAACAATAGACCAGACTTTCTTACCAACTGTCATCCTGACAGTTTTTATGCCAACACTGTCTGTTCTTTTGACAGGATTTGCCTCAAAATTGACAGATCTTGAGAATTATGAAACTACTGACGGTAAGTGACTATCCCATGTGCCCTAGTTTTAATATTTCTAACCTTCAATAGCACATGATGCGGCAATGGTTCAAAAGATCTTCGTCCTCAATTTCATAACATCTTACATGCCAATCTTCCTCACAGCATTTGTCTATGTTCCATTTGCTCAGCACATCGTCCCTCATCTCGATATTTTCCAAATGGCCGTGAGACCATTTGCGGAGAATGATGAACAAATGACAGCACCAAAAGCAGGATTCCAAATTAATCCCGACAGATTAAAGAAACAGGTCATCTACTTTACAGTCACAGCACAAATCGTCAATTTCGCTCTCGAAGTTATTGTTCCATACGTCAAACGTAGCGTCTTCAGAAAATACAAAGAAGTCCAAGCAGATCGTGCCGCCAAACGTGGAGGTTCCTCAACACCGGAAAGTGATCATCCAGAAGAGGCCGCATTCTTGACCCGTGTAAGAAATGAAGCCGAATTGGGTATCTATGACGTAACAACAGATTTCCGAGAAATGGTTATTCAATTCGGTTATTTATCCCTCTTCTCAGTCGTTTGGCCTCTTACTGGTATTTCTTTCTTGATTAATAATTGGATTGAACTTAGAGGTGATGCTCTCAAGATTGCACTGGAAACTCAACGTCCTGTTCCATGGCGCGCGGATTCCATAGGCCCATGGCTTGATGCATTGGGTTTCTTGTCATGGTTGGGAAGTCTTAGTACAGCAGCTCTGGTATACCTATTTTCCGGGGATGGACTTGGACCGGATGGCACACCAAGTAAAATGACGGGATGGGGAGTGCTACTTACTATGTTTTTCTCCGAACATATTTATTTGACCTTGAGAAGAGGTATTCGATTGGCATTGAGTAAAATCGATAGTCCGGGATTACAGAGAGAGAGAAAAGAAAGATTTGCAGTTAGGAAGTATGTTATTCCTGCCATGTTTGCTTCGTTTGTGCCCCTTTTCTCGTTCGAAGGGTATTTGTGTTTTTCTTTAAGACGTGAACTAATTGTGGGTGTGATAGACAATACTTACAGGAAACAATATCGCAAGAAGCTGCGGAGAAGGCTGCTTCAGGAGGCATTACAAACGGGGAGAAGATTAGTAGAAATACGCTAGAGGAAGAAGCAAGAGAATCGAGTTTGAGAGGTCATGGAACTGCAGAGGAGAGGTATGTTTTAGAAGTTACGGAATTGCATGGGATAGTATCAGAGACTAACGAAATCAATAGATTCTGGCAGAGGACAAAGAGGACAAGGGGAAACTATGCGATGGGAAGAAGTTTTTATTAATAAGACGGCTCCGAATTATCGAATCGAAGAAGGAGCTTTGATTGGGTTTTCGTTTTTTGTTCTTGATGACATTGTGGTTTGATGGGAAGGATAGGGGGAAGGGAAATGGGGAGACTCGGAATGGAAATGACAATGGAAATCGGGGAGGGAGGGAAAAAAGCAAAGTCGAAGCGAGGGAGATATTCACACGAGCTTTGTATGCGGTTTAATCATTTTCTATCATTCTTTTTTGCTGGTTTTGATTCTCTTGATAGTATCTATCTCGGTATGCATAGCGTGGAATAGTAATACGAATGAAATGGAATGGAATGAAAGATTGAAAAAGAAAAAAATGAATGAATGGGATGTTACTCATTTTATAAATCAATTTTTATAAATCAATAAATCAATCGATTATACTCGATACTTAATACTTGAGACTTAATATACAATACTCTAATACTCAATAAGTAAATTAAAGGAAAACAGATACCTTGAACCTTGACCTTGACCTATTCTCTAAGATGTATTAAATGAGCTCCGTTGCGTTAACAGGAGTGTATAAATCAATCAGAGTATTAGAATTTCTTGATGTAATTTGATATTTATATTTAATCTTTAATATAAAAATCAATTAATATTATTTTTACATTAAAATTTTGAATATAATAATATATATTAATTTGCAATCTTTAGTATTTTTTAAAATTTAAAAATCGAAATTTGAAATCAAGATTCTTATACTATAAATAATATGATTGAAAAATTATTAAAATAGTTATTTTATTCAAAGAAACTTTACTATTTAAGATATATCGTTTTAAATTATTTTTGGAGTTTATTTAATATATCTTAAGGGATATTTCTTAATATACTTTTTAATATACTTATTTACTTCTAAAACTAAAATAAGATAAAATAAGATAAAATAAGATAAAATAAGATACAACTAAGATAAAATAAGATAAAATAAGATAAAATAAGATAAAATAAGATATAAATATCATATAATATAACTAATAACTAACTATGATATTCCGAATCTCAAATCTCAAATCCCATATTCTAGCTCCAGCTCCAGCTTCAACTCCAGCTTCAATTCAATACCTATTCAAATCCTATTGAAAATCCTATTGAAAATCCTATTCAAACCCATCCATCAAACCCAAATCCTCACCTGCATTTCTCCATTCTCCATTCTCCATTCCAGCCTTGCAAATCCCATCTCATCTTATCCCATCTTATCCTATCAAATCCAGAATCCAGAATCCAGAATCCAGAATCCAGAATCCAGAATCCAGAATCCAGAATCCAGAATCCAGAATTCGACTTGCATCCCATATCACCCAGAATACTTAGGGATTTTCTTTTTTTTCTTTCTTTTTTGGGTGCGTTTGCGTTTGCGTTCGCCCTTTTCTTCATCTTCGCCTTTATCTTCATCTTAGCCTTTATCTCTGTATTGATGTTGATGCTGATATTGATATTGATGTTTATTCATATTCATGCTCGCGAGGTACATGTGTGTGTGTGTGTGTGTATATGTCGTTATTATCATAGGAAGTCATAGTTGGGATCCCCTCCCCTCCCCCCACTCCACCCACCCATCCCCTAACTCCTCAACCAACTACTCCCCAAAATTCCCCCACTCATACTCCCATTACTCCCTCTATTCACATTCCCCGGCGCGCCCTTTGAAGCCGATCCTACACTTCCACTACTCCTCCTATTTCCACTCCCACTTCCACTCCCACTTCCACCACCACCAACTAACCCACCATCACCCCCCGAAGTCCCCGGTCTCATCCCCACATCCACCTCCAATCCAGACTGCACCCCCACCAAAGGACTACTAGGCGTACTCGCCGTACTCCCATTACTCCTCACGCTCGCCGCCCTCCGATTTCCCATACCCCATCAACCCACTCAGCGAACTCCCACTTCTTTCCCTCAGCGCCTCTCCCTCTTTCTGCACCGGACTTTGTGGTCCCCTCGCACTCCTATTCCTACTCAAACTAGAAGGAAAACTAACCATCCTCCCTTTTCCTCCCGAGAATCCAAAAGCTGCTCCTAACCCTCCTCTTTCTTTTTTCTCAATATCCGTGCCTAATATCTTCGACGCTTTAGCATTACCAGACGAAGAATCCGTACTTATTAAGTCCTCCACAAAACTACTTGGGAAAAGTCCCCATTTTCCTTTACTAGTACAGCCACTCCAACACCACTGATCTTGCCATGCATACCCTACACTATAGATTCTCTCTCCTTTCGAAAATTTAAGCCATCCTTCTTCTTTATCTTTCGGTTTCCAATCCCATTTCGCGACTGCTTGAAGAGAACTCTGTGGATTCATTTTCACTTCATCTCGCGGTGGCGAAAGGAAAGAAACAGTGTTTGCGGGAAAAGAGCCTCGTTCGCCATCATGATATCCTATACACCAAGTACCTCCAAAGCGTTCCGGAAACGTAATCCCCACAATTTTCGCACCGTCTGCAAAATGCATACTTTGCTGACCGTCAGGATCACGAAAAGTTTTGGCGACAGGTTTTGGATGATGGGTTGTTATTGCGTGAGCGGTAGGACGAGATGCTACTTTGGATGTGATCTCAGACATGCAATAGGGAGAAAATTTAGGTTCGTGGATGGTGAATTGAATGTCAAAGTCAAGGACTGAAGGAGGTTGAATTCCATAGACGGTTGTAATACCTGCTACTTGAGGAAGAGGACGAGGATGACGGGCTAGGTGACGAAATAGGGATGTTACGCTAAAGAAAACGGTTGCGTCGTGTTCTTCAACTGTGCGATGATCTTCAATACAGAATATACACTTGATTGGGATGTTAGTTATTTATTTGAGTTTAGAACGCAGGAAGAAAGAAATGGCTACATACACCATAGATAGGATCATCTATTGAAGACGTTTTAAGGTGACATTTGGAAATAAATCGTTGACGCCATCGAATACCGGTATTAGAATATATACCAGAACCTATACACGAACTCAGATTAGCATCCTTTCCCACGCTCAAAAAGCAATTTACACATACGATCAAGTAATCTATCCTTTTCCACATCATTCCATCCAACCTCATAAGCACATTTAATACATCTCGCACTCAGAGTAGCACTATAATGGCCCTGATCCTTCTGTTAGTACAGACAAACCTAAATATTAGCAAGGGGGCGCGAATAATATCTGACCAATGAAACGATGAACAAAGTAAAAGTAAAGAACAGGAAATTCCACATACCGAAGGTCTCTTAACGACTTTAAACCCAGTTTCCCCTCTAATCATGGCTTTAGCTCCTGGACAAAATCCATCGAATTTATAAAACGAACTATCATGCCTCATAGGACAATCTATACTTCTCATTGAAGGAGTGGCTCTATGCATTGCTAATTGACTTTGACTTCGATTTTCTGGAATGGGATTCGAAGGTTGTATTGGTACTGGTTCGGGATCTTGAGTTGGTACAACTTCTAAACCACTTTCGATAACAGGAACAACTTCTAATCCATCTTCAACTCCATTACCAAAACCAGGCAGTTGCAACGTGGTAGCTAAGGATGTAGTAGAGGTTGGAGTTGTGGTAGCAGGTGCTAGTCTACCCCATGAAGCTGGATCATGGATTTCAGACATTGGTGGACTGACTGGACTTTTCAACCATAATGAAGTTCCTGACTCCGAAGGTTGATATTCGCTAATACCGGGACTGACTGGCGTCGCTGATATTGGCGTCGGAGGTTTTAGCGAGGCAGTAGGGAAATATTCATTGTCCGGTTTCGTCGTACTCGAAGATGCAGGTGTAGCATCTCGATCTCGTAATGATCCATTTCTCGAACTTCCTCCCTGAGAAGTCTGACCTTGACTCCTTTTCCGTCCTATCAAATCATCATATCCACTTCCTCTAGAACTATGCCTCTCTATCGGACTACTAGCTGACGAATATGAGGACCAAGGAGATGTAAGCATCGATCCATCACTAAAAGTTTCGCTTGCCCTATTCTCTTCTATCGAGGAGACTGATTTCCGTATTTCGTTATGAAAAGACATACGAGACTGTTTTCTCCGTTCTAGGAATTCCTCATTCGCATTAAGTCGTTGATATACCAGTTCTTTAGCTATTAGTATTTGCTTTGAAGGTGGTGTTTCATATCCATATTTTGGAGGAGGCGTAGCTTGTATCGATTCTTGATAACTTGGTTCTGGAGATGGACCACGAGGAGGAGTCCTTGGTCCTACATCGAAATATGGTCCGCTCAGACTCCATGGATCTTCCTTTCTGGGAGATTTCCTTGAAGGATCTGACAACGAAACTTTATGATCAATAACTTGTCTATCAATCTGGGAGGGCAGTGATGAATACGGTGGAGCGGTGTGATTTATAGAACCTGTTACCGGTGGTCTTCGAGGAGATTGTTCCATAATCGGTACATGTGCAGGACTCAATGGGGGAGATCTATCCTCCATCCGAAAGTGATGACGATCCGTCTGATCTATCCGATCCCGCAGATTGTTGAAAATAAAAGTACACTCCGTCCGACATCTTTTCGATTGTTGTTTAACATTTGTAAAAGCTGATGCTTGAAAAGATTCGAGGTTTTCATCGAAATCCTGACATTCATCAATTTGATCCCTCAGATCAATCTTAACCTCTTTCAATCGATTTTGAATAGATTCTACCACATCATCAGTCAATAACTCCCATATATCCCCATATTCCTTAACATCACTTACCATCCTCCATCAACGCCTTAGCAAAATCTTCCCCATATGACCCTACAGCATCTCTGTAAGCATCCGCAATAGCCTGACTAGTCTTTTCCAAATTCTTCTGTAAATTTTGTGCCAACTCCGATATATAAATTAAATTACTCGGCCCTTCGCTCGCAGATCTCGCAACCCTCTTCGTTAACTTTATCCCCGCATCTAGTGCCTTTATGATACCCTTTATGGGAGCCGCAAAATCGTCCGACATGTGGGCGGGAGCTTACGAGCGTAGCTCGCGAGTAATGAATATAGCTTCGAATAGTTCGTATATAAATGTATATTCCAGACGCACCACTTCACCAAGGACGGGATGACCTAATTCGCAAACCGTCTCCTAGCCCGACCGTCTCGCGCAAAGGCCACTCCACTTCCAATTGTACTAATCTTTATCGACAAATCTTGCGCCAGTAGTGTTCGGGGTCGTGTTTACGTTCGCTTTCAATCGATCGATCGAAGGAGATGTGTATAATATCGAATCCGTTTCCGTAATATCTAGCCCAATCCCTCCTCCAGATAACCAAATCTCAATCCGCGGTACTGTAGGGAATATAAAGAATGTAATGGTCAAATGTCTATACTATTTAAAACAATAAATTGAGCGATCGCGCAAGTAATCGTGTATGCTGGCACGGTAGCACTTCGAATGAATGATGGTGAGGTCTGTGTCTGCAGGGGAAATGAAGAGCGCGAAAGGATGACTGCAGGTAGTGGTGTTGTGTTGCGCTGAGGCTCTTTGCATTACAATATAACATGTATGTAAGTGTAAGTAACCTTTTACTCGGTAGGTATTACTCGTCCACGGGTCGTCCAGTCTCTTTGGGGAGTATAGATGTATGCAGTATGACCATACCCGGAAGAGTAACCGTCCAATATCGAATCCACACAATTTACTGGCAGAAGGATGATCGAGAGTGCGATTCTAGAAGTTTGTATGGCTGTACAGATGTAATAAAAGGCACGATGCCCGAAAGTCCGTCTCCGTTGCCTGCTACCCTCGTCTTGCCCTGCTAGCTGCTGACACACACGATACGTAGATAGATAGCCTTGAGAACGACACTTTACCAGAAACCTACCAGAAACAGAAACCTACCAGAAACTTTGCTTTTTCCATCGACCTTTCTTTCTTTCCCAGATTTCCATCGGATGCGAGCTCATGTCCTATAGAAATAAAGCTTAGGGACGAACTAGAGGTCCCCACGTACCACTTCTTGTCAGCCCTGATCCACGCTGTGCTGCAAAGTGAGCACAGCCCCTGGACCGATTAAGCCCTGTGCTCTTCTATCTGCTATACAAGTACTGGGTAGTAACTACGCAGGAGAACAGGCTCTTTGAACTCTTCTATCCCTTTCACAAACGTAGATGATACCTTTGAACAGTTTCCCAACAAAACATGTGTAATTAAATGAAGTTTCAAAACTATTGGAAAGAAATTGTCACCAAAAGAAAATGTACAAAAAAAAGAAGAATCTTTTGACACGATACGATACAAATTAGAGTAAAAAGGTACTTTAGCTCTAGCGGCTAGTCTTTCCATAATTTGATAGAACAGGAGGCCCACTATCGGCTCAGCCCGATCGTTCGTCCTATGTATCAAGGTATCTGTGTCTTCGAACGAACTTGTCGATGGAAAATCATTATCCCGCAAGGTCGGTGACCATTTTATTTGTGGTGGTATGGAATGAAAAGTCACGTGGCTTGCCCAAATGACTATGGAGGTCTGTTATACCGCCTTCATTAGCTAGGATCGATTTGTGTGGGCAGAATTCTATTAATGCCAAAATAAAAGCGGTGTAGCATACTTATCTCATCCTCCCTTGTATGGTGGTGTGGTGGTGACCCTTTGGTGATTACATAATTTAGGTCTTGATTTCGAGGCATAAACATTCTAAGAATTACTAAAGAGTCTACAATAATAACTCTCTCTTTTTTTAATAAAAAAATAGTCATTAGATGATTTTAAAAACATTATTATATGTTATCTTTTAAAATATAAAGTATTTATAAATAATTCATGGTTGAAAAAAATAGCAAATTAAAGTCTTAATATTTATTAGAAATATAAAAAAACGACTTAAGATTATATAGAGATATAAAGAATAAACTATTTATTATTATTAAAATAATAAATGATCAGTAATTATTATTAAGAAATATAACAAAATGATGAGAATTCTCAAATTCTAAATGTTTTAATTAGTTAGTAGATTCCTGTTTAAGCGAGGTGTTCTATATTGATAGTCTAGGAGATAGTATACTTTAGTATTAAATCAAGTGAATTCTAATATCTTGAATAGCTTTTACTTTATTAGAAAGACTATTACGTGATAGTACTAGTCCTGGCCTATGTCATATTCTTCTATTCTGTTCTACTATATATATAAGAGTAAGATAGAACTTCTAGTTCTATCTCCTAGACTTTTAGACTTTTAGCTTAGTAGTGAAACTTCTAAATACTCTCAGAAGTAACTCCGTCACAATAGATAGAACCACCCTTGGTTATAAATGGAACTGTAGGGAGGGTTTACTTGTAGCTTACAAATCATTAGTCTAAGGGCTAATATGTATATATAAATCTATCTATCTGTCTCCTTGTTAAGTATAGATATGAAGACTATACCTACTCAAGGAGTAGAGTAGTGTTACATGATGACACCAGCCCTGGCCTATACCCTAGCCTGCTATTCTATTCTACTATATATATAAAAGTAAGATAGAACTTCTAGTTCTATCTCCTAATATTTTGGGCTTTTAGCTTAGCAGTAAAGCTTCTGAATACTCCCAGAAGTGATCCTGTGATAAAGACTTAAGTTCATCTCTTCTTTAATATATCTTTAGTTCTTTTTCTAGTATTTATATAAGTACTTATCATTCTACGAAATAGAGTAAATTTCACAAACGGAGATATATGTATATGTTATATAAAGATGTAAATTACTATTGCTAGTTACTTTTATCTATAAAACGTTTTCTCCTCCAGTTTTCTCGATATGTGACCTCGCTCCATGATTCACATCTTCTCTATGGAGTACTTAGTTAGCCTCGCTAGCATAAGCTCCAGCTTGAAGGCAATACTATTAGAAATATCAGTACGGCTTTTAGATCGAGAGGAAGTATATTATAGAAGAAGGCTAATAGAACGCATAGAGGGCGCTACTTACATAGTTCCACTCATCGCCGCCAATGTGCTTCTGGTTAGACCAGCATACCCAATCGGGAGTGTTGACGAGATTTTGCTGCCAGAAAGTTAGTGATATAGTAGTCATACCGACGGGGTATTTGGAAATGCAATTGACAGGAGTAGGACTAGATGTAGATAAGGGTTAGAGAATAACGTATGACTTACGGGTGTGCAATCGGGGCAAGTATCCCATTGTTTTGTGCCAGTGTTTCGATTCTTGTAAGCAGCACACGCGGCCTTCGTAGCACCGTTGTTCTGTCAAAATTTACTTAGTATGATATCATCCGGGTCTAAAGGCTTTAAAAACTCAAAGAATGCTTACCCGTGGGGTTGACTTGACAAAACCAACTTGCTTGATGTCGGTGCATCATGCAGTATAATGCAAATCGGCAATAGCGCTAGAAATAATATGTTAGATATTAAAGATCTATAGGCTTGAAATGGCAATGTTCTTACCCGCCGAACATGAGCGCTATGGTTAAGAGGACTGGATAATGCATATCGAAAGGATCTGGATGAGAAACTTGGATAATGAATGTGAATAATGAATGTGGATGAAAAACTTGGATAATGAATGTGAGTGAGTGATGTTGATGAAGAGGGTGATTTGAGAAATGTTAGGAAGGGACGAGGTACTTATACCTGCAGCCGAACCTTCTTTGATGTCTGTTTGATAGACGTCCACTTCGTCTCCTCAAAAAGCACTGTTTGACTTAACTGCCAAGAAGTAATACATTAACTTCCTAATTCGAGATGAATATCTCCGTGAGGCTATGGCAGTCTTGTAGAATTGGACTTCGTGTGTAAGAAACTTTGATATAGTGCTTTGCGGCACTTGTATTTCGTATAGGCTAGAATCATTATCAATATTATATCTACGTGGCTTTGAGATATTTCTGTGAAAATCGAGATGTTAACGAATTAATCTACATTATAACAAGCTCAATATATATTAGAGATTACTCTTAGAATTCAAGTTTAGTAATCTAAAGAAAGCATATTAAAGAGCTATCTATATAATTAGCTTATAATTAGTATTATATTATTCTGATTAGATATAACTATTATATATATATATCATTTCTTTAGATAGATTTCATTTTAAACTTACTTTAAATGAATGATTTAAAATTTAATTAATTTTTAATCCCTAATAAATTCTTAATATACAAGATATATTGTTATTACTTTTATATATCAGATCTAATATATTAAAAGAAATAAGTATATCAACTTTTCTTATATAATAGAAAAGAGGCTAAATACGTATTGAAGAGAATGAAAAGCTTGATTGTATTCCTATGAAAGGTTGAAGCTATTTAAGGTGCTAGAAAGCTAGTAAAACCATACTAGAAGGGGCTGTAGTATTCACTTTGTTATCTATAATAGCTAATAATAGATGTTTTTTTTAGATATCATTAATTAATATATCTAAGGAAAATCGATATCTCCTTTACTTTTAATTTAATTTCGTATATTCTATTACTTGTCGACTATTAGAAGAATTCTGTCAACCACTATAGGTGATTGGTAGCATCAGCTCCGATATACAGTAACTCCGATATAATCGATTTTTTCAAAAATTAATATCAATTTAACTAAATATTATATAATTATGAATTTTGTACAAAATTATAATCTTTAATTGCTTTTTTAATATTTATTAAAATTTGTTATTTTAAATATTATTATTCAATTATTTATTAAATTTAATATTCTAAATAATTCGATTAATTTTATTAGTTGAGAAAAGTTATATATATACTTGTAAAATCATTCTAACATTAACGTGGTTTAACAGTAGGTCGGCCATATCAGTGGGTCGGCCATTTTTACCTCGAATTGTTATTCTATATTCAATACGCGTTTTCTTCATAATTAATCATGGAAATTCATTCCAAAGAAGTATGTATAATTTTAGCTATTCAAGCTATTGAATTAAACAAAAAATTAACAATTCAAAAGACAGCTCAGCTCTATTGTATACCTCAATCTATATTGGATAATAGAATTCGAGGTAAACCTAATATGGCTGAAAGCCAACCAAAAAGTTATAATTTGATTGAATTGAAAGAGGAGGTACTTATTCAATATATACTTAATATAAATAAAAAAGGATTTTCATTTAAACTTAGAATAATAGAAGATATAGTGAATCATATTCTCGAATCGAGGAGTACAAAGCATATTGGGAACCTCTGGGCATATCGATTTATAAAGCATTGAATCGAATTAAAGATACGTTTTAATTGTGTTTATGATTTTCAAAAAGCTCTTTGCAAAGATCCTAAGCTTATTGAAAAGTGGTTCCAGTTGGTTTCGAATATGTAAGCAAAATACGGTATTCTCGATTGCGATTTCTACAACTTCAACGAAACAGGCTTTATGATGGATATAATATACCCCGGAATAGTAGTAACTAGTACTGAACAAAGTGGCAGAAGCAAGGCAATACAACCAGGCAATAGAGAATAGGCTATAGCGATTATATGTGGTAATAGGGAGGGCGAAACTATACCTTCATTTCTAGTAGTTTAAGGACAGGTTTATCTTTCCAATTAGTATACCGAAATCGATTTCCCTGTAGATTGGGCTATTAAATCTATATCTAATGAATGGATAAACAATGAGATAGGTTTAGAATAACTGAAGCATTTCGATAAGTATATTAAGAATCAAAGAAAGGGCAAATATTGAATGTTGGTATTAAATAAGTATGAAAATCACAAATCAAAAGCTTTTCAAGTATATTGCAAAGAGAATGATATTATATGTTTGGGTTTATTATTATATTCAAGTCATTTAACTTAATCACTTGATATAGGTTGTTTTAGCAATCTAAAATATTTATATAATAATCAAATTGATGGATTTATCAAGGTATATATCAATTATATTTCGAAAATTAAATTCTTTATAGTTTTCAAAGCTGTATATCAAGAATCAATCACAATTCAGAATATGAAATCAGGGTTTTGAGGAGCAGGTTTAATACCTTTTGATTCTGAAGTTGTGCTTTCGAAATTGGATATTCGAATTCATATATTTATTCCCCTTTTTTTCGATTTAGATTAATAGATTTTTCAAACTTCTTGTAATCTAACAGAAGCTTTTTCTCAATCAATATTAGTTAAATTTCGAATAACTTGTTATTAAGTAAGCTTCCCTACATTTATATTTGAGATTATATTAGTGTCACGGCGCCAAGTACTCTACCACTAAGCCACGTAACCCCAAAAGGGTATAAGTAGTTTGATCAACATCAAACCTACTAAGTAGAGTTATAACCAATCCGTGATACTACTTCCTCCTTCAACCCCGGAATGGGCATAGCGGGATCTCGTCCCCTATCCCGGAATAGGATTGCCAAGGATTCTAGTAGTAGAAATTGATTACGTACCTAAAAGTGGGCGGGACCGCTTTTCCCTGACTAATCGGATTCCATCACGAAAAGCCTTCGGGTAGGATCAAACTAACTGTCACGGCGCCAAGTACTCTACCACTAAGCCACGTAACCCCAAAAGGGTATAAGTAGTTTGATCAACATCAAACCTACTAAGTAGAGTTATAACCAATCCGTGATAATTAGCTCTAGCTAAAGGTATAGAGAAATTAGCTTATAAGAATACACTTTTGAATATTGAGATTCGTATACTTCGGAAGGCAAATAAGATATTAAGTAAATATTGATATACAAAAAAAACTCAAATACATCAAGGAGGAATACTTATTAAACAAAAAGCTTTTGATATATTATTTCAGCAAAAGATTGATATTTAGATTCAATATAATGAGTATTAAAAAGGAAGGAATTCTAATAGGGAAATATCTTTTAATTGATATTATAATAAATATAGAAAGATAGAATATAATATAAGAATTTATTAGAATAATATAATAGATTCTAGATTATTAGAATCTTTATAGTTTTAATTGATTGATTTAATTGTTATTGAATAATATAACTTTGGAATAACAATTCGAGGTAAAAATGGCCGATCCACTGATATGGCCGACCCACTGTTAAACCACGTTATATAAACTTCAAATCTAAAATTAATAATACAATCCTAACATTCAATTTTTAAAAATTTCATAATCAGAAATAAAATAATAAAAAGAAAATCTGATAATTATATTAAAGTAAATTTAATAATTATTTTCCTATATTCAAATATAGAATTCATTATATAGTTGAATTAATATTGATTTTTGAAAAAATCGATCATATCGGAGTTGCTGTATGTCAGAGTTGATACTATCAATCACCTAGGGTGATTAGCCATGAGGATGATTAGCCGACAAGTATTACTTCAAATATTTTGGTTTCAGTTGAGTATACATTCTTTCTAATTTAAGATTATTAGAGATTTCATTAAACATATCAAAATCCGATCCGAAACGAAACGAGCTCTAAGTTAGTAAACCAGTAGCTCTGCGTCAAAGAACGTCCACCCCACGAACTCCGCCCCTTGTTAGTTCCTTTGTATCTTCAGAACGATCTCTCTCTCACCGGGGGGTATACAACTCGTTACCCCTAGAACATCTAGCGAGGATAGTACATATGAATAGATAAAAACCTTATTTTAACCTTTTCTTTATCAGGTCAATGTTGGGAAGAGATTACTTACCCACAAACCACTACTACCCTTCCTTTTCGGCCTCATGTAAGAGCCTCGTATTAAGAACAAAACCAGGCGCCAAATAGTTGCGCATAGAAGCTGTAAATGCTTCGCCCGCAAAACTGATTGGGAATTATCCATACCTGGAGTACTCACCTAGAAGAAAAAGCAATAGATCGGCGCGGTTAACGACCCGAGAAGCATATCTCCTTTTCATTCAATGTCGTTTGTACTATCAAATATCATATTTTAGCCGTACAAATAAAAAAGGGCTAATTCAGGCATTTCGTCTGGATACTAATATCACAATCATCACACACAATGCCATAGCGACAGGTGTAACACAGACACTTGGCACAATTATTCCTCTGCGATACGAGAAGAACGGCCTTAATCACCGAAATCGTGTTCATGATATCTTCCTTGGTTCTCGAATTATTCTTTCGACTTGAGTTTGATAGTTGCTTTCATGCTCTAAGCGTGGTAAATTGCGTAAATGTGGTGTAAGCTACTGAAATTCTGGGTTCCAAAAATATCTTCAACTAGATTGATTTCCTTATTTTTCGAGCTTGTATTTCATATTCAATGTTTTATTCATTGGTAATTCGAGATAGTATTGATCTTTGGTATAGTATAAAACGTATATCGATATATAAGAGCAAAAGAAACTCTACCATATAGCAAGGGGGAGTATGATGTTGTTTGTGTGTTCTAGATTGTAATACTGATCTCTCTGAAGGAAATTTAGATAAATACGTAGACTAAAGTAAAAGTCTAATTGACATTAAAATTTAGCCTCAGTCTTAGAACACTGGGCATGCGATGGTTCACACGACTTATAGTAATACTAATCACTTGACAGGAGAATTATCCCCTAGAGTGCGGCTCTACGTAACCGAAAAAAGCGGCGGAAATTGATCACCATTCAAAAGAACTTCAACAACTAAGATCTCTTTTCGATATAATATTAAATAATAATAACACTTAATAGCAATACAAAACAGACTCAAATTTTCATTTGCTTTTTTCAAATTTCAATATTTAATTTGAAATGAATTTATAATCTATTAAAAAAGATCTTTGAAAGGGTACTCAATTTCCGTTGCTTTTTTCGGTTACGTAGAGTGCGGGCAAATGCCGCCCATTGTAGTCCGTGCAATATACCTTGTATGAAGAAATATGATTGGTTAGATTGGCTTTTGTAATGCTTTTTTAATCACTCTGTTTATAAATAGGAATCTTGATTTCAAATTATAGTTTTCTAAAGAAAATTAAAAAAAGCGAAGATTAGAAAGTAATACATATTATCTTCTTCAAAGTTTCGAAATAGAAATAATATTAAAAAGATTTTATATTAAAGATTGAATGTGAATATGTGATTAAATTCCAAGTATCCTGATGTTCTGTTCCCTTCTGGAAACAGAAGCGGATCGCACCCGCAGAGGAGCGAATAGCCCCTGGCATTGAAGTTAAATTGCTAAATTCGGTCGCGACGATCACGCCGCTCAAATAGTTCCTTATCTTAGCACGTCTAAATACCCTTAGGGAGGTCCAAAACAGACGTTAATTAATATAAATAAAAAAAAATAAAAAAAAATATCCTGATGTTCTGATTGGTCACTAAGATACCTGTTAAGCGAGGGCGCCGAATGTCCGCACTCTAGGGGATAACCTTACTCGAAACGATCCATAACATAAAGTTTCGTCCACCGGACAGTGTAATTCAATCGAATTTTGGTCCACCGGACAATATAATAATTCAATCGAAGTTTTGTCTTCCCATACCAACAAGCCACAGGACACTTCCTGAGAGCGATAGGATCTTTCATCAAACATCTCTGGAAACAAGATCACCATCGATCAACTCCGTCACACAGACAAAGCCAAATCTAGAGCTGAACGTAGTTCTACAAACGATTCCAGAAAGTTGATTTCAAAGGCTATGCGTGTTAATACAGTTAGGTTTATCAGAAGCCTTTCCTTTACTTGGTTTCCTCAAGCACCTATCCGATCCAAGCCTTCGTCACACCAGCCAAGCCCTCCTGCATCCACGGCCTCTCCAACGAGGCATCTGCATCAAATCCGTGTTCTCCACTCTCAAACTTTCCAACCACACTTCCCTTTCCAAACTTGTCGTGTTACAACGCATAATAGCATACATCACTCAGTTGCATTGGCATCACAAACTCTTCGTTCAATCTACCTTGACCACACTTACTCACCTTCTACGAAAGGCAAAACGAGTGATTCTATCCTAGGTGCTTTGGTAGCTCAGCCCAAGGAATACCGCGATTCTTGGAGCTAGCAGTAGCCCATTAGTAAGGAATTCACAATGAGGAGTGTCGAGAAGGACGTGCCGACCTAAGTGGGCTTTTTGAGGAATTGGCTGAGTCTCCAGTGCGTACTGTAGTTGGCATTGGAGAATGAAAGCTAGAGGAGAAGATCGCAAGTTGACCATCTTCCGTCGTAACAAAGGGCTCGAATTCGTAACATTTTGTCTCGTGAGGTAGCTGTCGGATTGACACGCGCTCTGGGGATAGAATTATCGGGGTGTTTATGTCATGGTGGGTTTTCGGATAGTGGGAGAGACACTTGGGCTTACACTCGTGACATCGATCCCATTGCTCTTGAGGCCTAGGGATATCACCGTGACCGACCCCTCATACGAAGTTGGGGCATTGACTCCGAACGGAACTGAAGGGAAGAGTTGTCTCGGAAGAGTCTTGATGGATGGATCGGGTGGGAGCGTGGGGACTGCTGCTTTCAAAGTCTCTGTATCTAGAGAGAATCTTGATGCGACTGGTGGGGGTAGCTCCAAGCGCTATCAATGCCTAGTTAAAACTTATATTGCTGACACTCCCGACCAAAAAGCGACGTCTCTTCGCTCTTCTTGAGGGCTAGACCTCAAATCAGAGATCATTTAGTTATTACAGACTAGATCGCCCCTTGCCACTTATATTGGCGGCTACCAGATCCGTTTACCAAGTATAGACGATGATAATCCAAGTATTTCACCAATGACAGCTCTCATTATAGAATTCCCCTTGCTCTTTATCCTACTATTCTACACTCTCATCAACAGCTGTTTGTATCAAATTCATCAATCCTTCATTAATTAACCACCGTGACACTGGAATGCCCTTACACCCCCAAATATCGAGTCTCAACCCCAAATGTTCATCGCGCACCCTCGCCGACTTCTTTCGCTTGAGCAAGCAGCCGTCGTGAGCATCCAAGCAAAGTACTCATTCGCCTACGTTTCCTGCAGCAATCGAGCAAAGCGAAGACATCCTCCGTGATCGACAATCCTGATAGCGAAAAGACATAGACGAAAATCCAGGGAGACATGAGACGGAAGTGTGCGTTTGTGAGCGAGAATAAGGCCGAGAAGAAAGACTTTGAAATTTGGGTTTGCTGAGAGGGAGATGAGGACGAGGACAGTGGTGAGGATGATGAATATTGAAATGCGCCTTTGATGAGAAAGGAGTAGGGCATTGTGCCTTTTGTTTGAAGATTTGTGTATGTTGCTTTTGGGGCGAACTAGAATGGTGTTTGGAAGTGTTGGGGTTCTGAGGGAGAGATTTTGCTTGCAGTTTGATTGTTAGCTACCTAGGTAGTCAGGGAACTTGTTTGCTTGAGCGTTGTATCAGACGAGTTATGGGATTAAATCTATAAATTATAATGGAGTGCGCTGCTATCGCTTTCTCGATATGTGACTCTTGATGAGAAGTATTATAATAAATAGAATAAGATGTAACCTATAACTATGAAATTTCACTTTCACACTAAAGTAGCAAGAATAGTATAAACTTATTATCCAAACGTATCAATCTAACAGGTACCTACCTACTCGTACCTAGGTACTTATACTTTACTTCCCATTCCTAGCCGTCAAAGATCGACAACCCCCTTATCGCTAAACTATTTCTCCGTCCAAAAAAACCAAGCTCTTACATTTCCTTCCATTGCCATAAATAATCAATCAATCAAGCAGCGAGGCGACCCCAATCAATTAAAGAGTCCTTGAAATATAAGATCTCACATATGCCACATATGCACCTTTAAGTTTTTGCACCCCACCCACTGTACCCGCGATTTACTACCATATCCAATCTACCATACCTATCTACCATACCTATCTACCATACCTATCTACCATACCTATCTACCATACCTATCTACCATACCTATCTACCATACCTATCTACCATACCTCGAGCATACCTACCTATCTAAACATAGCGCTAAGAATGCGAGGGGAGATCGACAACACATCTGCACTCCCATCACCTATCACCTATCACCTCACCTATCACCATTCACCCCCCTTCCCTCCCGGCTTACCTAGGTAAATACCTCTTTAAGCCAGGGATTCTCAATTCCCATCAGGGATTGTATTGTTACCAATCCAATGAGACCACCCAGATCTTGCGAGATCCTCGTAAATCGCTACATACCTAGAAACTCCAGCTACAGTACTGGAATCCTGTAAATTAGAGCTGCGCGGATCCACGGACGAGGGTTTCGTCTACTCAGTACCTACAGATAGATTCTATCTCTCTCTAAAATTCTGTTGATTCAACATTCAAACCAGGGGACTAGTCGACCGCTTATAAGATTCGACTATTAATCGATGTCAAATGAGCAAAGACAGAAATATGAAGAATGAGGGATTCACGAATCTCAAAGAAATTGTTTAAATCTATTGTTGTAATTCTCGTTTCTTCCTTTCTCTCTATCTATTTACATCAAATCCATTGACTGTAATCAATTCTGATTGCTCTCATCTTCATCTCATCTTGTCACATTTGAAAAACGCATTCCATTCCTTTTACTCCCTCCATCACATCGTCTGAATCAGAACTGGATGTGCACCTGCAAATCCCATACTAGTCAAATATGTAAAATAAAATTAAAACTCAACTCCAATGTACAAGACGAGTCAAAAAAAAACAAAAAAAAAAACGTCTAAAAGGTTGCAACGGCAATTGCGATGGCTTGAGTGTCAGAGTGCGAGATTGAAATGCTAATCTCTTTCACACCAGCTTTCTTTGCTGCGGTTGCGGCATCACCGTGAAGCTAGATGTTCGTTAGCGAGAATTAATCGGAAATGATGGGGTTTAAACTTACCGAGACAATTGGTGCACCCTTTTCATTGTTGGTGATTTCAATTTCCTTCAAAGGTGCTCCGGCTCCCTTACTTGCAACACCGAGAGATTTAAAGACTGCCTCCTTTGCACTCCACTTTCCAGCGAAAGATGCTTGTGGGCTTGGTGCTTGCTTGCAGTAAGCAACCTCCTTCTCGGTGAAGTTTCTCTCCAAGAATGTATCATTCTCAATGTTGATGGCAGAAATATCCTCTACATCAACACCAACTTTGTTATTAGCTGTTGCAGCACCCTTTGCAAGTGACTCAACCATTTGTTTTGTGCTCTCTGTCTTTTCCTTGTTGATAACCTTCTTGGCGAAGTTTGGAGCATATGTGAGAGCAGAAGTCTTCTTATCGACTGATACACGAGCTTCTGGGTTGAGGAAGACAGCTCCCTGTTGGTCGTCAGTGTAAGGTGAGTGGTCCTTGGCAACGAACAAGGTATTTGTGATCATTCCGTTGTGGAAGTAACGGTAGGCCTTCTTTTGTCTGGCTTCAACCTTAGTGCAGTATGCCGAGTATGTTTGCTCGTCAAGGGTAGCGAACAGATACTTTGGATGAATTCCAATAGCTTGGGCACCCTTTTGACCGAAACCGAAGGAAGTAACAGAGAAAGCCTTGATACCATCGGTTTGAATGCTGCGACTGGGGTAAACAATGTAGTCGAACTTCTCCATAACTTGATCGACATTGTCGGCATTTCTGTTACCAGGAACTAAACCACTGTTGAGGACCTGCAAACAACCGTTGAACATCCAAGCTCCAGCGGCACCCTTTGGATGACCTGTCAAGTACTTTTGGAAGATACCCATGACAGCGTTACCCTTCTTACGACCAAGATGCTCCATTTGTTGGCAAATGACTGAAGACTCGTTCTTGTCATTTGCAACAGTTGATGTACCGTGGAAAGATGCAACATCGAGGTCATCGATGGTAAGACCCCAAGTAGCAAGGGCGCCACGAAGAGGTGCGATAGTAGGATCTTTCTTCCAGAAGCTGTTACCAAGACTGTTCAGAACCTCACGCTCTTGACGTAAAGCCTCGCGCTCGATATGTTGTGCCCGGTCTTGAGCATATTCGCTTTCGTTGAACTCCCCTCCTTGAGCCTTCATGGCAGCAATCTCTTCATGGAGATACTCAAGTTCCGATTCTTGCCATGCCTTGATGTTCTTCTTGCGAAGCTCAACTTGTCTGCGACGGTACTTAATATCCAAGAGAGGCGATGGGAATTTGCCAGGGTTTTCACGAGCGGTTGTAAGAACACCTTGACCTGGAGCAGGAACGGAGCGTCCGATCTTGTCAGTAGCAGTTGTTGTCAACCCAAGGATACCATAGATTGGTACACCCATGTCAAGAGCAAGTCTGGCAGTCATGATGACTTGGATACCACAACCTTGTGACTCCATGAAACCATTTCTGGTGGTGGTGGTAGGACGAGACATCTCTTTAGGTGTACGACCATGGGCCATTTCATCAACAGCATTACTGGTGGCTTTCATGTTGGCAAACTCGTATGAACCTTCCTCTTGGAAGTCATCGAATCCACCAACGAAACAGACACGAGCCTTTCCTTCGACAATAGTCTCATAACCAATATCGACGGATTCGACTGATGTGGCGCAAGCACCAACAGGAGTCTTGATTGGACCAGTGGAGGGACATCAAACAACATGTTGACCCAGGCACTCATGGTGTTAATGAAAGACTCTTGGAGAATATCCTTTTGGAGTGGTTTGTCCAAGAAGCGGTCTTTGTACATTCCTCTAAGGGCCGTAGTACCACCAATACCAGATCCGATGCAGTTACCCACTTCGGAGATGTGCACATATTGATAGAACTCATATGGATCAGTAATACCAGATGCCAAAAGAGACTCGACAGTGCAGACAAGGACGAACAAGGTAACGGGATCGACTTGTGAGATGATATCATCTGGAATACCATATTTCTTAGCATCCCATCCAGTTGGGATTTGACCGGCGACAAGTCGATCGAAGCGAAGGGCCTTTGGAATGAGTAGCGTAGCACCCTTACGCATGCGGACGAGATACTCTCCAGATTCTGGAATCTCAAAGATCTCAGCCTTGTCGCCGTGCTCACGTTTGAATTCTTCTGCAGTTTCCTTGGAGGTCTCGAATGGCTCCAAGTCCTCTTCAATAACAACCTCTTGAAGCAATTGCTTCTTCTCTGGGTTGTAGCCATTGAAAAGTTCAGGCTCAATCAAACGGATACCAGAGTGTTCGAGAATGTATTTCTCGTATTTGCCCTTAATATCTTTGTCGTCAACTGGATCTCCGGTCTTGGCATCAACCCATCCTGCGTATGATTTTCCTTTGAGGTTACCATTGTGGTTTTTGATAAGACCCATGATCCAGGCCATCTCAACACAACCTTCCAAAGAGAACTGACCGTACGCCTCCATTTCCCATCGAGTACGAGAGTTACCCCATGGTCCGACCTCAGCGAAACCAGTAACGACAACAACCTTTTCGAGATCGACCATACCCTTGAGGTTTTCGTTAAGTGGAGCCACTTCCTTTTTCCAGTCTGGCAATTGTGGGAAGTCGTACTTGATGTTTGCACGTGGTTCAATTGTGACCTTTTTGTAGAGAGCTTCACTGTCCTCACCATTGACAATCTTGTTCTCAATAGCAGTTTCCTTGGTGACAGCTTGTCGGACTTCGCTAGTCTCCATGATATCCTTTCGGAGTTTTGTCATCAAGTCCTTGAGGTTAGGAATGAATTGTAAACCACCGTTCAAATCAGCGAAAACTGGCTCGGATTGGCAGAGATCAACAATGTTAGGGGCCATAAGACCCAACAAGTTGAAAGCCATCTCTTGTTGAGAGAATGTGCGTACGCCGTAAGCCTCGACACCTTCTGCAACAATGTTGTTACCAGACATGAGACCAGTACCACGAGTCCAGCCAATGACAGCTCCACAAATGGTGAGGAAATTACCCCAGCTCTCCGAGTGCCATCTGTTAAACAGAGTTTCCAATGCCAACTTGGATTCGGAGTAAAGACCATCATTACCGAATGTTCCGTGATTTGGAGAGAGCGGCAAGACAACTTGAGCAGGTCTAGTCTCGAAACCTCGCTCAAACTTCTGAGTTTTGATACAACCCAAGAGACGGAGAAGATTGGTCAACATGATACGGTGAGCGAGCTCAGATTTCGAGTCGATGCTATCAATCTCACGACCATTCTCGGGAATAGCAGCGAATGGAATGACATAGTCAAGATCCCATCCAAGACCGGTCTTTGGATCGTAGATATAGTTGACCAAGGCCTCAACATCTTGTTTGCTACCTTGGTTAAAGGGAACAACAATCAATTGAGATCCTCGGGATCCGTAGCGAGCATACATTGATTGATAGTACTCGGTGACCTGTCTGGAGAATCGACTGGTAGTTACGACAACCTTAGCGCCACCACTAATCAATCCTTGCAACACATCGGCACCAATTGAGCCAGCTCCGGCACCAGTCATCAAAGCATTCTTGCCTTGGAAAGTGACACCAGATTTAGCAGCCTGCTCTAATCCATCGAGATAGAGACCGGTAAGCTTCTTGCTGTACTCCCAACCATGCTCATCCTTTCTCTTCAAATGAAGGAATGGAATGGTCTCGACCTTTCCAGCCTTCACATTGCCATTTGCCTTTCCACCATTCATTTTGACTCCGTTCTTCTTGCCGTTGCTGTTCTCCTTTGGAATGATTTGTCCTTCACTCATCGCTAATGAGCGAATAACATCACTATACAGACTCTTGATTTGGAGTTGAGATGCTTTGGAGAGCTTGTGCTGTTGCTTGATCAGCTTGTAGATACGGCCGAGGTCATTCTGGACCTTGGTTCGGTTCCCGTATTCTGAGATCTTTCCTCCGTCAGCCATTTCTCGCACATAGTGCTCAAGCTTTCGGACACTCGATCTGGGGATTTCGGCGTAATCAAGATTGCCACGAGCATCGATTGTAGTATGTGGTCCAGTTGGCAATGCAACATCCTTGTAAACTGGTGCTTCGTTCAATACATCTCTGCAGTTGTCGATGAGCGATTGTCCAAGTTCTTTTGCAAGCTTGTAAGTCTCGCCACGCTCAGTTGGGCAGTTATCAATGTGATATTGCATAAATTCGAGAAGGGTGGGGTTGGATCTGTTCATGATACGAATGCACTGACTAACGATTTCCCGATCAACTGCTTGGAGTCGACCGAAAATGATATCGTAGTACATTGTCAAGGCATCTTGTCGCGCCCAATTCCAGGAAGAATCGTATACTCTAGCCTTCAATTGAGTGAAAACAGGCTCAATACCCGCAGCGTAAAATTCTCCGTGTTCGACGTTCCACAGGTCGAGTTGTGCTTGAAGGGCCTTTTCTGATTGTTGCGCACCAATAAACGCCTTGTCACCAGCTCGGAGATCCATCTTAAGGTATCTGGCAAAGAGTTCAAGCTGCTGCTTGAAAAGCGCTCTCTGATCCTTGGTCAAAGCATCAAGGGCAGCAGGATCCATCATCATTCCACCACCTGAACCACCTGCATCAGCACTGGCAGATACCGTTGACAGACTGATTCCTGCATTTGCTGCATATTTTTGTGAAACATCGTCGAGGAAGGCCTTAGCATCATTTTCGGATCCCAAACGTGCTGCTGGCTCCATCGTCAGGGCCAAAAGCAAGACACCATCTTGTCTGCCGGATGCCAAACCCCAGCGTGTTTCCAGATATTTTCTGGCTGTAGTTATATTGAATCCACCCGGCATTTTAGAGGAAATTAACCTCGCAACAAGCGATGATGATTGTTTTCCTAATTGGCCGTTGAAAGTTTGTTGCATCGAAGCTCCCAATTCGTCCAGAGGGGTATCTTCTGGCTTCTCAGGCGTTGACCCGAATTCTTTGCCCAAATCTCCCAATATCTCGTTTTGAAGTGTAGATTTTCCTGTAGAAATCCCAAGATTAGCCTCTACAACCCTAGCAATGAAAAAGACAATTCTTACCTCCGACAAGATCCTTGATGGCCTTTGTCAATGGAATTTCCAAGAGTGGTTTCTTAAGTTTTTGGGCAATCAGAGATCGCACAATATCTATGGCTCCGACTGGGGCATCTGGGACTTGTGCGGCTGGACCTGCACTTGGTGGAGGAGCTGCTGCAACTGGGGCAGGTGCTGAACCAGAAGATGCTGCTGGTGCTGGTGTAGAATCACTTGGAGCGGCCGCAGGCTCATCCTCCACTGGGTCGACATCATAGTAGATCTCCTTGGCATCTTTGTTATAGCATAGAATTTGACGTTGAATAGATTTTGCTGCATCGTAGGCTTCGTATTTGGAGGCGAGTGTCCGCTTGGCCATAGTACCAAGGGTATCTGCAGGACCGATTTCGACGATTCTTTCGGTGGTCTTCTCATCCAAAATCACATCTTGTGTTTCAATCCATCTTACGGGAGATGCAAATTGATATGCCAATAGCTCGACAAGGAGCGTATGGGCGAGCTCTTGCTCGACTTCGGGACGCATATTTGAGAATTGTGTGGTCGAGGGAAAATTAATTTGTATTCGAAGGGGGTATCATAAAAAGAATTTCTGCGAAGGAATTCTAAAAGTTTGGCCAAACTGTCAAATTCAAGAACTGAATCTAAAACAGACCTTCCTCTTTTTTTTGTGAAAGTAGTGAACTTAAGACTACCCTGGGAATTCCCCTCTCAAGTCTGTCTATATCTAGTAATACAAAGTATCTAGAGACTTTTTCTTTTCTAAATCAGCACACAAAAAGACTGATTTTATTAGGGAAACTGAAATCAAAGTGAAGTTTGAATAACGAAGATTGGAATAACGGACAGAATAGAAGAAGAGAGGGGATCTTCTAAGGTTCTATCTGGTGGAGCGGAGAAAAGACCAAATGTTAGAGGATGGTACGAAGTAGACAGAAGCTCTGGGTTTTTCTCGCCTTTCTACGGTATGAGCATTATTTTGGCCAGGATTACAAGGGGAGACATCTCAATGGTTGATGAATTTTTGGCCCTCCTCCCAACAGACGGGTGAGGATTGAGACTAGACACGGAAGAGGCTTAGCGTCACGTTCTAACCCTTGTTTATAATTCTTCCCTCCTCGATAGCACGAGTGAGCATCAAACATCTATCTCAACGACCTTTTTTTGGATCCAATCCAATATCATGGGTTTCAAGAATTGGGTCGACTTCGTGTGTACGGCTTCCGGAATGAAGGCATTCGACCACACTTTGCCAATATCGCCAATTGTTACACGCTTCTTATGCTACATGTGCAATCCGATATTGATCAAACATATCACCCACAGATATTCTATACAGGATGTGAAGTGTTTACGTTGTTTACAGTTTATCATATTTACCGCATTTTACATGCCTCCTGCATCCATACCTAAGGTAGCCAGGTAGGGCAAGAGGGCAAGAGGGCAGAGATGGTCGGCACATTTTTACTTCCTTTCCGCTGGACCCCTTGATTTGATTCCATGCATAAACCGGGGTTTTAAAGTGCAAACCCTAGCTTCAAAGGCGATCTGTCTTGCAAAACATACCTACTGTTTTACTCGATCAGGAATCAAGATGTATCGTGGGAGCAAATGCATCGCAGCCTTCTTTTCCACGTCAATCATGCTAGCGAGTGAAGATGTGATAGTATACCCGATCATACATACCCAGTACTCAATCATGGATCACATATCGATATTAATGAATATCATGCCATTACTCCGGAGGCATTTGGAAATTGGAATATTGGAAGCAGACATGTCGACATTCCTCCTCAACAAATGAGGTTGATTACTTATCTACCCAGATACCGAGATGCCAACGTCGTATACATGCGTATTAGGTAGTTATTGATTACTCTTCAAGAGAATGAAGATGCTGTTACTATGTTGACATTTGGAAATTGCAATGTTGTAAACAAGTATATTTATTATATTAATTAGTATTCCTGCTCAACAAATAATGATTACTTATCTGCCCACCTAGATACCCAGATACCTAGATACCTACATCGTATACATACTAAATCCTTCGGGATAGATCACATATCGAGAGTGATTACTCTCGAGAGAATGAAACATCATGCCATTACTCCGGAGGCATTTTGGTCGACATTCCTACTCAACAAATGATATTGATTACTTATCTACGGAGTAGGTACCTATCGTAGATACATTTATTGAAAACTCCCCAATAATAAGACTAGCTAAGCCAACCACGAATGGCAAATTACTCACTCTGAATATCTACATGTCTCGCTATGTTGGCGAGAAGACCCTTTTTTATTTGCTTTCCCGATAACTATGGTGCCACGAAGTTTCAGGGGGGCGAGAAAGGAAGAAGGAGGGGTGTGTCAGTTAAGAGCGAAGGACTAGCTAGGGACAGTACTACTCGTACATAGAGACTATTAGAAAATTCCAGAATACCTACCACTCCGTTCCGAGAGGACACATTTAAAAGGGGATCTTCGGTTCCAGGACTCAACATGCGGCTACTAGTATAAAAGTTCAGGAGTTGGTGGTGGTTCATCTCTGGCTCAATACTTCACTGGCTGGAAGAAACTATTGAAATGGTAAAATGTGAAATGTGGAAATGTTTGAAAACTCAATCTTCGATTCTTTCTTACTCTGTATCTGGGACCAATTCCATCTACCTACCTCGTAGTCAGTCCGATGACTCTTTTCTCTTCCGCTCGAACCAAATTCCCAAATTCCTCGAGGTTGTGTGACGCAGTGACGTTCATGCAATAGAGATAACAAATACCAAGGACCGCTTCAAGGCTGACTATCTGACGACTTTAGCTGACAGGGTCCTGGATGACCCAGTCAAATAGTATAAAGTCGTAGTGGGTGAATGCATTTCAACCCCTCCGTGAGCTTGGTGCCCCAACAAATCTCTAACTAAATTTGGGTCTCTTCCCCTGTCCCGGTGAATGATTTTTTGGCGTTACGTTAGAGGGCGAAGCTTGGATACATTTTGGGTAGAAATGTGAGAATTGTATTGTTGTTGAGATTGAGAATTATTAGAAAGCGAGAAAGCTTCCATCTTAGTCCTCCCTCCCTCCCCTACCTTGCCCCATAGAAGGGAGTCTTGATCGTGAAACTTCTTTTTCCAAAATTCATATCTAAAAAAAGGCAGAAAACCTAACGCAGATTGCCAGCTTCTGCTGAAAATCTTCACCCTCTGTTCGTCGGTTTATATCCCACATCGTCAATTAATAAATTCTCTCATCTCCCTCTCCCTCTCCCTCTGTCTCATACCTACATTTTTTTGCATCTTGGTGGAGCGATTGTATCCTTGTTAGAATAAAAGACCGTCTGTGACTTTTTACACTACACCACATCAAATCCCTTTTCTCCTGCTCTTGATTGAGTTTCTGGAGGCCTGTGAAAAAATGTGAGTACAATCCAACAATCCATTGTTTAGTGTTGAACGACACCTCTCGACCGAGTACCTTTTATTGATTCTGCAAAAACTAGTTGAAGACAAATTCACCACTTCTACACGCACAACACACAATCTACCACTCGCCATCATGTACGGTACTGCCACCGGCCCTCAAACGGGCGTCTCAACACCACGATCCTCATCATCGCTGCGACCACTCGTTCTCTCACATGGCTCATTAGAGCATTCATTTTTGATACCCACAAATATTCATTTCCAAGCTTCTCAGATCAAAGACCGTTTTCTGGCCTCCCTTCCCGAGCCTACAGACGAACTCGCACAAGATGACGAGCCTTCATCTGTGGCCGAGCTTGTTGCCAGATATTTGGGCTTTGTAGCACAAGAAGTTGATGAGGGCGAAGACGATGCGCAAGGATCATATGAGGAGGTTTTGAAACTCGTTTTGAACGAATTCGAACGTGGTTTCTTGAGGGGCAATGAGGCTCACGCTTTGGTTGCCACTCTTCCTGGAATTGACGCAAAGAAACTCAAGGTAGTCCAATCCTACTATGCTGCGCGTGCAGCTAGCAATAGGCCAATTCGCCCTCACGAATCAGCATTGTTCAGAGCGGCTAGCGACGATGAAGCCAAGATTTACAATGTTTTTGGTGGACAAGGAAATATCGAAGAATACTTTGATGAGCTTCGGGAACTGTATAGCACATATGCGGTCTTTGTGGAGGATCTAATCACCGAATCTGCAGAGCTGCTGCAGAGTCTGTCAAAGGATTCCAGAGCCGAGAAATTATATCCAAAGGGTTTGGACGTTATGTCCTGGCTTCATGATCCCGAGTCCACTCCAGATCTTGATTATTTGGTTTCGGCACCAGTCAGTTTTCCATTGATTGGTTTGGTACAGCTCTGTCATTATGCTGTGACCTGCAGAGTTTTGGGACTTACTCCGGGGCAATTCAGAGACAGAATTAGTGGAACAACTGGTCACTCTCAAGGTGTTGTTTTGGCTGCTGCTACCTCTGCTGCAGACTCATGGGAATCATTCGACAAGGTCGCAGTCTCAGCTCTTACAGTCTTGTTCTGGATTGGATCTCGCAGTCAGCAGACCTTCCCAAGAACCTCTCTCGCACCCAATATTCTCCAGGACTCCGTCGATAATGGCGAAGGAACACCCACACCTATGTTGAGCATCCGTGATTTATCGCAAGCTCAAGTTCAGGAACACATCGACGCAACCAACAAATATCTTCCAGAAGATAGACAAATCGCCATCTCTCTTATTAACAGTGCTAGAAATATGGTTGTTTCAGGACCTCCAATTTCTCTGTATGGTCTCAACCTTCAATTACGTAAAGTCAAGGCTCCAACTGGTCTTGACCAGACGAGAATTCCATTCACAGAGCGCAAAGTTAGATTTGTAAACAGATTCTTGCCAATCACATCACCTTTCCACAGCAAATACCTTGCTGAAGCTACAAACCATATCAACGAAGATCTAAAAGATGTCAAGATTGATAGCAAAGCGTTGGGCATTCCTGTCTACGACACCAATACCGGAAAGGACATCCGGGATGATATTCAGGGCAATATTGTGCCAACTTTGGTGCGTTTGATTACCCACGATACTGTTGAGTGGGAAAAGGCTACAGTTTTCCCAAATGCAACTCACGTCCTTGATTTCGGCCCTGGTGGTGTATCTGGTCTTGGTGTTTTGACCAGCCGCAACAAGGATGGAACCGGTGTTCGTGTTATCTTAGCTGGAACAGTCAGTGGTACCGTTCCAGAGGTCGGTTACAAGCCCGAGCTTTTCGATCGTGATGAGGAACACGCCGTCAAATATGCAGTTGATTGGGTAAAGGAGCATGGTCCAAAATTGGTCAAGACCTCAAGCGGTCAAACATTTGTGGACACAAAGATGAGTCGAATTTTGGGAGTCCCCCCTGTCATGGTTGCTGGTATGACACCATGTACTGTTCCTTGGGATTTCGTCGTTGCGACTATGAACGCCGGTTATCAAATTGAGTTGGCTGGCGGTGGATACTACAATGCCAAGACTATGACCGAAGCGTTGAGGAAGATTGAGAACGCCATTCCAGCTGGTCGTGGTATTACTGTCAACCTTATCTACGTCAACCCACGTGCTATGCAATGGCAAATCCCACTCCTCGGGCAATTACGTGCAGAAGGTGTCCCAATCGAAGGTCTCACAATCGGTGCTGGTGTACCTTCCATCGAGGTGGCACAAGAATATATTGAAACTCTTGGCCTGAAACATATCGCGTTCAAGCCAGGATCTATGGAGGCGATTCAAGCTGTCATCAACATTGCAAAGGCCAACCCAACTTTCCCAGTCATTCTCCAATGGACTGGAGGACGTGGAGGCGGGCATCACTCCTTTGAGGATTTCCATCAACCAATTCTTTCAATGTACTCGCGTATCAGAAGACAGGAGAACGTTCTCTTGGTCGCAGGCAGTGGTTTCGGTGGCGCAGAAGATACCTATCCTTATCTCACTGGTGAATGGTCAAAGAATTATGGCTATCCCCCAATGCCATTCGATGGATGTCTCTTTGGTAGTCGTGTCATGACAGCCAAGGAAGCAAAAACCAGCATAAATGCCAAGAAAGCCATCACTGAAGCCGAAGGTCTTGATGATGCCGCATGGGAGAAGACCTACAAGGGCCCTGCCGGTGGTGTCATTACTGTTCGATCTGAAATGGGTGAGCCAATTCACAAGTTGGCAACTCGCGGTGTTAAATTCTGGGCTGAGATGGATGCCAAGATCTTCAGTTTACCAAAGGAAAAGCGAGTGCCCGAGTTGAAGAAGAACCGTGATTACATCATCAAGAAGTTGAATGATGATTTCCAAAAGGTTTGGTTTGGACGTAACAAAGCCGGGGAGACAGTCGATCTTGAGGACATGACATATGGTGAAGTTGTCCGCAGAATGGTAGACTTGATGTATGTCAAGCACGAGTCTCGTTGGATCGACAAATCATACATTAAGCTCACTGGTGACTTCATTCGCCGTGTTGAGGAGCGTTTCACAACTGCTCAAGGACAGCCATCCATGCTCCAATCTTACGCAGATTTGGAAGATCCTTACCCAACCGTGGAAAAGATTCTAGCTGCTTACCCAGAATCGGAGAAACAACTCATCAACGCTCAAGATGTTCAACACTTCCTCATGCTTTGCCAACGTAGAGGTCAAAAGCCAACTACTTTCGTGCCATCTCTTGATGAAAACTTTGAATTCTTCTTCAAGAAAGATTCTCTCTGGCAATCTGAAGATCTTGAGGCTGTCATCGGTCAAGATGTAGGCAGAACTTGTATCTTGCAAGGACCAATGGCTGTCAAATACTCCAAGGTTGTCGATGAGCCAATCAAGGAAATTCTCGACGGTATTCACAACTCACACATCAAGTCTTTGACCCAAGATATCTACGGTGGAGACGAATCTTCTATCCCAGTGCTTGAATACTTTGGTGGCAAGCTCATTGAAACCGAGGAGGAAGTCGACTTTGAAGGTCTCACAATTTCGGAAGATGCTGACAAGACCACTTACCGATTGTCATACTCTCCCACTGCTGTTCTGCCATCTCTCGAGGCTTGGCTCTCATTGCTCGCAGGCCGTAAGAGATCTTGGCGACATGCTCTTTTCACTTCCGAGGTATTTGTTCAAGGGCAAAAATTCCAAACAAACCCAATGAAACGAATCTTCTCTCCTGTCAAGGGTCTTTTTGTTGAGATCGCTCATCCTAACGATCCTTCGAAGACCGTAATCACCGTCAAGGAGCAACCTAGACCAAATCACTACGTTACAGTCATTGATGTGAAATTGGTTGGCAAGAACGAGATCTTGGTCAACATGATCAAGGACACAACTGCCGTCGGCAAGCCAGTATCTCTTCCATTGAAGTTCACATACCACCCTGAGGCTGGTTACGCTCCAATTCGCGAGGTCATGGATGACAGAAATGACCGTATCAAGGAATTCTACTGGCGAGCCTGGTTCGGTGGTGAGACTCTTGACCTCGACGCTTCAGTCACTGGTATCTTCAATGGTGGCAAAGCTACCATCACCAGTGAAGCTATCAACGACTTCGTTCACGCCGTTGGAAACACTGGAGAAGCTTTCGTTGACCGACCTGGTAAAGAGGTCTTCGCTCCTATGGATTTTGCTATCGTTGTTGGATGGAAGGCCATTACCAAGCCAATCTTCCCCAGAACAATTGATGGTGATCTTCTCAAACTCGTGCATCTTTCTAACGGGTTCCGCATGATCCCTGGAGCTGAACCGTTGAAGAAGGGTGACGAAGTTGAGACTACAGCCCAGATCAATGCTGTTCTTAATCAAGACTCTGGTAAGATGGTCGAGGTGTGTGGTACCATTACCAGAGAAGGCAAACCAGTAATGGAAGTTACTTCGCAATTCTTGTACAGAGGTGCATACACCGATTTTGAGAACACCTTCCAGCGTAAGACTGAGACACCCATGCAAATCCATCTTGCTACTTCGAAGGACGTTGCTGTTCTGAGATCTAAGGAGTGGTTCAACTTGGATGAGCCAGATCACGAGTTGCTTGGTCAAACCTTGACCTTCCGTCTTGAGAGTCTTGTCCGCTTCAAAAACAAGACCGTTTTCTCAAGTGTTGAGACTAGAGGTCAAGTTTTGTTGGAGCTTCCAACCAAGGAGATCATCCAAGTTGCAAGTGTCGAGTACGAAGCTGGTGTTTCTCATGGTAACCCAGTCATTGATTACCTTGAGCGTCATGGCTCTTCAATTGAACAACCAATCAACTTCGAGAACCCTATCCCTCTCAATGGCAAGACTCCCCTCTCTCTCAGAGCACCAACATCCAACGAAACCTATGCTCGTGTCTCGGGTGATTACAATCCTATTCACGTTTCTCGTGTCTTTTCTAGCTACGCAAACCTCCCTGGTACTATCACCCATGGTATGTACTCAAGTGCAGCTGTTCGCAGCTTAGTCGAGACCTGGGCTGCAGAGAACCACGTGGGTCGTGTTCGCAGTTTCCACGCTCAACTGACAGGCATGGTTCTTCCAAATGATGATATTGAAGTCAAGTTACAACATGTCGGTATGGTTGCTGGTCGTAAGATTATCAAGGTTGAGGCTAGCAACAAGGAGACTGAAGATAAGGTCTTACTTGGTGAGGCTGAAGTCGAACAACCAGTCTCAGCTTATGTGTTCACTGGTCAAGGTTCTCAAGAACAAGGTATGGGTATGGAGTTGTATGCCAGCAGTCCTGTTGCTAAGGAAGTATGGGATCGCGCCGACAAGCATTTCATGGACAATTATGGTAAGTTACTCAAGTCACTTTTTACGATATCATTTCTAATAATACATCAGGTTTCGCCATCACCAACATTGTCAAGAACAACCCCAAGGAACTCACTATTCACTTTGGTGGTCCTCGTGGTAAGGCAATTCGTCAAAACTACATGTCTATGACTTTCGAAACTGTCGGTGCCGATGGTTCTATCAAATCCGAGAAGATGTTCAAGGAAGTTGATGAACGTACTACGTCCTACACCTACAGATCACCAACCGGTCTTCTCTCTGCCACTCAATTCACACAACCCGCCTTGACATTGATGGAGAAGGCAAGTTTCGAAGATATGCGCTCTAAGGGTCTTGTTCAACGTGATAGCAGTTTCGCTGGTCACTCCCTCGGAGAATATTCTGCCCTTGCTGCTTTGGCAGATGTCATGCCAATTGAGAGTCTGGTTTCTGTCGTCTTCTACAGAGGTTTGACTATGCAAGTCGCTGTCGAACGTGATGCCTCTGGACGATCCAACTACTCTATGTGCGCTGTCAACCCAAGCAGAATTTCCAAGACCTTCAACGAAGAAGCCCTTCAATACGTTGTTGCAAACATTGCTGAAGAAACCAGTTGGTTATTGGAAATTGTCAACTACAACATTGCCAATATGCAATACGTTTGCGCTGGTGATCTAAGAGCTCTTGACACTCTCACTGGTGTAACCAACTACCTCAAAGCTCAAAAAATCGACATCCAAGAGCTCATGCAAACCCTGAGTCTCGATGACGTCAAAGCACATCTTGTTGAAATCATCCGCGAATGTGCTAAGCAAACCGAAGCCAAGCCCAAACCTCTTGATCTCCAAAGAGGTTTCGCTACCATTCCTCTCAAGGGTATTGATGTGCCTTTCCACTCCACATTCTTGAGAAGTGGAGTCAAACCATTCAGAAGTTTCTTGCTCAAGAAAATTAACAAGACAACTATCGATCCTAGCAAATTGATTGGAAAATACATTCCTAACGTTACAGCTAGACCTTTCGAATTGACCAAGGAATATTTCGAGGATGTTTATCGTTTGACTAATAGTCCAAAGATTGGCAATGTGTTGGCTAATTGGGATAAATACCAAGATGGTTATGAGGAACCTAGTGGGGATGAGGTTGAGGCAGAGACAAATGGTGTTAATGGAACTCATTAGATGAATTGGGTTGAGGATTAGATCATTTTAAGGAAAATGATGATAAGTTGATGGATGGGTATTTATCAAAGGCTTTGCTTTGTTTTGCGGGCGTCGGAGTATGTTTATAAGAACGCATGCATCTGCTGGAATGATGGATGAAAAAATGGATGGACCATCACACTTAGATTAGATGGTAGATGGATCGATCATTCGGTCGTGGGCTAGATGGTTGTTAGTTAGTTTATGATGATAGCATATTGTAATTCTTTTCTGTTAGATTTTGAGATTTTTTATACGTGGTGTTTCGTGAGATCAGTGATGTGTGATGTGTGATAATGCTGATGCTGATGCTGATGCTGATGCTGATGCTGATGGTATCACTGTAGAGATGGATCATTCATTCAAAAGGCTTAGAATATCAATATTTCAAAATTAAAACGACCTGAACTAGCACATGCTAGACCCCAAATGGTACTTTTGACATTTGAGGTATCAATACATGGAATGTTGCTATATGGGGTTATTACCGTAGATATAATTTAGCAATATATTTTCAACAATGTACTCATCTCAGACTATAGTAGTGCCGAGCGTGTTCTTAACCTTACTTCAAAAGGTTTCCGCTCTACAACTGTAAAAACCCTTTGCTCTGCCCATTTCAAATTCCCAGCCTCACTATCCACTTTCTCCAAATCAAACCTCCACACTATTCTCGCAAGCACAAGTTTCAATTCGGCTATCGCCAGAGGTCTCCCAATACAAGAGCGAGGACCTATGCCAAAAACTTGAACTGCATTGCGATTGTCGTTGTGAAAAGGAGACGAAGAATCGTTTGCTGCGAGCCATCTCTCGGGGTGAAATTCAGATGGTTTGTGGAAATATTCAGCCGATAGGGAGATGGATAGGGGATGCACGTTGACGAATATATTTGGGGGGAGATTGTATCCGCATACGCGGTCGCCGTCTGGAGGTACGACGCGCGGGAGACCGACGGGCCTGTGGATTGTTAGGTTGGGGATCTGGGTAAGGAAATGGGGTTCTTACGTGGGATTGCAGAGTCGGAAGCCTTCTTGAATGACTGCGTTTAGATAGGAGGTTTCCCTCAGCGTAGCAATTGATATGTTCTCTTCGTCCTCGAATTTCTCGCGGATTTCCGAGGTGAGAATGGCGAGTTTCTCAGGGTTGTTCACGAGATAATTCGTAATGCCGCTGAGAACACTAATTGTCGTTTCGCTTCCTGCAACAATGATAGCGCTCGCTGTCGCTTGCAACTCCTGAATCGTCAATCCTTCTTTCCCATCCTCATCCCGTTTAATCAGAGAGATGATATCCGGTCTCGGCGTCTCTCTCCAGCCGACGATTTATTTTCTCAACAGCTAGATTCCCAATGCTCCATCTGTTTCCGCACCACACTCTTCGGCACAAAATACGCAAGCAGCCAACTCAATCCCGGATAGTACCCCAGCGCCGCTCGATACGTCGCTGCGCGCAGAGAGCTAAAGATCATCGCAACCCAGGGATGATATTCCTCGCTCTCCAAACATCGAAATGATTCTCCGAAGCCCAGATCGCCAATGAGATCAAAAGTAAAGAACCCATACCAGCGAACAATATCCACAACCACACTCTCGCCCGCATCCGCATTCCGCTCTACGAGATCTCCCAAGCGGCTCATCAGAGAATCAACATACCCGCCCATCAAACCCTGCTGACTCCCCAGCGCCCGCTCCGTAAACGCGCGCTCCATCGCCCCGCGAAATCTGCGATGCGTCGCGGGCTCCAGCGCATTAAGTACGGACATTGATCTCCCGGTCTTGACACCATGCCAGAGGGTACTTTTCGGGAACGGGGGGGGCACTTCCGTGATTAGAATAGATATCGTGCCAGGCCTGCGGGGTGGCGAAGGAGAGTTCGTCGGGGGCGATACGCACGATGGGCCCGTGTTTTTGGTGGAGGGCGGTCACGTCGTGTGCGAGATGGCCATACCAGAGGGAGGTGAGGTAGGGGATGCGGGTGCAGATCCAGGGAGGGGACCTGGGAATCGGGAGAGCGGGTGCAGGTAGATGGTGTGTATTGTGTGGGAGATTTGGTACTGCGGATATGGATTGTGAGCACGCGATGTGATAGCAGGGAGTTTTTATGTATGCGTACGAGGATGAATACTGCGAGTGCAGCAAACCCGCATTCTTTGAATGTTAATTCGGGAGAAATTAGACGAGGAAAAAAGGTACTCATATTTCCCTCCTGGAGATTTGAACATAGACTTGAGAAATCTCTATCTAAAGTTTGGTACTATTCCATACAGCTTGAAAAACTTTAAAAAGTTGAAAACAAAAACATAAAGTGGCTCTTTATTTGCATGTATGTACCTATATATATATATCTGAGATTAATTAATTGAAGAGGGGTAAAGATATTCCAACTCATTCAAATTTCAAACAGTTGATCTTACTCGCATACTGTGCCACGTGTATCTAATCTATCTACCCAAGGGTGCGAATAATTTCATCCAGTTTCTTGATTGCAAAATCCAACTGTTGTAATTGTGTACCCTCATTACACACAAGGTTTCCGCCGAAAAGTCGGAATTGACCAAAAAATGGTAGAGATAGAAGTGTTCATGGAAAACAATGTGAACTTCACATCTATTTTGGCCCACCCCTTGATGGACGTCAATCAAGATCCCACATTAAACAACTATAGAGAGGGATTCTGATTTGGAAAAAAATCTTGAATAGTAGGTAAATCATGATTTCATATTTTATTCTGTATATTGGTGTACGCGTTCGTATATTCATATTCATGTATGCATCTATTTACTTCATCCTCTGTCTTTCCCTTTCTATCCTCTCACACTGACTGCCTTCACCCTTCTCATTTTCCCTTCCCCTTTCCATCTTTCCCTTTTCCTTCATCTTCAACCCTAACCTTCATGACATCTGGTACCTCTACCCCTTCAACCTTATAAATCAACCCCCTATATCCATCACTGACAACCCAAACATCGAATACTCTCCCGTCCATAATATTTCCCTCCTCTCCTTCTTCCGTTCCAGGAAATTTAAGTGTTGCTTTTGCTTGAGGTTTGACTCCTACACCTATCACACTGGTATTTTGTTTTCCCTCATCTCCATTGCCAACATTTCCATTCTGAGCACCTTTACCCTTCAAGTTGGTCTTAGGAGCACTCCATCCCAATCTCTTAATAGCAGCTACCTCATCACTTCCTTTGCTACAGAGCACAACAAACCATCCCTCACTCTGACTCTTGGGGAATCGAGGCGCATACATTTTTCCCTCCTTATCCACCAGTCCATTAAGTCTCTTGATTACAACATCCATTTTCAACGCCGTAACATTTTGTACTTCAACTTTCAAGTTCGGTATCATATTTGCTGCTTTATCAAAAGCTTGTGTATTTCTACTCGGAAGTTGTAGTTTATTTTTGAGAGATTGATACGCGTTTTGAGGTAAGGCTGAGAATTGTTGAAGTAATGTGGGAATGTCGTTGTCCTTGGATGGTTTGAAATCAGGAACTACACCAGGGAAGATGGACAAAGCGTGATCTTCCGGCCAACGAGCTGATTTGATACATTGAAGTAAAGTAATCATTTGCACAACGCTTGATAGGTATCCCAATTCCGTAAGGACATCGATGGAAGCTTGAATGATACGGATAGCTTGGTCGAGAACACTAGTTTGATCACCCACATAATCAGAAATGGGAAGATCAATCCTGCTCATGTGGGCCTGAAGTAACAAAAACGCTTTCACGTGAGGATCCCACATTGGAAGACCATTGAAATGTGCTGCGTCTGCTGGGAGAGGTAGGTTCTTGGAAAGTTCAATGTTAATGAGATCTTCGTTGTGGCGAACCGGGAGTTCGTCGTATTCGGTTGCGGAAGACATCCAAGAAAGTACATCGCGGAATGAAGCATTTGGTTTAGCATGTTTGACTAGGTGACGAATGGTTTTGTGAGAAAGATAGTAGTAGGACATGATTTTTCCGAGAGGGGTAGAATCGATATTGCCATTAGGGTAGATTTCCAGACATTGGGATTCGGCGAGCTCGTCCAATGACTTATCTACCATTGAGATCATGTAATCATTGGCCATTTGTTGAGCAGCAATGGTATTGTGTTCTTCGGCCGAGATCTCAAGACCATAGTATGAAGGATTTTTATGGAGACGTCGGAAGAAGAATGTCCAGGTTAGATAATCTAGGGCATCTTGTTTGGTAGTGATGGTTTCAGCGGATACTTCAGCGCCAAGATGGTTGTCTAGAACGTTGTGAAGAGAGGATTCTACTGGGAAACCTGTATGTAGGAAATGTTTGTAAAATGCTTTCTTTGAATCTTGAGTGAAGATACGAGCGATTCCTGACGTATCGAATTGAGGACGTCCAGCACGACCCAACATTTGCAGTACATCTGTCAAGTCCATATCTTTGTATCCTTCAGTCTTAGCGTCGAAGAACTGAGTACCCTTTACAACGACTAAATGAGCTGGAAGATTGACACCCCAGGCTAGAGTGGATGTTGCAACAAGAATCTGAATCTTGTTGTTGGCAAAGAGCTCTTCGGCCAACGAACGATCAGATTCAATCAGACCAGCATGATGCAAACCGATCCCAAAACTCAGGGCTTCCTTCAAAGCGTCATCCTTGACTCGGGCAAGGTTCAGTTGGAGATCTTCCTCAGACATCTTGACAAATCGACGAGGGTTGTCCTCCATACCACAGAAGTTAATCAAATCCTTAGCTGTCAAACGTGTTTGTCTACGGGAAGCAACAAAAACAATGACCGGTTTTTCTGGACTGTGTGTTTTGATGGCTAAGAAAGTCGGTCTGTTCATAGATTGCATTAGGGGGCAGAAGCCTCGAACCTCTGGGAAACCATCGATAAAAATTTCCAATGGGACAGGTCTAACGGAATGCCTGAAGTTAAACAGTCCTTCCTTAACACCAAGCCAGTTTCCTAAATCCATAGCATTGGCGCACGCAGTCGACATACCCATAAGTCTGACTGAGTTATTGGTCTGAGTTGCAATGTAATTCATACGAGAAACAATAATTTCCAAAATAGGACCACGATCTCCACCAAGCAAATGAATTTCATCAATAATAACCAAGCTAACTTGTCGAACATAACCTCTCGTAGTCCACGAACGACTAATACCATCCCATTTTTCTGGAGTAGTAATAATGATGTCCGCATCTCGAATAGTTCGCGTATCAGGTGTATTGTCACCAGTCAACTCAACCAATTTCAAGCCCATTTGTCGAGTTAATCTAGCCCCCCAATCTTTAACTCGCTCTCGAACAAGTGCTTTCATGGGAGCGATGTAGACAACCTTAGAGCCAGGCTTCTCTCGGAATGCCCACCACATAGCCAACTCACAAGCAATAGTCTTTCCAGATCCGGTTGGTGACCCAAGAAGAACATTTGCTGGTGTATGATATAAAGTGTGAAAGATCTGAGTTTGCATAGGATTGAAAAACTGGAAACGTTTGCCATAAATCTCTTCTAAAGCCGGGTTCTTCAGGGCAGTAATTGGTAGAGGTTGAAGATTCAAAAGATCAGTGTACACACTTTCGGTGTCAGGTCTGATTAAATGTTGGAAAGAAATTGGATACACCGTTTCTGCGCCCAACCATCTATCAGAAACTGCTCTTACATAGATCTGCGTAGGGAGCGGATCCGATAGTGGGATAGTGAAGCTGAGTTCGTGGTCGTCGTATAACTTCTTTCTGTTCAAAATGAAGAACTCATGATGGTATATTTCAGAAGTCTCCGAGTTCTCAACCCAGATCCAATAACTTTCAGATGTACCATTGTGGCGATCGTTCCACTTGAACTCTGGCGTGAGGTAAAGACGGATTCTCAAAACATCTCTATTCAGTGGAGCGATTTCGGCTTCCACGCTGAGTGTAGGAAAGTTATCAAGAATTCTTGAGATTGTCCTTCCAGCACCAGGATTGTGTACCATGGCACCAATTTCAGCTGCATCCATCTCCTTTAGAGTTTCAATGGAAAGATTTTCCTTATCATCAAGCTGTTTAAGGATTGGCTGGGCTAGCTCGAATTGATGAAGAGGATGTTGGAATGGCCAAATTCTCTTCTCAATTGACTTGCATAGTGAGAGAAGCACGAGACATTGGTGGCCCCAACGACGATTCAAAGCAATCATGAATAATGCACGACAAATTCTGGCCGATTGCTGAGCAACGTAGTTTGTATCGTTGGCTAGAGCAAAGTCCTCAAGTTTGGCTCGAGATATGTAAGACTGTAAAAGAATATTCGTCTTGGCGTGTGAGGAATCAGTTCCACCTTTTACCTGACAAGGAGAGAAATCTTCTCTCAAGCTGGTAAGCTCCTTTGACTCGCTGTCTCTTGATTGAATTTGATCAAACTCTCCGCTCATAGCAATCATCGTGAGAACATCAGCTTCGGAAGATTGAGGTTGCATCATGGTGTTAAATATCTGAATACTGGTATGGAGGACATAAAATTGACTTGCAATGCGTCCAACATCCTTACTTCTGAGCTCCTCGGTCGTTTCATTGAAGATAATCATTTGGCTTTGCTGAAGTGTCTTTGCTGCTTGAATGCATAGTTGTCTTCGACGCTGTACCAAATTTGGATCATCGCGAGCTTCAGCCCAATCGATACCATAAGTCAAAGGATCTCTCTTCATTCGGACGAACAAATAAGAGTATCCAAGCCATGCGACAGCTTCGGGGATCGATGTGACTGTCCCCAAACCGATTTCAGCGTTAAGATTATCCACAAGATGTTTCGAGAATCGAGACTCGATAGGGACTTGTGATGTGACGGCCTGGAGGTAGTGATCAAGCTTATCTGCTGTCGTGCAAATCATACCAATACCAGTATCCTGAAATTGTGGTCTACCTGCACGACCGAAAATTTGAAGAACGTCCAAGATTCCAAGGTCAATAAATTTACCGTCTTGAGCACTGTAAACTTGTGTACCTTTGATTACTACTGCTGCAGCGGGCAAATTAACACCCCATGCCAAGGTAGCTGTACAGACAAGAACTTTAAGAACACCACTTCCAAATAATCTCTCCATCAGGTTTCTGTCTGAACGAGCCATACCTGCATGATGAATACCAATACCTTTTGGTACTAACTCCCGAAGTTCACGACCTCGTGAGCTCTTCATATCCTTTACAGCTGCTTCATATTGAGGATGATTAGTGGGATCGAATAAGTCTACACAAACTTGCTCTATAGCCTTTTCATACAACATCTTAGCAGTGTTGAAAGTGTCCTTCCTCGAATGAACAAAGACCATGACTTGGTGATCAAGTTCCAACATCTCTCGGACTTTTTCAAATGCAGTTGTATCAATATTCTCTCGTGATTGTCTGGTTCCAGCCTTCCCTTTAACTCCGATGAAGTGCTGTTCGAGAGGTACAGGTCTGAAGCTAGCGTCGAAATAAAACAGACCTGCATAACGATTGACTTTGAGGAAATCGGCCACATCGATGTAGTTCGGAAGGGTAGCAGAAAGTCCTACAATACGGATGAGAGATTGAGTGCTCTCAACTTGACGTTCAGTACGGGCAACTAGTGATTCTAGGACAGAACCTCGATCATCGTGAAGCATATGTACTTCATCAATAATCAAAAGTCGAACCTTTTGAACCAATTCAGTATCTCCAGTGCCTTTCCGAGTGACCACGTCCCATTTTTCAGGAGTTGTGACGATAATTTGAGTTTGGGTGATTTCCTTCTTAGTGAGATGCATATCACCAGTAAACTCGCGAACTTGTATACCCAACCACGCTAGACGACTACCTAGCTTTTGTGTAATTTCGGCTGCTAAGGCTTTCATTGGGGCGACATAGACAATCTTGAAGTCATTAAAATTAACCACAAAGTCTGAGGATTCGGGATTCTCTGATGGATGTGGTGAAACATTTTCTCCAATGGCGTGAAGTATCGTAAGCATTGCTGCATCAGTTTTACCAGCACCAGTGGGAGCACAAATCAACATGTTTTCGCTGGTCTTGTATGCTATTGGATAGACCAAACTTTGCATTCGATTGAGAGACTTGTAACCCTTGAAAGTTCTCTTGCAAAGGCCATCCATCTCAGAAATCTCGACAAGTCTTCGACCTGCACCTAAAGTTCCAACCTTTCCAGCCGGGACAGTATATTCCGAGTATCTCTCGTGTTCTGTTCTCTCACTACCCACCGGTAGAGCATACTTCTTTCCTCTCGAATCCAGGATGTTACCAGCATGATGCGACTTGTACACGTGGGGGTATTTTTCTTCGTCGCGATTAATGGACGGCCCTAGTGCGGCATGTTTATGCTCATAATCTCTCTGTCTTAAGGCTGCTTCTCGTTCCTTCCTAGTCTGTAACTTTCCAGTAAAGATGCCGTCATCTTGAGTTCCAATAGAACGTGAAGCGGCGGTGATATCCTTACGGTGGGAGATGACTTCAATGGCAAATTCTATATCATCAAAGCCGATCATGTCAATCAAAGTGGATTGAAGCTCTTCCTCTCCACTATCAGACCCTAGAATTGCCATGATTTGTTCCTGAAGGTCGTTTCCTGAAAGTCCTTGCTTCCTCTGAGCAATCTCCATACATTTGCTCTTCAGCCATTGAGGTCCATAGTGGCCTGCACCAGCGGAGTCAGAAAGACTAGGAAAATCATCGTTGACATCGCTGCTGGACAAATCATCATCCTGGTCACTGATGAAGTCCCAAACATCGTCCCCGCTATTTCCGGAAGTAAATTCATCATCGTCGTCGAAATCAACGTCGATATCATATGATTTAGTTTCCCCGTTCGTCGAGCTCGGAGGCAAATTCAACTCTGCCAAGGCGTTTTTCATAGCAGCAAGTTGAGCTTGCCATTGCACTTCAGCTGAGCCCAGCGTTGAAGAAGACATGATTTCCAAACAATCTATGTCAACTTCTCGAAAATGTAAAGTTCAAAGAAGATTTTAGTTTTTGCCATCATGAAATATAAATAAAGCTGCTTTAGCTGATTCACGCGGCGGGGAGTAATCAGTGGGGCCAACCGGGCATAATAAAATCCGTCGTCATACTGTAACCCCCATGTGATTGTACAGGATACAGCCCAGAGTTTCAACATCAAGAACAAAGCAAAGCCACATTCTTCCCAACCTACACCTATTTCTGCTATCTAGACATCAATCATATCTACAATCAACCCCAAATCGCAAAAATGAAGTTGCATTATATCGGAGTTCGTTCGCAGATATCGCAGTGATAATGTTATCAGGCTGACCGCTATCAGATAATCAAGAACTCGGAGACCCCCTCACACGAGCTCTGCTGCGTGAAAGAGTTGAGCGCATATGGCCGATTTACTAGAAACAGGTTAGCTTATCACTATCGTTCTACGTGGGACCAGACTGGTTAATAGGATGAATGTACAGTTACGGCGAATTCATGACGGTTTTCAGTAAGACAGTCGCTGAACGAACAAAGCCCGGCCAAAGGCAAGACATTGAACAAGATAGTAAATCTCAACTCCTCCAAATTACAACAAGACCCACTATCTGACAATATCAGGTAACACATTCCATGCCTATGGACGTTCCGAAGGTGTCTGTGGTATAATAATTTCCGACCACGAATACCCAGCCCTTGTCGCCCATCAACTTCTATCCAAAGTCGTCGACGAGTTTCTAAATGCACACCCTCGATCAGAATGGGCCGATTCAAACCCAACTCTCTCATTCCCCGAACTGAACGACTATATTGTGAAATACCAAGATCCGCAACAAGCAGATAGCATCATGAAAATCCAAAAGGAATTGGATGAGACGAAGATTGTGTTGCATAAGACTATTGAGAGTGTTTTAGAGAGAGGCGAGAAGATTGATACATTGGTGGCAAAGAGTGATGGGTTGAGTGCACAGAGCAAGATGTTCTATAGTGAGTTCTTTTTTATTACGATGGGAATTTACAAGGGCTTTTACTAATACATAAAATAGCACAAGCAAAGAAGCAGAACTCATGCTGCGTGGCTATGTAGATTGATGTATTTGGTTAGCTATGGCGTTCTCATCTTTTTTGATAGCATTCTCGCAGACATTGTTTCGATTGGAGGATGTAAATTGCAGTTTGAGGTTCGGGAATATTGGCGAGTGAGGTCGCAAAGTGGCTTAACTTTCAAGGCGACGTCTTAATACTTGAATGGTACAGATACAAATGCTTGGTAGTCTTCAATATTTCCTCGTCATTCGTTGGCGAAATATAAAGGAGCATATGCTCTACTTTACTGTTTGCCATCTAGTCTATACCTCATCAGAAGCCTGAATGTGAGCAAGTTTGGTGCCCCTTTTCATATACAGTCTAAATCGTCGTGAAAACTAGGACATAGCGTCATTCAAGCTCAGCTCGTCTCGTCCTATAACATCGTGTACATGTTCCGTGTTCCTTCGTAGTTCTTGTTGAAATTTCGTGGGTATCTGCCTGTCCCCTTTCTCAGACAGGTAACTCTGCTCCCCTCATTGCAACTCCGCTTCTATCGACCATGGCTCCGATGTATGAGCCAATAATCGGTATGTTCCTTGCGAACCCAGCTATAGTCCCTAGGAAGTCACCAAACAAGATAAATATGCCGTATAATTCCACCAGAAATCCTGTAAATGGCCACCTCATGAGGATGAGTGCAAGTCCAGCGAAAAAGGCTCCGGTCCCCTTAAGCTTTTGTCTCCGCGCAAAGAACGCCATTGTTTTTTGTGGTCCAATTATGACAGTTAAGCCGATTAAAAAGAGAATCTATATCGACATATTGTAAGCCAGGAAGCCCTGTTTCAAATCCAGAGAATACGCACATTTCCCATTGCGAGCCTACAATTTTATTAGTATCACCTTCCTTTGGATCTTACGGAGAGTTCAAACATACATAGCTCTATCAAAAAACATCATAACACCTCCGATCAGGAAGAACCCGCCTTTCAAGACCTCATTAGCTACACTAGATCTGAAGCACAAACCGTAGAATTTTACCTACCACCTGAACAAAAGGCTACCCCAATCTCTATACAAAGTATCCATTAGCATAAGCCCTACGGAATAACATAGCATGCTTGGAACTGGATCAATTGAACTCGGCGCAAATGGTCCAGAACCATCTAGCTGTTGAAGTCAAGAACGTACTTTGGGAATCTGATAACCACATGGTAGGCATTTTGAATATCCTCCGAACCCGGGATTAGCAATGCGTAAGTATTTGGAGATTTCTACCAAACACACTCGTAGTACAACAGTTGGTAGTAGAAGTAAAGTTGTCCTTAATGATCTTTTGTTGGAGTTCATTGAAAGAACGCGGCTTAGACGCGTCCGTGCTCATGACATGAGTTAGCGTCATATGCAGACCACAAAAGCTTAAATATAAATTTTACTCGGATTTCTCGAGTCTCATCTTGTCTGACACTCTTCACAAAAGCTATTCCTTGAATTGAAGATATTGAAACAACCACAATCGATATGTCAATTAGTAATATTGACTAAAACATGAGATGTGACAATATCCAACCAACAAGATTTGGAAGGAAATGCAAGGGAAATGTACTCTTTCAGGTCTCTCTTCACCTGCCTCGAAGTATCAATCCTATTGCACACTTGCATGAGGTAAAGTATTATGATTGCCACGACGAACCAGGACAATTTGTCCTGGTGACTGAGTTTCATTCTCTATATGTTCTCGGTACCACGTCATCTCTACTCGAGTAGGCAGATAATATTCATGATCGCGATTAAGCCGGAGCGTATTCCTGAACCAATCATTGAAAGATGATTGGTGGGTAGAATGAGCTTGACTTTGTCGGTCAGACATATCCTCGTACTGATTTCAACCATTCCTGAACCTTTCTTCTTCGACAGCCTTAAAGGCCGATTCTATCCATCTCAATCGTACAAATCTTCCACCCAGAAGTCTGTTCTTGCCCCTTGATCCTTCTGCCAGTATACAAACACCAATATAGTCAAGTAACCATCCTGAACCTTTGCGCATTGCGCATCGCTTGCCAATCTCCGGAGATGGTGAACTGTGTATTGAGCAAAGCCTAGGCCGAGCATTACACCTTTTCCAAATGCTCCAACGTAGTGCACTATCATCGCCTTTCACTTCAAGATAGTATGAGCTCCCCGTACTTCCAAATACTGCTCTGCAACCCCCTGACCTAAAGATCTAACAACCCCAAACACCTCTTTGTTGTGATATCGTAGCCTCGTCTTTGGATCTGTATATGGAGCTGGTAATCCTGTGATATCGCAATAATGTTTTGAGTGTGCTAGAGACGGTGCTGATTCAATATTCATGTACGTTGCAGTAGGTGCATTAGAAAAGCCGTTCGTCCTCATGTTTCGTTCCAATACCAACTTCGATAAGTTCTTGGAAGCTTGCGCGAGATTTGGTTGAAGTGTAGGAGCGCTCGTAGGGGCAGGTGTCATATCGCCATCAGTTGAGGTTGCATTATCTTCAGAAAAGGGTGTTGCAGAACCGCTGTTATCTTGTGTTGGCATAAGTGACGCTTCCTTTCGAACGGCGTCGCCGAGAATGGTCTTAATATTCTTGTTGCGACGCTGATTAGGTCTCCAGTGGGTATTTCGAAAGGGTTTTCTTATTGAGTGAACATCAAGCTTTTCGATGAGTGCTTGATGAGCTTCAGCTTCTGGAGTTGCTGGCGCCATGATTGATGACGATTGGTGGTTGATTTATGATTGTTTGATTGAAGTTGAATTGAATTGCTCTGCCTTCCTTCCGCCTTGTTGATTGAGCTTCGAGCTTCACAACAGCCGACCAATCAGGCAACGCATGAAACTTGTGTCAATATTTACTATAAACACCAACAAAACAGTGACTTTGTCAAACATCACATTTCATAACCAAACCACATTGACGGTAGAGACTATGGTAAGGTTAAATATGACAAGCTTCTATCGTATACAGGATAATGAACATTATGTAGGAAAATCCTCACGAGCACCAGCAAAACTTGCTTCTCTCACGAATCATCACCAACGTAGTAAGCATTTCAAGCACACCCACCAAGATATCACACTAATTCAACTGCTAGGAGAAACTCAATGAAGCCATCATGCTTTTGAACAAGAATCTCCAGGTATGAGAGGGCTAGCAATCGCCGGTAAATGGTTACATGTAGCTGAACCAGAATTAGGAGATCAATAACGCAAACACAAATGTTGTTTTGGTTGCAGACATGTTCAAGAACTATCAATCCAATGTTCTCTTTCATTTAGAAGGTACTTAATTTTAACTGCCACAAGACTATTGCTAATTCGTTGAAAGCTACCGACAGTCTCAAAGAGCCATCATGATAAAACTGAAGAGAGTCTTCGTGGGCAAGGAGCTGGCGTTTTATGGCGGAGGCTGATAGTTAGAATGATTCTCGATTAATGACTTACAAAGATAATTTCCACGACTTTTATTAAAATTAAAAATATCCTACAATATCTGGTGCTGTAGATTGTAGATATAGATAGAGTAAGGTTAATCGTGATCTCCACATGTAACTGATACATGCATCTCAGCCTTGCCACAAAAATCTAGCCTTGTGAAGCGACAACATCATAAAGAGGAATAATTACCACTAAAGAGCTTGTCGTTAATACGTGTACTATTTAATCGATTCTTTCGGTCGCAAGGGTATACAAACAATGATTTAGACCGCAACCAAAACCAACCACTACCTCTCTAGGAAGATGTCGCCCTCTGCCATGGACCTCGATGCGCCTCCATCAGAGCAACAAAACTCAATACCTCCTCCTACTCTATATCCTGCGAAAGATCTTCACTTTGACAAATACGTCGAGCCTCAGCCAGATGGATATCGAACAGCCAAATCTCGGGGATCTGGTCAAGCTGCGATAGTAATTGACAATGGTAATTCTGTGCTGGGCATCATGACTTGCATATCTCAAAGATACTAATACTTTTTGCTACAGGCTCATCGGTGACTCGAGCTGGCTGGTCCTTCGAGGACTCACCATGTCTCAATATCTTACCTCTTTTCTCTAAATATAGAGACAGGAAGATGGGCAAAACGTATTCGTTTGTTGGCGCCGATGTCTATGCAGATACTACAGCTAAGGGCCACATGAGAAATGCCTTTGAGGCGGGAAGCGGGATTGTTAGCAATTGGGATGTTATGGAGCAAGTACTGGATTGTATCTTTCTTAAATTGGGCGTCGATTCAGAAGGAAGTGTGGACATGCCTATTGTTATGACGGAAGCTGTCGCAAACTTACCGTATTCAAGGAAATGTATGGACTTCCCATTAGACCTACGAATTCTGCTAACGAAACGGGATAGCTATGACCGAAATTATATTTGAATGTTATGGAGCACCATCTGTGGCTTACGGAATCGATTCTTTATTTTCTTACGACTACAATGGGGGCAAGACAGGACTTGTTGTATCTTCTTCCCACAGCTCTACGCATCTGATTCCGGTTTACAATTCGAAAGCCATGCTTACCCAGGCAACAAGATTGAATTGGGGTGCATCACAAAGCGCCGACTACCTTTTAAAGCTCATCAAACTAAAGTATCCTAGCTTTCCAGGAAAGCTGGCTGCCACTCAAACGGAATACATGGTACAAGATCATTGTTACTTATCCCGAGATTATGATGAGGAAGTGAGAAAGTATCTCGATTGGACAGGGTTGGAAGACAGAGACCGTGTCATACAATATCCGTATACAGAAGTCATCGAGGTACAAAAAAGTGAAGAAGAGTTAGCCAAGATTGCAGAGAAGAGAAAGGAGAGTGGTCGAAGATTACAAGAACAAGCCGCCAAAATGCGACTTGAGAGATTAGTTCGCAAAGAACAAGAACTTGAGTACTATAGACATCTACAAGGCAAGTTAGTAGATCAAACAAAAAAGGAAATCAAAAGATTACTTGACGCGGAAGAGTTGAAAGACGAAGCTGCTCTCGAAAAAACCATTAAGGAACTTGACAAAAGCATTCGTAAGGCTCGAACCAAGGATGTCGGTGGACCGGAAATCGAGGAAGAAGTCGAAGAACCGGATTACTCTATGCTTGAAATTCCAGATGAGCAACTAGACGAAGCAGGCCTCAAACAAAAGCGTCATCAACGTCTCATGAAATCCAATAACGAAGCCCGCGCTCGTGCCAAGGCAGAAAAGTTGGCAGAAAAAGCTCGTATCGCGGAAGAACAACGCATAGATGATGAAAAGCGAGAAAATGATCTCGAAGGCTGGCTTCAAGAGCGTCGAGAAGCTCGAGCTACTATGCTCCAAAAGATAAAAGACAGAGAACGTCTCAAAGCAGACCTAGGAAACAGAAAAAGTCTCGCGAGTCAAATCCGCATGAAGAGCATCGCAAACCTGGCATCCGATAATCCGACTAAAAAGCGTCGTCGCGGAGGCGATGACGATAACTTCGGTCAGAATGATGATGATTGGGGAGTCTATCGTACCATCCAAACTGGAGACGGCGGTAGTGATGACGAGGAAGAAGAAGATCCTAGCGTTCTTCTCAAAACCCTCGAAGCGGATCTCCTCAAATACGATCCCGAATTCACAGATCAACATACCTTCGACGCGCAAACCGATTGGACCAAATCCCTCATCCATGCTTTTCTCCGCGGACCACGTCCCTTCAATCCGGCCAGCACGGCGGAAGCCCACCAACTCCATCTCAACGTCGAGCGGATCCGCGTCCCGGAAGTTATTTTCAACCCCAGCATAGCCGGGCTGGATCAAGCTGGAATTGTGGAAATCGCAGCCGATATATTAAACCAGCGTATTTCAGGAGCGGGCATAAATCAGAAGGATTTCCTGAAAGATATCTTTTTAACGGGAGGAAACACGATGTGGCAAAACTTCGATGAGAGATTGAGAGAGGGGTTGAGAGCAAATTTGGAGGCGGGCACAGAAGTCAAGATTCGTAGGGCGAAGGATCAATTATTGGATGCGTGGAAAGGGGCTGCGAAATGGAGTTGTGGAGAGAGGTGGAAGGAAGCGAGGGTTACGAGGGAGGAGTATCAGGAGAAGGGTGGGGAGTATCTTAAGGTATGTTTGTTTTTTGTTTTGTCTTTTTCTCTTCCTTTCCCTTCATCTTCCATTGTATCATCACCCCATCAAATCTCCACACCCAACCTCCGAATCCGAATCCGAATCCGAATCTGGATATGCATGGATATCCGCGTCCCAGACAGATAGATTCATAGACGAAGTACAAGAAACAAAAACCGCCACACTTGACTAACACATGCGTGCAGGAACACGATCTCGGAAATGCGTATTCGTGATCGATCGATCAATCATTCAATCATGCAAGCAATTCAATAGCATAATCAAAATCAAAATGAAAATCAATAATTACATCATGCGAAGAGAGAGCATAGTGTATCCTATCATATCATATCAATTCAAGTAGTTACCTACTTACTTACCTACCTACCTATCTACCTATCTATCTACGCATGAGTGAGATGGGATTAGATGAGATGAGACGAGTTACACAAGTTGGGATTTGGTTCTGATTCTGATTCTGATTCTGATTCTGGTTCCGGTTCATTGGTTTAGGCGTTAGTTACCTAGGTAGTTCATGTTATATTATATTATATTATATTATGTTATGTTATGTTATATTATATTATAATATTATTTGATTTTATTTTTCTTTATTTTCCATCTATATCATTATTTTATATTTATTTTACTACATCTCTCTCTCTCTCTCTCTCTCTTTATAATAACAATAACAATTCCAATAACAATTCCAATTCCAATTCCAATTAAATAACAATTTGAAGCTTCTATCCTATCCTATCCTATCCTATCCTATCCTATCCTATCCTATCCTATCCTATCCTATCCTATCCTATCCTATCCTATCCTATCCTATCCTATTCACAAAATTTCCTATATATGAATACCTAATAATATAAAAATTATTTACTTTATACAAATATAAAAGAGAATCAAGGTATACAGATATAAATACAAATAGAGAGAGAGAGATAATACATCTAACAATTCTTTTCATCATAATTACTACCTCGTAGACCTACTAAAATAAAATAAAAATTGCACTCTTTAGACAGGGAAGGGGATGAGGAGAAGCCATTGCACATCGAAACATCAATAAATGTATTTCAGAATCTTGAATTTTTATCTCCTTGACTATTTGATGAGCAAGCAAGCAAGCAAGCACGCAAGCACTTACACTACCTAGCTAGCTAGCTAATGATTGCACATGCGCATATTGTCCACCCACCCAAATAACATCCGCCTTTCCACCCATCCACCAAAAAGCCACCGGGCTGACTGTTATCCCTCGGAGGAGTGTCCTTTCGCATACATGTATATCAACATCTTTTCCACACAATTCTGAAGTTTCCATACCATGTTCCCACTCCACTTACGATTGAAAAAAGATACCTCCCTGTACTAGAAACCACAATGAATAAACACATGTGAAAGAAGCGAAGAAGGAGACATCGAGAAAAGTAAGAAAAGGATGAACGCCTTGGTAAGAAATGGTACAAAGCAGAATCAGCAATATTGATTGATTGAAACACCCCTATGAGAGTGGGGTACCACTTTTATATAAAAGTAGGAACTCCACCCATGTGCCCTATCATAGCAAACCATCCCAAATAGCCTCCACCTTTACCAACGCCTAAAAAGAAGAAGGAGAACAAGTTAAATCCTGTGTGAGGTATTACATAGCCATAGAAGTTGGTAGACCGTCATTGGCTATTTGTCCACCGGCCAGCTGTGAGCGTATGAGGTTCTCGTCATTAGAATCGTCATCCTTGAATCGTTTGTTTTCTTGGTGAGGTGGATATGCCTGTTGCGGTTGTTGTTGTTGTTGCTGTTGTTGTTGCTGGTGACCTTGCTGCTCTTCACTGGGATGTTTGAGACTGGCCGCTGCTAGAGTTCTTGCGGCAGAAGGTTGGAGAGCACCCATAGGGGCCATTGGGGCAATGGGAGCTTCATGTCGTTGCATATGATCTATTGGCTCCATTTGTCTTTGTTGAGGTGGCGGAGGATGAGGGTGCTGCGATGGATGACTTAAGTTAATGTGTGGTGGTGGTTGTGGAAATTCGCCTTGTGATTCAATAAGTCGAGATTGAAGACGGATAATGTACTCGCGCAGAGAGTAATTCTCGGCATGGATAGCCTTATAATTATCCTCCAGTGCATGGAAATCACGGACTTGCTCTTCAAGCTTCTTGATATATCCTTCTTTGCGCTGACGAAATGCTCTCTGTGTGATAGATTATGTAAGCTTGGGTAATGGGATTTTTTTTGGATGACATGAGAATTGACAAAGCAAGAGAACCATAAATCTCAACCCGACGTTATTTTTTAACAAGCGATACTTCGCATCATAGCAACCTCACAAAGAATGCGCCAATGATAAAAAAATTGCGATACGAATGAAAATTACGAACCTGAGCTGCGCGATTCTGAGCTGCACGCTTCGATTGTGAAAGCTCGCGTTTTCCACCCTTTCTACCATCTGCGTCGTCTCCTCCGCTTTCCGACATCATTTGTCCACCGATAGCAGGATCTATATTATGGTCGTGAGGTGAAGCACTACTCGAAGCTTGCACTTCGTGGTTATAGCCATGTGTCTGAGTATTATGATGCTGAGACTGCGAGGTCAAGTTCAAGAGCTGAGCTCTTAAATCTAGAGGAAGAAGTGAGGCGCGTCAGCAGGAGGCAACATAAACATGGGTGGTGCTATGGAAGTAGGAACGAAAGTTTAAATCGCGGCGCGAAATTATATGAAGATAATTCTGATTTATTCGACTCGTATAGCCGCATATACCTTATACTGGGATTGGGGGAACAAGAAACCGTTGTTGTGCTTGGTTATCAAAGGAAAGAAGGGGATGTTATACCATTATCTGCACTCATTTCCTGCGCGAGTGAGTCAGCTTTGAGATGCAATATCTTTTGGGAGAGGGGTTGTAAAGTGTTCGCGAGCACGCGAATGAGAAAGCTCAAGCTCGAGACTGTTTTTAGGATTGAACGTTGAAAGGAATTGAATGGAGGGGTATGACAAGACAAGTGAGGTAAGTCCATGAACCATGAACCACCGGAGTTACAGGCAAAGTAGTGAATGGGGAAGGATTGATAATAGTAGGTAGTAAAAGTAAGAAGTAAACATGATGAAAAGAGGAATACGAACCTGATTCTGCATTTGTGCTACCGGCGCGGGCGCGATTGATTGCATGATGGAAAGTTGTTATCAAAATCGTACCTCGATAGGTAGAGTGTAGTAGGTAATGGATACTGCTTCTTGGGACCTTTAGTTGTTTGAGGGAGGGTGTTGATAGTTTTCCAACTTTCTTGAGTTTTGATTTGCTTGACAAATAGATTTATCAGAATGTTGACGTGACCTTTGATGGTGGGTGACTGGGGTCAGGATGGATGAGCGGTAGATGGGTAGGAAGGTATTGTAGTGTGTAGTGTGTAGTATGGAGGAAATCGGCAAAGTAACCCTTCGTCAAAGTGTACGACCGAAAAGGATGAGGTAAATGTAAAATGTAAAATGTTAAATGTTAAATGTAATAAAATGTCAACGGCTGAATTATTATGCTCTTTGGTCGATTGATTACTCTGTATATGATTCCACCGTTTCTCGGGCTGGCTGGATCTGGATGGAGGTTGCTTGCTTATACGGAACGGAGTAGGACTGGACTGGACTTGAACTGGATAGGACTGGATGGACACTACAGTACCAATTTGGAGAGAGACCGCGAAATTCCGAGAGATAAAGCACGTGATAGTAGCTGGTGATTTCCTCTTCACAGATTTTCCGAGTTCATATATATAGTACTGGTATTGGTATATACCTGGGTATAATATGAATGTGAATATAAATAATTACGTCGACAATATTGAATCTTGAATATTTAATTATATGTAAATATATGAATATTCAAGATCAAGAGTGAAGGATGAAAATGATGAGTAAGGACTTTATAAGTTTGACTTAACTTTCAAGGGAGAGGTATTTATGGTTCATTTTGAATTTTCAGACTAAATTTCTTTGCCTCTTCGCATTGGAACGTAATGGACCAGGTAAAAGTTGCTTATTTGCATCTTTCTCCGACCTTTCCGGCTTTGTTGTATTAATGATCAATTACTAATCTAATCGTCTTTGTCATCATCATCATCTCGAGAGAAACACGAACTCACTTGTCCGAGTGTATTTTATTATATCGATCATGATCTGTTATAATCATTATTTATTCTCAGCTACCTAGGTAGTAATGAATAACAATTGAATCTTCTCGTACGAATACCTAGATATATGAGGAGAAAAACATTCATTTGTTATCCATGTGCACAAAAGCTACCTACATACCTACTCCGTACATACCTACCCTACATACATTCCTGGGTGCAGGATGGGAAAGCTCCTTCGATCCTAGGCCTTTCGCTAATACTTCCGAATCCTACACTCCGGAATCCTTCCATCAAACAAACCATCTCCTTTCTCCTACCAGGGTGTCGAGTTCAAAAGTTACATGAGGACTCATGTACTACGACACATGCGCTATGATAAACTTGGGAAGGTGATACTCGTAGAGGTGAATTAAGGCTTGCTTGGGAGATTGCCGCGCTTCAGCCTTACCACAAGGTCATTCACTCCATTCATTAACATTATCAAACGGAAATGGCGTGTGTCAACTTCCTGTCAAGTATATTCGTTGTTACTTTTGACCTGGGGCCGGTCGCTGATTGATAGTTCTGACATTCAAAAGCTTTCTTTTAATTCTTGGCCTTCAAAAAGAAGTCCGCTTCAGTTTATTCCATATTAATTGCAAGGTATTTACTGATTCTTCACTTTGAGGAATGAATCGGCCGGAGTCGGTGAGACAGACGCTCATACCAAAATATTGCGCTTTCATGATTCATTATTACCTCTATACCGCCGTGTCATAAGATGAGGATTCTACAAGATCTCCAATTCGTTCAGCGGCGAATGGTAGAAGTATCAAGCATGAAACCAACATCTTGGTATGTACCCTGGCATCGATGTGTCAAGACTGCATGTTTGCTTTTGAGCCATGTAGTACTGCAACGTCGGTTGATTTCATGCACAGCTGAAGATACTTAGATTCTTTCTGGTGGCTCGAAAGATCAATAGCAAATCGTTGGAACTACAATCTATCTCTTGCAGGAGAAAAGTGTCCATAAACGAGAAGAACTTATTAGGGAAATAAGAATTATTGTCGATAGACATCTCCTTTTACCCGCCGTTCAGTACGATATTTACGCACTGAAAATAGAATTGCTTTTGATGTACCGCTTTGACCTTCCGGAGTTATTTCGATTATATCAATTAGCACCGATTGCTATAAGGGAGACAAAAATAGATCACAAATCATCACTTGTCCTTCTCGGCGGGCAGGGAAGTAAGCTGACTGCATTCAAAGCTTCCATCACGTGTAAACACGTTGTTCGTTAGCGCTGCTGGATTTATGAAGAAAAAGTGATTGGTATAGATGGATCCAAAGTACGATGGGACAGGATCATAAGGCAGAATATAATTGTAGGTAGACCTCTCCATATGTTTGACGTGCAAAAGAATGACAGCATAGGCTTATCGCGTTGCCCAAATCATCTTCAGGTTTTACAAGTATTCCCAACAAGTTTATCTTTTTCTCCTGATATTGGCTGTCGTCATTCTATGAACTGACGATGAAACGTATTTAAAACAAATCATCAAATTTCCTATTGTTTGCCCATTGTTCGGCGAGCACTGATCTCTCTCCCGTAGATAATTTTAGCACGGGAGAGGATTTCGGGCTGTCCCGTGTAGCTGAAGTATTGAAGGAGTTTTAGGCGACATCACAGATCTTTCTTCAAATCATTTCATGTGTAATGCATCAAACTGAGTTCCCGGCTCTGTGTCGTTTACTATCTAATCAGACGACCTAAAGTGCATGCTGAAGTTAGCAATACCGTACAGTTTCCCTCAAATACTACAATATCATCCTCCTCACTAGGATATAAAGATTCTACCCATTCTATTCTTCTTACCTTATCACGTAACACACTTGTTGGCCCCCAAGTACTTTCGTACCTTATCCAATCAGCCCTATGATGCTTTTCTTCATCCCCATCCCCATCTCTTCCTACTGGTTATCATCGTGTAAGACAGAGTAGCATTATGATGGAATCACCTCTACGCCTCACCCGTGCGGCCGTTTCCATCAACGGCTTATCTGAGCTCCAAAATGGGATATGCAAGCTAAAGTTGTGTGAACAACACCATCACATACGATATGAAACTATCTTCAGCCCTACTTGTCTTACCGATTCGCTTCTTTGAGGGGCAGTCTGGATTGGCTCGTAGCTCGTTCACCGAAACATCCTCTGAGGTACAAAGACGGGGAGGGAGCCGTAGCTCATGCTCTTGGCGAGAGCTTACAAATTTTATTACAAATCATATGGTCAATCGAGGATACGAAGATCACACGTAAGAAAATACGCATTGGTAGGTGATTGTGTTTCATGGAGTATGTATCACGATTGAAGGCGCTGTTTAAATTGTTTGAAGTATACGGATACACCAAGATCGATGTGTATGTGTGAGGGACGACGAATCGTTAATGGATGACGCTAATAGCACGTTGTTAATTTTTCATTGTTATGAGACTAGCTGATATTTCTACCCTTTGATAAATGAATCCTCTATTTAGATACTGACGATGATTACTTTGCAGGTGACTGAAGGTCGCCGAAAGTCGCCATGGTCAACATGACGGTCCGGAAAGTCTCATATACACCGTCAGTTTTCAAATGCTACATCTCCGAAGGGAGTTTTGTGTACAGTGTGTTGCTGTCCATGATATCTGGCCAAGGATTTCACTAAATTGACCTTGCTCGGCAAGGCCAATTATCCACACCTGCAAATTGATCCTACTCCAGTAGGATCAATTCATGAGATATGCAACAAGAAAATTTAGGTTGGCTGGTCAAGTGACCTGAGTAACTCTATTGGTTAATATCGATAGCGTCGTCTTTATGTCTTAGGATGCCCTCGTGATCTCAATTGATCTTGCAGAAGGAGGATCTATTGGATTTGTAGATGTGCAACAAAAGATTTGGAGGTGCTAGTCAAGTGATTTTTGGGGAGTTTTACTGGTTGGGTTTTAGGGGATCTCTCTGTATTATATCTTTCTGGTACTGGGAGAAGAGGTTTATGCAGAGCTTTTGGTTGATTATGTCTTGTGAAAATGAGATTGTATTAGTTTTTGGATCTGGAATAAAGGATTTGGATGTGTATATTGAGCGGTGAGAGTTTTGACGCATATCTAGTATATAATCTTGGGTGAACAAGGTCTTGTTGATTGTTGAATGTGCACCGATTGATATGTGTACCTACCTACTTGTGAACTCACTCGATTTATTCCATTGTTAAGTGCAAAGGCTTCATATTGTCTTTCAGGAGCGGGCTTGTATTCGATGTTTGATGGTTTGCATCGACGAGAACTCGGGGACATGAGTTTCTGCATATCTCACTCATCATCGAAGCCTTTATCTCAATCAGGTCTACCGTCAAAAATAAAACTATTAGATGACGTATTGAGTCAGGTTAACTTGCCCGTTTCATTTTGCGACTCTGGAACTGGCCTGCGGTGCAAATTGAGCTTGATGGTATGAGGAAGATATTCGGTCGGGGTGAAGTATAGGTACATTTTGGATATCCGCAGAAGAAAATCGTGTGTGAATCTTGTGCAACATACGAATCCATTCTCGAAAATGCATGAAGTGAATATGTTAGGCAAGTTGAGAACAGCTACAAGCAGATCTTAAATATCTGCCAACAGACTCTAGAAATATTTCTGGCCATGTAGACGCTGAACAAATGTGCCAATTCCTTCCATGGCTCTCCAAATCCCAAGCTCACCGGGAACAAACCCGAGATCGTGGGTGCGGGGTGCTGACTAATCATTCGTCAATCGAAAAGTTCTGGGTTTATAGATGCTGGGACGACCAGTGCAAATCGGACCATCCCGCACAAAACCTTAAGTGCACCAGGCACTTCACTACTACCTTTTCTTTGAATGGAGATGCGATGGCTAGATTACCACTGAAATGCCATCCGCCCTGCCTGTGCCTTCTAAAGGTGCATTGCGAGCACTTCGCAACATCGCCCTTGGAACATCCTGCACAGTCGCATTCAGTACTGGCATGCTAACAGAGGACCGTCGACGACGAATCCACGGCGCAAAATTAGTACATGATAACGCCAAGAAACTTAAGTCTGCGAGACAATACCACGAACCGAGTGCACATTTGGCAGAGACATTTGAGGAGCAGGTCTTGAGATATAAGGACGATGGATTTTGGCAGGCTGGCAGCACCGCCTTGGGCCGTGTTACAAGTGCCGAAGAGATTGTAGCCTGTGATTCAACATTTGGCAAAACGACAGAGCCGGCAAATCTGATACCGCCTTCAATTCCGTTCAAGCCGCCTCGAATTGAAAATTTACGCCCCCCAACCGCAAAAGATCCGTTACCAAAACCTAAGGATATCGAAGAAGACCGTCAACTGCGTCTTGCAAATGACATACAGCAGATCATTGGAGATGGAAAGGACCCAATTGCTGTTGGTTCTGCCTTGCGGCGATTCTTAGAGGCATTTGAGGAAGGTCTGGATTTAGGAACTAGTGGCATGCAAAAATATCTCGTGGAAGCAGCAATTGCGCTATCTACAGTTTGTCGGTCTCTCTCTATGGTGGAAAATATGGAAAGGATTCTTGATATTGTTCTGAAATCGACCACTCTTTCTGAGACCGATTTCAAACGATTCGAACCACATCTTATTATTGAATCACTGTTAAGGAGTCCAGACGATAAGGCTGGCCACGACACATATCCTTCTAAACTCCGAAAAGCCTCTACCTTGTGCCTTACAGAATTCAAAGCGAAGCCTGGGCCGATTTCGAATAAACTAAGACCTGTCATAGTGGAAGCTTGCAACTTGACCTGTCTGTTCAAGATGTATGATTTGACCAAGCAACTATTTTGGCGAATTGAGGCTACACGTGGCAAAACATCCAACTCCGCAGTTGGGTCCTTCATAATCGCCGAAATACAGACCAAACAGTATCGTAGTGCCATTTCTCACTTTTTCAAGCATTTCGTCAAATCGCCACCAAGCCAAGAAGAGCTCTACCGTGTTACGGATGCCGTATTCGAGAGAGCGCTTGAACTGAATCATTTCACCCATGCGGAACAGGTTCTGATAGAGGTGTCGAAATCTATCCAAAGCGACCACTTCATAAGATCGAACAATTGGTTTCAAAAACTGCTTGGCACGGAATGGCGTAGAAAACGAAGCATTCGTAAAACTCAAGAGAGGTTTGAACGACTCAAGACTGTGATACCGAATGTTTGTCGGCCAGAAGCTGCCTATGCCGTTGTTATACAGTTATGTGTAGAAGCAGGTGATTTCAAAGCCGCCGGTAAATATCACGAACATTTGTTTCAAATCAGTGGTCCGTGTGAAGATGATATCCTCATACGCGGCCAGATTGCTCGTGGTAAAGCGATGTGTGAGGAATGGGATGATGTCAAGACCAATTTCGCCGAAATGGCTAAACTCAACCCCAATCCCAAAGTCTATGGCGACATTTTTCCACCGATTCTTAAAATATTTGCTAAATCACATCCTGTGACCGAGACGGAGGATTTTCTTCGTTGTTGTCTGGAAGAGTATAAAGTACCTCTGACATCTTACGCCTCGAACATTATGATCGGCGAGTACGCAAAAGCTAAAGAGCTTCGTTCTATCCTCCGTTGGATAGAGTATGCAACCTCTGTTTCAACGTGCTTCGACGCTGATTCATTCAATACTATTCTAAGCCAGCTTTACAAAACTTGGGGGTTTAATTTTGAACAAGTATTTCAAGTACATCGTGTGATGCTAAAATCTTCAGTGGATTATACAAATGACTTTACCCTCGCGCAACTGCGCCAGCTTGCTCTTAAGGATTCTAAGGGGGAACAAGAAGTTGCTGCTAGGAAGCTAAGGGTCATTCCCAGGGGGACTAGAGCTATAAATGATGATAATTATCCTCGTAGACAAATCATCGAGGAGATGGGAAAGGGCAACTTTCAAAAGGTCGTAAACATATATGACGCCGCCTCCAAACAGGGAGTTTTCATTCATAGTTCGGCATTGGCAGCCACTGTAAAAGCATCACTGCACTTGAGTGATGGCAATACGCACATGGCTATTGAGCTTCTCAAAGACGCGAAACGGAAAGGCTATTTGTTGGATGATGCTCTTGTTACGCTCCTCACTCACCGACTACCAAGCTTCATGGAGCGCGTCGGAAGCAGTCGTCTAATTATGTTCTTGACTTCTGTCAGAGAAGCAATCACCAAGGCGGAGGAGCATGGGCTTATTGTGCCAGAACCTGTGTTCAATGAAGTTACTAATATCCTTGTCCGAAATGGATACTTTCGAGATGCAATAGCATTCTGGACAGAAGTCTCGCAGACTCATAGCGCAACAGTCCGACCAAATGTGATCAATCTTACAATCCTTCTGAAAGCTTACATCGGCATGAAAGAACCCAGAGGAATCGTCTGGATCACAAATATGTTGACTGTTCATCAAGTCGTACCGGACCCACGTATGAAAGGCATACTAAAGAACACGCGAACGTCATTGCGGAAAAGAGAGCTCGGTCCAAGACTGAAAACATTTCTTCAGGCTATCGAAGAAGCTCATACGATCTTTGCAATGATGCGCGGTGATGATCAGAAAGATAAGAAGGATGCTAGAAATAAGACTCTTGAAATCATGGAAAGAGCTATGGCTCTTGATGCACAGAAATCACAGTCTCAAGAAGAAGTTAATAACTGGGATGATTTTGAAGACGAAAACGTGAATTTGGATGAGCAAGACGAGTATGAGCCGGAACTAATCGCTGGAAGTTCATTTTGAGGATCTAGAACGGGGTTTGTACAAATATTTGTGTAGAATTTGTAGAGCATATCGAGTATATAGATTTTAGATTTTGAATATGAGAAAAGCCTTTCGGCTCCTTTATCAAGTGTAACAGCTGGTGCATATTTAGAATCTTTAACCCCTCTCATCTCCCACCTGCGTGATACTAAATCTTGGCACTTCGAGAATTTGTGATACTGTATTATCATATCGTAATTGTCTATACCTCAGAAACTATGTACTCTTCATACTCATAATATTGAAACAATGTATTCTAATCTAAACAACATTATTCGTGTTTTCATCCACACACCAGCCGTTTGTCAAACTGCCATGCTGCGCTGCGCTGCGTCATTTTTCAATCGTACATAAGCGAGCGAGCTCTCCAACACTCAATCATCCTAGAACCTTGCCCGAGCTTGTCGTGACATTACACCCGCATCGCGATTCTGAGCTTCCGTTACTTCAAGAGTTGTATATCGATGTTGGTGGTGGCAGGATGTCGATTGTTGCAGAGTGAGTGATTTATTTATTGGGTTGGGGAGCTGTTTTCTTTGTTTGTTTGTTTTATGGCTTTTGATTTTGATTTTGATTTTGGTTGGTTTTTTTTTGAATGAAGGTTGTTTGTGGGGTTGTGTGAGGGGTTGTGCAGATATGAGATGGGATTACTCTGGTAGAGAGATGGGTTTTGGTGTAATTTGGAGTGTTCACGATTTAATTATTTGTTGGTTGGGAGTTTTCCATGTTTAGGGATTTGCATTTTCTGGGTTTATTGATGTCGAGTTCATTTTTCGCAAACAAATCACTGACAATCTCTGCGAAATAGCCAAATACGAAAAGTTGACGCCCAGCTCGACCGCGTCCAACTCGCTCCCTTCCCTTACCCCGCAGATGAAAGTTTGGTGTCCGCGCAACATGCGAAGGTTGCTTCTTCGCCGCGCATAGCGGAGTTGCAGGCGCTGGTTAAGGCATTGAGTACGACGTCGAGTTCTGGCGCGTTGCTTTCGGGTGGGAGGATTAGTCGGTTGTTGGAACAGGCGGATTTGAAGGGGTCGGTGCAGAGTGAAGAGATTGAAGAGGAGGATGAGGATGAGGATGGAGATGAAGATGACGAGGAGGATGAGGAAAGGGAATATAAGAATGGGAGAGCAGGTGTAAATGCCTATCTGAAGAACTATGAGAGGGAATTGGAGTGGTTGTTGGTTAGTAAGGCGACGGTGCAAACATATGGGTTGATATTGAATACGCTGCTGGAACAAACGATTCCGCTAAGTGATGATATTTGGTATTGGGATGAAGTGCTCGGATCATATACATATTCGGGACTGTACACGATACAGACTTCGCCGCAGAGGTTGTGGGGTTGGGGAAAGGATATTTACAGTGATTCGAGGGAGCGATTGGTGCATTTGAAAGAAGCGCCTGGAAGTGCGGTTAGAAAGGGTGGGAGGGATGTGAGACAGGGAGTCGCGGGGCAATGGAGTATGTTTTATGGGTTGGTGAGGGAGAGTATTAGGGAGAGGAGTGTGGTGGAGGTGCAGAAGAGAGTTATGAGTCCGGTTGCATTGGGGAGGTCAAAGGCTAAGATGAATCAGGCAAGGTTAAAGAGGTTTAGGGAGATGGGAGCAAGTGGATTGGGAGTTTTGATGGATGAAGCGTTGAGTTTTGATATCGATGAAGAGGGTGCGGGTCTGAAAGCCGAGGAGTCAGAAAACTCGGAGTGGAAAGATGTGGTGGAGAGGAGTGTGGCACTGATGGATAATGTGCTTCGCAATGTTACGGCTCTTGAGCAAGGAGTTTCGGATTTCGAGGATACTGTGTTTGCCAGTGTGGAGGATGACCCAGAGATTTCGAGTGCGGACAATTCACAAGCGACCAGGACGAGTAAGGTGTCGAGAAGATTGCAGCACATCCTCTCTGCCCATGTACCGAAGCATATTACGAATTCACAAAAGCTTGTCTCGGAATATGGACGACCTTCAAGACTCGTTAGATACTGGTTACCGGCTAGCATGTTGTTACTTTCGTCTTCGACTATATTGCGAATCTTGGTGAACAGAAAAGCAGAGGTTCTTACTTGGATCAGAGAACTTGGATCTACTATTCAAGATTTCTGGATGAACTGGGTTGTTGATCCTACGTTAAAGGTCATCGGGACAATTCGTCATGACAAGGATAGTGAAGTGGCAATTATGAGTAAAGAGAGTCTGAGAGGCGACATGGAAAGTCTGGAAAGAATGGTGGTAGATTTCGCTCGCGACAATCCAGAAGCCGCAAATTACGGAACTGGCGCTTTAAGTGATTCACAAATTACCGAGATCAAAGCCAAAGTCAAGGCAGGTGATCTCACACCCGTTCTTCGCGCTTATGAAAAGGATATGCAACGACCATTTGTAGGAACCGTCAGAGGAGACTTAATCAGAACAGTTTTGATCCAGGTACAAAAGACCAAGGTCGATGTGGAGGTTGCGCTAAGTGGTATCGATGCGCTACTCAAGAGTCAAGAGCTTGTCTTTGGCTTTTTAGGTCTGACTCCTGGTGTTCTGGTCTGTTTCGCTACCTTCCGATATTTTGGAACATTACTCGGCTCACGCAAGGGACTTCGACGAGGTGAAAGGGCGGGGCGAACTGCGAGGGTCTTGAGAAATATCGATCGAATTCTTACGATTGCTACGCCTACGCAGAATAACTTGCTCTCGTACAAAGATCATGGATTGTTGTTGTGTGAAGTTCATGTCTTGAGGAAGAGAGCTCATAGTTTGTTTCCTGGGGATGTGGAGAGAGAGTTTCTGGAGGACGTGGGGGATCTTTGTAATATCAATAGTGGTATTCAGGTGCAGCTTAAGGTTTTGGAGAGGATTAGGTGGAGTTATGGGAGGTGGTTGAGGTAGTTTTGGGGAGGGAGAGGAGGAGGGGGACGCGGAAGATAGAGAGGTGGATTCTGAGTGGAGTGTACAGTATAGAAAGGAAGATGGAGAAAGGAGAAAGCAATACTTGCATGGCGAGTGATATTGATATGAGTATTTGTATGCTATGATATGATATGATTAGATGACGGGATGGAATGGCATGGTATGGATAAAGAAACGATGACCTAGTCGCAAGACTGAGAACACTCTAATTTAGTAGTTATCTGGATTTGATCGTACGTATTTGTGTACATTATTGTTGTATGGATATGTGAATATTTGGAAATGTTATTTATAGGGTTGTGTGGTAAGATTACTAGTATTGAATTCTAACACAGCCCTTTTAATGGACATGGGAAAGAACTTGCATTCATATGGATACTGCAGACGTAGTTTTTCCAGGAGAGGGTACAAGATTGACTATATGGATACACTTGACCACTTGAAGAATCGACTATTAGAAGTTTGAACCTTTGAAGCTTACTTGTCCTAGATGTATCTAGCTCTGAATGTTTAGAGTTTGGAGTAACTTGTATCGTATAAGCTGTATGAGGACACTAGGCATGTAACCTTATATCTACCTAGTGATTGGTGTGAGAATCAAGGGTTCAGGACGGTTGGTCTAAAGGTGTCATATTAACAAGTATCCAATGTAATATCATATTTCTTTATAACATAATATTTCTTTGGTGACATTTTCCAAAGACTTGACTCTGTACACCGTACGTACTTGATAGATGAGAAACCCGTGGACATTGGTTGACACACGCCACAGTAGACGCGACGCCGCATACTCGTTTAACAACGGACAACGGACGTACCCGACTAGGTAGGTACTGAATCTTAAATTGATACATCCATCCATAGGTACATAGGTACTTTCCTATCCAGATCTTGAAATTCGGACCATTCACATCCCGTCTTCTATCAACCACCTCCCAAGATTTATTAGGAAAGAACCGTAGGGATTACGCATTACATCAATTGCAGGTGTTAATTTTGTTTTGTGATTATAATCACGACACTGGCAGAAAGAGAAAGTGTCCGTACCAGTGAATCTTTTTGAAACCCCCGTCCAAACCGGCACTTCTCGAAATCGATATCTCGTATTACCTTTTTAACTCTACATACGATATACGATATAAACAGAACGGAACGTCTTCCCTCACACCACGATAAATAAAGTAACTCTTCTCGACCCACAGCACCCTGTACCCCACACATTTCTTCCAGCGATCTCATTTCATTACGGTAGACGATTCGAATTCGGTGCCAGGTGTAGACCAGACCAAGAGGCCCAGCAAAAGGAAACTAAGGACACGGACGAAGTGCACGAAAGTGATCAGATCTTGTGGATTTGACAACGCCGCATTTACAAGGCTATCCAGATATTCAAAAGACTGTACTTGAGCTCCCTACTCGAGTGCGATTTCAGACACGATGGCCGGAACCAGGAATTACGATTTTTTGGTATGTTGGATTGACGGTCTGTTTGCTCGATGGGTGGTGAGGTTGTTTACGAACCCAGGTTCTAATCCATCCATCCATCGGTCTATCAATCAAGACCTTCCTCCTACTTCCCCTATTCAATTCCCAACGCATATGCAAATACACAGATAAATACAAATGCTTACATGCTCTCTGTGCAAATAGATTAAACTCCTTTTGATAGGCGATTCCGGTGTAGGAAAATCATGCTGTCTCTTGCGTTTCAGCGAGGATAGTTTCACACCTTCGTTCATCACCACGATTGGAATTGATTTCAAGATCCGTACAATTGAGTTGGATGGAAAGAGAGTGAAGTTGCAGATTTGGGATACGGCGGGTCAGGAGAGATTTAGGACGATCACCACGGCGTATTATAGGGGGGCCATGGGCATCTTGCTTGTGTATGATGTTACAGATGAGAGATCTTTTACAAGTACGTTGTTCCTTTTGTTCGTGGATTGGAGATGGAGTTTGTGAGAAGAGGTCATGTCATGTCGTGGTGTGGACTGGGAAGATTGAAGAGGATGATGAATGGATGAGTGCTGTTTTCTGCAGCAAGGGGGAATGAAACAAGACAACGTTCAAATACAAATCGTCATAAGAATCTTACTAACAACTCCTGCCTAGATATTCGCACCTGGTTCAGCAACGTCGAACAACATGCCACCGAAGGTGTAAACAAGATCCTCATAGGCAACAAGTGCGATTGGGAAGACAAACGAGTTGTATCTACCGAACGCGGTCAACAGTTAGCAGATGAACTCGGCATTCCTTTCCTCGAGGTATCCGCCAAGAGTAACATTAATGTAGAAAAGGCATTTTACAGTTTGGCAGCAGATATCAAGAAGAGAATCGTGGATACGAGTAAGATAGATCAGGCGGCGCAACAAGGTGTTGATGTGGGTGGACAAAGTAGTGGGGGTGGAAGTAAATGTTGCTAGAAGAGGGATGTTGTGTTGTTTGAGGAGATAGGTGCTCGATGATATAATATGATATGATATGATTGCGGAAGAAGTTAAAGGGGAAGATGGAGGAATTCTTTTATGATTTGATTCTATAGAGAAGGGGACAGGAGAAGAGAAGTCGGAAGAAGCAGGGAAGGGCTGGGAAGGAAGGACAGTGGTTAAGCACAGTGCGAGAGGCAATACAATGGTGTTTGTGGGTTGGCAGTGCATAACCATTGCTTTGTTTACTTTTACCTTTTTTTTTTATCAAGAGAGAAGCCGGAGTTGGGTGATTATGCGTATTTATATGGTATTAAATTGATAGGCGTGTTCTTTTTTTTTATATGTTGATTATGTTTATTATGATGATTATGGTGATTATGACGATGAGGAGGAGGAGGAGGAGGAGGAGTGGTGATTTTGTGATTGTGATGTGATGTGATGTGAGAAGTGATTTGTATGTGTATATGTATGTGATGTGATGTATATGTGAGGATGAGTATGAAGGTGAAGGTGATGTGAGAAGTGATGTGTATGTGATGATATATGTAATGATGAATATGATGTGTATCTGAGGATGATGATGTGTATGTGAGAAGTGATGTGTATATAAGAAGTGATTTAAATGTGAAAAGTGATTTGTCTGTGTCTATATATGTTTTTTGAGCTATAGTATTAGGTTTTATATATAGGATTTTATATATAAATTTTTATATACGAGTTTTTATATAGATTTTATATAGGTTTATAGGTTTATTTATACTTATTATCTAGATAGTAAGGAAGGGAAGGAAAGGAAAAGGGAGGTGAGGAAATATATGTAGAAGAGGAGAGGAGAGAAGGGGAGGTGAGAGGAGGTGAGAGGAAAGGAGAGAGGAAAGAGAGGAAAGGAGAGGAAAGGAGAGGAAAGGAGAGGAAAGGAGAAGGAAAGAGAGGAAAGGAGAGGAAAGGAGAGGAAAGAGAGGAAAGGAGAGGAAGGAGAGAGAGGAAGCGAGAGGAAAGGAGAGGAAAGGAGAGGGAAAGGAGAGGAAGGAGAGGAGTATCTTTAGGAGAGGAGAGGAACTCTATATAGGAAAAGGAGAGGAAATTATATAAAGAAGGAGGAGAGGGAAAGGAAACGGGAGAGGGGAAATGAGAGGATAAGAATGAGGAGTTGAAGATTTGAGGAGGTAATAGGAAGCTAAGGAGGTGGATGAGGAGGTGGACGTGGGGATTGTAGGAGGTGGGGAGGTGAGGATTGGAAGTGAGGAGGTAATAGGAAGTTGAGGAGGTGAGGGTTGAATGTTAGTTTGTGGTGTGAATAGAAGCGAAGATAGGTATGTATAGAGGTAGGTATAGAGATATATAGGTAGATTCGTAGGTAGGTAGATAGATAGGTAGGTAGGTGGATAGGATATTAGGGGATGGATTTGATATTAGGAGATGGATTTGATATTAGGGGATGAGATGAGATGAGATGGGATGAGAGGGGATAAGATGGAATAAGGTAGAATGAGATGGGATGAGTGAGTGAGTGTGAGAAGGGATGAGAGGGTATGAGATGAGATTATAATAAGTATGGTTGTATATTAGAAGTAGATGAGTGAGTGATAAGTGTGAAATAGAAAGGTATAACGATATTTATTATATTTTGTGTATTTTTTATTGTTTCATTTTCAAATACTTGTTATCCTTCTTCCTCAATATACCATTCCCTATATGGATTACCTCAAGATATATGTATCTACATCTAGCTTCTAGCCCAAAGTGTAACATATGTTGTAATACGAGATACTTGGGATTTGTACTTCTGTAGTGATGCTTATCCACATCTTGGTATCTGTAGCATGAGATTGGTGTTTTCCTCCGCAATAACTCTCTCTCTCTCCTACTCTCTCACGCGCGCAAGTGTTCTTATACCTCCTTGTCTCACCACTCGAGTGAGCAAATCGCTCAGAAACATAGTGAAGTCAAGATGGTATACGATGTGATGTCAAAATGTGCCTTTGTTCTTTCGATTTCTCAATGAGTGACCACGCATCATCACTAACATCATTTCCGTAGAACTTCTTTGACGAGTTTCTTCTTTCTCGCATCTTCACCCCATTCCCAAGACATCCCCCATCTCCTCCTTCCGTCCCCCACTACCACATAATCTCGACATTAGCAATCGGAGGTGGTTCATCTCCCTCTTTATACTCCTTTTGCAACGGACAAGGTCTCTTATGCCATTCTCGAACAAATCTTCTCGCTTCGGCTCGATCCATAAACGAGATTATATATCTTCCACTCGTATTATAAGCTTTCTTCCTTCCGATAATATTTTCTCCTCGATAACCTATTTCTGTTTTTTCACTTCCAGTTGCAGGATCTATCTTTTCGCCAACACGAATGATGGCCCCAGATTGAGCAAAGCGCCAATGTAGGTTGCGACGTTTACCGTCTGCGTCGAGGATTTCTCGGAGACCCCATGAACTGAGTCCAATGCTGGGAATGGTGAGTGTGAAGAGGACAGTGTCGATGGTGTGGGATTGGGATCTGGATTGTGTGAGCGTGGTGGGAGCGCCGGTTGCTAAAAGAGTGGTCATCGCTGGTCGGTAAGGTTTTTGAAGAATGCGTAGAGAAAGACGTGTATATGGGGGGACGAGGGTGAAGTTCTTGAGAAGATTTTGGAGTTCGGTTGGGGAGTGAGGGAGAGTTGAAGGGGGACGATCGGGGCTTCGAGAGGAGCGATTGGAGATTTGAAGTGGGAGAGGGATGCTGTTAGGGCTGTAGGTTCGAGAGAGGGTGTGTAGTTCAATAGTTCGGTGGAAGTAGGCCAGAGCTGCAGCGCGCGAACTGAAGAGAATGAAGTAGTGGCCTAGGGACTGGAGAGTATGGGGATCGCGCCCAGGGATAACTGAAGATAAAATTAGCTATATGTAAACACAGCTACGTTTCCATGTAGACATAAAATAGGAATATAAAACAAGGAGTACGCACTCTTAATGATCCCACTCGTCCAACCCTCAATATGTTCACCCTTCGGACTCAATCTAAAAAAGTCACTCTCCTCCAATGTCTTACTCGCGCAATTCAAAATCAACACACTAGCCTCCCGCCTTTGAACCGCATCCTCCTCTTCACTTCCTCTCTCCTTTCCCACAATATTCCAATCCTTCCTCTCTTTCTCCGCAGCTCGTCTCCGCACTTCCGCTTCGTCAAATGTCTCGATATTAGATGTCCAGTCAAATGTAGGCAGTTTTGGAAACCTCGGAGGTGGGGGTTTGAAACGTTTGGAGGGCGGTGAAGATGAAGGAGGTTTCTGTTGTTCTTCTGGGAAGAGTTCTTCGAAAAGAGAAGTAGGTGGTTTAATAGTTGGAGTAAGGTCGAGACGTCGTGCTCCAAAGAGAGATTCACCTTTTGGTTTTGGAGGTTCTCCGCCGCGGTTGCGAATGCGTGTCTTTTGGTATACGTGACGCCGTTGAAAGAGACATTGTAGTTGCCGGGTATTCCATGATGGGAGGAGGAATGAGGGGGGAAGAAGGCGAGAGGAGTGCATTGGTCGTGAGAGGGATGGTTGAAGAGGGGGCCAAGGCTGGAGGGGATGGGGAAAATTAATTGGTTTTGGGGAACTTTGATCGGCAGAATAAAAGCGGTAAACACACTTTAAAGATGTACCCATGTTCCTTGGCAAGGCTGACCATAATTTTATTTTACTTTCTACCCCTCCATTGACCACTTGGGCAGACTTTTATATTTTTCCTTTTTCATCTTTTCTTTTTCTTCAAATCCATAAGATTGGTAATTTTGTTTGTTCAGGAAATTCTGGGACATTCATACAAGAGATCAAGATGACAGCCGAAAAAATTCTAGAATTAAAAGTTCGTCCATATCAAGCGCAATCTCAAGAAAGGCCGGATTTCAGAAATGTAGCACGTGTATATGTTTGTACAGACGTTCTTTTGGATCTTCAAGTTAAGAATGGAGAAACGTGCTATTTATGGAAAAGCTCAGAGGGCGAACATACAAGAAGAGAGGCGGTAATTTGGTTGGCCACAGAAAAATTAAGTAGGAAAGTTGTGCAAGTCAGTAAGGCTTTCCAAGAGGCATGTGGGTTCAAATTAAGTGACGATGTGATTGTTGCTAGAGGAGCAAAGTTGGAGGTTGCAAAGGAGATTCTAATTAAGGATGTCGGTATGGTTGAAGGGGTTATGCGGGAATTGACAGGAGACGCTGAGGTTGCCTGGAAGTTTGTTCTGGACGATCTCTTAGGTAGGAGTTTTCTTCCGTTGTCTCATGATTTTGTACTTTCAACCGCCCGAGAATTTTTCATTTCACATTTTTCTCTGCTCAGTGCATGGCTGACAAGATCACAGCTCGCGCTGAGTTGGTGTACCCTGGAATGACCTTCAGAGATGTGATGCTTAGAAGAGAAAGGCGAACCTTTGAAGTCTTTTCTATCGACGGCTCGAAATTTGGTGTTGCTGCCTTTCATGAAGGTGTATCATCCTTCAAAATTGGAACAATTGCAGAAATCAGCGGGGCCATGTTAGCTGCAAGCAATGTTGAACAAAAACCTCTTCAAGTTGTTGATATTGCAGGCATTGATCAAGCACTTGAAAAGCTTAACAAGTTCCTGAGCAATTTCAACCGCCAATTCTATTTTACCAAAGTTCGTAGATCACCAGCCGTTCTTTTACATGGTGGAAGCGGAACAGGCAAGAGTTTCGTCCTGGACAAAATCGCCAGCACAGAATGGGGGAAGGTTCGCAGAATTGACCGGAAAACCAAGCCATCTGAAGTCCAGAAAATTTTCAAGGATGCAAAAGTCAACCAGCCAAGTATTATAATTATAGATGATATTGAATCTGTAGTCGCAAAAGGGGGTGAACCATTACTCGACATGACAGATGCTATTTGCGAAGGATTAGAAGATCTTATGAAAGATCATCCCTCGGATTCTTTGCCACAAGTTCTGGTGGCAGCGTCGACATCAGACATGCTTAAACTACCAGCTGCATTACGAAAACGAGGCAGATTTACTACAGCTATTGCTTTACCTGTCCCAGATGCAGCTGCTCGGAAAGCTATTCTCAAGTCTCTGGATCCTCAAATGTGCCCTGAAACTCGCGATGAGATTCTCGATGATCTCGGAGAACGAACACATGCATATACACCTGAGGATCTCTCTCGTTTATTGGACGAAGCACAACTGTTTGCAGAAGAGAAGTTAGATGAAGATAATGTGACCCAGCAGACATTCGTCGTTAAAGAGGATATCGAGCATGCACTTCTGGAGGTAAGACCAAGTGCAATGCATGATATTACTTTAAGACCACCAAAGGTCAAGTGGAGTGATATTGGAGGCCAAGACAAAGTCAAAGAAGCTATTCAGCTTGCTATTGAAACACCTTTCCTCGTAAGTTATTGCCCATCTTATTGTCTCACCCTTATCCAAACATGCAAGTGGATTGAGACATACAAATCAACTGGGATACTCGAATAGTTTTGGACACTCAAATATTTTGAGATGATCAAATAAAACGGGATTCTCAAACGACTTGAGAAATTCAAAGCACCTGGAAGATTCAATTCATACTGACAATACTACAGCACCAAGAAATCATGCAAGACTTTGGCCGTTCACCAACAAAAGGTCTTCTCCTCTATGGACCTCCTGGATGTTCCAAAACACTCACCGCTCAAGCCGTTGCTACCGAAATGGGTTTTAATTTCTTTGCCGTCAAAGGCGCAGAGCTGCTCTCCAAGTATGTCGGTGACTCTGAACGAGCCGTTCGTAACGTCTTTTCTCGTGCACGAGCCGCAGCTCCAAGTATTATCTTCTTTGACGAAATTGAATCTATTGGTAGCAAAAGAGATGGAAAGAATTCGAATAACGGAGTCAACGTTCTCACCACTTTACTTAACGAAATGGACGGAATTGAGAGTTTAAAGGGCGTTACCGTACTAGCAGCAACCAACAAACCACAAGATCTAGACTTAGCTCTCTTGAGACCAGGTCGCTTCGATGAACTTATCTACGTTGCACCACCAGATTTCTCTGGCAGAGAAGCTATCATTCGTGCTAGACAACGTAAATCTACGATGGGAGAAGATGTTGACGTAACCGAACTTGCTCGCCTAACAGAGGGGTATTCAGGAGCTGAAATGGTCAGTATCTGCCAGAAAGCCTTCGATAAGGCCATTGAACGACGTAAAAAGCATGGGACAATGGAACCAGCGGTTATGGACGATTTCCTCGCGGCAATGAACAAGATTAAGAGGCAAATAACTCCGGAAATGGTGGCGGAATTTGAGAGGTGGGCCAAAGGGGAATAGTGGCAAGGCTTGAGATTTCGTTGTACAATTAATCGGGGAACAACGAGAACATATTTTGTTGTGAGGGAAGAATCAGATTTTCAGGCTACTTTGAATGTAACAATGGAATAACAAGAAGCATAGGCCATTCTTTTGCAACAAAATTCGATTCGGGCGTTACTCCTCTTCCAAATCGACAGGTACCTGCTTTCAATAGGCAATAACGGTTCAGACATTGAGAAACTCTGATGTGATGAGAATGCTATCATTTCCGGGCCTGTTTTTCAGTGATAACAGCTTTCAATCCTTGGGGGAGAATGTAAAGTCTTACGAAACTCTACCAGGTGCTGAATTGGTACATGTGTAAGAGGTCATCGGAGAAATATATGTGACTTTTACTACTTGGTATCATGTTACACTTCCCTCACATGCTGGAGATGGAACTTATTCAAATGATTGGGGGAAAAAGTATATCCTGCCAAAAAAATCCATTTTTACAAGCGATTAAGGTTTTATACTTTATTGTAACCTCAAGGTTCACACATGTGCACCGTACCAGAGTTTTACATCACATGTCAAAAAAAAGTATCATGTAATACCTATGTTCGTGCTAAGGAGTTGGGTTAAGCTTAATTAGGTTACGTCATAGACTAATTAGCTATAGTTCTAAAAGTACTCAGTAGACACCAGAGTATCCGAGCGAGTGTCTTGCTCATTAAACCAATCATGTGATATCAAATGATCATTACCCATTGTCTTAAGTGCGACTGACTGACGAATTCTTTGACATCACATTACTTGGGCTGTTCCTTCGTTCGGACTTTTTGATGAAGTCATATTATAGAAAGAATGAGAAGTAATGGCAAGGAAGAAAATATATAAAATGGATGTACCTTTACTCCTTCCTCGAAACAAGATAGAAAATACTATTATCTACAAACAATTAAAAAGAAACCATTAACAACTTGAACATCATGGCGCCAACAAGAACCGACTCAAGCTCATTCGACGACGACCGTCAGAATTCGGGACCAAGTTCCGAGATGCCATTCAGAAAACCCCCTAATACAGATGAGAGATTTCCAATCTGGCACAGACCTGATGTGCACGAGAATCCAGGACCCGATTTCCAAATGGCGATCGAAGAATGTCCTGTTACAGAGGAGAGACTGCCATTTTGGCAGGACGACACTTGCGAGGAGGGGTTTCCAATTGGGAAGCACAGAAGTGAGCGGTTGCGTCAAGCAGGTTTGTGCAATGTTATTCTGTGCGGATGAGGGAGTTTTACTAATATGAGGCAATGATATAGGAGTTGCAAGAGCAACTATCGCGGCATCTTATGAATCACCACATGGGACGACTAAGGATAATTATGCAGAGCGTAATAAGCATTTGACTGTTCGTTTTCTCTCGTGCTATGGTTTCCAATCGTCTAGATTGCTGTTTGGTGTTTCGATGCTTTCATTATCTCAATCAAATCAGAACACTTGATTTATTTGAAGTTCTGACTTCACTCAAAGTGTTGAACTGCTTTGAAGTATTGATCGCTTACATCTAGACTGCCAGTCCAGGCAATTGGACACCATGCACACCCCCTCTTTATTACTTCTCCTAACCTCAACCCAGGTCCTCCAACAACACGTCGCTTTCTTCGACCCCGATTCAGACGGTATTGTTTCTCCCCGCGATACCTACAACGGTTTTCGTCGTCTCGGCTGGAGCCCTCTGCTCGCAATCGGCTCAGCCATGATCATCAATAGCATCTTCTCATATCCGACTCTCCCCCCAGGACAATTGATTCCAGATTTCAAGCTCAGAATCCACACAGAGAGAATTCATAAAGGCAAACACGGTAGTGATTCCGGAACTTTTGATCACGAAGGACGTTTTATCCCTCAGCATTTTGAAGATCTCTTCAGTAAATATGCAGGGCGGGATAAGCAGGATATTACTAAGGCGGAGATTTTTGCGTACGTCAAGAGTCAGAGAAACGTTTTGGATGTGATAGGTTGGGCAGCTGCGCTTTTGGAATGTATGTTTGATCTCTTTTCTTATTCTGTCGAGGGGGATCTTTGGGAGTGGATAGTGAGGGATTAATACTAATGAATGTTAGGGAGCGCAACGTGGCATTTGTTGTCGCCTAAAGATGGAAAGATGAAGAAAGATGATATCAGGAGAATTTATGATGGAAGTCTTTTCTATGAAATTGCAGCTAGAAGGGAGAAGGAATCTCGGGAGAAGGAATCTCAACGATGACTGTGTTTTGTTAATGTCTAATTTGCAGAGAGAGATGTGGTTATTGCTGAGGGTTTCAGGCGTTATGGGAGAAGCCTAAGATGTGCTTTGCGTTAATATAATGTGGGATGGGTTCTTGATAGGTATTCGTAATTTATGCAGTTATTGCTTTTTCGTGTACCATAGTTTCCTGGATCTTCACAATGCATGTGTGTCATCCCCTCATGATTTTCTATTATCAATATTTTCTAGCCTCAATTCGGTCGTTTTGGTTTTTCTCTCTCCTCCTACTTCTTTTTCCCACGTCGTTTCTCATCATGGCATCTTTCCACGCCCGGCCTGGACCCCAGAAATACCTTTTCAATGAGTCTTCTGTTTTTATATGTATTCTTATACCTACTCCCTGATATGTCCATGGATTTTCTTTTCCCTCAAGGTCTGGGCATGTTCAATCAATCTTTATCATTTCGACGATAATTTATTAGCGATCTGATGAGCTTGATTGAGAAAATTTTCTTGCTGGGTATTTTCTGAGAGTGATTCCTTTGAGACGTTGTATACTTCTTTGTGTATGGTAGCTTGTTCATCGCAAAACTTGGCCATGAGGATATCAGTGGCTGTTAGACCGGGAAGATCATGCGTGGTCCAGCGGATGAACACTTTGTTGTAGATCTGGGGAGTATTAGACAATTGTAGAGCAGAGAAAGGGTTGTAAATGGGAGAAGTTAAGAGACCTACGTTAACCCATTCTGGGTGATGTCTTTCTTGTTTGCATTTTGCTGCGATGGCGTTCATGAAGTTCTGTGGAGTGTGTATTGGGTTAGTGAAGTAAACTTTTTTTTGGAAAGGGGGGGGGGCTTGATTTTAGGAATAGTATGCAAATGGGTTTGGAAGAGGTGGAGGTTTCGTAGATTTCCATGGGAGAATAGAGTGAAAGAGACATATCAGATGATTAATTATCATCTTGTTGTCCTCAAAGGAGGCAATCTCTATATGATTTCTGGCCATTGCAATCATCAGTTTGCATCCCAAATCCATATTCCCACAAATGCTTTTTGGCCCTCAGAAAAGACAGAAGAAAAAACCAACCCAGGCATCTTTAAATCCTTTGAATGTAATGACCCTCTCCACCGACATTCCATCATCTGCCAGAACCCATTTCCCGTCATTTTCTCTCAAGAGAGGTTTAAGTGATTCCTGCACTGCTGTAACAGAGGGTGTAGATCGCTGGGGGACATCTTCGGTCTGCTTTTTTGCAAAGTCGCCAATCTCTTCTGAAAATGTATTCTGTGGGGCTACATCTGTTCGGGATTTCTCTCCTTCAGTGGCTTTTTGTCTCGATGTAAGATTTTCTGTATGGAGAGCTCTTGGCGTGGAGACCAGGAAAGCGCGGATTTGGTGGGGAGAATTTGATTGTCGAAAGGTTGTTGGAAAAGATGCACGTGAAATTGGTTGGAATAGGATTGACGCGGATCGGAAAATGGTACGAAGGGGGAGCTTCATGACTTCATAGAAAAATGGCGAGTATAGAGCTAGAGCTTATAGGTCGGTGGAGCACGAATGGCTGGTTTTGGAGACGAATAGTCACGAAATAAGAAATAGCGTTGATCACGTGATAGCCGGTCACAATATGACACCAGGTATCTCCTGATCGCAGACAGCTAGACACTTGCGTCTGCCAGAATTTAAGAAGCTAACTTTTATGACGGTATCTAGTTTGTTCGAAGAATTTTCTAAATTTCCATATTTTCTTCAAATTCCCACTTCTATCTTGGATGGTCTCTCGAAATCAAGATGGATTCTCGCTTATCTACGCTAAAAGCGGGAGCTAGATATTTAAGCTTAACATAGGTAGTAGCCAATATGACTCCCATGGGGAATCTTCATCTAGTCTTCTTTGAAATTTCCCACAAACTATTTAATCTTTTCAGAAATCTTCTTTTTCTATTCTGTTCCTTCTTCCTTTCCTCTTTCTTTATTCATTTCTACTTAATATTCTAATACTTTAATCTTTATAATACTTCAACTCCTTTCTATTTCATCATTAAATTTAAATAATCGTACATAACATCTGAGCACTCCCTTCAGACTTCGAACGACCTAATGGATTTTATTTTATTTTATCATATTTCATTCTTAGTCTATCGTTATATAATATCTCGATCAAATCTTAGTTTCTCTATCATGGAGGAAACAGGAGCTTTATGTCTTCTATTTGTGTCATTTGCAATTGTAATTTGGGCTTTAGATGCAGCAATATCGTCTATAATTGCTCTGTATTCTTGCTTGCAGTCAATCATGGAGGAATTCGGATTCAAATCTAACTCTGAAAAGAGGCGTGAGAATTTGGAATTAATGATTGAGACTTTGGAGTTAATCATTGCGAAATTGAAGTTACTTCATGAGAAACCTCGAATCGCCCGCAGATATAGCACTACCAGTTGTCCCTCGAATTCTTCATTATCGATTTACAACAGTAGCAAATCTCAGATTAGCCGTAGGCAAAGCACTGCCGATCTACCCTCGAAAGCTTTGTGGTCGAAACCACAGTATAAACCAGCCTCTTTAGTGGGTATCACTCCCGAGATTCGCCTCATGATCTATGATCACATTCTCCTCCCATCTGAGTTTGACGTAATGTATTCGAGTTGTCATCCTCCAAAATGTTGCCTTGAACTACCTGAACCTTGTGCAACCAACAAGTTGTCAAGAAAGACGTTTAAATCACCGCTGTTGCGAGTTCACCCGAAAATTTATCGAGAAGTTAAGGAACTTTTATGGAATCGTGCTATCTTTGGACTTGGGTGCATCAATAATGCACATAAGTCACTCGTATCTATGAGTTGGATCTCTCGTAGACTCATCAGAAACATCGAAATACCTTTACAATTTGATTGCTGCTTTCGAATTTATCTGTCAAACATGTCCAAATCAATCTCAACGATGAACGCAATGGCTCGAGATGGACTTTTGCAATCTATAACTATCATTATACCGCCTTTCCAACTTCAGCTTATTCTGGAAGAGAAATTGAATGGCACATTCCACTTTGATCAATTGCGATCGCTCGGTAGTGCACGAACTTGGTCATGCAAGATGATTATAAGAATACTGTATTCCGAAAGTTACATAGATCTTCTCAATCCTATTTGTATGCCCCTAGGATACAATTCTCGGAATACTTCTAAGGAGAAGATTATTCAAAACTACAAAGATTTGTTTGAGGAATTGAATCAGGCTTGGGGTGGATCACTTTATCTTGCAGATACGTTGGTTTGGGAGAATGGACGTCATGTCTACAGAGCTCCCCCAGCAAGAGTGGGTGCTCCAAAACCACTCTTCGAGTTCATCAAGAGAATTCGGTTTTCCTAGGTGTCGGGATATCGATCATGTGATCACAGAGGGCATTGTATTAGCTAGCAAGGCGATAGCGCTTCCTTATATAAGTACTAGCTTCCCATAATTAATAATGATCAAGAACGATTACAACCATAGACTATATGGTATATGAAATGCACACAAAGCCTGAAACTTGTAGCTCGGAGGCGAGAGAGCGTGTTATGTGTACCCACTCCCCCCCTCGCTGGTGCCATCCTTACTTTTGGTTACATAATTTTATATATATGAACAATAGCTGAATTAACCAAATTCACTCCATGATTAGTTTGTTTTGAGTTTTTCATTATTACTTACGGTATTTTGTACTGACATATTATTTTTCACTTATTAACCAAGTTGGTACCAATACTAGGACAAAGACTTCCAAGGTTTAGCCAGGCTGTATAATTCCAGTATCCAAAAGATTAGACAAGCTACTCGTAAATCTCAACCTTTTGAAACTCGATATGACTAAACATAGATATGTATTCTCACTCTCTGACTTCTGCAAGTCTCAGCCCATCCTCCTCAGCTAATTGATCCGGAGACATCCCATTATTCAATTTGTTTATATAGACATCAAATTCTCCTGAAATCTCGATAATCTCTTTCAAAATATCAAAATTCAACGTCGTCTTCTCCTTCGCGTTCTTCCAAGACACATATTGCCGCGATGTCTGAATCGCATTTCGAATCTGTCGTCCATTGAGCTTATAGTCCGCCAAGTCCCACCGATGATCTTCCAGGTCTGAAAAGTCGACTTGCGTCTCTCCAAGCTCTCGGAGCCGCGTTATGAACATTGTCCAAATCTCGTAGCGCTTGACTTTTGTCAGTGATGGATAGTGCAAGGCAAGTTGAATGCGTGACTTGAATGCTTCGTCGAAAGTGCCAACACGGTTGCTAGTGAGGATGATAATACCGTCATGATATTCTAGAACGCGGAGGAAAATAGATACAAGTGCATTTCGTTTAATATCGTTCATACTTCTTTCCTCAAGGAAGACGTCGGCTTCATCGAGCAGAACGACGCAGCTCCAGGCTTTTCCCAAGTCTAGCACTGAGTTGAGGTACTGCTCGACTTCTTCAGGCTCTGACCCAATGTCTCCACAAGTGACTCTATATAGAGGCTTCTCTGCAATTTCAGCAACACTCTCTGCAGTTAGAGTCTTACCAGTACCTGGCCCTCCGTGCAGTAGAAGGATGAGACCATTGCCCTTTCCACTGATCAGATCGGTCGATTTCTCGGCTGCAATTTGATTGACAACCAAAGCTTCAATCAAGTCCTTCGTCTTCTGCGCAAGTACCAACTTTTTGAACGCCTTCTTGTCCCAAACCACCTCGGACAACCAATCGGCATGGAGCTCAACCCATTTTTTGCGCCGCATATTGTAGCCAATGATCTTTTGAGGAAGTAAGTACACGAAACTCGGATATGGAGGACTGTCTTGCGCCATGGCGTCTTCATCCAAAGTATCGGAGGCCTTTTTCTTCCCATCTTCTGGATAGGGCGCCTTCTTTTTCTTCTCATCTTCTGGGTGGAGCTCGCGCAATGTCTTCATGTCGATCATATATCTTTCTTCACTGGCGCCGTGTAAATCGCCACGACCATGCTCCTGATATGACACAAAGTGCCTCTCTCTACACTTCCAAAACATATCTCCGCGACTTTGAAGTGTTTTTCTATCCTCATCACTGGCACATGCAATTGGTCTGATATTCAAATCTCTTATAGCGTATTCTGTCTTTTCACTTCCATCTATTTCTAATGTAAGCCGAGTGCTAACACGGTTGAAGGCACCGTCAAATGACCACGAGCGGACGTCCATGGTATACTGTGAGCTAGGTTTGTTCTTCCCATCTTCCTTCAGACTTGCTGTAATTGAGGTACTATCATGCAGCCAAGTTACAAACACATAACCATTTATGTCAGAGCCCGTGCCTTCCACCAGTACGTCTCCTGGCTTGAACAGGTACTTGACATATGGTATAGCAACGCGGGATTCCTCAAACATGGCATCTGCAGTGTCATATTCTTCTCCATAGTTCTTGTAGATGTAATCTATCATGAGCTTCAGCTGTCGGACCGTGCTGGGATCAGAGGTGTCCTCTATTAACTCTTCGATAACTGCTCGCGAATGGTAGATGAAGACAAATGGCGACGGGAGCTCTGTCCCACCTTTCTCAAACCATGATAGCAGATCTGCGAATTCTGGCTTCGACTTTAGTATCGACTTAATCGCCTCCGTCAGATGTTCTGACACTGGAAGTATTTTCTCTTCTTCATGTACTGGAGACTTTGTAATACCACTGTTGTTATCTGTTGCTGCCGCCGCGACCATCTCTTTCCTCGTTGGTATGTCTTTCTCTTTGTAGTCGCGAAACACGATAAAGCTAATGTCGATATTTTTTTCGAGAAAATCCCGCAAGTTGAACAGTGGTAGCCTCGACCTCAAAATTCGCGTATGATTCTGTCCCATAACCCATTCTGGGGGATCAAAGTACAGACGCTCTTGTTGCCCCTTGATGCGATGTAATATCAGGTACCGGTTTGGTTCCTTGGCTTGGTTTGGTTCCTTGGCTTGTGTCATATGTAATAGATACTCTCGAAACGCTTGGACGTTATTTAAAGATTCTGAAGGAATGCCCATCGCGATAGCATCGATTCCCAAGGCTGAGAACAGATCGACAACGGAATCCATTTGAGGGGACAAAGGTTCATTTTGAATAGGGGAGAAAGTGCTGTGCAACGGATGGAAAGCTTGCGGACGATTCATAGCCATTTGCTGTTGGTTTTGCAGCACCATCTGTTGCTGGTTTATTCGTTGCGGTGCCATTTGTTGCGGTGTCATTTGTTGCAGTGGTATTGGTTGCCCCTCTGAATATTGTGGCTGTAGTTGTATTTGTTGCTGATGTGCTGCTTGTTGTAAATACCTATATTGTTGTTGTTGTTTTACTGTTTGTAGATATTGTTGTTTTTCATATGCTGCTTTTTCTACCTGGAGGTGTCGATCTGCTTCTTGTTTTAGCTGTTGTCGTTTTCGTTGGTGTGCGTTCAGGCCTCCTGATCCTTCCGGTCCTATTTCGCCAGGATTATAGCTTTCGAGTTGATTGTCTATTATGTGCACATCATTAGAATCACTCGAAATAGTACAAAGAGGACGGGATACCTCACCAGATGTGTCGAGATTTGATGTAGAAGCAGGCTTTGGTGATTTGGGCTTCAGAGCCCAGAGACGCCGATTCTTCTTGTTGTCATCAGTGCTCAAATTATCAGATATCGTAATTCGAGTCTTCCCAACGTTCTGCGGAGGAGCTGACGGTTTTGCGCGCTCAGGTTCCGGCTTAAATTGCTCAGGCGTTAACGTGCCAGAACTATCTGCAGCGTGTAGATATGAGGGAGGTTCCGAGAAATCCTTGCCGAAGTCTGGTTTGCTATATTTGTTGGCCCTATCTACGGGTGTGCTCTGGTCCTCGTCCTCGTCTGTTCTGTTCTCCTCGCCCTCATCATAGTCTTCGTCGTCGTCCTTGTCGTTGTACCCCTCCTCGTCTTTCTCGGATTTGTCGTTTTCGTGATTCGTGCGACCGCCAAGGCTCCGGCCAAGTCTGTACAGCCCCGATAGATTTGCCAAATCCTTCTTCTTACTTCCTGTGCCGAGATTTGTTGGCTTGTTCAACCACCGCGAAGAGGGCGAGATCTGGGCTATCTCAGAGTCCATATGCTTATGCATTAGCAGAGGACATGTAGGTCAATGATTGTGACATATAGCAGGGGATATCGGGTTCGGTGCCGCTTTTGCTACTGCTTTTGTCCACAGGTTGTGATATCTGACCAATTGGTGACATTGTGTAATTGTTTAGGCTAAAATCAAGAAAAAAGCAATTTATCTGGAAGAATTCATTTTTGGAAGGAGTTACGAAATGTATGAGGCGGATTCAATTAACCGCTCTTCGAAGACCGACATAAGTCACGGTCGCACCACATAAACTGCTGAATCGAGTTCACCGTGTGGGCTTGCCACCCATGAGCTGTATATCTGCAGTAGACAGTTTATCCAGTCTGGTTGGAGCCTGTCTACAAATAACACGTTCATGATGAGGCTGGCAAGCCATTCTCGAGGCGCAGTTACGGTATGCAAAGCCTCACGACGGCCTGCAGAAAGTGATTATATAATTGTCTGTCGAACATTTTATGAGATAATGTCAAAGTTCAAACTGTACACTCGAGAATGTCTGATATTGCAGCATATGCTTCCTATTATAGCGGCTCCAATAAGTATGTCTCCCAGGACCGTGAAAACCGTGCTAATCTCTGGTAGCAGCACTGGCTGGGCTGAGAATATCTTCGAGGAAGCTAGAGCCGAGTTTATTGCAACTCTTCCTAAGAAGTCCTCGCAGCTAGAATCTTTCTTAGACCTCAAACCGAGCACGCTTGACGATATAGTCAAGTGTGTGTCAACAGCACAACTGCAGTATGAAGACCGACGAGGAGATTCCAAAATTCGACGATGTCTCACAAGCTTTGCCCAAAAGGTAAACTGCTATGGCACTGTCATGGATGCGTTAGTGCAACAGGCACCAGAGTATGTTTCGCTTGTATATGGTGCCATGAAGCTGGTGTTAGTCGTGTGTGAGCCCCTCAAACGCTGCTGAGAATTGTCTGACGACTTGATGTAGGGTGTTGTAAATCATGAGAAGTCTCTTGCAATAATTACGGACGGATTGTGCCAAGTAGCAGACGTCCTTCCTCGTATGGAGAATACAGTGAATTTATACCCCACAGTGCAGATGCGTAAATATATGATCATGCTCAATGCTCAGATCATAAAGTTTCTCACAGTCTCACTATCCTGGTTCAAAGAGAGCAGGGCTTTTCATATTCTCCATTCAGTTACGCGGCCTCCCCAAATTCAATACAACGATCTCGTTGAGAAGATTGGAATTCTGTCGCAAAGTATCTCCACTACAGCTCAACTCAGTAGTTTTGCAGAACAGCGAGATATGCATTCTGTGATGAAAAACATCATGTCGAAGCAAGAGAGTTTAGAAGATAAGGTCGATGACAAGTTTACAAAGATCTCCCAAGAGCTTTGTGAACTCAAGACCGCTGTGGTGACTGCCCAGACTCTCAACTCGAGCGCACAAGTCTCGATGCACCAACAGCTTTCCCAACTGCAGCTGATGAACTTCATCAACAACCTCAGCTTAAATGTTACTCTGGATCCAACGAAGAGTCTCCAGATATATTTCTTCGCTCGCAAACGACAACACGCGCGTCAAGCAGACGGCTCAGCTTTCTGGTTGGCTCCCAAAATGCAGAATTGGAATTCAAGCATAGTATCCTCACTTTTGATGGTAAAAGGAAGCCACAGACTGCGGAATGACATGAAAAAGTTTTCTGCAAACGCCATACAACTGCTTCGAGAGTCCAACATACCTGTAATATGGGCACTGAAGACCAGCGAACCTCAGACGCCGACACCAATGGGCAACACAACCACAATCGATATTATCAAAAGCCTCATACTCCAAGCCATCAACCTCAATACAGCTCTCCATGCCGAAATCAGTCTCTACTCTCGCTTACAAATGTACCTCTCCGCCAAAACCGAGGCAGACTGGTTGAATCTCCTCGCATCTGTGCTGGAAGGCATCCCAGTTCTATACATCATAATCGACATTCAACTCCTGTTCACGTCCACATCCGAGTCATCTAATGGTTTTTTTTGGCCGACCGGAATCTTTGGGCTTTTCAAAGAGCTTTCAGACCGAGATAGTAAGACCGTCGTGCGCGTCTTGATGCTGAGCCACGGCTCGTCTTTTTTTACTCAAGATGATATGAGAGGGTATAGTAGAGATATTCTTGTGGTTGGAAATAGGAAACAGGCGGCTAAGGAGATGAAGAGAGGATCAAGGAAAGAGGCGAAAGGGCAAAGAGGAGGACAGAGAGGAGATTTGGATCTGGGAAATATTCCGCACAGGCGGATGAAACGGTGAGAAAGGGTTAAGTGGAAGGAAAGGTTAACCTTAGTTAATAATAATATCGATAAAGATTTATGATTGTCTCCAATAATAACTCAGCTAGTCAATGATAAGAGAAAATCAGTAGTAGGTGGTCGGAATCAAGGGCAAATAGAAGATCTTTTGACGATTCGTGTTAGAACTTGTAGCTCAGAGATGGAGGGGTTCACCGGGGGATAACCCACGTTTCATGTAAAAGTGCCTTAACCTTAATCAGGCATACACGTATGTGGAAGGTTCCGGCAAAAAAGTTGAAGTGCATCAAAAACATTTGTGACACCCAACTGAAATGATTTGTATTTGCCTACCAACGCTGTAACAGAAAACTCGCTCTTTTGAATACTTGAGGACTAGGAAGGCGACCAGCTTCGGAAATTGAGGAAGGGCCATGTCCCTGACCTCTCGTGTTGTCAACCTGTTTTCCTCCGGATCAGCAGGCTCGCCAGCAGAAGATCGCACCAAATTCGGGATTGTTGATGATGGAGGGGAAGAAAACGTCAATGTTAGAGTGGGAAAACGACTACTTGGGTCGAAAGTCATGGCACAGGAAGAGGTCGAAGAGGAGGGACGACCACCTTACTTACATGTGAGATTTGGAGTTTTTGGTCTACAGGCAAATTACTGATTGTTTGTAGGCCATGATTGCTGGAGGTATTGGTGGAACCACGGGGGATCTTCTCATGCATTCTCTAGATACGGTTAAGACTCGCCAGCAAGGTGATCCGCATGTTCCGCCAAAGTATACCAAGCTGTCGTCCTCATATTCTACCATTCTACGACAAGAAGGAATACGGAGAGGTTTATATGGAGGTTGGGTTCCTGCTCTTCTGGGATCTTTCCCTGGCACAATTATATTCTTCGGAACATATGAGTACAGTAAGAGGCATCTGATAGACAATGGCATTCCGCCATGGCTTGCATATCTATCCAGTGGTAAGTTTAAGAAGTTTGGGTTTAATTTACATTAAACTAACAATTCAGGTTTTGTCGCCGATTTCGCAGCCTCCTTCGTCTACGTACCTTCTGAAGTCCTTAAAACCCGCCTACAACTCCAAGGTCGATACAACAACCCATTCTTCCACTCTGGTTACAATTATAAAAACACAGCGCATGCCGCCCGAACGATAGTCAAGCAAGAAGGATTCTCTGCGCTTTTTTATGGATACAGAGCAACAATTGTCAGAGATTTACCATTTTCGGCATTACAATTCGCATTCTACGAGCAAGGTCAAACTTGGGCGAGAAGATGGAAAGAAAGCCGAGAAATTGGATTGCCATTGGAACTTTTGACAGGAGCGGCAGCTGGAGGTTTGGCAGGAGTAATTACATGTCCGCTGGATGTTGTGAAGACAAGGATTCAAACCCAAGTCATTTCCAATCCAGAGTCTACCGCTAAACAGACATCGGAATCTACGAAAAACCTCTCTCAATCCAATCGCACGAAGACAAAATCTACAAAGCCTGCAAAACCTACAAAACATCAAATTCGATCAATATCCACATCATCTCCTTCCACGCATACACCTCGCCCTGGTAGCATAATTCTCGATACATCTTCCGTCCCGACTGGCCTCAAACTCATCTACAAAACAGAAGGGATAACGGGATTATTTCGAGGAGTAGGACCTAGATTTGTGTGGACCAGTACGCAAAGTAGTTGTATGTTGGTGTTATACCAATACATCTTGAAGCGACTAGAAAATTCCAACTCGCAGCAAGATCAGGAATCGATTGTATAATGGGGGGAATTGGGTGAATGTAAAGGGTTATAAATGATAGGACTATGTAGGATTATTATGTACAGCAAAAATATGGTTGCATTGGGCGGCGTTTTGGGAGGTCTTAAGTTTAGACGAATAGATGATCTTCACTTTTTTGTATATTATTCACCCTCACGAGTCTCGCCTGGGAATGAATACGCAAGTTAAAGTTGGTGGGTACCGAAGAAATTGTATTCCATCAACGGAATCTAGATGGTGGATTTTCTCGGAAGATTTCTGACTATATTTCCTATTATCCACCATCTCGTACTCCGCATTACCCATCTGTTTGTGCATGCAGAACGAGAATGATTAGGTACGACATTTATCTTAATTCTCATTTGTTGAAATTTCTTCAGTACCGAGTATAGGGTTCTGTTGGCCCTGGCCTGGTCAACATCTAAATACGGGGTTGACGTCGATCAACATGATATCGGCTTTTTGCTTCTTAACGCTGCATTCCATCTAGTTTCTACGATAGAAGAGACGAAAATAGGGATTTGAAGTCGATTTAAGCCTCGGAATGAAATCTCAATTTATTCTTCTCCACTTATCACACAAATACCGCCACCGAGCTGTCACTAAGTCACGGATACGAAAGCCCATGACTTCATTTGTATAACCTATTCTCAGATTCAGCGGCAATATTTCTGGTAAAGGACGCCAAAGTGTAACAACTGGGACTACTTATGTAAGTTGTACGGCATCAATACGGTAATTGTGTATCGTTTCAGGCAGAGTTAAAGGGTACATGGTCAGCCTTCTACAAGCTTCTAGCATCTAAATCTCGTCTCTGATGGGGCAATTCAGTAGAGGCCGAGGAGCGCCTCGATGTGATGCCTGTGGAAAGATCGTTTAGGGGATTTAATCGATAACAGGCGGGCTTGGCGCCCAGAGTCCAGGTGAAGAGGGAGATTTGGTTGTGCTGTGTGAAGTCATGCAGTGGTTAGTAAGTTTTGTTTGGTGTAATTGTGTGTGATGTCAATATATATAAGTATCAAGCTAAGTTACTTCCTGTTTTTCTTATGTCTTTAGTGAGTTTTCTGTAAATCGAAAAAGATAAGTCAAAGTCAGAATGAAGGTCTCATATCAAGTTTCTCTGGTTGTTGGGTTGGCGAGTGGCGTTTGGGGACAGGCGGATAATGCTTGGATTCGGGAGCAATGGGATGCTATTATTGTGGGAGCTGGACCTGCGGGAATCGTTGGTATGTATTGAAGTTTTTGTTCTTGAGGGGATATAAAAGTCCATTTGTTGACTTTTATGTTATAGTTGCATCACGACTTTCGGAAGCAGGTCTCAAGACTTTGTTACTTGAAGGAGGTAATCAATCTTATGGAATCACAGGTGGAGATTTAGACGCAAGAAGACCGGTTAGTTTCTACCTTCTTAATTGACATTGACGAGTAATTTTCTAATTTGTAATAGGAATGGCTTAGTGGTACAAATCTCTCCCGAGTCGATGTACCTGGACTTTATAAATCCATTTTTGCAGATGGAGGAGGTCTCATGTGTGGAGCAGAGGTAAATGCTTATGGAGGATGTACCATTGGAGGAAGTTCAGCTATCAATGCTGGACTTTTCTTTGAACCTCCAGCTTCGGATTGGGACTTATACTTCCCTGCTGAAGTAAGTGACGAATTCTTGTTCTTCCAAAATCTAAGTATTCATATGTTAACCCAGTGTCTAGTGGAATTCGACAAGCATGGATGCTTCCATTCAACGTCTGTATGATACTCAACCTTCTACCAATCTTACTTCTCAGGATGGCATTCGTTACCTTCAAACTGGATACGATGCTGCGAGAAAATGGTTGGTTGATGGATTGGGTTACAAGGACGTTGATATCAATGCTCAAGCCGACGATAAAACTGAAGTATTCGGCTATCCAATTTTCGATTATGACAACGGTCAAAGAGGAGGTCCCGTTACCACATATCTGCAATCTGCCCTTCAACGCAGTAACTTCCGTCTCCAAAGCGGAGTCCGTGTAGTAAGAGTTGAACGCGATGGAGATACCGCTACTGGAGTCACAGCCTTGATAAACGGTGTCGAAACTATCGTCTCAACTACACCAACAGGAAGAGTAGTTTTATCGGCTGGCGCCATTCAAAGCCCTTCTCTCCTTATGTACTCCGGAATCGGTGATGCAGAAACCCTCTCCAAACTCTCCGCTGCAGGAAAACTATCCCCAAATCTTACCAGTGCAGAGTGGATAAACAGCACAGCAATTGGAGCCGGTCTTTTCGACAACCCAAACACATTTATCGAACTTCAAGGTGATTCCATAGAGTCCTATACTTATTCCTATGACTCCCCTCCAGCCGGCGACAAAGCTCTCTATCTCGATTCCCGCAGCGGTCCCTACTCATTCGCATCCGAAACCTCCGTTTTCTGGACCACAATCGCGCACGCCGACGGCTCCATCGCAGGTCTCCAAGGAACCATCGATTCATCCGGCTACTCCGACTTCACCAACAACACCATCACCCTCAACGTCTACGGAACCTCGGGTCTCCTCTCATCAGGTAAAGTCATCCTAGACGATAACTTCATCCCCAGCCCCAGCGACGACGTCTACTACTCCAATCCCCGCGATGCCCAGGACATCGCCTCATTCATCCACACGCTCTTCTCCGCCCTCCCAAACTCCGGTCTCACATCCATGAACATCCCGCAAACCGCCACAGAAGCTGAAATCGAAACGTACATCACCACTTCCTCAGCATACGCACGAGGAATGGTTAATCACTGGTCGTCGAGTTGTCGGCTGGGGGGCTGTGTCGATGCTAACACCACGGTTATGGGCATGCAAAATGTACATGTGGTTGATGCGAGTATCTTGGCGCCGGTGACGACGAATCCCCAGTTTGCGGTTATGGCGGCGGGAGAGCGTGCGAGTGAGTTGGTTCTTGCAGTTGCGGGCGTGGAGTGTAGTTTCTGCGTTGATAATGATGAGTGTGAGCGCGAGTAAGGAGGTTCTGGGAGTGATGAGAAGGGTGTGGGGAAATAGGTCTAGGTGGATAGAGGATATGGACGAGGAAATATTAGGGATAAATGGATGGGAAGGCGTTTGGAATTGAAATCCAATAAGGGTTGGATTTATATACTCTACTTCTCTATAGGAATATATATTGGAGTGTGTTATGTGCCCAGGATGGGTGTACGACTGAGTGTTAGATACAGACATTTATTATAATATAATAATCAATACCTATCAAAATACAATAATCAAAAGTCGATGCAGGATCAGGCTTGAATGTATCTTTTCGATCTATCATAACAGTAATATCTGCCATAGTGATTCCAAATGTGTTTTCCACCGATTGCCGAAACCCATTTCCATCTAAGCTCTAATTGTCTTTCCACTCATTGTATCCAACAAACAAATCAATTCCTCCTCTGATGAACCAACCTCCCATTCACCCAAACTTTCATGGTATTCCGATCATCTCCATTGAAAACCCACTTTGCAACTTTCTCATCCCAATTTTCCCAGCCAAAAATATCGACTGGTCCTGTTTGCGAAACATCTACTTCATGAGTTTCCTCTTGTCCTTCCCACTTGCCTTCCTTTCGATGCATAAGAGGTTTTCCCAACCCAATTAATTGCGCATCCCACACCTTCCCAACTTCAAACCCACCAATCTTTTCCTCCATCCCCACAACCTTCGCCCCTCCTCTCGTAGCCAAATACAGTACTTCAGGCACACTCAACGTATCCCTTTCCTTTCCGATTCCGTTTTCCAATCCTCCGATCCCAGCAGAAACACACCGACTCACACAACTTGCTTCTCTTGCCGCCGCCAACACACTCGCGCTAAACCCTCCACTAACATCCGTTCCCAGTCCCACATTCAATCCTCTATCTATCATCCATCGCACCCTCGCCATCCCACTAGTCAACGCGCTATTACTCACAGGACAATGTGCAATACCGCTTCCTCTCGCTCTAATCAACGCCGCTTCATCCTCTCCAATGTGCACCGCATGCGCTAAAATTGTTTTCGATGTTAAACACGAATATTTATCATACACATCCGTATAACTATCACACTCTCGGAACAATTCCTTCACCCAATGTATCTCGGAGCGATTCTCCGAAATATGCGTTTGAATCGGAAGATCCTTTTCCCGTGCAATTTTCCCCAAAGAACTCATCAATTGCGGGGTACAACTTGGTGCGAAGCGCGGAGTCAAAATAGGCGTGATGAGTTTCCTATCGGGATCGATATTTTCACAATGAGAGATGCATTTATTCGTTCGCTCTAGACTTTGAGTAGCATCGTCGTCGCGGTAGTAGTCTAGATTGGCGCCAGAATCGCTATCCATACAACAGCGTCCGACGAGTGCTCTCTGGCCTTTTTGCAAACAGAGATCGGCGAGGAGATTGGTGGATTCGACGTGGATAGTAGCGTAATAGGCGGCGGTGGTTGTTCCATGAGAGAGCGTACGTTGGATTACACGAGAATAGATAGCGCGGGCTTTGGGGAGAGCAGAAAGAGAGGCTTCGAGGGGAAAGGTGTATGTATCTAGCCATTCCAAAAGAGTGGAGGAGCCGAAGAGACCCGAATTGGGATATTGGGGGGCGTGGATATGTGTATCTGATGATCTGTTAATCGGGTTCGTGATTTTCTTCTTTTCTTTCACAACAGATGTTTGTATATCATTCCTCGTACAAATGAACAACAAAGAGACAACAAAATAAAAACATACCAATAAACCCCGGAAAGAAAAATCGTTCCTCTCCATGTTCTCCATGTTCATCTTTCGAAGAACCCACATATTCAAAAATCTCCCTTTCATCATCAACATCCGTATCCCAACCCAATTCCCCTACATCCTCTCTTAAATCCCTTAGCTTTCCAGTACCATCACCACTCAAAATCTTAACAATAACTCCATGTTCATCCACAAACACATACGTGTCATGTAGAATCTCTAAATCCGTAAGGGTTTTACAGTGGACAAATGTCCCATGAAAAACCTGTCTCTTGATGGATGATTTCTCTGGTGGTGACGACGAGGAGGAAGTCATGCTGGGCGTAGAGGTCATGCTATCTCTGGTTTTGGAATTGCAACTCTCAATGTATTCTCAGCGAGTAACTCTCTGAAATGTCGCTGAGAACTTGTCTTGTTTGAGGTGATCAGGCGTTAGTTGTAAGGTTATCTTAATGTTAAATTGTAGGATGTAAAATCTGAAATCTGTAATCCTCATTCAAAACTCCAATCCTAGAATTTTCAGACCAAAATGAAACTTCCAATGTAGACAAATCTAACAAGCAAGTAAATAAGTAGTGTCTTTTGAATTGAAATCTGGGGATTCAAACTCTTATATAAAGGTGTCGTGTCTCTTCAATGTTTGTTCTCACGATTTGTTTGTCTGTGGATCATCAATGATAAATATTTCGGCCGTCTCCGACACCCAAAATCAGCCTATCGGAAGCCGGCTCTAAGCTTGAAATCCCACCGCCCAGGTTCACGGGATCAGACCTAGACCCCCAGCCTCCATAAACTCTATGTACCTAGGTAGATATCGTTATTCTCTAGTGAATTTGGAGGCTCATTAATAATTGTCGTGAATAGGTAGCCCACTTTGTATAGCCACCTGGGTAGTTACTTATCCTTACCTATCAATCACATTCACAATAGACATCTGCAATCACAACAATATCAAGATCAGATTTGTAAGTATTACCTCAAGTTAATGGTTAAATATTTGAATAATATTCTCTCATAGATGCAAATCTTATGAACAGATCATTTCCCATACCAATATATGCTTGGGTATATCACCATCATCGTCATTGCCATCAATGACCTACACCAAAACGCCCTGCAAAACTTCGCTGCAACGACCGCAACGAGTGCCACACCAAACCTCATACAGAATCATGAACTAAATACTAGCTCTTCTCGGTGCCATAGTTCTCCTCAAGGCCTTCTTCTCCTCGGTCTCATCAACAAGCGGAAGAATTCCCTGATCTCTCATTTTCGCCAGATACTCTTGTCCAAATTTGTATCCCACCTGATAAATTTCATCAAATTTACCAAAATCTAGAGTTCCATAATCGTCAATTGGAGGTCTCATATATAGACATCCTGGAGTTGTCTTTGCTCGTTCTAGGGCGTCGACGCTGGATACATATGCTAGGCGTGCTTGGATCTCAGCCAGAGTAGGAGGGTTTGGGTATGATGAGAATGGATTCCAACGATTCGCGAATGCCCAGAATCCAGAGAGGGAGTCGCCAAAATTCTGTGGCATGTTATCATCAAGACTGCCAACATCAATAGCAAAGATGATGTCAGCCCCCAAGGATTTCATATGAGAAACTGTTAGGTTGTCCACGTATCCACCATCTAACAACATACTGCCTTCATCACATAGTGGCGGGAGAAGTCCAGCAAGAGACATGGATGCTCTTACGTATCTCCATGCGTATCCACTGGTGTGAATTTCTGATCGACTCTTACTGATATTAGTTGTATTGCAGTAAAACTCGAGCCAGAAATCTTCAATCTGAGTATTGCCAAAAGTCTTGAAGATACCACGATTAAACTCATGACCAGTGGTGTAAGAAGCAGATGGATATGTCAAGTCCAATGCAAAGCGCCACATACTTGCCATGCGACCTGAGAATTTCTTCGCGCGTCCATACATTGGAACAACGTCTGCGTCGCGAGCGTATAATGCACCGATGAAGGATCCAATAGAGGTTCCTCCAATGATATCGATGGGAATTCCAGATTCTTCCATAGCTCTGATTATTCCAACCTGGGCTATACCGCGTGCACCACCTCCTCCAAGCACAAGACCTATAGATTTGCCACAAAGGCGTCTAGCAATTCGATGAAAGTCGCCTTTGAAGGGAGTTTCTGCGGAGTAGAGTGGTGACTGCCGTACGCGACGAGATGTGTACTTCTGAATTTCTGCTTGAATCACTTGTACTCGCTGTTTCAATGCGGTTCCAAATTTCCTTGTTTGAGGATGCACAGGAATAGGACTAGTTCTAAAGTCCATCTGAACATGATGATGTCCACCATTGATCCAGACTCGATTTCTAAGCCAAGCTCGAGTCACACCAGGCGAGGAGAAGCGGTCTGTGTGCAATAATACCAATTCTTTTCTTGCGGTAGTTTTCATTCCTAATAAGAATCGTTCGTACTCTCCAATCGCAGGCGAACCATCTGCTATACCTATTAGGAGAATACAATCAGCTTGGCTGATGCAAGTTTGGGTCCAAGGCGAGTTCACGTTTGTATCTAGAAAAAAGTGTTAGTGATGATCTCAGGCGGGGATGTGTATGAATTTTAGCGTTTAGAGAAAAGGTGTCACTGACCGGCAATATACAAAACCAACCCATACTTCTCCTCAAGATCAGCAAGGTATTCTGAGAGTTTAAGCTTCCCCATACGACTGAAAGCATGTCTACCAAGATGATTAAGAATAGCAGCTTGGTTGAGAGAAGTTACACCATTCGGTGCCCCGATTTGAGTCAAAGCATTCATTAGACGACTGCCAAATTCGACCACAGGAACTCCAGCAGTGACGGGAAGTACAGCAACAGTGCGAAGATTGACCGTCGAAGATACCTTATCATTTGTGGCACCGGTGACTTTCTCTTTAGTTTGCACGAAGACTGGCTCTTCTACCAAGGCTCGCATACGGGATGCGATAATCTTGGAAATCTTGATCGTGATACCTGGATGTTCTTGCGCAAGACTATTGAACAGTGTCTTGGGAAATTTGGCAAGTTCGGTATCTCGAATCGCATGAAGTGTAGCGGGTCTTACGGATTCTGTCATAACCTCCAGTTCTCCAACACTTTCGCCTTGTCCATACTCGCCAATGACTTTCATTCCAGCTTCATCATTATTGACTACAAGTCGAAGTCGGCCATTCAGAACAATATAAATTGCATCGCTGTCATCTCCTTGATGGTAGATAACTTGTCCAGCGTTCACTTGCACCCATTCAAGTGCAAAGTCAATATGTAGGATCAATCTGGGCAATAGGCTGGTAAGCCGTTTAGCCATAGTTAGAAGCACAACTGGATACTTCTCGACGATTCTTTCCAATGAAGTTCGTGGTAAAAATCCTACGTAAACATCTGTTTTTGCGACAACATCAATGAACGAGCGATAAGAAGATATGGTACCGATGTAGCCTGCAATACCGCCTGGCTTGATAAGCGCTAGACTTTTTCGATCTGCGGATTTTCGGTTTTTACCCTCGTGCCCTGAAGCATTAATTCCTGAGACACGCGATGAACCAGTCTTGGTCCTAGATAGAGAAGGCATTGGATCATTTGCATTCTTGTCGGCCGAAGAGTGTCGGAAAGAGCTGCCCAAGACCATAGAGTCTGACTTCTCGTCAACAGGAACACTAACGTCTAGAAACCCATCGATAACGTAATAAAGTCCGGGATTTCTTTCTCCTTGTTCCACAAGGACTGAGCCTTTTGGAAAGTAAACAATCTCGACTTCATCCTTGAGCTCTTGGGCGAGGCCTTGCGTACTTGGATAGCCACCAGCACTAACTCCACCAGATGTCACTGATTCGGTGTCATCTACAGAACCTTCGTAGGGGTCAATAAGGCCGAAGGCATTGCTAGTAAAAGAGTTGCTGCCGAAAATTGCCTTCTGACGTCTTTGATCATACGAAAGCAATCGAGGGGAGCCTTCGACAGAATCTGACATACGTAGGGCATTTTTAGTGTTTGTAAGACCAATAGCTTTGAAAATACACTCCAATATGGATTTTCTGAACATGCCATCTTCATCAATGGATTCTTGACGGTGAAGAGGAACTCGTGCATTCATTGGGCCATTGAACGGGTTTGATGTTCGTTGAGAAAGCGGACTTTGAGCATCATGATGCCATACTTGAGGATTAGAACCTTGAGTTACGCTTGAAGCAGGTTTCCTACCAGCATGACGTGACATCTGAATATTTGTAAGAAGATCTCCGGGGCTTGGACTGACGGCAGACTCTCCACCAGGTGTTTCAAACGTCTGTTTGGACATCGACATGGACCCTCTGACTGACGAAGCATGCATTGTAGCCTCTTTTCTAAGGCTATGACTAGATCTTCGCCGTCTTCCAGCCCCAGCGTTATGCAAAGCAATACCTTTGCTACCTTCTTCAGCTCCAATTCTCTCCTTTTCTCTTATAAACTTCTCCTTCAACCGCTTCAATGCATCGCCTCGGAGGAAATTTGGTAGTTCATAGGTTGTGTACTTATTCATGTGCTTTTCAGTGCGCAGAACCTCACTAGTTAAACCAAGATAAGAGTGACCAGTCGCAAGAGTGACTCTTTGCAATCTCGTCAAAATGACCTGAACGATATGTGCTGTAGCTTTAGGGTATACTCTGGTTAATCGACGAAAAGCGCTAGCAGGAATTATAGCAATAGTGGTATCAACTGTAGCTCTGGCCACAATATCAGGGTGCACAGAAGTTGTATTTAATCTCTTAGGCCTAGGTCGACGTGGGTAAATGTCGGCTGCAGCGTCTAATGACAATGGGGGTATTCTTCCATTAACGGTTGTCGAAGAAGCACGACGATTCCTATCATCTCTTTGGCCATCCTGACTAGGAGCCCCGTATATTGGACTTGTGGGAAGTGATGGAGGAGCATCGTGGCTATATTCCTGATGATCAGGAGTACCATTTCCATCGAAGTCGTCATCATCAGAATGTCTCAATTTGACATCTTCTGTAAAAAGTGAAAGTATAGAAAAGAGAGACGACATAGGCGCACCATTTCTAACCTCATTTAATAACTGGTAGCCCTGATGCCCACTACCTCGGTGAAGGCCAGATCCACTATCTGAATCTTCTCGTTCGTACGACATAGGATCGGTATCCGATCCACGTCCCTCTCGAGCCGACTTGACAAAGATTTCCACTAATCCATCAACCACTAGACAGAATCCCTTCTCCTCCTCAAGGTTCAAGGTTTCACCAGCTATGAGCTTTCTCGTTTGCATGGAGCGTGTGAGTTCGTGGAAGACTGGGCGTTCCAAATAACCAAAGATCTTGATGGCGCTCAGAAACTCATCCAGGTAATTGGAAAACCCTGACTTTGATCCTTCATCTTGCGTGTCTGGATAGAGGTCTATCTGGGGCTCCTTTCGCTGAGGTTCCGGAGGTAATCGAGAATACATATTGAGAAATCGATATCTTACGAACCAACTCATGGTTGACATAAATGCTACTATGATCAACATTCTAAAACAAGCAGTTAGCAAACACAGTATAGTAAATCGAGTGGCACATACAAAGTAGTGGCATTCATGGTAAACGTCAAGCTAGTTGAGAACAGCGTAAAGAGGAAAGTCGGCATTGTAATTGTCGTGAAAGTTATAACCCAGTACAGAATTCCAGGAATCACTCTGATGAAGAACATGATCATTTTTCCAAAGACTCCAAATGTTGATCCTGCCACTGCAACATCTGTTTGGTTTGTTGGTATACCAGTAACTGATGCCATGGCTGAAGCTATTGTCGAGTCCATGGAGCTCACAGAGCTTCCCACAAGGGAGGGAAGAGTTTCAGAAGACATGATTCCGGATGAGAAGATTGTAAATTATCTAGCAGAATCGGCTGCTATTCATAAATACTCCACTTTGGCATATCGATAAAGATTCCATAGTTTGATACGGCCAATAGTTGTTGTTATGGAAAAACAATCAATCGATCAGATCACACATAGACAATCGAGTGACAGGGAACAAATTCATGAAGCTTCAGGTAAATCCAACAAGGTTATGTAAGACATTCGATACTTAGACGTCATCGCACCAATCAAAAGTGTCCAACTCTTTTTTTTACTTAGCGAGACCATCCCACCACCACCGGCCCCTCTCCAAATCCCCGACCGAAAGATTGTGACTCTTTCAACCTTAGAGCCTTGTCAACTTGGGGAGAAATCTATCACGAATTTGAATTTGTACAAAGAATAACAATATCTACATAATTCACAACATCGGATCTGACATCTAAAGAAGCTTCTCATATTCGGCGACGAAGCCAAACAAAATCCTTCAAATTTTCACCTCGCGCTCAGCCGCGCAACAATCGCAATCATGTCTCTCACAAACTGCCGTTTCTATGAAGAAAAATACCCCGAGATCGATAGCTTCGTCATGGTGAATGTCAAGCAGGTATGGAATCAGAGGCGCACTCGAAGGGATAGGGTAAATGCTAATCTCCAGCTTCGCAGATCGCAGAAATGGGTGCTTATGTCAAGCTCCTCGAATACGATAACATCGATGGCATGATTCTCCTCTCCGAATTATCTAGACGTCGTATTAGAAGTATCCAAAAACTTATTCGTGTTGGACGTAATGAGGTTGTCGTTGTTCTCAGAGTCGACAAGGAGAAGGGTATGCAGAAAATTGTTGAATGTTATTTTGTGGCGGAAGGCTGATCTGGTCAATTGCAGGTTATATCGATCTTTCCAAACGAAGAGTGTCACCTGAAGATATTGTAAGATGCGAGGAACGATACAATAAGGGTAAAATGGTTCATTCGATTATGCGCCACGTTGCCGAAAAGACAAAGCATCCTATCGAGGAGTTGTACGAGAAAATTGTTTGGCCATTGAACAAGAAATACGGGCATGCTGTTGATGCTTTCAAGCTCTCGATAACGTATGGAAACTCCGAGCCACCTGGATTTTATATATGTAGTACTGACGTCAAAACAGAAACGCCGAAACTTGGAATGATGTCGAATTCCCTAACGATGTTGTCGCCGAGGAATTAAAATCATATATTGGAAAACGTCTTACACCACAACCAACAAAAGTCCGTGCCGATGTCGAAGTTACCTGCTTTGGATATGAGGGAATTGATGCCGTTAAGACCGCTTTAAGAACTGCTGAAGCCAGAAACACCGCCGATAACCAAGTTAAAGTCAAGCTCGTATCCCCACCACTCTACGTTCTCACAAGTACATGTCTGGAAAAATCCGTCGGTATCTCGACTTTGGAAGCCGCAATCGTGGACATCAGAAAGAACATCGAAGCCGCAGGAGGTGGATTGATCGTCAAGATGGAACCCAAGGCGGTTACTGAGAACGATGATGCTGAATTGCAAGCACTCATGGAGAAGAGAGAACGTGAAAACGCCGAAGTTAGCGGAGATGAGAGCATGAGTGAGAGTGATGAGAACCAGGTCGAGGTTATGTAAAAAGGTTTCATATCAAAGGGGATATTAAAAGCATTCAAAGGTATTCTAATTAAGCCAAAATACTAGGTATTGGTTTATAGATTTGTTTGCATTGTAGGCGCATAATAGAGCAATAATAGGTTCTAATATGCAAATAACGACCAATCAAAAAGAAGTTTTCACTATTCCATTCTCATGTGATGAAAGCAGTGTATAAAAGATTTAAGAGACGCGAAGAGGGCAAAGAGGGCAAAGAAGTTGCAAAGCATCTTTTGGAAGTTTCCAGATTAGGCATCCGAGAACTTTTGACTTGGTCCGCTCAGATGCATAAGTTTAGAATATTGCTCGTTTTCTCATAAGACTATGTAGTAGCTCGTCTATATATCCATTTTGGATGTTCATAACTACAGCTAGTTATTAGGGGTTATTATATACTTCTTTGTCTGCACTGCGTGGTGGGCTTCGAGATGGAATGGATTTCCGTGCTTGTATCAGGGGAGTTTTTTCTTCCGGGCAAAAAAGGATGGCAGAGGAGAAGAGCTGTAGGAGTCAGAAGGAAAGTCATGATGATATTTCCTTTATGGTGTGATGTGATTCTTTGTAATGAATGCGAAAGTCGCATTCTGATGCACAAATAGTGCTTTGAATAGTCGTTACTCGAACTTCCTCTTCGCAAAGGTAGGTAATAATTCATCTTTCTACAGTCATTTATATTCATTTTGGCATGTAAATGATTCTTTAAATAGTCATTTAAGCTTGGATGTAACAGTCATTTCATACCCATTTTGATAGTTGGGTGACTGGAGATAGCCTTCATATCCGTGGAATATCATTGCGTACCTATTTTGACGTACTATCAAGTCTTTCAGTAGTAGCATTATCCATAAAGTTCCTGTCGATGACTGAGAATGGTGGCTATATCGGCGGAAGTGTCATTTCGTATGCTTTTGATACCTACATAAATTATGCTCATAATTCCTGCTTAGTGACTGGAATCATTGTTCCATGCCCAGCTTGACGCATCAGCAGCACTTCAAGTGAGAATTTCACTCATAAATTCATTCTCGATGACTGATCCCATCACAGTGTTCTCTCACACTCATTTTGACACATGAATCATAAATCAAGTGTGTATATACTAGGTACTCACAAAACCCTCTCTATGACCGAAAATGCTATATTCAATCATACGTTTTGCTATTTCCAAGTGCATAAGAGGCTCAAGAATCCCCCCTTTTCCAGAACCTTTCTTCTTCACACAGTATATCTTCTCGATAGCACCGGACATCTCTCCGCTGCCAAATCTCAAGAACTCTGGTCTACCCTCCTGCCTCTATAACGTATACTCTGACAACTCTGGATCTCGTTTCAACAACCAAATTACATCAATAATCTACTCTACACCAAAAACGCATTATTCTCGGTTCTCTATCTTGTGTCAATACCCTTTCTCAACAAACTCCTGCATCGAATCTCTCTACACATCCTTCGCGAGTCTGCCTTCTGCTCTGTTTCAACACTTTACATTAAGCGAACACTTGGTTCTTTTTTGATTATCAACCCTTGGTACGTATCGAGTTTGAGAATAGAATACCACAAGCTGATATCTGATCTAGCAACAAGTCTAGAATTGCCGCTACAAGGTGTACTTACTTGTTTCAACATTCAGCGATACATATTTCATCGTACGTGGCTCTCTCGCCTACAGGCAGTCAAGAACGAAGAGCAACTAACATCAACGAACTTAGATGTGTTATCATAATTATGTCAAATTTACTTGCACCCCTAGGCACCAAGGTGAAACATTTCAAGGTATATTCAAGTGGGGCTATACGCAATGTGATGAATTAGCTGCCGCGGGTCGAGGGGACTCTTGTTTCAATAAAAGAGAACCAACAGATGCAGAGCGAGGGGAACTCCGGACTATCCCTATGAATTGCAGATTCTGCGAAAATGAGGACGAAGCAGTAAAGGAACGGGCCATATTGAATTTCGGAAAGTTGGGACAGACAGCCGAGGAGAATATCAAAGCATTGACGGAATAGAGAGTGAGTTCGGACCGAGAGCGGATTTGAGGATATGTATGCGTATAGGATAGAAGGATTTCACGGATGGGAATAGTGGCGTTTGACGCATGGAAATAATAGATAGCCTGACTTTTAGAAAATATGAATTTGTCTCACCACATTTTTACGCTTCACAAATGAACCTTCAGATATTCATATTGAAAATCCGTCTGTATGGCTCGAAGTGACTGTTTCTTGCTGCTTGAAGTGTCATACCATATGAATTTCCACGTATGAATCACCTCAGATGGTAAGATTAGTCAAAAGCTCCCTCCCTCTCAGTGACTCGAAATAGGATTCATACCAATGTAGATGCATATTCATATTCTTTTGGCATATGAATCATGCTTCAAATGATATTTCCAGTCATAAAACCATTGATAATTGCAGAATTTAGCGCAGAATCTGCCTCTCCAATTTGCTCTTAAGGCTCGAGGTTCCTCGAGTTGGGGGGTTTTTTTTCTCTTTTTTCTCTACACAACACTTTCTCTTCATACAACAGAACATAATTTGGACAAAAAGAGATACATTCGCTAGCGAAATCAACCCTGAAGGTACTCGACCCAGCTCTTTCTCGAATTCATAACTCAATACTATCTATTCTACGTCGATACTCTGTCCCTCAATCTAGTTTTACAACAACGATCTATCCTATTCGACCCCTCTTCTCTACGTCAGCACTCTAAACTTTCCAAATACTCTGATTCTACAGTCCGCAATTTCAGAACGGTCTTGACGTTGCACAAACACCTTCGACATTACTCCATCACTCCACATCACGCGAACACTCTGTTCTACTTAATCCAGCATACTTGTATGTATTGAGCTCTGATACTGGCATATCACAAGCTAACATACACTGTAGTAAGTATCTGATCTACGATCTCGAATTCTATTGCTTTGTCTATCAAAATATACATCGTAAGTGGCTTTCTCCTTTCATGGATAACATGTAGTGACCGACGATAGCTAATTACAATACACGCTAGATGTGTAATTGGATTTATGAAATTGGTACCTGTTGGCCGGGACACGCCGCTAACCAACAGCCGGCCATTTTCCCAACCGATCGTAAGAAGCAATGCACTGCCGCCGCGATTTGGGGCGAAGATTATTTCTGTGACGATGTCGATACCACCGGCATCTTACCAACAGATATTATCGTGAAATCGAAAGAATCAATCAGGTCTGTCAAGGATGCGTGGAGAATCTCAGAGTACATCTGGAAGAACTCAGGACAAATATTGCTGATGCGCAGCAGAGTCGCGAGGACTGTAAATGAATAGAGGAGGGATTTAAAATAGGTGTACGTGTAAGATAGTAGTATTCCACATATGAAAAAACAAGCATTTGATGCTTGAAAATATTAGATAGCCTGACTTTAGAAAATATGACATATTCATAACAACTTGCTCTTTTTTTGCCAATGTGATATCACTGTTAGACTGGAAAATGCAAGCCAACAATTGTGATGGCTAGATATGGCTTACCCCCTGAGCCCTTCAAATTCCAAGTGAAAAGATATATAATAGTCAGATATATTGATTCATAAGAAGGGGGGTGACTGTATATTAGAAATGTGGAATGATGAGTAGGGCATTTCTCCCGTTAGTCAAATATGTATATGAATAATCTCTTCATTTTCCATCATTTGAGTAAGACTCCCACTCAACTATTGAATTGTCGCTACTTGACTATGCAACTCATACTTATGCCTCGCCCTTTCTCTCTCTATCGGTTCCAGCTCTTCAACCTTCTCAACAATCCAAATACCTTAAGCATTCAAACATACAATCCTCAAACAACACATATTGTTCAGAACACTTCAGGTGGGTACCGGGAATCTGGATTTTGGAGTCCACACAATAAGCTTATACTGTATAGCTATCCAAATATCACACTTTCGATTCTCCAAACCAAACTCCGTACCTTGTTGTACTTTTCATCGAGTGCTTGATCCTAAGTGAGTATTCTGTTCTATCTAGAATAAACTTCGGTGTGTACTACGTTGTGGCTTTTGGTGCATATAGTGAGCTGACAATCATTACACACAGAAATATCAGCGATTATCGAGTTTAATTCTTCGTTTAGTGTCCAGTGATATACATCACATCGTAAGTAATGATTTTACCAATAGTCCACCCAGTAACTGACGAATCTAGATGTGTGTCAAGAATTACTCGGTTGTAGATGCAGCGACTGGCACATGTACGTTGGATGGGAAATGAGAGTACGAGATACATGGGTCTATCTGTTTGCGATACTGCCAAGGAGAAGAAAGTAGCACATTGCGAGGAGTACAAGTGGATAACTTTCACTGAAGGGGACCCGGCTCGGATTGCCGAAAACATGCGACGTCCATGTATCGATTGCTGGAAGAAGGCGACACAGGGCTGGCCAGTGAAGTCTCACAAAAAAAGGCTAGAGGAAGCAGAAAAGGAGCGAAGAAAACAAGTTGAGAAATTCTGGGAAGGACAAGGACCGAGACGCACGAATCTGGGGATGCCTGCACGCGCAAGACAGGAAGAACTTAAAACCCAAATGCACCTACAAGGATGCAACCCAGCGCACCTAAAGAATCTCCGAGCCAGATTATAGCTAGAAGATATGTATGTGAGTTACTTGATTTGGAAGAGAGTGGTGGAAGAAGGGAAGAGGGCTATAGAAGCCGGGCAAGACAATCAAGCCAGATCGGACAATCAAGCCAGGCAAGACATTCAAGTCAGGCAAAACATTCGAGCCAGACCGGACAATCAAGCCAGGCAAGACATTTAAGCCAGACAGATTTTGCAAAACAAATAGAAAATGCAAGACGATTAGAGCATGCCAAGGAGGACGAACGCAGAAGACCAACACAAGATGCAAAACAGCGAGTAAATAGCGAGAATGATAGAACCAAGGAACAACTTGAGCGGGAACACACCACGGAGATGTCAGCGAGAATGAAGCGAGAGCGAAAGAATTCAGAGACAGCTTGAGCGGGACTACACCGCGGAGGAAGCACGGGAAGAAGCACGACGAATAATGGCACGTCTAAGGGGAAAGACTGGAGTCCAGATAGAGGAATATTCTAGACACATTGCTGAGCTTGGGGATATCGTTGGAAGATAGCAACTGTATAGTAGGAAATCTTAGAGAAGCCTGATTTTTAACCAATAATATGTAATTCCATCATACTATTGCATTTTCTCTTGATATGAAATCTTTGTAATTTATTATTAGTATCAACTTGATTGATAAGTATAAAGTACTTACTTAAGTCTCTTGTAATTGTATTCGTTCTTGATTATTATCAATTATAGAAAAGTTAGAAAGTATCGAGTCGATTTATATACTCACTTACTAGTAAATATTATCCATATATAAATACACATCGTAAGATACGAGGAATATATAATCAAGAACTATCTATCTATCTAGATAATTTATCTTACTCTTACTCAAACTCGTTGAAATAGAGAGAGAGAGAGAGATTCATACATATGTCATTACACCCGAGGGAAAAATACCTATCATAAGAGTATCTATCTACTATAATAAAAACTATAAATATTATCAAGCACGTCCACGGGTATACATACAACTTGAATATATAAGGACATAATACTTGTATACTAGCAACTATTCGACTCATTTTTGCCCATACTACTTGGAACTGTAAGTCAACCTTATCAAAGATTGTGAGGGTAAAGAAAGTCATTATAATCATCAGTAACGGAATACATGTTATCCAAAACGTTGCAAAATAAGACATCAACAAGATATATTGCCGACATAATAACACACCCCTATAATCAACCTACAACATATATGTAATGAAACACCCGCATAAGCCCCATCCATACCATATCATACCATACCATACCATGCCATTCAACTACCAATTTCACCGCACTTCGCACGCTGCACTCGCAACCCCCTCATTTATCATAAAACTCCTCACCGTGCGCTCCCGTCTCCTGACCAATCCTCTGATTATTCTGCGTATTATCTCTCAAATTACCATTCGTACCTCCCACAGACGCAGCACCCGTACCAGCCTTCAAAACGCCTTTCTTTCCATTTTCCACAAGGGTTCCTTCACTATCTCTCTTATTCCTATGCACTGATCCCTCCCCACCATGAATACCAACACCATTCCCATTAGCAAATTCATCCGCATGCATCCCCCCTTCACTCAACCCCGCAAATTGATCATTCGGATTAGGTGGGGCAGGACTATCACTAAACGGTCTTCTCTTAGTCCCATATTCTTGTGGCGCCTTGAAATGATTTCCGTTTCCATGAACCTGAAATGCACCACTTTCATCAAGTTCTCTACCCACCATCCCCTCACTCGCGAAACTGACTCGATTTTTGATAGCTTGAGCTTCTGGGTCAAACACTTCGCCAACGCGTCCTGCGTCTTGACCTGGGTTTGCAGTTTCGTATTCGAGCATCTTGATGAATTTGTAGAAGCCAGATGCGAGGATGGCGCCGAGAATAGGTCCGACCCAGTAGATCCAATGGTAACCGCTGAATTGACCGCTGACGACTGAAGGGCCGAAGGAACGGGCAGGATTGACGGATCCGCCAGTGAAGTAGACGCCTGGGGTATGGTTAGTTGTTTGTTGAGACGAGGGCTGCGTGTCAGAATGTTTGAATTGAATTAAAGTACATACCGGTAAGTTCAGCAATGAATAGAGCAAGACCTATACCAATCGGTGCAATAAAGGTCCCTTTATGTTTCTCAGCTGCAAGCATAAAGATCGTAAAAACTAATTCAGCAGTAAGGAACATCTCGATAAAGAGACCTCGAACAATCGATGTGCCGCCTCCTAAACTAGTGGTGAAGGTTATGGGACCAGGAAAAAGAGCAGAAACAATAGCAGCTGCTGCTATGCCACCGAGTATTTGAGCAAAGATTAAAAGAAGACCCCGCAAATATGGGAGAGCTCCGACAAGACACATGCCATTGTGACCTATATTTTATTAATGCCATTCCCTGGGAGTCATTGAGGATGGGAAGAAACAGAGTGAAGATTCTTACCGCAGGGTTAAAAAGGCCACCGCTTATACGGAAGAAAACCCATGCATTAACTGCTAGAGAGAAACCAAAACATAAAGATATATAAAGAAGTTGAGCTGGATTGCTTGGTGTTCCGACGACGTTCGAGCTATTGGCCGGCGATGCTAACAGAGCTACTTGGGTGCCTGAGAAAGCAAATAAGAGAAAGAGGGTCGTTCCCGCGAACTCTGCCATTGTTGCCACGAAATGATTTCGGGTCTTATTGTGTAAGTGAAGCCATTTATGAGCGTTTTTGAGCGGTTTTGTTGTGTAACTGACTGTATCTGGTATCCAATTAACGAGAGGAATTCGATTTGACTTCAATGAATCTCTGCCGGCATGAGGCTTTCGCGACCTTTTGCTGTCGTTGAAAAATGGTAGTACGAAACCACCGCCATCTCGAGGCTCATTGATATTCATGATGACTAGTTGAGTCGACGACGAATTGAATGAAGAACGGCAATGCAAATGGGTATAGAATGGGAATTAAAATAATAATTGAGTCCTTATGCTCATACAAGTAAATGTAATGAGCAACGAAAGAGGAATGTAATGTACAAAGAGAGCCGAGGGGTCGACTTGAAATAAAGAAAACCCCGCACCGCCGAGGGAGAGCTCCAGATCTCGAACTACAAAGCAACAGCATAACAGGTTTCGAATGGATAACTCTCCCCCCCCCCAGCCCAGAATAACATATACGTCAGACATACGAAGTCGGGGACTTCATAGCATAAAAAGGGTAGTTTGCAGATTTTACTCCTTTGTACCGTAAGACAATCGTTCGTTAAAGACGGGAAGGAGATCAAGCCACAGCGGGATATATGCACTGCGGGAAGATGATGATAAATTATGACATTGTGGCAGACGTCGTCCTCACCCAAAGGCAAAACTTGCAATTTGATATGTTAAGATGGACGTAGCTAGACGATTGCGACTTGAAGAAAGCTAGGTTTATGTCAAGCCAAGTGATGGCTCAAATAATCTAGGTCATTGAAACAGGTATTGAATGTCTGACAGACTTCACAAACGGAACGGAAACCCTACAAAAAGCATTGGAAAGATACGATGAGATATTTCAACGGCTCACGATGCGTCTAAACTTTCCATATAGGACTTTTGGAGCAGTGAAGGGTCGAGCACGGATGGGGGCTTGATGTGGCGAAAACAATTGCTTAGAACTACCGAGTAATGAGTGCCACGTCGATGAATGGTTGTGAGGGAGAATTCCACATCAAAATTTAAAGCTGTACTTGGGTATTTGAAGCCTTGACTTTGAAGTGCTGCCAGAGCTAACGAGTTGCTGCTGCAGATGAACTTGATTGTCTTGATAATGTAGCCCAGTTGACGAGTTGATCGAATCAACATGTATCTAATAACATACCAAAGGACGCGCGATTAGATTGTGTGTAATACAGAGAAAACAATATCCTGTTTGCGATCTGGGAAGATTGGAGAAATCCGTTGGCAGTAAATGAAACATCTTGTAAAATTCTCCTCGTAGTCTGGTTAGGAGACGACAGAGACATATTGAAAGTAGGCTTGGAAATTTTGTCGAGTGCCTGTCTGGAAAGCAGAGAATGTAAATGCCTAACATGAAAGGCACAGTATATCTTTCAATGAAAAGGGGTTCATTCTTTAGAATCCATTAATCTCCTTCATTCAGGAATGGAAGATATTGGCCAATTTTCAAAGGATTCGACAACAAGTGTTCGGAGTGACTTCCGCAAACGATGTAGAAGTATTGATTGGTAAGACCGAACTGAGGGTACATAGAAGCGAGAAAGAAGCATGTGTGGGTACGTAGGCAATAGCAATAACTTTGAGTGTGATATTCCAGACATCGTGTATTATGTGAAGATATATGAACGACCTACTAGAAATTTGCGCAGGTACTCCGTAGACTTCAAACTCCTTTTCTGTAATAATATTCGATAAATTCATTCACGGTAGGTAGGTACCGGGGTGGCTCGGTAGGTGGCTCGGTGGGTGGCTCGGTGGGTGGCTCGGTGGGTGGCTCGGTGGGTGGCTCGAGTGGGTAATAATCGTGTGAACACAGCCACACGAATTTCCTCTTTCGATCAAGTTGATTTGATTAACCCGGTGGTACATCGATGACATACATGGATGCCATTAATTTCAATGAGACACCCAGTTGCGGGTATCGATGTTCACTGGTACCGGTGAGCTCATTGATGTTCATCCTTGTTACTCCATTTCAGTGTGTGTAACAAAGAATTCGAAGATGGTTAGGGATGTATGTGCATGTGCGGAGTCGTTTTCATACCTTTGCTGCACCTCTTTGTGTTGGCATGGCTCTTGCTTTGCTGGCAAGAGAGTACGAATGAATATCCGTCGCAAGTACGAGTTGTTGAGTTGAGTCGTGGAGTTGGAGTTGGAGAGTAGGAGTTGGAGAGTAGGAGTTGGAGAGTAGGAGTCGTCGAGTAGCATGATAAGCAATAGCGATTAGAGGGTCAGAGTGGTGGAGGGGGTAGCACAGATATATACATATATATATATATACCTAGATACTAGGTAGGTATATACTGATAATATATTCAATTTATAATAACAACAAAATAATAATATGTTATATCAAAAACGATTGATTTACATAAATGAATAAATAGAGAATTATAACTCGCCATATCATTCTCTCTCTTTGTTGCCTAGCTTGTCGTTCGTATTGTAATACCCGTGGACCGTACCTCGTGAATTCCTGAGCCACAGACCCCCTCCCCTCCCTGCCCTGCGTGAACTAAAAATGCGTGATCGTCACAGACAACCTTACTGATTCATCCCGCTCGCCTACCAACTTTCTTGTGGCTCAATTCCGCTGCTGGTATCCCAACCCACGACAACTTTCACCACCTCCAACTTTGTTTTGCCCCCTTCCCAGCAACAATTTTGTTTTGTTAGTCTTTTGCAGCAAAAGTATTTTACACAGGTCCTTTTCCGTCAAGTCGGATGCGATCAAGCTTGTCCAAGATCCAGCTGAAGAGCTGAAGGTGTTGTATGTCGGCGCTTTCGAGTTATTTAAGCTTTTGAAATTCAAAAATATTACGATACCCATCATGCGACCTCCAAGAATCGTGATCATTGCTGCTTTTCTCCTTACTACTTTCTTTCTCACATTTTTATCTCTGCGGTCCTCTCATTCACCGCAGAATGTATCTGCTACTGCCACTACTCCAAAATCCGGAATACAATCGTTATTCTCCTTCCGAACTCCATTTTCGCTCTTCCCTCCCAATGCGATTATAACTCTTACGAATGATAACACGACTGCTTTCCTAGCAAGGCCTGCTGCCTTTGGACCTTTACTTCCCAACGAAGGATTAAAGGGTCAGTTATGGATAGGAAGTGGATTTGGGGATGATAGCATACGACAAGGTCCTGTTGCCTCTGGGGCTGAAGGCGAATTAGGATGTAGTGATGTGCCAGGTTGGGTCGATAATTTTGCAAAGTCTGGCGCGGCAGAAGGAGCCAAATCTGGAGACGATAAATCTGCGACGACTGCAAGCAAATCGAAAACAAATAAAAGGGCAAATGATGACGATAAAGCCTTCATCGATGGCACGTCGAGTAGTTTTTTAAAAGGCAAACATAATGCTGGAGAGCCTTCGGCTGATGATGGTACCGACGATTACCTTCACCACCCACTATCTGGATCAGCAGTATCAAAACATATGGACCAGCAACCCAAAGATCTCAAGGCAAATCATGCAGATATTCAATCTATACAGGAAGGTGCGGAAATAGCTGGCAAGGTTGTACTATTGAGTCGTGGAGGCTGTGGATTTTTGGAAAAAGTGAAATGGGTACAGCGTAGGGGTGGTATTGCTCTGATTGTTGGTGATGACAAAAGTGGCGGACCACTAATTCAGATGTATGCTCGAGGTGACACATCAAATGTCACTATTCCAGCTATCTTTACATCGCGTACTACGGCTCATCTACTCTCTTCACTCATAGGCCCCGGCACCTTTATGGAAGATGCACTGGATGAAAGTGGAAAGGCGACATTGAAAGTCCAAAAGAATGACAAGGCCAAGAAAGTTACCAAAAAGAAGAAGACGAAGGAATCTCAGCCCGCATTTACAGCCACTACAGCTACACCCAAAGCTACGAAGGCGGGTCGAACAAATCTGAAGAAGACGACTAAGAAGGAGTCTACAAAAGTGAAAGGCGAAACCACAATAATCGAAACGCAGAAGCCAGGGTGGTTCAAATCGTTGTTCTATGGAACTGGTGGACGAAGTTCGGTAAAGGATAGTAGTCGGCCGCCGAGCAGCGGTCAACTTGATTGGGTTCTTGTTGACGATTGGAAGGATGATGATAACGCTGGCACGAAAAAAATATCAACCGCCAAACTCACAGGTCAAGAAAAGGCGGATGCTGATAAAAAATCACAGCAAACTAGCAAAGGTGGAAATAAGCCTGCATCAGGTGATGATTTTGTGATTGGTGTACAGGATTGGCGTGATCCAGATTTGGTAGGGTCATCTGATAGCAAGAACTCGAAAACAGGTATTGCAAAGACGGACGGGAAGTTTGATGCAGATCAGGCAAAAAATCAATCGCCGCAGCCGACAAAGGCAGGAAAAAAGAATTCAGGTGGTGCCACACAAGAGACTGAAGCGGCGCCCAAACTGCGAGGAGGAAGTATTACTCCTGGCAGTGGAGAATATGCCCCTAAACTTGCGTCGGAAGTGGATAAGACCAAGGCCAAGGAGACGACTGACAAGTCAAGCTCATCTGGTAGCAAGACAAAGGGTATTTTGACAACTATCTTTGGTGATGATGAAGAGGACTTTGAATTCCTCGCGTCAGGATCAAGCAGTACGGGCAGTGTTGATATTGATGATGAGAATGAAGATGATGATGACGAAGAGGATGAGGAAGATGGTCTTTGGGTTACATTGACACCTACCAGCGGAGCCAGTCCATTCCTTGACACCTTGTTAGTATTAATTGTTAGTCCACTTGTCACTTTGACCGTGGTCTACGCATTACTACTTCTGAGATCTAGAATAAGGCGACGTCGTTGGAGAGCACCGAAATCGGTTGTCGAAAGATTACCTGTCAGAACTTACCAAACCATCAATACGCCTGGTAGTCGATCTCCAACGATTCCATCCCCAACTAGTTCTTCAGCATCCACCCCACTTCTATCACATACAACACCAGGTAGACCTCGTCCGAGATCACGCACAACAACAGGGATTCCAGAGCCTGGAGATATTGCTCGAGTCAATTCAAATCCATTACAAGTACCACTACTCACGGCACCTCAGCCTAATGAGCACGAGAAGAACGTTGGATCACCTAGTCAATGGAAGAAATATATGGGTAAGCAAATAGAGTGTGTGGTTTGTTTAGAGGAATATGTGGATGGTGTCAGTCAAGTCATGAGTTTACCTTGCGGCCATGAATTTCACGTGGATTGCATGTACGTGCCCTTTTCTTCACTCTCATCGTCTACAATTTATTGACAATTTTCTCTTTAGAACACCCTGGTTAACTACTCGCCGCCGGACATGTCCTATCTGTAAAGGCGATGTCGTTCGTTCCCTCGCTCGAGGATCACCTTCTTCTCCACGCTATGAAGCGTATCATGATGATGACAGTGATGACGATATACAAGCTCAAGCAGCAGAAACTGTAAATACTGCCTCCTCGTCTGCACTGCCCATCTCCCGCAATCTTGAAGACGAGATTGAAGGAGATCTAGAACGAGGAATTTCTCCTCCGACACCAACTCGCGCTGGCAGACCTAGTAGACGAGGAGAAAGTTGGAGGAGTATGTTGGTTGATAGCTCTATGAATTTGTTGAGCGGGAGTCTAGCCTCTCAATCGAGCAGTAGAAGTCCTAGAAGAGGGGAGGAGGACAGGAATCGGTAATTAGGTCCTGAGGGAATGAATAGTACAATTTAATGATGAGAGAAGTGGGGATAGGTGGGAGGGGCAATGGAGTCAAGCATGGGGAAGTAATTTATGTACTAGGTAATCTTGAACATCACCACACCTGTTATTGGCTCGCCACTGCGTTGGCAGTAGGTGTAAGAGGTGTATGGATGAAGAAAGATGAACGTCTCTTTTGTATGGGTGTATAGGATTAAACCAGGTTAAGAAGCTAAGGGATGGCAAGGGATTGATGGATGAATAGGTATTTTAAGACCTACCTACTTACTTGGGAGACTCGGGAGTGGGATGGAATAAGGATTCAGGGGAAAGGCATGGATGGCGCATATCATTCGTTTACCTACTTATCTAGTTAGTTTATAAGCTATTGTCCTTTTTTCATACTCACGCAATCATTAGATATCACTTGTGACGCTTATGCCATATAAAGTCTGAAACCTGCGAAACTTAAAATGACTGCTCGGGAGCGTATGATAAAATGGATCAAGAGACATTATCAAAGCTCCTTGTCAGATGTCAATTCAAGAAACCATGGGTTGTAAATCGGTTCATGGCTGGGATGATTGATGGATGAATGACCGAAATATAAATAGAAGAGCCAACCAATCGGCTAGCAGTCCGATCCCCATGTGGCGCTTTGCGGAGTGGAAACTGCCGAGGAAATGTTAGTGTAAGATGATGTATGTAAGAAAGCTGAGACCAATTGGGGAAGTTGATTGCATTGAAACCTTATCAGCCACTTATCAGCCACCACCTGGGCAGTTTTGGCAGATCCCATCTACTGCGTGGTGTGCCCAGGTGTACTTCTTATTAATGTCCACGAACAAAACTATGGTTGTATGGTCTCTTTGTACTGTTACAGATGACTTGAATATATACGAGCAGATTCCATCGTGTATAACCCTACCTTTTAAGCTTTCCAACCAACAGACCGACCCTGACCGGTTTCCTACCCTCCGGTACGGCCATTGACTCAGTTGGAAGGTATTCTTGACGGACGCAGTGAATGCATGATTCAGTCATTGAGTAGATGATTATATGTGCACGAGCGGGCTCTGCATGATCTCCTTCTTTACGGTACTTTCATAGGCACGATACCTATTTGGTGCGACGGGAGTTGGTATTTAGAGAGGAAGCGCGGGGCGTAGGGAAGCTGCGGATTTTATTGATTCGAAGAGTTAAGACAAGTAAGGGGAAGAAGAGACGTCGATACCTGTACGCCAACGAACTGGATTCCGAAGATTTTACATGATATCTGTTGTGAGAAATTGCATTGCGAGAAGATCTGAATTGGTCTTGCGAGAAATTGTGTGGTAGGCCAGGAACTCGGGACTCGAAATAGTTGATTGAGGTCGGATTTGATTCTCTGCGCTTACGCTGCGCATCAATGTTGACGGGCCTGTTGGGATTCGAATAAACCATTCTACGAAACGGTCGAAAATTATACTATACGAGGTGGGACATAGGATTCTTGAAGCCTGCATTTAAACTTGTTTCTTGGAATCAGCCACGGACATTATGGCCGTGGAGAAATCGACCGATAGGATGGACGAGGAGAAGGGCCTCGCCAGTGGCGTAGGTGCCGAGGTAGTAGACGCTGATGCTTTGGCTGTTCAATGGCTTTGTGGATGGTCCAGATATGTTACGAGGAAAAGGCTTCCTGGGGCTGCGATATGGTTGGAGGTATGTTGGCTCTTGTGATTTGTGACGGACTTTCCCCTCTTATAATTCTCCTCGGCTCATACAAGCTTGGTGGGGTTAAAATCAATATCAGGATAGAATTTGAAGTTGAACTCAGACAGCTAACTTGTGTCTGCAAAGCTTATAGCAATTGCTCTATTAATTACAATGTTGTACCAACAGCAGCATATGTTGACATGCTTGGGGTTGGCAATGTTCAGATTTGGTAATGGAGCTGCTTTGCCTAATACTACTCTACCTTCATATGTATTTGATTATGGTAAGAAGTTTCATTCAGTATATCAGACATTCATATAATCACAGTATCCACTAACATGTGGGTTCATTAGCACCACTCGTCTGGTTAGATCAATCAGAAATGTATTTTCCTTCGGATATATACGCTCAGGTCCTCAATACTAAACCTTATGTCAACCATTCGTTGATACCCGAGGACACTCTACCATCCCCTCTCAATCTCGAGACGATTGATCAGCTAAACAATTGGGGCACAGAAGTCTATTTAACATCCACAGTCGATATCACCACCTCCCCTACCTTCCTAACCGGAGTTGTCCCTTCTTCCACAACCGGTCGCACTCAAGATGCCATCTCCTGTTCCGTCATCCTTACTGATCATGGAGATGGTTTGGTCGATGTCTTCTACATGTATTTCTATGCCTACAACCAAGGAAATACAGTACTTGGTCAAGAGTTGGGTAACCATATAGGAGATTGGGAACATAATATGATTCGTTTCGTAAACGGTACTCCTCAAACAGTCTGGTACTCGCAACATGCAAACGGACAAGCTTTCAAGTATTCAGTGGTTGAGAAGAGTGGAAAGAGACCAATTGCTTATTCTGCGAGAGGAAGTCATGCTAATTATGCGATTTCGGGGACCCATGATCATACAATCCCGGATTTAAATTTGCCAGCCGGATTACTCCAAGATTATACATCGAGAGGAACAATATGGGATCCAGTTCTCTCATCGTATTTCTACACATACGATGCTACGACGAAGGAATTCTCAAAAGCAAGTGAGGATAGTCCAATACAAGCGATGGAGTATTTGGGAAAATGGGGGGATGCTCAGTATCCTGAGGATGATAAGAGACAGAGTAAATTCTTTGGCTTCTGGAAGTATGTGGGAGGACCGACGGGGCCGGTGACTAAGGGATTGGTGAGGGAGAAGGTTTGTCCTGACAATGGGATTTTGTGTATTGTGAGGGATATTTTGGGTCCTTAGGTGAGGGGGCTTTTAGCTTTTACTTTGATCTCTTCTTTTGGTGGGAGGTATGGTGCTTAGAGTGTTTTTCATTTCTGGTTATGGGATGCAAATTTTGCGGATTGGGTTGGTTTGGGGGTTCTTTGGGTTTCTTTTTCTTCTCATTTGTGGGATGGGATGGGATGGGATGGGATAGTTGACAATTTGTTGGTTTTGCGAGGGTGTATGGATTGATGATGTGATACGATACGGCGGGTTAGGATGGGATGCGATGCAATGCAATGCAATGCGATGTGCTTATAGATTGTACGAGTTTGTTTTCACGAAAGTTAACGAATGGCGGGATGAGATGAGATATGGAGGTGGGTGATAGAGTGTGATATGGATGAGACGAGATGGTTTGAGTGAGAAATTGTTATGAATAGATGAATGGTTGGAGGAATGATTGGAGGAAGTGCATAGTGCATGGTGCATAGTGAGTAGTGGGTATAGATATCCAGGTATACCTATCTAGGTATATATAGTATACCTAGGTAGTGTAGTGTATTGTATTGTAAAATGGAATTATGTATATATTGAATTTCGCATTTTTTGGAATCGAAATGTGAAATTGTATGTTTATCTGAGTATCTAGGTAGGCTCGGTAGGTAGGTAAGGATGAGGAATTTGTATGTTTGTATGTATATATGTATGTATATGTGTATATGTATGTATATGTGTATATGTATGTATATGTATGTATATGTATATGTGTATATGTGTATATGTGTATATGTGTATATGTGTATATGTGTATATGTGTATATGTGTATATGTGTATATGTGTATTATGTGTATATGTGTATATGTGTATATGTGTATATGTGTATATGTGTAAGATTTCCAACTCAGAGTTGCATACTATATAGGTATCTCTGGTAACAAATTAACAAATACTTACTCCAATCCCTAGCTCTCCCAGTAATCTAACCTCCAAATATATATATACTAGGCAATCTTTTACCTACCTACTCTTTCTTCTAGATCTTCTTCATTACATCGCGTCTTCATTACATCGCGAGTAATTAGTAAGACAATATTATTTATATTTTTGTTTTTCTCTCTTGGATTGTTTGTTTTGGTTAAGATGATTGATTTATTCAGTATGGTGTTAGCTACCTAGGTACTAGGTAGGTACGTATGGTTAAATCTTACCTGGTGCTTGCTATAAGGTTAGCGAACGAAGAGTAGGGAGGGAGGGGGGCTTGTATTTATAGGTATTTCTTTATATTTGAATATAAGAAATAAGGAAATTGATATCTAATCTATAGATACCTATCTAGTAGGTACGAATACTATGATTATTCTCAACTACTTATGATTACTATAATAAAATATAGTTCTAAAGTGTAAATCATCTTAAACTAATAAGATTAGATAGAAAATTCATTGATTAATTACATAATAGCTCCGCTCCTACTATTAAAAATCGTATCCCATTTACTAGTATCGATAGAGTATTTTTTTTATACGATGTAGATCACTAATATGGATATTATATAACTTTTCAATAAAACTTGAATAATTTTTTGGAAAGATACTAGACTAGGTATTCGAAGCTAAAATAATCACGTGTAACACTAATTTAGTCATATGTCAAACTAAACGTACTAGGTATTGATAACCTTAGTCTAACCCACCGATACAAACAGGTTGAATTTTTGATATAGGTACAACCAGGTTCTATTGTATTATACATCTACACACTCGGCGATACTTCACCCGCAGTATAATCCAGCACAACAACACGCCATTTTCTCATCGCAGAAAGTTCGTGACGATGGGTCATCTTGCAACCCTCGCAACATGCAATCTTAATCAGTGGGCGCTGGATTTTGACGGCAATCAAAAGCGCATTATTGAAAGTATTCGACGGGCGAAGAAGGCGGGGGCGTCCTTGAGGGTTGGCCCGGAATTGGAGGTTACGGGATATGGATGTCAGGATCATTTGTAAGTGCTTTGTTTTGGTATTGGGAAAGAAGTTTTGAGGGGAATGGGATGAGCATTGTGGGTTTGGGTTTGGTAATGACTTGAACGGTTTGAATGCTTTGAATGTTCAAATTGAATTCAGAGATCGAAACTTCCTGGTTATCGGACTTGCCATCTGGACTTTTGAAGGCGCTTTTGAAGAATTGAATTTGAGCTAATTCATAGTAGTCTGGAATCAGATACAGAATTGCATTCGTGGGAGTCTCTGGCCCAAATCATTGCTCATGAGGAGTGTCAGGAAATTCTACTTGATATAGGAATGCCAGTTCGCCATAAAAATGTAAACTATAATTGTAGAATTATTGTTTATAACTCTAAGGTCAGTGAGCTGTTGGATATCTTCTTGATAATGAGCTGAAACTGATGAAGGAATAGATATTACTCATTCGACCTAAGCTCTCGTTGGCTTCTGATGGGAATTATCGTGAGCAGAGATGGTTCACACCATGGAAAGGAGAGAGGATCGTTGAGCAGTACTATTTGCCAAGACTAATCACGAAAGTAACGGGACAACATAAAGTTCCGATTGGAGATGCTGTTATCAGTACTTACGATTCTTGCTTTGGTGCTGAGACTTGCGAGGAGTTATTCACGCCAAGGGCACCACATATAAATATGTCATTGGATGGTGTTGAGATCTTTACCAACAGCAGTGGCAGCCATCATGAGCTTCGGAAGCTAAACATTCGTCTTGAACTTATCAAGGAAGCTACTTTGAAGGCCGGAGGCATATATTTATATGCCAATCAGCAGGGTTGCGATGGAGATCGCCTTTACTATGATGGATCCGCCATGATTGTTGTCAATGGTAAAGTTGTCGCTCAAGCAAGTCAATTCTCTTTATACGACGTAGAGGTGGTGACTGCCACTGTTGATTTAGAAGAGGTGAGGGCATATAGAACCTTCAGATCCCGTGCCATGCAATCGAGGGAAACAGCGGCATACGAAAGAATCGAAGCTGGTATGAGCCTTTCGAGTGATGCTGAAGACGTGAATCCTTTGGTGCAACCTACCAAGGAAATTCCAATCAAATATCATGTTCCTGAGGAAGAGATTGCGCTTGGTCCAGCTTGTTTCTTATGGGATTACCTTCGCCGATCTCGTCAGGCGGGATATTTTGTGCCACTATCTGGAGGGATCGATAGTTGTGCTACTTCAGTCATAGTTCATTCGATGTGTCGGATCGTCTATGCAGCAATTGAGAAAGGCGATAACCCTCAGGTTATTGAAGATCTGCTCAGAATCGCTGGAGAAGAGGAAGACAGTACATGGCGTCCATCCAGCGCACAGGATATTGCCAATCGCATCTTCCATACTGCTTATATGGGATCTGAAAATTCCTCAGCAGAGACACGAGGTCGCGCCAAGCATTTAGGTGAAACGATTGGTAGTTACCATCTTGATTTCAACATTGACACTGTTGTTTCAGCGGTCACCACACTGTTCACAACCGTTACCAGTTACACGCCGAAGTACAAGATGTATGGAGGAACACCGGCATCGAACTTGGCATTGCAAAACATCCAAGCTAGACTTCGCATGGTTTTAGCTTATCTCTTTGCCCAGCTCTTACCTACTGTCCGTGGAAGAACAAAGCCCGGATCCTTATTAGTCCTAGGATCTGCAAATGTCGATGAATCACTCAGAGGTTACTTCACAAAATACGATTGTAGTAGTGCAGATATCAATCCCATTGGCGCCATTTCCAAAACGGATTTGAAAAGATTCATTCTCTGGGCCAGTACAGAATTTGAAATGCCGCTCCTCCAAGACTTTATCGACGCTCCACCAACTGCTGAACTCGAACCTATTACCGAGGATTACGTACAGAGTGATGAAGCTGACATGGGTATGAGCTACAACGAGTTATCAATCTACGGTCGTCTTCGCAAAGTGGATAAGTTAGGACCATATGGAATGTGGACCAAACTTTTGCATGAATGGGGTCATATCCTCTCCCCAAAAGAGATTTATGAAAAGACTAGATGGTTCTTTTGGTGCTATTCTACTAATCGTCATAAGATGACTACCCTTACACCGAGTTATCATGCTGAGCAATATTCACCCGATGACAATCGATATGATCTGAGACCATTCCTTTACCCAGGCTTCTCGTTTGCGTATAGAAAGATCGAAAAGGCGTTAAGTGCTATGGGGGTAGCTGCGGATAAGAAACCGGAGGTAGAGGAGGGAAAAAAGAATGAATAGATAGATGGTTTCCTAGATTGATAATTACTAGGTCCGGCTTAGATAGTATTAGAAGTCAATTGAAATCCGCTTTCATACTTTATCCATCCTTCGATTGGTGATACAAATCAAGAGCCCGTATCACCACAAGACCCATTGGAAGAACACCAGATCAATCATCCAACCAATATCAAGCTTCTCAACCATATCCGGATAGTAGATCAGGCTCCACCATTCCACCCCTTCACCACCTTCGTCCTCCCCTTCCACTGCTCCCACCTAACTCTTCCCCTACTCCTCCAAGGCCAAAGCACATGCGTCAGTTTTCCAGTAATCAAATTTATCGCAATCGGTCCGTAATGATTACTATCTAAAGTTTTCCTCGAATCGGCATTATCGCCCTCGACCCAGACGTGGCCTGCAGGTATATCGGCATAGGGGTAGGGATAGGGGGCGTGAGTATAGACGCGGTCACCTGGGAGCGCGATGATGCGTTTTATTGCTAGAGTTTCGGGGTGGTAGGGGGATCTGTATTGGGGAGGGAGGAAAATTAGCTTGGGCATTATATTTTGGATCTTGCATCTTGTGTTTAAATAAAATAATGGATGATGAAACGTTTCACAATCAATGTAGAAAAATAGAGAGGAGGAAAAATAAAACCTGCCTAAAAGAAACGAGCATTCCTCTCTCCAAATCTCTTCCCTTCCTCCTCTTGTCTACTAAACATACATCGCGCGTCAAACTCTCATTATACCCTGTATTCAGAAACGGATACATAGAAGCGCCATTGATGATGTGCAGCTCGGCGATGTGATCTTGGAAGAAGATGGATGCGGGGATCCAGGAGGCGATGATGAGGGACCAGTAGGTGAATTCTTTGAGGAAGGGAGGGATGCGGGAGGATGTGGGTGTGGATGTGGGAGATGAGGTGGAGATTTTGCGGGAGTGTTTCTTTTTGAAGAGAGATGAGGGTTTGAGAATTGAGGGCAGGGGGGAGGGAGAGATCTTTAGGAAGGTGAGGAGCCGGGACATGGTTTTTGGAGGAGGAGGAGGAGGGGGAGGGGGGGCATTTTGGGGGAGGGAAGGCTGAGATGAGGGTGGGTGGGAAAATGTGGTGGTTTCTCAGCCTTGTGCGTGGGTGGATTGTGGAGAATTAGTGCATTGACCTTCTGGATATCTATCTATCTATCTGATCCGAGTATCTATCTTATCACCTCCATTGAAAAACATCTAATAAAACAGTATTTTATAACTTTACAATTATATCAAGGCCGATTTGAATCATTTCAACGATATATTAAAAATATATTTCTATCTAATATAAAAATAGTTTGTATAATTTAAATAATATATTTATAAAAATATTAAAAACAAAAATTGTATTATATATACTATACTGAATATTTTTTTCTCATAAGTATACTACTAAATTCTCAAACGCTTTAGCTTAAATAGAAATCTATTTTTGGGGTTTTGTCCAAATGATTCAAATCGGCCTCGGTAACAGAGGCCGACAATGCGCATTTGGACAATATACTAAAAATGGCTGCAGCTCCTGAACACTACATTGTCCTTGATAGCAAGTCTAGTGACGAAACAAGCACCCTTCAACCTCGATCAACAGATGCTAGATTATATCTTCGCAGCTAGCATCTAACAGAGTGATCTAGCAGAATGTCATGCTCGATGCAAACACCGAGATGCTTGTACTACGATACGTGCTTGAGAAAGAAGTCGAATGCTTAAAAACTTCTCACAAAAAATCCTCTGTCTATGACTATGCGTTGTCTACTAGGTACTACCAAGGCTAGGTATATAAAGTAAAACTTGCATCTCGGATCAAGTCAACAAGGTTCTAACAGGATATACGCTTTCATTTCTCTTCGGCCCATGTCTATCTACATTACAAAGCTATTACCGACTTCAAAGGTTCACTGTTTACCTAGCTTCGTTTACATTTCTATTCGATTTTCACATCCTCTTTTCTTCGCTGCCCAGAGAAAAACAGCATTTATCTGTTCCCAAGTTTCATTAGACTAGGTTGGGTACATCAGATTGGCAAGCTGGTGGTCCAGCTCTTTCCTACCCGCCTCCCGAAGAGGAATATCTAATCCGCAGCAACGAGTTTGCCGCATCATCAGATCAAGAGCTTCAAATGGCCACTTGCATTCTGTGCCCCATACACAGTCGCCATCGTGTGAGACCGATAGCTTTCTGAAGATGACATCGTCGTCTGTACTATGTAACGTTATATCCCTATGAGCTTGCGCATCCAGTGTGGGAATGCGAAGGTAAATTCCAAAATGCAGATATCGTCTTGATTTGGGCGCTCCAAGGTGCAAGAGACAAATTGAAATTGCAAAGGACCAAATCTATAGATGCAAATTTCATCTATATTAATATGTGCCCCTCAAGTCTGGAGTCTCTCTCTTCAGACTTACATTTCTTCTTTTACCATATCCAAAAATAATCGTCCCGTCACTTACAACTATGCTTGTCCAAGGCCCATTCGTCTCTACAATCATGGTACTCAATGCGATGTACTTTCCTTCCTCTCAAAACTCTGCTGCTGAGGTTGGAGAAACCTTATTTGTCTCCTCTAGTATAGAGTTTCTTCAAGACTAGATACGATGCCTTGCGCGGAGTCGCACTTTACAAACGAACGAAAGATACCAATCATCTCGTTATCATCCCCCTTCCATCATTTAAATTTAGGACATAGAACAGAAGTCTTGAGCATGCATTTAAGTATTTTTTATAAAAATTGTTTTAGATTATATTTAGATACTATCCTATCCGGTGATATGTTATCATCGATTGATCTAGGTAGATACCTATCCATTGATATCTCTTCCTCTTTTTGCCCGTCTCCTTCTTTCTTCGTCTGCATAGACGAATGATCAATTATCATTACTCTCACTCATCTACTCGAGTTTCTAATCTTGGATATATGATATATCCTCGTCTTCTCCTTTTTCCCCTAGATATTTAACATCTAGCATCTAGCATCAAGCATCTAGCATCCATCAATCCATCATCCAACACAAATAGAAATAAAATCTTAAAAAGAGCGACAAGAAATAATTATATAAACCCCCCAAATCTAAACCCCCGAATCCTCCTGTATCACGGCATGTCCAGTCCACGCCGCACACGTATCCTGCAACTGCGTGGTATCCAACAGCTTTGGGATCTCGCTCGCGCGCTCCAAGAACTGCATTGCGAATCCCATGCTGGTGTGCCATCCAATATGGCAATGCATGAGCCAGGCTCCGGGATTGTCCGTCTCGAATGCGAGAACGAGGTATCCACCTCCGGGTAGCGTGGCCACGTCTCTTCGTGGGGGGTTGTTAAGATTGTATGTGGAAATGGCGGTGGTGGCATCGAATGTGGTGGCCTGCTGGCTGACGACGAAGAAGTCATGGCCGTGGAGATGGATGGGATGGGGAACGGGGAGCGCGCTGTGGATAACGAGGTAGATCCATTCATTCGCGTTGGGTACCTCGACGAGATTATCTGGTGTTCCGAATGCGGTGATGTTATTTTGAACCATGAGAAGAGTTGGATCTTCCCATTCTGAGAGGAAGGTAGAGTTGTTGAGATACCATTTGAAAAGTTGTTGTGAATTTTGAGCAACGGTGACGGCTTCTTCGGGGCTCTTAGAAGCGGCTGAAACGGTTTTTGGGAGGTATGGAACGAGCGAGGAGACAGGTTCGTCAACACATTCGTCTGTGAAAGTGTAGCCGGTGGTTGTAGGGAGACCGGTTGAAGATCCGTAGTGGAGAACACCTCGGATGTTATCTGAATTATCGTTTTCAGAGCAGGAAGATTGGGGAATAGCGCGGATGAAGAAATCAGAGGCGACAGATGCTTGGTTTGCGGTGATGACTACATCGTAGCGTTGTCCTGTGAGAAAGGTGTTAGTGAGGATTTATATAACGAGGAGCGAGGATAATACTAACCAATAGCAATGTTGAGAATATCAGTTTGATACGGAACAATAGGAACAAAATCCATCGCCATAACAGTCATGGTATGACTATCGACGGAGAACTTGAACTGAGAATCGATGGCACTATTTACAAGACGGAATCTGTATGATTTGCCTGACTCAACACTAGTTGAGAAACGAGAACCAGTTTGATTACTAGCACCATCCGCCCCAAAAACATTGGTACCATTGATAAGACCTGTAGTCATTGATTGAGGACCAACAGTCTGAACCTTTTGATATAGCTCATCAACAGTTTCATGACCCCAATCACTAAGCATGAGCGTTCCCTTATCCTCGTCGTAGTTAGCTGTGGCAGGACCATTGATGATAATACCACCAGCAACACCTTCCCATGCTTGAAGTCCAACATGAGAATGATACCATGATGAACCATATTGAGTAGCTCTCCATCTGTAGGTATAAGTATTTCCATATGCAATAGGACATTGGGTAACTGATGGAACTCCGTCGTTTTGGTTGGTATTCTTTTGATGAATACCATGGAAATGAATAGTTGAACCGTTGGTAGCGAGACTGTTTGTCACATGTACCACGACATCATCACCCCAATCGGCAATAATGGTTGGCCCTGGGATACTTCCATTGATAGTTTGAACATATCTTGAAAATCCATCAGGTGAAGCAACGCCATCTTGAACGTTGAACCAGTACTAAAATCTGAGATTAGAGAAGTTTATTGATTACTCGAGAAATTTCTTACCTCGCGAGTGACACCAGTATCTGGCACTTCATTGTAGTAATCAGTGCTTGTCGAATAGTCACACCACTTTGATCTATCAGCAGCGGTATTGCCTGCGCATGGGGTTCCTGATGCTACAGCCGAGCTTGAAGTTTTGCTGGTCGAGGACGCTGTTGAAGAGGATACTGGAGAAGTTGTGCTAGTGATCGAGGATGGCTTGGCAGTTGAAGACACAGTATTTGCAGTTGTTGATGTTGAAGTGACACTCGAAGTGCTCGTAGGCTTAGCCGTTGAGGTAGTGAGACTAGTAGTAAGAATGGGAGGAAGCGAAGTAGTTGTAGACAATAAGCTCTGGAGCGAACTCCATTTAGATGAAGCTACAGATTGAAGAGAAGAGAGGGAACTTTGGACAGCTGCGGCACTGGTAGTTTTGCCGCTTGTTGTTGAACACTTATTTGATGTAACGGCATTGGTGTTTCCACTGGTAAGGATTGATGGGATATAAGAAACTTTTGTGGAAACTAAGCACTCGGCTTGATTGATGATATTGAGAAGGTCTGCCTGAAGAGTGGCAATTGGATTAAAGAACCATCCGAAAAGAGGACTTGCTTGAATTTGGCAAAACGAAAGGCACAAGGCCAAAAGAATGTGAAGACGCATGATGTAGTTCCCTGAAACTTTCTAATATACGGGATTCGGTGTTGAAGTTTGTGTAGTATAAAAGATTGTTATGGTCCTCGAGTGAGGTTGCCAAAGAAAAAAAAGAAATCGAATGTAGAAGGGAGAGAATGAAAAACGGACTGTACTGGATTGTAAAGAATGAAGTTGTACCAGTGGGGATGAATCTCCCTTAAGAATATTTTTGCAATCATGAGATTCAACACCTTGAGCCGGGTAAGGTAAACTACTTAGGAATCACATCGATGCTTACCGTCAAAGTCCTCTGGACCCGAGCACCGAAGTAGACATTTCCCTTGGTACAGTATTCGTACAAATCCTCAAAGAGACTTAGGACGCAAAATCTTAGTGCAATTCACCACACGGATCTCCACCATGGCAGGCCTCAAGTTCGTACTAGATTGACAGTGCAGATAATGAAAATATCCTAGTGCTTTGATCATCCTAAGAGGGATCCGAAATAGTATTAGGATGTACATATGTCAAGCTCAGTAGTCAATAATCGATGCCACCAGCCGAATTGAGAATCAGGCAGAAATTTACTTGGCGAGAAATTAAATTGAAATAACAACTCTGAGTCTCTGACAAGCACACAACTTAGACTTGAAAAGGAGACCTGCATTTGAATCTGTCCTAGGTCAAAGGCGTGAATGGCGGATGTTGTCTGTGCATCCATTTTCAAATGTTTTACCAAGTAAGGCACGAGTAGCTAAAATAAATTCGGGGTCCTAAGGTTAAGCGACGTACAAGCCTTGGTATTAGTTCTTCATTTGATTAAAGTGATCGGACATTTTACTTATTCTCGTACCTGACTAGTTTTGTTTGTAGGCTCAACTTGTCCTAGTGGTAACTGATGTCCAAGGTCGAATAAGAGAGAAGCCATTCCAAATAGAGAGTACTGCTAGAGTATTTCTCTCTCTCTTTGAACTCATGGTACGATGAGAAAGCTTTGCAACTCAGTAGTCAGGTACAATAGTTCGCATCGTGTGGCGATTTAGTACCCTAGTGGCATGGGTATCGGTAGCACCTCATTGTCTTTGTTGGACTGATGACTTGCATGCTCTGTGAGCTCTGGAATAGTCATTCGATCATCCGTCCGTGGAAGCGTTTTACAAACGGATGTTTCAGTGTGTCTTGCGTATGAATACATGATATCTTCAAATCGAGATATCATGTCAGAAGATGATGATAACAATAACCACACTCCTGCTGAATACGTTCTTCAAATCCAAGTCTCGAATGCGTGGATCTGGATCTCGCGTCTGTTTCATCTGACATGTGGTAGTGGGAGATCGTTAGACGATCAACGTTGCTTAACAGGTAGGCGTAACTTGGAAGAATGGAAAAAGATACCACTCATCTTAGGTAATCTCAAGAGGGACCAATGAAGTGTGCAACCGAGGACGTAAAGGAGAGGCTGAAGAGGCTGAAGGGAAGAAGAAACGAAAATGGATACGCAGGGAAAGAAGAATGTTTGAAACACAATGGGGGATCTACTTATGGGAGATCGTCGTTGCATTCGTATATCGCTCGATCATGCCGAACGATACGAACAAAAAATGGAATACATTTAATTGGTTAGCTTGATATCGGGTGACCAGGTCTATGGATGTAATTAGCACAGCCATTTCATCTATCCTCGAATCATCATTGATCTGAAGATATTACCTTTTTTCCCAAGACGGCCGAATATCAATGTATCCCCTCCATACCCATCTCGTCGACCCCACTCGCTCTATAAATATATATAGAACCCCTACACTTCATACTTTCTGATATAAATTTATATCCCCAAGTTTCAGATTCGATTTGTGCCGAGAGATACTCCAGCTCTTCATCGTCCGATACGAAGTTCAGATTGTTCAATTCATCGCAGCACAAGGTTGTGTTGATCAGTTAATCTCATCTCCTGAAACATTACAAACGAAAATGCCTCGGAACCGTGCACTTGTGCTTCCCGATATCTCTCCAGCTCCCAGCTGCCATTCGACTTTCCTTCAACTGCCTCTCACGACATCATTCAAAATGTATTAACAATGGAATTTCTTATTTTGGTTTTTTCAACAGATAAAAATCTAGTAAATTGTTGATTCAAATTCATGATTCTTGGCAGGCTTTCAAAATCAAAGTAGCGATGTTATGTGGTTTGAGATCGAAATTCTGATTTTTATTTTTCCCGAATATGATTTGATTTTGGTAACCTCATCCGTCTGTTTCTCAGACCACCTGCACCAGCTGGACCAGAGTCGCGGGACCCTTTTCGCCTCTCTTCACTCCTCTCGTCTTCAGTCTCTACCTCTACCCACCCGGTTCAATGGCTCGGACTGTCGGAAAATTTGCCGTCTAATCACTTACGCTCTTTGAGTTAGAATCTTTGAGCTCCAACGAGGGAGATCCTTCCCATCAAGACCCGTGCAGATCGTATCTGGGATTCTGGTATGAGCACTCTCGAGCCACTCCACAAAGCAACTAAATTCGGATCGAGAGCCGCGTGCAATTGCACATTTTTCACCATCACATCCAACCACCATGTGGCGTGGACTAATTATTCCATATGATCGACCAGGCTGACGAAAGCACCCTGGATGGGTTGGTGTGTCATTGCACTGACTTTCGTTCTTGTCATCCCGCGTTATTGATTGTGTATCTATCCCCATTACGGCTCAAGCTTCCACAGGGTCAGATATTTTCTCCTGACTAGCAAAGGTCCAAGATAGTTCTTGGTGCGTTGAAAAGCCTTTCTATTGGACATGTTAAAGCTGATAAAGGACTCTTACAAGTCGGCCCCGAGCTTTGTTACTCTGATATTTGTTTTCCCGTTCGATATAATATTAACGGTAAGTTCTTCGCATTTCCACGTCAGTTGTTGTATACCCAAATTTTCGTTCTTTTCATACATTTCATCCCTTCCTCGTCCTCTTCTGGTGTAAGGATCTTCACTCGTTTGCCTACGATACATTCTCTTTACGAATTCAAGAAAACATGAAGTTTACATCTCCTCTCCTGTTCCTCTTCGGAGGACTGACGGCATCTGCTGCTGTCCTCCAAAAACGTACTACTAGCTCTACCGACTCATTCCACTTATATGCGTATGGTACTGGTATTGGTGGCCTTCCAGTGTACTACTCCGATGGTAAGCTAACAGTCGTATACCATCGACTGGTCTCATAAGACTAATTCAACAAACAGGAAATGCATTTATCGGCAACACTGTTCCAGCTGGCTCCAAAGTCAACGCAAACATCACATGTAAGGATTCCATCCCCCACAAGCATGTTCATTCTCCCACAAGCCGTCTTCGAACCCAACTAACATCTCTCCTTCCTTCCAGTCACACCAACTTCCTCCAGCGAATGGATCGTCACACCCAGCAACAGCAGCGTGACACTGACCAACACAACCACATCGGCACTCGTCATCAATCCATCCTCTAGCGGACTCACCAACGTGGGATTTACCGGAGCAGTTGTTGGGAATAGTACGACCACGGGGTTTAGCGCATCGACTGCTGGAAACGGTACCACCAAGGGATTCATCACGTTTGGAAATTGGGCCATGTGGAAGAATCCGAGCACGGAGAAGATTGTGTCGAATTTCTATGCGACGCCGGTTTGTGATGGGGTGTGGCAGTTGATGTGGAATGCGGAGGAGATTGATGATGGGTCGAGTATTAGTGTTGCGGTGAGGAAGACGGCTCCTAGTCATTAGGGATGTGCTGAGTGTGGGTGGGGGTGTGAGGGTTGAGATAATGATGAGTTGTATCTAAAGGCGGGGGTTGAGAGAAGAGGGGGTTGGGGTAGGTTGACAGAAAAGGGTCTTTGTCAGGACTTTTACGGAGAGGGGGAGAGGGAAAGGGAATTTGGATATTAAATTCCTTCCAAGATTAATAGTGCTCATCTTCGATACTAGTAATTATTCATTTCAATTCAATAGTTTTCAAAATCATCATTTGTATTTTCTCGTTATATCTATGGATACCTAGGAAGTCAGTGTTCGCATACATTAATTTGATGCTTCCCCTCGTTTTTGCTTGAGATGTATACCGACCACAAAGGTACATAAGACTTATATTTATACAATTTCCAGAACGATAAGAATTACCAAAATCGATATATTCTACTTATATACTAGGAAAGTTTAGTACGAAGTTCACATTCGTATATACGCATATAGGATGATATCCTACTAATAATCAATGTAAGATTATATAATAGAAATAGCATCAGAAATACTGTAATACAGTATTTTCCCAGTCTTCTGTGAACATACAGCTTTATCGTCCTGATTGAAGCCTCTAGCTCAGGGGAAAAGCTTGATTAAATCCTGAGAATACAAGTTTTTTTCTCTCTTTCGCATGCCTGGGTTGGTGTACATATCTATTTGAGTGGCTGAATACAATCATCTCTAAGGTTGCAGGTGTCTAGGATTAGAATCCATATCTCCGATGCTTGATGGCGACAGTGGCTTGGATTTTTGAGTATCTTTATCTGGATTCTTATCATATTCAATATTCATGATAATTATGTTCGGATAGTTACTGGTATTTGTGTTAATACTGTGTATCTATTATAGCTGATACTCAATTATTCGTAATTTTATAGTGCGGAGTATACGATGATTTCTTTTGCACTTATTGATATTATTATATATTGAAATATAGCAATTGTACCTATATCTCGTATTTAAAGAATTCCCCAGAGAAAAGAAGAGCTACATACATACATACATACATACATACATACACACAAATAAAGTTCCCCATGACAAACGCCTCTTGTGTCGTCTTGATAACCCCTAATCTAAATGACTGGTAGACGATCATTCTTTGATATACGATAAGCGCATCTCAGGGGAAGGGGGGTAAGGAGTGGGTAAAGAAGTTGAAGTTTAAGTAACCGTTATCGAATGAATGGTAACGCAATCCCTTTCTGGCTACAACTGACAGCTACCTGGGCAAGCATGAAACCCATCTTCTGATTCTTGGGAGGAGAAACGTGTATCGTGGACTCATCCTGTCTCGGCTGTACATCGTGGGAACATGGCCTTTCCATATTTACGGCGCCAGCAAGCAGTATGATTCGTGATGTCATGTCTAGTCATGTCTAGCCATTCCACTGTGAATCAAGATGTGATGGATATCCATGTCGCTCCTTGCTCAGGTTTTAATAAGTTTAATTTACGATCAACGAATCACGCCCACTCAATTTGGGATTTTGGATAATCCCAATCAGTTCAACCATCACCAGGGCCCAAGTGGTAAACAAGACCAAGTTATTTTCCCAAATAAAACATTCACCAGGTGTTTGAGCATTTTGAGCATTGGCATGGTCATTCGCATTGGTATTGGCATTACCTAGATGATTCAATTGTATTTCTAGTTTTCTTCTAGTTCTCTTCTGTTATCTTTTTATTTCCTTCTAATTCATTCTTTTCCACACGATACCGATACCGATACTGATACTGATACTGATACGGTACCAACACTGACATTGATATCCATCCATATCGACATTGTCATTGATATTGATATTGATACCTATTGACACCAATCCTGAATTCGAAAACGACCTATTAATGATATCACAACCACCATCCAATACTACCAATACATCTTAGGTGGATTAATAAATACTTTCTCTTATGCATCGTTAAGGTGTTCAACGTTACTCAACATGTCTTCCGTTTTGACTGGCAATGCCACGACGACCTCTACCTCAGCGTCCCAAACCACGACGACTGCAGCGCAAGGCTCCGAGGGTATTAGTCTGGTCGCCCTTCTAACGGCAATGGCATCTTCTGCCATCATTTTTGGTGTACAGATGATAGCTTTTATGCTCTTGAAGAACAAGCTTGCACGGATATTGTAAGTTTGGAGGATGTTACGTGTGGCGATCTGCGCTCTGTGGACGCAGATTCCAATGGACTTTACTGACTGAATTCTAGCAAGCCAAAGACCTATCTAGTCCCCGAAAAAGAACGAACAGAACCACCTCCGAGAAGTCCTTGGGGATGGCTATTTACCATATTTCAATTTCGAGATCGAGAAGTTATCAACAAATGTGGCTTGGACGCTTACTTTTTCCTTCGATACCTTCAAACGCTTCTGGTCATCTTCATACCTATGGCCGTCGTCATAATACCAATCCTTGTACCCATGAACTATATTGGAGGCAGAGGTGGAGATTGGGCTTTACAATATGCAGACGACAAAAACAAGACAGAAGTCTCTTCGAACCCAAATGTAACTGGACTGGACCAATTGGCTTGGTCTAATATACAGCCTAGCAAGACCAATAGATACTGGGCACATCTGGTGCTTGCTTTATTGGCCATCATGTGGGTCTGCGGTGTATTCTTTGCAGAGTTACGAGTGTATATTAAAGTACGACAAGATTATTTGACATCTGCAGAACATCGACTGAGAGCTTCGGCAACTACTGTCCTTGTCAGTGCCATTCCGGATAAATGGCTTACGAAAGAAGCTCTCGCTGGGCTTTACGATGTTTTCCCTGGAGGAATTAGGAATATCTGGATTAATCGAAATTATGATGAATTATTGAAGAAGATACATCTTCGGGACAAAATCCATTTGAAACTGGAAGCAGCCGAGACGGAGTTGATCAGAGCCGCGAAGAAAGCCCAGAAAAAGCAAGCAGAGAAGGATGAGAAAGCTCGAGCGAAGGAATCGAATCGCAAGCTGACCAAGGAAGAGAAAGCCGAGAAAATAAAACGCGAAAATGAGAGAGCGGCAGAATTGGCGCAAAGTGGCGGAGTTGCGACTGGCGAGGAGGCTCCTCACACCGTGGATGATGCATTAGACGAGGAGGCAGAATTGGAGAGACAAGAAGAAGCTCGACAACATAAGCGACACAGTTCGAAGAAATTTAAGCTTGGCAACCCCCTCGCCGCTATGGGACAAGGTTTCGAGGTAGTTGGACAAGGCTTAAACAAAGGTGTGGACGCCGTAGGAAAGGCAGGAGGTACTGCTTTTGGTGGCGTTTTGGGACTTGGCAGAGAATTGGATGATACAATTGAAGAAACGAATGGTAATGGGTTCGTAAGTCTTGACGCACCATCGATACCGGAGGATGACGAATATGATCAATATGGAAGATATAGAAAACGACCACCACCTCCGAAACCGTATGGATCTGGTGTGGATGATGAAAAGAACCGGGAAACTGAGAAGCAAGGAGAAGAACGCCCGTCAACATCCGACCGTGATCCTCAAAGTTATGATGGGGATAGAAAGTTGCAAGGCAACACAGTACGAAGAAATGGCTTTCAATATGGAGGAGATGGAGCCAATGATGCTTTTCAAACCAATAATTGGTGGAAGTTCTGGAAAGGTCCCGCTGGCGGGTTTCCATCTCCGATCCCAACGGGATATGAAGATGATGATGAATTTCCTTTAACTCAAGGCGATGGGCCAAAGTCAAGGGTTGCCACTGGTGCCCCGCCAAAGAAGAGTGCGTGGCAGGTAATTAAGGATATCGTACCTTTCCTAAACTCAGACGATGGACCAGGTGTAGAATATCCGAAGGCTTTTAACGAGGAATACGAGGAAAATGCAACGACCGCAGCTTGGCAGCGCTATCTAAAGGAAAAGGATAGGCCAACACATAGATTGGCCAGGTTCAGTTGGACTCCTGATTGGTTCTTTGGCATTCCTGGAATCAGTCCAAAAGTCGATACAATATATTGGTGTCGTGAACAACTCGCTCAGCTGAATGTTGAGATCGAATTGGATCAAAAGTCTCCCGAGAGATTTCCGCTCATGAACTCGGCTTTTATTCAATTCAATCATCAAGTAGCTGCACATATGGCTTGTCAGTCTGTTACCTACCATGTTCCAAAGCAAATGGCACCGCGTACTGTTGAGATTTCACCTAATGATGTCCTTTGGGATAACATGTCTATCAAATGGTGGGAGGCTTGGCTTAGGACTGCTGTTATTACTGCTGTCGTTCTTGGTATGATTATTTTATGGTCGATTCCTGTCGCATGGACATCAAGTTTATCCCAGATATCTTCTTTGGTAAATACCAAATCTTGGCTTCATTGGCTCAAGGTTATACCCGAAAAGGTTCTTCAAGCCGTAGCAGGTGTTTTGCCCGCCATTGTGCTCAGTATTTTGCTATCATTGGTACCAACAATTTTGGGATATCTTGCCTTTGTTCAAGGTTCACAAACTGGCAATGAGAAGCAAGGTTTGGTTCAAACTTATTACTTTGCATTTCTCTTTGTCCAAGTTTTCTTGGTTGTGTCCATCGCCGGTGGTGCGGTAGCTACAATTGGATCATGGTCCAATAATATTACCTCTATACCCGAAACACTTGCACAACAATTACCAAAGGCGGCGAATTATTTCTTCTCTTACATGATTCTTCAAGCATTTTCTGTGAGCTCGGGTACACTCCTACAGTTAACGACTCTCATTTTCTGGTTTGTTTTACCCAAGATTTTCGACAATACTGCTCGACAAAAGTGGACCAGAAATACAACACTTCCATCAGTGACATGGGGATCCTTCTTCCCTGTTTACACTAATTTTGCCTGTATTGGTTTAATCTATTGTGTGGTTACGCCGGTTATCATAATTTTCGTCATTATTACATTCACACTTCTTTGGATTGCGAATCGTTACAATATGCTTTATGTCTCTCGATTCAGGATTGACACAGGAGGACTTCTATACCCACGTGCTATCAATCAGACATTTACTGGTTTGTATGTGATGGAATTGTGCCTCATCGGTTTGTTCTTCTTGACTCAGGATGAGCAAGGTGATTCACTTACTCCTCAGGCAATCATTATGATTGTTGCTTTATTACTCACTGCTCTTTACCAATTCCTGCTCAATTGGTCTTTTGGTCCTTTACTTCGATATCTGCCAATCACATTTGAGGATGAAGCTGTCCTTCGTGATGAAGCATTCGATCGGATACAAGCCGAACGTCTTGGTCTCACTATTGCAGATCCTGAAACGGTACCACAGAACGATGGAGCTGGTATTGAAGGACCAGGATACATTGAAATGGACGCACTACATCCTACGAGCACCAATAGAAACAGCGGTAGTAAATTTGCCAAACTTAAACCATCAAATCTTGTACATGGTGCTGCTGTAGCTGGTGGTTGGGCTTTACGATCCGGTCGAAATCTTCGACACAAAACGTTTGCCCGTGGAACTGGCACCGATGGTCCTCAACCTATCGATGAACCGGTTGTTCGTCCACAGCTCACGCGCAAACGACGCCATAGAGATATTGAGGCGCAGCAAAAAATCGCAAATGCACTTTATGGTGGGTATAATGATGAAATTGAAGATTTGGCACCGGAAGAAAGAGATGCTCTTGTTAAACATGCCTTTCAACACTATGCGTTGAGGGCTAGGAGACCGGTGGTTTGGATTCCCAGAGATGATATTGGAGTTAGTGATGATGAGGTGAAGCGGACGAGAGATTATGCAGGAGCGAATATTTGGATTAGTAATGTGGGAGCGGCGTTGGATGCGAAGGGGAGAGTGGTGTATGGGAGGAATCCGCCGGATTTCTCGGAGGTGGATTTGATTACGTTGTAATTATTTTGTGGCTGTGTAGTGAGGGGGAAATTTAAAATGGTTGGGATTCAGAGGGGAATATTGGGGAGAAATGGCGTTGGAGTTTCTGTATATGAGGGGTAGGGGAGGGATATGGTACATGGGTGCTTTTTGGATTTTACATATTTAACGATGGGAGGAGAAGATTTTGAGATGGAGATGGAGATGGAGATGGTGGTTGTGTATATGGATTGAGCGGGTTGTTAATAGATTATTCATTCATGTGTGTATGGGAAACGGCCGGATAGCATAGAAGGAGCATAATTTACTGATAGAAAGACAGACAGACAGACAGAGAGAGAGGAGAGTCTGGATAGTATGGGATGAGAACTTGGGGATTGGAGTAGTTGTGTTGAATAGATGGGAGTGGAGATGGAGATGGAGATGAAGACTTTAGATACCCGTTTCTTTTGATAGGATAGATGGATTTGGAGATGGGGATGGAGATGGAGATGGAGATGGAGGGGAGGGGGAGATGGAAGGGAGGGGGAGATAGAGGGAAGGGAGGAAGATTACATACATACATAGTCGTGTACATAGAAATCCAAAATATCTTTCTGAAATCTTTATCTTGTCTTTTTTCACTGGGATAGGTATTTCTGATGATTTGTAAATTGTTTTGTTTGTGGAGAGAGGGGGGTAGGATAGAATGGGATAGGGTGTGGTGGGATAGGGTAGGAAAGGGTAGGGTGGGATAGAGTAGGATAGAATAGGATAGAGAATTCTTCTTGAATTGATAGGGTTGAAGGGGGTTGAAGGGAGGAAAGGGAGGGGGTTGTTTTTGTAGTGGTGGTGGTGATGGTGGTAGTTGTTGTTGTTGTTTTGGGTGGGTGGGTTGGGGAGGGAGGAGTGGGGGAGGGGAGGGGAGGGAGGTAGAGGGAGGTAGGGAAATGGAGGAATGGAATGGAGATGTTTTGTTTT